>NW_026782111.1:0-1200000 GCF_031769215.1 Ylistrum balloti | reverse complement strand
GGGGAATGTTTGTCTTGTGTTGTACTCAAATGATGTCACTGATGGGGAATGCTTGTCTTCTGTTGTACTCAAATGTTGTCACTGATGGGGAATGCTTGTCTTCTGTTGTACTCAAATGTTGTCACTGATGGGGAATGCTTGTCTTGTGTTCTTAACGACCAATAAAGAACTCAAATCAAGTTGAGTTGCATAGTTGGAATGCTATTTTGTCATGATGTACAGAAATACATAGTGATATCCCTTTGTCTGTATCGTTATTTAGTTTGAAAAAAAGACATGTAATAAAGTAGGCTACGTGAATTGTCAGTTGATGTGATTAGCAGGAAGGAAAGCAGTGAGAGTTTTGATCAATTGATATGATTAGCATTATGAATTTTAACTGCATTCCTAATGCAACAGATTGGCCTAGCTGTATGTTTAAAATTGCATGATTAGAAAAACAAAGGGGTTATTAGCACAATGGCCTGGCCTAGATTGAACACTGGACATATTTGAACAAAATTAACATGCCTGTAGTTCTCATCTGTATTT
Source organism: Ylistrum balloti (assembly GCF_031769215.1). Lineage (NCBI taxonomy): Eukaryota > Metazoa > Mollusca > Bivalvia > Pectinida > Pectinidae > Ylistrum > Ylistrum balloti. The sequence continues at coordinate 1,199,469 of NW_026782111.1, read as the reverse complement.
CAACTGATCTCTTTGGAAATTTTGTCCATTTTATATGTCAATGCTATAGCACATTGTTTTCCTGAATTAAATTTGGATTCATTCAACGATTTTTGAAGAAATAATTTATAATGATGATGATGATGATGATGTTTTCTCATCTTCGGGACTCTGCCCGTTTCCGGGCATTGTCCAATGGACTGGAGTTGATTCTCTGGCAATGTGAGGGGTGGGGGGGGGGGGGGGGTGGGGGTGGGGGGGGTGTGCTCCCCTCATGGGGTAGAGTCGTCTGTGGATGAAATGATCTGCAATTTGAAGACAACTCTCTGGCCTAATGACTGTTTCTGTTGTGGTGTGTCAGGACTTCCAGTAGTAGAAGGGGGTCCTATCTTCTGTATCCAGACTGTCCTTCTATGTGTTCTAACTTTTTAGATCAGGGGAATTTAGAAGTCCTTGCCTAATAGTTTATAATAATGATACTATTGCCGAATGATTTTATGTCTAATTTGGACTTATTTGGGCTTCTGGGCAGTGTTAAGTGCCTACTCTTATTATTGATAACTGCAGGAGGATCTTTCCTATCTCTTATAGCTACAGACACTCAGATATTTTGTTGATGACGTTTATAATTATGAAATGAGAACATATGTGATTTATCATTTTAAGGTTCTGGATACTTTTCTCAGCCTGAGGATAAAAGAAGTAGACTACAAGGCACAGGAAGAGAAAATGACTGGTCAGCAACGTAAGGACATGATGAAAAAAATGTCCAAACGAGAAAAAAAGGTACATTTTTTATTGGTGAATGTTGTCATCAGTGAGAAGTGTTACTAAATAAAAATGAAAACGTTGCAATATGAATAACTGCAATATCATGACGTAAGTCTAATGATAAACCCATGCATGGTGATAAGCCCATGCTTGGTAATAAGCCCATCGGTATCTGTCACTGATCAATAAAAGTTTCAACAAATACTATTTCTTTGCCCTGCAATAAGCTAACCCCAACTTTGAGTCAGAGTTAATGTGTTGATCCCTGAGGTCCTGTAATAAGCCCACCCCCTACTTTTGAAATCAGAGGTAGTATGTTGATCCCTGGGGTCCTGTTATAGGCCCATTCCCTGCTTTGAGTCAAATGTAATGTGTTGATCTCGGGGGTCCTGAAATAAGCCCGCCCCCTACTTTGAATCATAGTTTTTATGTCAGCTCTATGAGCTTATTACAAAGTATACAGTGACTACCATTTTATATTTGATGAAGATGCCACCACTTGGGCATCACAACAACAAAATAGTTTTAAGAGCAAACAATGTTACGATTATGATTACTGTAAATTTCAAAAGTAATTAAACTACAATCATATATATTAAATGACTCCTAACATTTGGTATCCTTGTAATCTTTAAGGTGATGAATGTCAGATGTGGTGTAGGAGTGTGTATTTCATTAGGTAGGATCGTGCTGAAATGTCAGGTTTGAATTTTTCAGAGAAAGAAGAAGATGGAAGAGTTGGAAAAAGAATTGCAGGAGACAAAAGCAACAGAAGACAAGAGAAAAAGACTGAAATTAGTAAATATATTTAATATTCATGTAACAATCCACATCAGTTCCTTCAAAATTTGTCATGGGTGGTCTGATGGTGCAGTGGTGACACACTTTCAGTTGGACATTCAAGGTTTGATTCCCTGAATAGACATAGAAAGCTAAGGGTGGGGTCACCTACCCTACCACACAGGTACTCCTTTTTTTATACCATGGTAAAACAGCATTTCCAACTGGGCCGCATGAGAGATTAATATAAGATTAAGGCTTGTCAAATAATTAAAGTTTATATTTTAAAATTTTATCATTGTATAGCAAAACAGGTCTGCATGTTAAACCAATTATTGATTCTTCAAGAGTTAACCAATTTCTGAATTTCCTGTTTGATACGATTCTTGTCGATATGTATGTTATTTAGTGACATCTTCATTTCTGACTTAAAAGAAAATTTAACCAAATGTTTGAATGCTTTAACATATAGACCGATAATTCTAATTATTTATTATAAATATTTTGTTGTTTTATTGCCTTGTGTAATGTAAGTGCTTCACCAAAAACAATGTCACTAGGTCAAAGGTCAAGATCATGTTTTGCCTTGGGATTTCTTGTTTCACATTCACAATGAATATGATAGATACAGACGAGTTTTATTATCATTTGAAAAAATGTGTTTGTGTTTTTGTATTTCAGCACACTGAGACAATACAGGCAGTGTTTCTGACTTATTTCCGCATCCTGAAAGGAGGAATAAGCTCCGAGCTCTTGTCTGCTGTTCTTGAAGGGCTAGCTAAGTAAGTAACTTGATTTTGTGTGTTGATGAAAGGGAGCTCAGGTAACTTCTCCTTAAGGCTTCAAACCATTTGTCAGTTCTTTTCCAGTGTAAAAGTTTTATCATCAAATGACACCTGTCATCATCTGAGGTGCCATGGTGTTTATGATTTCTGTGAGAAAACAATTTGATGTTGTTAGGTAAATAGGATGGTGTTCTAATTAATTTCAAACTCAAGAATTTCTTAACACATTTCCACACGATTCATTTACTATTGAAAAGATAATGAAAACAAAAAACATGAAATTATCCAATTAACACAGAATTATGAAGATGATTGATACTCAAGGCATTTTTTTTCTTTTTTATTCCAGATTTGCCCATCTAATAAACATTGATTTCTTTGATGACTTGTTCAAAGTTTTTGATGAATTGATTTCATCTCAGGTACGAATTTTATATGTTTAATGCTTCCATTGTAGTCGAGGATTTGTTTCCTTTTTGATATTTTTTATACCTCTCCCATTTTTACAAGGAGCAGCTTTGCTCTAGCTGCTATGTTCCAAAATAGCTCCATTTTGTTCAGGATTTTGATTAAGCTTTATACAAAGATACCGCAGTTGTGTTTGTTAGATGGGTCTTTAAGATCAAGATCACAGCTACGTTTTATAGAAATTTTTCTGGTATTAATACTCTATATGGGAAAACTTACCACAGTTTCACTGTGGGCATAGTTCAACATTCGCTGATTTTGTGCCTTTGTCAAAAAGATGGGAATAAAATGCTGACAAATATTTTGAATTAAGGTAAGGGTATAATATATGTTAATTTGCTTTTCAGGGGAATTGAATTCTATGCAAAGATAAATATTTGAGAAATACTTCCCCATATTCAGTGCTGATTTACCATTCATGTCCTATAGGATTTTCTTATTTATCCTGATATGAATGATTTGATTTATTTTTTACAGGAATTGTCCTATAGAGAATCACTACACTGCGTTGAAACGGCATTTATCATTCTATCTGGACAGGGGGCAGCACTGAACATCGATCCTAATACCTTCTACACTCATCTTTACAATACCCTTTTCAAAGTCCATACAGGTAAACGTAAAGACCCATTATTACAGAAGACCTGGCAATGTGCACAAATTTTTATGCCCCTGTCAAGTCATTTCACGTCTCGTTCTGAATCAAAACCATACCTTGAGAACATTGGAGAAGATTCATATTTACTCGATAGTATTGTAACATAAGTTCTGCCGGATGAGATTCTGATTGGTATAGGACCTGAGGCATTGATGGTTTACCGACTTTTCCCTGTTTTATGCTAAAATACTAAATTTTAATGAAGTCAAGTTTTTCTTTCTCCCCAGTGTAATAAGTCGGGAAAGATTTGAAAATTCAAAATTTCAAAATCCGTCTTTTAGAACAGTTCAGGATTAATCTTTCAAAATGACGTTAGAGTATTCTTAAAGAGATTTCTTTAAACTTTCATGAATGACTTTGGGAGGTGTTTTGAAGACATGCAAGTTGAACGACAATAAACGAGAATGTATATAAACATAGTAATTCATACATAGATTACTTCTGATTCATTTGATATCTTTGTATTGTTATTCTTTAATCATACGTTTGCTTGGACAGGGTCCTCTAGTGAAGATATCCCAATCATCCTAAGTTGCCTGGATGCCATGGTAACGAGAAGAAAAAGACAGGTCAGTATGAATCCAGATTGCCAGTTCAAACCTTATATAGCCCACAATGTCTACTACCTGTATGAGCAATGATAGTTGAGGGAATAGTTTATCAGGCTGTTGCTACCTCGGTTGAAGATCAGAAGTGAGTGGTTTGATCTCTACTTAGGACGATTTGTACATTTTTTATGTAAGAAAACAAAGATCATGAACCGTCCTTTGGCAAGTCACCTGACCCCAATTTCTTCAGATAACATGAAATGGACATTCTGCATGTTGTTTAGTAAGGAAACCACCAGCTACCAAAAGGAGCCTCAGCCTTGAAATGAACCTGGCTGCATTCATAGGGTAGTAAACCCCACCAGCCTAAAAATGAACCTGGCTGCATTCATAGGGCAGTAAACCCACTAGCCTAAAAATGAACCTGGCTGCATTCATAGGGCAGTAAACCCCACAAACAAACCTTAGATCAATAATGATACAACCACAAAGATATGATAACAATCATTTGCTTGATTAATGTTTATGACTAAATTCTGCCCCGGGCCTGGCTATACAGGAATATGCTTTAGGTCGCCTAAAACTGGATTAAGCATATGTTGCTGTATCCAACTTATCATGTATTGTGTTTATGGAAGAACAAGAATGCAATGATCTTTCATATATCTGGCTGTTCAAAGGGCAATAAACTGGGTATTACCTCTCTTGTCAAAAATTAATTACGAGGACAGCTGAATGATACTTTACAATTTTTTTATTTTTTTTTTTTTAAATATTTCAGATATCCCAACAAAGAGTACTGGCATTCATCAAAAGACTTTTGACACTGTCTCTAATGCAATCCTATGAAGGAAGTCTTGGCCTGCTGTTGGCAGTTAGGAGCTTCATATTGGTACGTAAGCTTGACCTTACAAGCACTCCCACAAAGTACAATAAGGCCTCGGTAACACTGTCTCTAATGCAGTCCTAAGAAGGCAGTCTTGGCCTGCTGTTGGCAATTAGGAGCTTCATATTGGTAAGTAAGCTTGATCTTACAAGCACTCCCGCCAAGTACAACAAGGCCTTGGTAACACTCTCGCCTTTCACCCAGGATTTAATTCCGTGAAAAGACAAAGAAGAGTTATGGACATGCCTGGTAGATCACATAGGTTTTCTCCCAGGTAATATGGTGTCTTTTAACAGTAAGACCCCATGCTAACTTCAATTCAGGTCAACAAGAGGGAATGATATTAACTGTTTGTTTGTTTTACAATTGTTCAAAGATAAATAATGTTTTAGTGCTGTTAATGTTGTGTGTATTAATTTTACTTTATGTTATTGTGATTTACATTTACAGACTTACAAGTCTAGTGAAATGCTGTTTGATAACGAGACCCAAGGAAGTGGAGTTTTTCTGCCAGAGTTAGCAGATCCTGAGCACTGTAATGCACACAACACTATGCTGTGGGAACTACCCCTGTTAAAGGTGAGAGACCATTTTTGTTACGATATTGTGTTCATTCGAGGATCTCAATGTCATAAATAATGTTTAGATTTTTATTGTTAAAGAGTTCCAAATTTGTTTTTTTTTTTTGCTATTTTTAAAAATGGGATGAAGTCGCGAAAAGCAAAAATCATGAAATTGAAATTATTACCACTTTATGGTTTGACTAAGCCAAGAGTCTATACAAAGGTAGGAAACATTCTCTCTGAACATACCTTCTGAAAACAACATTGTTTTCTGATCAGCACTTTGTGGTTTGACCAAGGTGAGTATCTTTACCAATTTACTAAGCAATACAATATGTTCTACGGAAAGAAGGGAAAAAAGGGATATAATGATATTTTTTCTGAATACTCCTTCTGAAAATAACGTCCTTTCTTGATCTATACTTTGTGGTTTGACCAAGTTGTGTCCCTACACTATGTGGCAAAATTTACTCTCAGGAAAAAAAAAGTTTTTTTAGATTTTTTTCACCAAAAAATACCTGTGTATTATATGTAAGTGCACACAATAGGCAGATATGGTGGTAGTCTATTTCATGGCAAAAATGAAAAGCAATTAGTTTTTGCATGCATAACCATAAACCACAAATATTTGAACCGTAGAAAATCACAGCCTGACCGTAAAGGAGATGATATAACTGTAAAAATTTTCATGGGATATTGATTATTGTTGATTTCGTCTGTACTTTCAATCCTCAAATTCTGACGTCCATGAGCTGTTAAAATTAGACTAATATATAGTTTTTTAGAGCTCTACTGATCAAAAAAAGAAAATGTCCACAAATTAGGGATTTTTTGAAAAACCACAAAAATTAAACCCCATGAAAATGCATCATTTTACAGTAGTTACGGACTATTTTAATACCTCTCTTGAAGTGATAAACATGACAAAATGTTTGAAGACTCCTTCATTTAAATTTCAGGATATTGAAAAGTTTTATATATATATATACACACATATACATGTAGTATATTATGAAAACTTTATGAAAATTTTTGAAGATAAAAGCCAAAATTAGAATGGAAATGCATAATACTTGCCCCCACAAACAAATTCAGATGTTTATGGGACGTTTTCAGAAATTCATATATGTATATAAAAAGTAATAATTTTATGTATTTGTCTTGGTAAACTTTTGAAAAATTGAAATTTTATCTGCATCATATTTTTTTTTTGTTTAATATTAATATATGATGCTGTTTTTAGCGCCATTACCATCCTGTGACACGGCAGATCAGTAATCATGTGTCCCTTTTCACACCAACGTCTGGAGAAGGACAACTGACAGCAGAACTTTCACGCAAGTAAGACATACACAACTACTCTCCAAGTTAAATAAATCCATTTATCTACCATTTGGGAAACGTATTTCTCATACCCTGGAGAGGGGCAGAATATTTCCTTGTCTCACCTTAGGGATGAGGCAAGGGGTTTCCACTTTCATAGCAATGAAGTGTGTCATTATTGTAAAGCATTGGGATAACAATATGAAATCCATCAAAATAAGGGAAAATTGATCATTCTTCCCCGAGTCTAGGAAACAATACAGGGGAATCTCAACCCTTAGGGAAAGATTATTAAGTTGCAAACACTTACCAAACCTCATGTTTACTACTTTGATCTTTCCTATGAGTTGAGATCCATATTCTATCTCATCCCTACTATTAGTTCCCTGTTAAAGAAATTGCACCTACATATAAACACTTTAATTCCTGGTGAACTAGCCATGAAATATTAGCCCTGAAAATTAAAAAGCTGAACAGTAATTGTCGAATTAGCATTTTATTTGTATTCAGCTTGGTTTATTGTATTAGTTGTTCAAGTAGGACAAGCTGTACCTTTAGGATTCACAGAAATGTTAATTACGTTAATTTTGTTTTTTTCAAGAAACCCAAAGGAGCTGTATGACACTTACAAATCAGCTGAGGAATTCTTTAGTCCAATGCCACCAAGTAAATCTTCATCAAAAAACAAAACTCTACACAACAAGGTATCAAGGATTACTAACCTTTTTAGGGCTATTCCAGTAAAACATCTGTTTGATTCCAGGGCTCTTAAATAAACCACTAATATCCCTGACACTCATTCCAGCCCATTACTTCCTTGCAAATTATCATTGAAATTTTATGAATATTACTCCTGAAGAAAACCAAATTTCCTGGTATAGGATAGATGTTTCACTGGAATAGCTCTTAATAAACTGCTAAGTTAAGATTAAGTCTTAAGTGATCGAACAATTGTCTGAGGTAGCCGATTGTCTGGGGTAGCCTTTTGTCTGAGGTAATCAATTGTCTCTGGTAGCCTATTGTCTGGGGTAGTCAATTGTCTCTGGTAGCCTTTTGTCTGGGGTAGTCAATTGTCTCTGATAGCCTATTGTCTGGGGTAGTCAATTGTCTCTGATAGCCTATTGTCTAGGGTAGTCAATTGTCTCTGAAAGCCTATTGTCTGGGGTAGTCAATTGTCTCTGGTAGCCTATTGTCTGGGGTAGTCAATTGTCTCTGATAGCCTATTGTCTGAGGTAGTCAATTGTCTCTGGTAGCCTTTTGTCTGAGGTAGTCAATTGTCTCTGGTAGGCTTTTGTCTGAGGTAGTCAATTGTCTCTGGTAGGCTATTGTCTGAGGTAGTCAATTGTCTCTGGTAGGCTATTGTCTAGGGTAGTCAATTGTCTCTGGTAGCCTATTGTCTGGGGTAGTCAATTGTCTCTGGTAGCCTGTTGTCTGGGGTAGTCAATTGTCTCTGATTAGCTTATTGTCTGAGGTAGTCAATTGTCTCTGGTAGCCTATTGTCTGGGGTAGTCAATTGTCTCTGGGGTCTGGGGTAGTCAATTGTCTCCGGTAGCTTTTTGTCTGGGGTAGTCAATTGTCTAGGGTAGTCAATTGTCTCTAGTAGCCAATTGTCTGGGGTAGTCAATTGTCTAGGGTAGTCAATTACCTCTGGTAGCCTATTGTCTGGGGAAGTCAATTGTCTCTGGTAGCCTATTGTCTGGGGTAGTCAATTGTCTCTGGTAGCTTATTGTCTGGGGTAGTCAATTGTCTGGGGTAGTCAATTGTCTCCGGTAGCTTTTTGTCTGGGGTAGTCAATTGTCTAGGGTAGTCAATTGTCTCTAGTAGCCAATTGTCTGGGGTAGTCAATTGTCTGAGGTAGTCAATTGTCTCTGGTAGGCTATTGTCTGAGGTAGTCAATTGTCTCTGGTAGCCTATTGTCTGAGGTAGTCAATTGTCTCTGGTAGCCTTTTGTCTGAGGTAGTCAATTGTCTCTGGTAGCCTATTGTCTGGGGTAGTCAATTGTCTCTGATAGCCTATTGTCTGAGGTAGTCAATTGTCTCTGATAGCCTATTGTCTGGGGTAGTCAATTGTCTCTGGTAGCTTATTGTCTGGGGTAGTCAATTGTCTCTGGTAGCTTATTGTCTGGGTAGTCAATTGTCTCTGGTAGCCTATTGTCTGGGGTAGTCAATTGTCTCTGGTAGCCTATTGTCTGGGGTATTGTCTGGGGTAGTCAATTGTCTCTGGTAGCTTATTGTCTGGGGTAGTCAATTGTCTCTGGTAGCTTATTGTCTGGGGTAGTCAATTGTCTCTGGTAGCCTATCGTCTGGGTAGTCAATTGTCTCTGGTAGCCTATTGTCTGGGGTAGTCAATTGTCTCTGGTTGCTGTGGTAGCCTATTGTCTGGGGTAGTCAATTGTCTTTGATAGCCCTTTGTCTGGGGTTTTCAATTTTCTCTGGAAACCTATTGTCTCGGGTAGTCAATTGTCTCTGGTAGCCTATTGTCTGGGGTAGTCAATTGTCTCTGAAAGCCTATTGTCTGGGGTAGTCAATTGTCTCAGGTAGATTATTGTCTGGTTAGTCAATTGTCTCTAGTAGCCAATTGTCTGGGGTAGTCAATTGTCTGGGGTAGTCAATTGTCTCTGGTAGGCTTTTGTCTAGGGTAGTCAATTGTCTCTGGTAGCCTATTGTCTGGGGTAGTCAATTGTCTCTGGTACCCTATTGTCTAGGGTAGTCAATTGCCTCTGGTAGCCTATTGTCTGGGGAAGTCAATTGTCTCTGGTTAGCTTATTATCTCGGGTAGTCGATTGTCTCTGGTAGCCTATTGTCTGGGGTAGTCAATTGTCTCTGATAGCCTATTGTCTGAGGTAGTCAATTGTCTCTGGTAGCCTATTGTCTGGGGTAGTCAATTGTCTCTGGTAGCCTATTGTCTGGGGTAGTCAATTGTCTCAGGTAGATTATTTTCTGGTGTAGTCAATTGTCTCTAGTAGCCAATTGTCTAGGGTAGTCAATTGTCTCTGGTAGCCTATTGTCTGGGGTAGTCAATTGTCTCTGGTAGCCTATTGTCTGGGGTAGTCAATTGTCTCTGGTAGCCTATTGTCTGGGGTAGTCAATTGTCTCTGGTAGCCTATTGTCTGGGGTAGTCAATTGTCTCTGGTAGCCTATTGTCTGGGGTAGTCAATTGTCTCTGGTAGCCTATTGTCTGGGGTAGTCAATTGTCTCTGGTAGCCTATTGTCTGGGGTAGTCAATTGTCTCTGGTAGGCTTTTGTCTGAGGTAGTCAATTGTCTCTGGTACCCTATTGTCTAGGGTAGTCAATTGCCTCTGGTAGCCTATTGTCTGGGGTAGTCAATTGTCTCTGGTAGCCTATTGTCTGGGGTAGTCAATTGTCTAGGGTAGTCAATTACCTCTGGTAGCCTATTGTCTGGGGAAGTCAATTGTCTCTGGTAGCCTATTGTCTGGGGTAGGCAATTGTCTAGGGTAGTCAATTGCCTCTGGTAGCTGGGTAGTCAATTGTCTCTGAGGCCTATTGTCTGGGGTAGTCAATTGTCTCTGATAGCCTATTGTCTGAGGTAGTCAATTGTCTCTGGTAGCTTATTGTCTGAGGTAGTCAATTGTCTCTGTTAGCCTTTTCTCTGAAGTAGTCAATTGTCTCTGGTAGCCTATTGTCTGAGGTAGTCAATTGTCTCTGGTAGCCTATTGTCTGAGGTAGTCAATTGTCTCTGGTAGCCTTTTGTCTGAGGTAGTCAATTGTCTCTGGTAGCCTTTTGTCTGAGGTAGTCAATTGTCTCTGTTAGCCTTTTCTCTGAGGTAGTCAATTGTCTCTGGTAGCCTATTGCCTGAGGTAGCCAATTGTCTCTGGTAGCCTATTGTCTGGGGTAGTCAATTGTCTCTGGTAGCCTTTTGTCTCTGAGGTAGTCAATTGTCTCTGGTAGCTTATTGTCTGGGGTAGTCAATTGTCTCTGGTAGCCTTTTCTCTGAGGTAGTCAATTGTCTCTGGTAGCTTATTGTCTGGGTTGTCTATTGTTTCAGTTAACCTATATGGTCTCTTTGTTTTCCACTCTGGTCTCCCAGTTGACGCCCATCCTCATATTACACTGGATGTTGTGAGGATGTTAAAATCCAATAAAAACAAAGAGAAATTTTTATATACATTTTGTTAGTTACTCTCATTGCATTTATTTCAGATTGGTTCACATGGCATGATCCAGAAGGATTTCAACCTATCAGCAGAAGAAACATTCTTGTCAGTCGACCCAAAAACAGAAAAAGGATAAAAACACTTCATACTTCACTGTTGCATTAATATCATGAAAACAAAACAATATCATTGGTTGTTAAGATATTAAAATATTGAACTAAATTGACATTATTTTCATTTATTACACAATCAAGACTGCTACATGACTGCTTATCTTGATCTTTACTAATATTGCCACCAACAGAAACAGCTTTTCACTCAGCATTATGGTAAGTGTAATGAATTCACTATTGTGATTTTTCCATTGCTGGATAACATTATTCCTGCTTATCCAGCCTACAGTTCTAACATGATACATTTGATTCAGTTTTCTCATAATTGTTCACAAGAAAATTAATTAATTAAAAAACTGCAACAAGGATATGAGGGGTACAAGTTGATCAAGCCTGGTTTTAGTTTCTTAATCACCATATGATAAATGTTCTATTTCCTGGTGTGATATGGCACAAGATGCATTTGATGCAACAAAAGTTTGTATATATTTATTATTAAGAACTTGCATCTTATTTTGACAATGTTGGCCAATATTTACCTGGTGGTATTCTTGTACTTTATGTGAGTTATTTACCTTTCACTTCAATGAACTCGCAAGTAAATCAATATTTTGATTAAATCTGATATCATGCATGTTATGGATATCAAATCTGAATTCCATTTTTATTAGCATATCTCTTGTTACTTTCACAAATTTTTGTTTGTCATGAAAAACAATATAAGAAATTTTAATGGTGCAACTGAAGTAAAGGTGACAATGAAAATGAATTGGGAAAGTAGATGATACCAGGATTAGAATTCTGTTCCCCTGTTTAAAGGCCACAAGTCAATGTACATGTATATATATAATGTACCATCTTTTCATCCTTGGGGGTGCTTGTTGGCGAGACTATAAGTCTCATTCTTGTAACTTTTGACAAGATTTTTCAGTCAGATATACTTTCCTCCTTGTTTTTGATATTTATCTTGGCATAACAATATTTTAACAAAAATTCAAATTCTGATATAATTCTAGAGTCGATACTTTCATTACAGTATTTGAATATAAATAAATTTAAAGTTTGATATCCATTTAACTAAATCTTGTTTTAGCCAGAGAACACACATTTCGTTACTTTGTAGGTAAGGCTGAAGTTCAAAATCTTCTAAAAGCAATATCTGTTTACCAGTTCATAAATAAATGTCATATCCTTCTTGTCATAATAAAGTGTACATCAAACTGCTGTACATAAAATTCTGTCCAGGTTTCGTATCTAGCCTCGGCTGCCTGTGGTCAAATTCCCAAATCATGGAAAATGTCTTGTACATGGAAATTACTTCAGTCTATGTGATTTCAAATTTTATATTCCTAGAAACAAGCATGTATGTGGTTGAATGTTTTCACAAAGTTCAGCTGAAAGAAGACCTGTTTTCTTCATAACTCATCCATTTCTTTGAAGCTGAAAATAAACAAAAATCTGTGTTACTAGGAAATAATTACATGTTGAATATGAAATTCTCAGATTTTCTGTGATGCATCTTTCACATTAAGTATATACTTAAAAGTATAAGTGCTTGTCACTTGATGTTTGTCACATTCTTTACAGCATTTAGATTTGGAACTTTTGTTCTTAGAGATGTAGAGGGAAGTTAAGGGTTCTGTTTCGAGCAACCTATGCAAATGTCAGCTGTCATTTACATAACATTGAAGGGATAAGATAAGTGAATTTGTATACACAATTGATCATGGGTCACTTTGTGTTGGGAAGCAAATCTTTAAAGAATGAGACGAGTGTGTCCAGCATAAAGATGCCCCTGGCTTTAAGTCAATACAGAATTTCATATTGTTATATATTCAAGTCATACTTTACAATAATTCATTACATAAATCAATTAGGACACATTTCACCAGCAACACAAGAGTTATCTTTATTTTTCTACAAAATTTAAATACAGCATCTTAACTCAAGGACAAACAAAATTAATTACAATTCGCCGTTTAAACAGAGCTCCTCTTGGTCGCATTAGTAGTCTTTAGTATAACCACCATTTAATTTAAACTGACGAAACATTCAATTATCCACAATTTTTCCCTGAATATTAATGTTGTGCATTACTCACTCCACTTTGAACCAATCAGAACGGGACATTCAGCGATAATCATTCTCTCATCCACGGATCCCATTTCATCCATGTTGTACCAAAACAATGCCAAGCCCTACATTGTGTAAATCAGGATACGAAAACATCTAATATCACTCCTTCATTAAAAATTCAAACAAAATTAGCATAAGCTCTTGTTAGGTTGCATTTCAACAAACAATGGATAGAACTTGCAGTCTTACAAAAGTTACAGTCATTACATGACATGCAATTTACATGTTAACACCAAATATAACAAACAAGGACCATCAGAGATGGGCTATGGCCCCCATTGGGAAAAAAATTAAGGATAAAAATAACAAAGGGCAATAAAAGAGTTGTGATTCTTGTGCACTGCTAAATTAGTGTAATTCACAGTTTCTATCACAGAAGAACTGGTACGACTGATAGTGTGGATGCATTTCTTTCTTGGATAAACAAATTTGGAAATTCATTGTATTATCAAAATCTTTTTATGTTTTTACTATTTTCTTTGAAAATAACGACTGAAATTCCCCAATCTAAAACAAAATTTTGAAATTCTTAATTGAAAGTTGTTTGACATCTGGTTTTATAGTTTATAAACAGTCTTTTTTTAAACAGTTTTCTTCCCCTTCAAAAATCATCCTTTCTTCAGAAGCTCTAAGAAAACCTTGATAAACTTCAGGTAACAAAATGTTCTTTCAGAAGTTCTTGATAATAATCAAAACTCAAGAAATAAAACATTGAAATCTAAGCCAGCAGTTTTTAAAGTGTATTGATATTCTGTCAGTCTACTACATGTCTTATTTCCCTTGGTCTCGTTTGGGGACATGATCTTTCTTTTATTGGCCGAGACTTATTTGGCAGGTATTTTGGATGAGGCAGAAGAGGCTTGCTCTTCCGGAACACCTTGTGTATCCTCCTTGTACTTTTACATGATTTTTCATGTAAGTTTTAAATTTTGTTATTATTTTGCCGCAGTTTCTTCGAATTTGTGCATGAATTCAGATTAAGCATGACAGTTATCCACGATTGGACATAACATGGCTGCTCCAAAATACTCCAAACAAAACTCAGGACAAGTACTTTCAATATAGCAGTAGCATACGCCCCTTTTTAAGATAATCGTTTGAAGACATTCTGCTAGTGTTGCTATGGTTACCTGAGCTGACTGATTGGTAAATATTCTTAATGACAATGGCGTACCTTTGTTGCTGGTACTCTGACTCCAAGTCTAGGAAAGACAGTGGCACCACCCTCTTCCACAGAACTCAGCTGAAACACAAATCATTTGTAGAATATAACCAGCAGAAGATTAGTGTGTGACGTTTGATATAAAATATGGGTATAATTTGAGTTCTGAATTGATTCTCTTGCAATGTCAGTATTTACTGCTCGTTTTTTATCGTGTACATGTTTGATATAAATATGGGTAAAACTTTGAGTTCTGAATAGATTTTTTTACAAACATGTTATTAATGATCCATTCTGTAGTTGTGGTTATATTGTAGAAATTTTTCATTATTAAATGGTTTGTCATAAATAGAATGAAATCAGGTTTCAATATTCATGGCCCCTTAATTATAATACTGACGTGGACACACTATTATGAGGAAACTCGGCTTTAAATGATAAAGAAAATGAAGTAATTTTCATTGCTGTGAAATTTTTATAATTTATAGCAGTCATTTTGAATGAAATCAAATTATTATGACGTACTACAGTTGGTTTGTGTATTAACTTTTATCCATGATCAACATTTAGTGAATGATTTACACATACACACATGTATATATAGATATCATTCTCTAAACTTTCTGTACTCTAATCTATTATTATCTCTGTACCACTCGTTAGCAATATGTATGCTGATCAATTTATGGGAGATGACTTACATAAGCTAAAAGCTTGATGTCAACTCCCTTTTTACCTCTTGTTACTCTGTGACTACTTGTATTTCAATAACAATTAATAAGATATTTGTTAAAACTAAGATTATAGTACAACCCATTGGTCGGACGATTCCTTACCATCTCATACACTACGTACGCCAGATAAGATATTTTCGCAGGACTCAAGATTTAGTGTTTGTTCAAAACCAAAAAGTTCTGAGGGCACTTGATTCCGTGGTTACTCTCAAAATCATAGTTATGATGAAAAATATTCATATTTTTTATAATTTATTTACTTTTGGACATATAAATTCGTGAATAATAAAATTTAGTATAATAAAAAAAAAAGTTTAAAAAAAAACCCACTGAAATGAATGACTTTACAGATTTAACCGGGTTGGTTTAATCATATTGATAAAATAACTTACGTGAAACATCCAGGTTGCCATCTTATCCATGTCATTCATTACTTTATTTCTTTGCTTTTCTGGAAATCGGTTAATGTCAAAAAACTCGTTCTTTACCTGCAAACGTTACAAAATACATTGCATTAGGTCAAAGTGATATATGTCTCTTTATGCAAAAATGTTAACAGATGTTTCACCAATAAAAGAAAATTACAGAAAATCATTCTGGGTCGTCATCAAAGTCATGTTTTTATTGGAGGAGTTACTTACTAAAATGACAATCTATATATATAAAATTCCCTTATCCGAAAAACAAAAGGAAATATTAAGAACAAAGTATTGTAAAAAGACTTAAACATATCGGAAAGTTACAAGATAAAAAAAATAATACTTTATACCTCACGTGAGAGTAATTTCAAGTCCATATTATATTGATCGTAAACTACAATTTTACACCCGTAGACATTTAAGCTGTGTTAAAGGAATTGGAATTGGTTTATGTTAAGCATACCCAGTTTCAGAAAAGGAGCCAGAAAGCTTGTTTGGGGTAAAAAAGAAAATCATTGGGAAGGATGATATCAAAACACAATACACATTGGTTGCATAACCATTTTTTTCCTGGAAGGGTCAGGGATTAGTTAAACCTGGGAAATATTGACTGATAGTATGTATTTACAAAATATCAACTGTAACTGAAAATGCAATGGATTTGAATCTTTTAGCAAATGTGTTGAAAACATGCCCATTTTTTTAACCTAGAAATTGTACACATGAGTGAATGACAAGAATTGTCAATATCAAGATGGGGAGGTGCACAAGCCTAGCCAAAAATTCTACAAATTTTGCAATTTTTATATATCTGATCATTTGTTTTAAAAAATACACGTGAATATGCTAAACTGTGTCGCTATTTAAATGGTTAAAACGTGACATCCATGTTGGGAAATTGAACTAGATCATTTAATGTTTTAGAACAAAGCATAAAATTTGGGAAACAATGTTCTTTAATCAATAGTAACACAGATTAAAAAAATTCTTCAATTTGTAGGACTGTAGTATGCATCTTATAGGATAACTTGTTTTGGCATATATTCCAAGGAAATGTATCATTTCTAATGGAAATATCCATTGACAATTGCCAATTATTAACTCACCATTGCGTCGTAATGATAGAGATGCATCCCACCAACTCCAAAGTTTAAAATCTGAATTAGATGCTTACAATTAAAACGCAATGTCATGTTACATATGATATCAAAAGGCAACATAGCATTGAACAGTCTTCCTATGGCATTTATGATCGATCTGAATGACAGGGGTTTGCAGGCAAACATACTACCGTAGTATGGTATATTCATCTTCAAAAGTCATTTATAATGAACATTAATGCCATAGCAGAGCAGTTCAATTATTACATGTACATTTCTGATCATTCTTTTATCGACAGTGTAATCTGCTGGATGGAACAGCCATTGTGACAGTCAGCCGCCCACCCTTCCAATGCTCATAATCAACCTCTACCAGAGTTGTCGTTCCTTAACAGTCACAATACGCTATTATTATTGTATTAATAAGAATATATTGAAACATTATATCTCAAAAAGGGAGGACAAAACTTGTTTCTATCACAGAAATAGCAGAACTTTAGAACAGCCAAGATATATAAATACAATGTCTACGATATGATTGGTTTGGAGAACAAACAATTCATGCACAAAGTATTAAGTATTAAGAAATAACTTTTGAAAATAGATGATTGATTTTACGTCATTATTTAGTGGGCTTTTTTTCTTTTTTTTTTTTTCAATAGCTGTATTTTTTTCTTTTTTTTTTTTTCATGCACAAAATCAAAATTTCTATAGAGGATGATTATTCAACAGCTCGGCAAATGTGGCAAAATGATTATTATTAATTGAAGACAACCGGCAAACTATTTGAAAAATTTAATTTCGTCCAACAGATATACAAATGTAAATACGTCTGTGTTGCTTGTTTTGCTTGTAAACTGTTAGCATGACAGTAACAGAAATAGGATCTAATATTTCAGGTTGTTTCTTGATTTTTGAGAAATTGGCATTTGTGTGAAAATTACTAAAATAGAACAAAAACAAAATAACAAAAACAGATAAAAAAGGAGAAAAGAAAAAAGATAAGCATGACGACTACTTTTTAAAGTAGGAATGCGATGCGATTCCCAAATATTTTTCTGTCAAAATATGAATTCTTTAAAAAGTTTATAACATTGTCAAAAATAGGATTTCAGTAAATTTCAGTTGCTATGGAGATTCGCAACTGTCAAATCAAATTAAAAATTAGCATTTTGAGATTATTTTTTGCTTATGATCCCAATATAATTATATTGTATTTTTATATAAAATACATTTGTTGGAAAGAAAGATCACTACGAAAATAGCAAGGAAGACTTGTTATCAACGAAAAGAAAAATAAGAATCAAAGCATATTTCTTATAACACATATTCTGACATCGGTAATCGCAGCAATATGTATGTTTCCTTTCAATTTACCTTCTGTAATCTAACCTTTTCAAAAACTCGTTTTTTGAGAATCATACATCCTCAATAATATCTACGATATCACTTATAATAAATTCCCACAAAAAATGATGATTTTGCAGTAACACAATGCAGTATGCATGCTGCTTTTATCCTTGTGGACAGTCTACTACACCTCGTGCTGATTCATCAGTGATTTCTGTTCAGCGTGCGCCGTGTTAAGTCCAGTAACTAATTTTATCCTGTGGTTTATTCTATTCAGCATCCTATCCTCCGAATCAGCCATCCAGGCTCTGTAACAGTACAAACAAACACATGATTCTCTGACAACAACTGTAAAAGCGCGATGACACCTTGAAGCGATATCGGAATTAGCATTGCATTAAGCAGTGTTTCCGTTGTTTTCATAGTAGTGCACATTTTGGAACGGGTTGATGCGTCCGTCGTCTGATTACCCTAACAGACATACGATGTTTCATCTGGCTAACCACATCGGTTTTCCCCTTGTGCTCCCGTTTCCTCCCACAGTAAGACCCCTCGAATGCTTCCATCAGAGCCAGTAACAGTTGTTCATATATTATGATATAACTTCTTTCGCAGTTGTAAATTATTTTTTGAGCACATTTCAATATCTTTCTGTTCTTAACATGTAAATTTTCTTGATGATTAAAAAAAAATCATTGCTTGGTTTCCATTGGTTTCTTAAGTAAGTATAACCTAAGTAAATAGACTTAAATAGATACAACCCGTGATTCAATTACTGAGATATCGTTTTCTATAAAATGGCTTCTGTTTGGAACAAGGTAAACTCACGATTGGCTGATTTGAAATTTGACCCAATGCTTTTTCTCCTCTGCTGACAATGACTGCTTCAGCTATACGAAGAAGACATGACACTAATGCTAAAAATAGATAATCGTAAGTGATTTGACAGTCAAAAGCTCTCATTTACGTACAAAAAACAGAAATAACTGGGATTCTCTCCCATGTAACACCCTTGAGATTTATTCAAAGACATACTTGATAAATATTGAGTCAACTTGTACATATACCGACTTTATCTCAAACAACGTCCACATTTCATAATGACGACATATTGTCGGTTTCAGATATACATGTATATACAAGTAAAGCCATTTGTAAATAATCGATCATGGTTTTATTTAAAGAAACCATTCTAAGATAGCACAAAGATTGATGCAAGAAATGATGTTAGATAAATAGGTTTATCTATTAAATAAATAGATTTAGC
The DNA here is from genome assembly GCF_031769215.1 of Ylistrum balloti. Lineage (NCBI taxonomy): Eukaryota > Metazoa > Mollusca > Bivalvia > Pectinida > Pectinidae > Ylistrum > Ylistrum balloti. The sequence continues at coordinate 1,180,312 of NW_026782111.1, read as the reverse complement.
TATTATACAAAAAGGTTTATCTATTGAATAAATAGGTTTATCTAGGTATCAAGTCAATATAGAAGGCGCTAAAAGTGACATCAATGAATTCTTAACCAGTCCACGACAGAAGCGAAGAACAGTAAATTGACTTAGTGAAAAATGGGAACAAAATATACCTGGTTATCTGCCCGACGACGCAGTTCTTGAATCTCAAGTTCAGATATAAGGCCATGGAAGATGGAAACACGTGGATTTTGGTGAACAATTTCTTCCTTCACTCTGTAATAGCTTATCCTGGTAGGTCTGTACAAGCATTTCAGGAAGTGTACATTTGCAGTCTGCTGTGATAGAATTTATATAGCATATGTTATAATATTTACCATTGTTTGGTATTACTATGATGTAACTTTATCAAAGTCAGTTGTGTATTACCAGCTCATGAACCGCCAACAGCGTAGGAATATTAAAAGTAGCGTAAACAGTTTGGGGTGTCCTCTTATAACAAGACGAAAAATGAAAAATAATAAATATCAGCATTGAACTCCTTGCAGTTGGAATTCATGGGTACATGAATACCAAGTAGCAATTCAATGCTAACGTAATATCGGTAAAAAGAGATGAAACGGAATGAAGAGGTCTCCCGATAGTACGACAGACCAACGAACCAAAACTTCAAAATAAATTTGCATTTTCAGCAGGTATGGGTGAGTGAGAAGATCATGCCATTAAGTTTGGATTTTTTACAAGAAAATCTGTCGATGATGGCATAACATAAAATTTCTCAGTATCAAAAATGCAAGAGGCACGATGTTCCACCATAAACTTCGATATACATATATTCCTGTGAAGGGGACACTAGAATCTCTACAACGATAGACCCCAATTGTACAACAAAGGAAACATAAAAAGCTCAACGTAATATAAGTAACGTTCCTCGTTATAGATATATACACAAAAATGATCAAACTTCCTCAGTAGGAAGCACAAGTTACAGTATGTTAAAAATTACTCTACCGTCACGTTTCCTTTACACAGAGCCTTGTGTTGTATTCTGTCTTCATTCCAGTTTCGTTTGGGTCGTTCAACTGCATTTTGTCGGTATTGTATTGGGATCTGATAAGCTTGCCTTACTAGGTTATCGTACCGAAGTTGGGTCAGTCTGTCGTCTAACCAAGTAAATAAAACAACAACATATCGAAAGTGCACTATAACACTAACAGACTTCAAAATACAAATATAAAAAATTGAGGATTTTAAAAGAACCCACAATTATACAAAAGAGGTGGTCGGACGGTCGGGTGGCGCAGTAGTAAAGCACTTGCATTTCACCTTGCCGTCCGAGGTTCGATTTCCGGACCGGACGTGAAAAATAGGGGTCACCTACGCGGGTTTTCCCTGGGTACTCCAATTTCCTCCCACCGTAAGGCCCTTTGCGCGCTTAAATCCGGGCCGACATGGATGATTAATAGAAGTTGAAAAAAAACCTTTTCTCAGTTGTACTAAAATTGATAACTTTTATATCTATTGTCAAAAGATGCACATGTGAATATTGTTTCTTTTCAATACAGACTTTAGAGTGAGATACAGTAGAAACAAACACTGAATTAAACGGCATCATATGGCTTTAGAGTCGTCAGTGATTATCGCTGTGTGCAAAAGAACTTACCGGAATCTTCATATTTGCTCATTATATCCACAACCTTCTCTGGAAACATGTACTGGAAGAAAAACAAATCATTAACACACATGTAGTGTTTATAATATCAGGGAGGGGTTGGGAAATGTTCATGAATATACTTCATTTATTTTTTTTCTGTTGAATTAAACCCCGACGCACTAAAAAGAAAATATACGATTTTACAATTTTCAAGGGTAACTTTTGACCCTTTTTTACTTACAATTAAAATACGCTTGAGAAGTGGCAATGTCATTTTCGAAGTTTTTTGTATTAAACATGAAATTCCTCGGGGGTACTACAGTTTACTCTTCGGTAAAACCTCTCGCGCTTCAATCCGGGCTAACAAGCGTGGTTCGTAAATGTTGGGAAAACTTGTTCGCAATTGTTGTAAAATAAATAATCTTTATACATAGGTATATTAAATGTGTTTTCATAGCATTAAATGCCACCTCTACTTCATCAAAATGGATGATTTTTTTCCATTGCTGGTTTCACTTACTTCTGCATAGGCCGTTGCGAGTTCGAAGTCCAGTTCTTGTTCCGAAACATTTTCGTCTACATCCAGCTTAGTATTATTCCGGCGGTCGTGTAATGCCTGCAGCCACACAACAGCGGCATACCGCCTATTACCATATTTGGAATGTTTTACCATTTCGATGACTTGGGCCGATGTTAGTGGGTAGGTCTGTTTTTCGCCTATTTTCCCGTTAAGAATATCAATGAGATCGAGATCGTAAAAATTCCAAAAGGCCAAAATACTTTTGTAGATTTGGTGAGTGTCTAATAAAGTTGGCCAATAATTTGGAATCTGTTTCGCTGCAGTCCAAACACTGGTAAAATCTGAAAAATAAGGTATTGATTGAAAACGCACTTTTGACAAATCATCTCAAATGCACGTATATCTGACATAAAGTTTATTTTCAGCTTCTTAGCTTCTAAAGTATACGATACATGTACCATTGTAGAGAAATTTATCTTGTAAAATGAGGTAAGTGTATGTTTTCTGACTTAGAGGAAACATGTGTGATACATGTATACGGATTTGCAAGAAAGTTTTGCTAGTTATTCTGATTTAAAGTCAAAATAACACTTCTGTCAAATTAAATATAAGTAAGAAGACGATTTGACGAAAGATTACAACTTTCTGAATTTATCAACTAATGTCCCGTCTCTTTAAGTCATTATCTAATATCTCTTCGGGGAAAACATTATTCATTTGATATCTAAGTTTTAAATTTAAACAAAAATTTGAAAACTCCTGACGACTGTTTAGAAAACGACAAATAAAATAACCAGTGAATGTCGATTCATCTCTAACTTGGTTAAAACCAAAGCTAGTCCTGAATCGAGATGAGAGGTGCCATAGACTTTCCAATATATCTCGTTAGGCAGACCCCGTTGAAATTTCTTGACTATCAATAGGTATTTCACAAAGCCTTATTGGGGCGCGGAAAATTACTTTAGTTAAAAGGCATTTCTATAAAATATACTAAAGGCATTCCAAACAACATTTTATTGCTTGGGTGCCTATGAAAGAAATCGAGAATTTTTATATTACACAAGGAATATAATGTCTTCCATCTCCCAGTATTTCAGTGGATGATGCTTTTTACTGTACCTTTGACAGAATCAGTCTCCAGACACGTTTCGCACTCGATGGATGAAATAATTCGTCCCCATTTTGTCGCGATCCGACTTACAAAATACAATGCATTGATAGGATGACTCATCCACAGCTCAACATCATGTACATGAGATCTGGCGTCTTCTACATCCTTTAAAAAGCTGGACGAAAACATGATTTAGTTGTTAATGCCTTGTCAGAACACACGACCGACTTCCGTGACAAATTCATCAAATCGCCAAACTTTTTACCATGAAAAAAACAGCCCCGGCGCATTACGGGACTAGGGCATTAACACTGATCACATGATCGTGATTGGTAATCGATATTATTAGATTAATATTAGTGACTTTGCTAATTACTGTAAGGAACTGTACTAATTAACAAATACCAATCACTTACACTGGATTCATGTATCTTTACCACGATTAACAGCAACATTGGAGACAGTATTATTTTTAAGTCTGTATGCCAAGCTGAGTTGACATTTATTCAAGGCCAAAAATTGATGTTATAATTTTAAAAAAATACATAAGATGTCTAATTTAGTAAATTTTCTAAAATTGATATTAAATTTTATCACATTTATCAAATTAAATATGATTTGGTACTAGATCAACATTGCTTCTTGATTTAAATGAAATCATGGCTTGCTGTAGAGCAGTGTTATTTTATATTTGAGCAGAATTAATTCTTACAATTGTGAAGGGAAATGAAGGAAAGGTCACTGCGAAATCATTTAGTGCTTATAAATTACTCAAAAGTTCAATACAATTTCAAATCTGGAAACCATTCACTCCAAAAATCACTACAGTACTCGTCACATCTCGGCTGTTTCCGTAATTGCACGAAAGGTATCGGAGCCAGACGAGGTTAATCGAACGGTACCGTTACGCACTACGGAAAGGTATGAATTAAAATGGTGTAACTTTTAAAGACAATACCTGTCCAGTTGAACGTCCAACTTTTCTTCTGCATTGGGAAGTGTAAAAGAAACAAAACCACCATTAAGACTACCAGATTCACGTGAATTTCTCTACGTGAATAAAATAATACTTTCTATGACATCGCTTCATATATGCTGCTATACTCCATTACAGTCCTAATAGTTTAACAGTGGTCATGAAGCTGGGTTTGTTTCTTCACTTTTACAGCAAACATGATACTGTCTCTTACAAACTACAAAAATAGCTTCCTTACAAATAATGATTTTCCAGACATGGTGTTTAAAGCAGATGTACGTACCCAGTAATAGAGTCTGCTACAGGAAGTCCTTCGGCCTTCGACCTATTCACAAAGTCTCTTAAAGCTTTTACCAATTTTCCTTCTTCAGCGTAAACAATTTCTAGATTTCTAATTGATGAAAACGCCTGGCTATTTACAAATTGTAAACAGGTAATAATTACACAAATCCGTATGAACATTTTACGAGTCTTCATGTTGGTGTAGTATAAGTAAAGCATGGGTTAGAGGAGGCAATGACTTTATGTACACGTGATGAATCAGGTACACGTGTACATCCGGGTATTCATACAAATTACTACCCAAGAGGTTAAAGCATTGCTAGCTTTTGATCAGAATCGTTAAACTAACATCAGTAGGAGTACAGTATGATTACAGTATAGTCGTATCAGTATAATAACAGGATAATAACATTAGGATTACAGTATAGTCGTATCAGTATAATAACAGGATAATAACAGTAGGATTACAGTATAGTCGTATCAGTATAATAACAGGATAATAACATTAGGATTACAGTATAGTCGTATCAGTATAATAACAGTAGGATTACAGTATAGTCGTATCAGTATAATAACAGTAGGATTACAGTATAGTCGTATCAGTATAATAACAGTAGGATTACAGTATAGTCGTATCAGTATAATAACAGTAGGATTACAGTATAGTCGTATCAGCATAATAACAGTAGGATTACAGTATAGTCGTATCAGTATAATAACAGTAGGATTACAGTATAGTCGTATCAGCATAATAACAGTAGGATTACAGTATAATCGTATCAGTATAATAACAGTAGGATTACAGTATATCCGTATCAGTATAATCACAGTAGGATTACAGTATAGTCGTATCAGCATAATAACAGTAGGATTACAGTATAGTCGTATCAGTATAATAACAGTAGGATTACAGTATATCCGTATCAGTATAATAACAGTAGGATTACAGTAATGATATGTCGTCACGAAAACAGTGTATGCTTATATAGGTGGATTTTAACTGAAATATAGAAAAATGTCTGAAAGCATTTTTTTTTCTTTTTATTTTAGTTAATATCTAACACCAAAAGAAAGATGGAAGGCAAATGTGAATTATACCAGAGTATGTTTCCTCGAAAAATACGCTTTTACCTATAATGAAATATTCTGAGGATGAAATCGGCCTGGTTGACAATATTTTCACCTGGTTTGGTTTTAAGATCTTTCGATGGACTGTGTTCCTTCCTTGGCAGTAATATTTTGTTTTCAATGCTGAATTTACCGGAGATGTTGTAATAATACATATAACGTATGAGTCCTTCAGTTCGGTTTAGAAGTATTGATGCTCTCTACCTGTCACAAGAACTTTATTGACCATGTTCCTGATATATATCCACAGGGGCTTGTAACTTTGTTTCTCAGGGATGAGGACTTGTATCGTATACAAGTAACTTTTCCGAGAGTAATGAATTTCTCTTTGGTTTTCGATGGTCCTCTTTACTGGTTTTAGTATGGCATTGTAACAGGTAGCATAAGTATATACCAGCCAGAATTGGAAATCAATTACGAGACAGTGTCTTACTGATGAAATTAATATATACAAAATATATTACTTTTGTCGAGTTATGTTAATTTGACAGACGGAATTTATCCTGACAGAAGTTAGAAAAAATACCTTTTTTTAAAAGAAACTGTGTAGTCTAAACCTATGTTAGATTAAATTCAGCCCAGTCAATATACATTGTACACCAAAGTCCAGTCTAGAACTAGTCTGCATAATCTCCAACATATATCCGAATCCGTGGTTTAAGTAAACCACTGTCATGCGTGAACCTTGTGACGGGAATACATCAGCCCTAGGCCAGGCGGTCTATCACCTTACGCGTACAACAAACTAGGATTGGGCTCGGCGTGAATCCATGTGTGTAAATATTATTCAAATGTATAATTTATACTTAATATATCTACTTTCTGTGTATGATTACGGTTTGCCAATATCAGAATTGTTGTAAATGAAGTGGAAAGTTATTTGTGAAATTTTTGATGCGGCGTGATATGTCATAGACTGGGTTGATCCATGTTTCTACGGGGTACATTGTGCCGATTACAGTTGGACATTTTGTTTGATAGCGATGCAGATTCGGTAGAATCACATTATTCTGTAGGTATTTTCACCAAATATATTAAAAGAGTCAGCAGTTCCTTATGTAGACAAAATTAATCTAAATATGGGGCATGAATATGGCATTTGACTAACACCAGAGTAAGCCGGTATGATGGAAATGTGATTAGAAAACATTGCAAAGTATAAGTATTTACAAATCAGTTATAGGGTGTGAAATAAATCGTACAGTGTGGAATAATAAAGGTTCATTATTTACATATTTGTTGTATCCGTGTAAAATACACATCATACATTATACATACATACATACATACATACATATGTACGTACATTGTTGGTGGGTGGTTGATTGGTTGTTGGGTAGTTAATTGGTTGTTGGGTGATTTATTGGTTGTTTGGTGGTTAATTGGTTGTTGGGTGGTTAATTGGTTGTTGGATGGTTGATTAGTTGTTGGTTGGTTAATTGGTTGTTGGATGGTTAATTGGTTGATTTGTTGGTTAATTGGTTGTTGGGTGGTTAATTGGTTGGTTTGTTGGTTACAGTGTTTCATTCTCCTGGACTTCCTAATTCTAGTCGTTGTCTCGCCGACGAACATTGGTGTTCTAGCAACCTGACATCAGGGTGTAAAGCAAGACCAATATATCTATGATATATTTATGATACGACAATTCTTAGCTTTCAGGTAAGTGGTTTTATCTTTTAAGTTACAAAGATAATTTTCACCTTTACCAACAGCTATGTATCTTGTCCTAACTTCGGTTCTGAAGTCAGAACGTGATAAAACGTCTGACGTCATGATTGAGTATACCTGTTGGTTTCGTTGTTGTTTACCTTGTCCTCATTTGGGTGCGTTACATTAAGTACTTAGACTAAGATTTACATGGCGGGAGTCGTCGATGAAACAAAAAACACTTACTCCCCGGAACCTATAGTCTCCTTTAATTTCCTTCATGAGTTTCCGTGTAAATCTCTCTTTTGTTTGTATGTTGCCCTAGTTTTAATAAATTTGAGTATGGACAACGATGATGTTGGTATTAATTTATCTTTTCTTTTGAGTTTTTTTTTTTTTTTAAATTATTATTTTTCTTCCTTTCAGTTACCCGACATTCGAAAACCCCGAGAAACCGGAAATGATTGAGATGATCATCCACTGTTTTCAATACATACATATATTTATTTATTATGTGAATTATCCTGCGCCGCCGTGATTTAATATATAATATTTACAGTTGAATAAGCCAAAACACTACAAGACAATTCATCAAGCGTGCAGGATAAGATGTGCAATACAGGACTGGGATATTCCACATGTGGATAAGAAAAAAGTGGAAAAGACAACGGCTTTGACAAGATTTTCCACATTTTTGTTACCCTATGTTTGGTAGCAGTATTTTTTCTCTGATTTTCAAACTTGATACGGGGAAAATAGACAGTGTCCTGTTTCAAAATTCGAACTTTCGTCGGGTGTATTTTTAAAGAAATTATCCACACTCGTGCAGCCATATACTAGCAAGCAAGGTTTACGTCAAAAAGTAGTTTATGTCAACAATAAACATCAGCATTCAAAGTAAGCATTTGTGTCACTTTGTGTCCAGTGATGTTAAAAAAGGACCGAATGAGTCGGTCAACTGTCAGCCCCGGATGTGCATGCGGATTGAAGTTCGTGTTATCACAACTTACTAAAACGTATGGCGGTTAACGATTCCGGAGCACCTATGTCGTTAAATATATGACCAACGAATGCAGGAAAACGTTTATTTATTTATTTATTAACTATTACGACCTTTCAGTCTTTCAGCAGAGAACATGGTAACGTACTACTGATATAGTTTTGTCATATACCTAGAAACTCGTCTGCTTCGTGCATTGATTACCAGAGATAATGGGTCAGGTTCGACAAGTAGCCACTGCACTGGCGTATAAAACTGGTTGATAAAACTTATGTAGAAAGATATGTGATAGAACAATGACTCATTGAGGTCAAACGGTACCAGTAAAATACAAATAAAAGGCAAATTCATATATAAACAAATAGTGGAAATAAAAAAAGTAAAAGCAAAACTATATTCAACTCCAGCTTGGCGCAATTTTGACAACAGTTTATTGTCCATTCAACACACGTTCACGACTCTTTTGTGCCTTCTCGATGGTTTTAGCAGCCTTTGCTTTTCGTTCCTGGATCTTCATTTCTCGGTTCAATTTGGCCCTATCCATTTTCTCTTCTATTGCCACCATTTTCGCTACTCTCGAAATGGGCGGCAGTATCACGGGGCGAGATTTGTCTACAGTGGAATACTGCGGTACTCCTGGTAGTGTGGCGGCAGAGAAACTCTGTGAGGATCGTTTTGGTTTGTTGTCTCCAATTTCAATGATGAATTGCACACCCCCTTCACGCCTTTTTGGTATGATCCCCTCTGCCCACAGCTGTTGCATGACCACTTGCTCTGTCTTCCTTGTCAGATCCAACATTGGCGTTCCCGTATTTACAGCTACACGAGCTGTATTATCAGTAAAAGGCGCAACCTGTTAAACATATTAAATGCAAAGATTTTCTACCGTTCATATTGTTGAATTAAATGCTTTTTATTTGTTAAAATCAATATGTTTTTAATCGACTTTCGATACGATTTGATATACATAAATAATCATAAAAATGCCGGCTTGATCAACTTAAGAAACCATTCTATTTTGTTTGAAGTTTTCGATGTTTATTCCATCTCATCTTGTCAACACTATTAGTATACTTTACCTTGTTATTCCGTCGCAGTCTCCTTATTAGTGAGTCCAGTGTAATTCTACGTTTGTTTCCGTCATCTCCTCTAGATTCGATACAACCCATGGTCTCTGGTCAGAATTCAATGTTAACAGTTTGCCGCAAAAATGGTAACTAATTGTACATGGAAACAAACATCTTATGACGTCATAATAGAAAGGGTTTGATGACGTCATGGTTATAGCATTGCTTTATGGCAAGTCTTTCTTGTCCACCTTTTTTTCCCTATTCAATTACGTTTTACCAAGATGGATTTCTGGGTAAGGCCTCCACCTTTGTTAGGCCAACGCCAACATTCTGATGTGTTTATTCTATACTCGAAATGTTTTTGTTTTCGTTTTTGTTTTTGTTTGGTTTTTTTTTGTTTTGTTTTTTTTTTGTTTTATGGAGAGGGGGGATTTGGGCAGGGTGGGGATTGTTTTATTTTGTTTTTGTTTTTGTATTTTTGTTTTTTAACGGTAGAGTCAATTAGTGTTAAATTGTGTTAAATATAGTAGAACCAGTGTAACATTTATGCTTTTAATTCAGTTTCTTCTAGTAAATATATATAAAGAGATGTCCTTAAGGGCATTTAATTTCAAGACAAAGACTTTTTCTACCTTGAGTATTTTTTTGAATTCTTATGACATGTACCATGATTAAGCATATCGGCATGTAGACATGTACACATAGAAAAAAGATCTGCACATTTTTTTGCCCAAATATCTACATCTTTATGGAATTTGCGGTCAATTCATTTCATTCTACTAATAACACAGAATGACAAAAGTTCTGTGCTTACAGAAGAAACTCTTTCTTTCTTTTGCAAACATACATGTCCATAAATTGCATGAAATATGATGGCGTTACATGTATTTGTAACGTAAGGGAGACGACTCATGCATTCCTGTTGAACTGTCATCCTGTTATTTGATATACACGTTGGACGAAAATGAGTTGATGTATGCTTTTTGTTCTCATGTGTATTTTTGAAAATAAAATGGAAAAAAGGCAAATGAAAATCGGTAAATTAGGTAAATGATTAATAATAGATAGAGATAATTTTGGTTAAATTGCTGGTAATGAAAACGAGATTGATGCCAGACATATCTTCATAATCTGAATTAGAACTGGAATATTATTAGACAGAATTATATTCCGTGTTCCACATATCATATATATTATTTCTGTGTATTAAAAGAAGGCTTGATTCAATTGGATCGTTACAGATTTCTTGTCCATTTTCGTTTATATATCGTGTTCATGATAATCAATTGTTTAAATATTCAATTTATTATTGTTTTTAATCGTTTAAAATAAATATTTACATATCACCTACCTATTGCGTGTACATATAGTACGCGATTTAAAAATGTAACGAAATGACGTTTTGATCTCCCTGAGTTACTTGCGCTTCGTTACACTCTGTCAAAGTAAAGGAATCCTTCTCTTTCACGTCAGCTAACACATTCTATCATTAACATTGAAAAAATAGTTTTACTTCCTGATAATGACTGTATCAGGGTACACAAATGTGTAAAATTACTTACGAAACAGGAAATATTTTAACAATGTCATTGACGTATAGTTTTTGTACAATACATGTAGGCAATATAACACATTTCAGCTGGTAAGACTAGAGCACGACGGCGTATTTGAGCACTATGATGAAATTTATTTATTTATTTATAGGATTTTAATTTCACAATTATGACCTTTTGGCCTTTCAGCGGACGAGAAAAGACAAAAGTGATAAGATAGAGAGAAGAATGAAGTTATAGGAGAGAGTGTGATACAGAGATGATGTGGTAGAGAGGGGCACCCTGTACCACGAAACCTGTTCTTAAATTATATTTTGATGACGACCCCACCCCCACCCCCGCCCCCTTTGCCATATATAGAACTCTAACCTAATATTAGTACACCTCGTCCGCTGAAAGACCGAAAGGTCGTTACAGTGGACGTAAAACCGTTAAATATAAATTAGTACCGGTATTAGCTAGGAAGCGTCGCATCGAGAGGACCGAGAGACAGAGAGAAGTAAATTTTGATATGTTAATAGTATTTTGGAAGTCCGTCAAAATTACTTAATATATGATTCCTATTGCTAATCTAACTCTAACCTATTGGCCGGCGTTATCACGCCTACTAAGTTGAACATTCTCTCATAAACCACTATCATTTTAAGTCCCATCCAACGATAACTATATAGTCGTAATCGGTAATGTGTGCAATCAAACGTGATCTTTAGACCACTTTCCCGTTTAACATGCCGGGGTTCTAGACGCAATGTTGGCGGGGGAGGATGCCTGTAGGGTTCGCTGTTTACTCAAAAATGGCATATTGGTTCCCTCCTTCTTGGCTTTTCCTCCAATATCCGAAATGATAAGTACATTTGTATTCCAATAGCAGCGACGTAAAGAAAAGGTCTACATGGCTGATGTTGTTGGTTGAACTTGGAAACGACCTTAAATAAAGGCTCCATCTTCGCTGATTTTTCAAATAAGTATTTAATCTTGTATGAGCAATTAAGTAGTGTTTTTGTACCAGTGCGACATTCTTACATTTAACATTTCTAAAATTTTAACGTCTCTTTCAAACAATTGGTAAAAGTTAAAGATATTTTTGTTGACATGTTCAGCAGATTTGATCATGCTGTGTACTGCAGACATTGCATTCTGAATTATTAGAAAAAAAGTATCTTAAAATAATTTTGCAGTTAAAAACGGTATTTAGATCATTCATGTGTTGGTTTTTGTGCATTATATGAGATTTACAAAATCCGTTCCGGGCAGTTTCGGTCCGCGAGGTGATCCGTGCAGTGTTTTAGTAACGACCGAATACCGTCGTTTCACCTGGCAGCGAAACGATGGAGGGGATGTTAGAAGCTGTTAAGAAGGTCGCCCTGGAGAAATTTCCACGTAAATCAGACCGGAAAATTCAGTATGGTACAGCAGGATTCAGAACAAGGTCTGTTTTTTTTTTATAAATGATGGGTATGAATTAGCACAGAAAAACTATCAATGTCTTTATTTTGACACGTTGCAAACGAGTTGCCGCATCCGGGCATGTGCAGGCTCTACTTTCACTTTAACGTAATGTGCATTGTAGGCTACACGAAGGCTTAATTAACACTTCGGCATATATGACGCTGACACTTACCGTAGTACATTTACATGTTCGTGGTTTAGTTAGGGGGTCTATTCGATTTGAGAAAGAGAACTATCACATTATTTGATTATTATATTTCATATTGTTACCTACTGTCTTATAATCTTAGCCGAGTTTAACACTGTTGGCCTGTCGTTTCATGTGTTCCTAAGGGAAGGAAGGCTATGCACTACTCTACTCATTAGGTTGGATCTTGTTGACAGTTAATTTTTTTAAATGCAGCCAAGCATGGATACGACTAGTTCTGAGGGTTGTGACTGTCTATCTAAATTTTGTCTTTTGGTTTGTCCAATATCTGCTGTACACTGATCAATTTCCAGTATATATCATTATTATTATTATATGTGTCTACATACATTAAATATTCACATCACTTACAAAATTATTATTTTCTTTGGAAACTGGATTTATTAGTATTGCTAAGTATTGTTGGACTCGGGGTGAAACTACGAAATCAAGCCTGTTTCATTTGTCCATGAATTTGACCGGATTAACATTGATCTGGACGTATGAATACATTATCTACAGATTCTTTATGGTTAGATTACCCTTACACATGATGCTAAACTTGAAATAAATGTTATAAAATTTGCTCAAGATTAGCATAATATAAGTGAATAAAGATAAATAATATTTAAGATAAGTATAAAATAAATCAAAATATGACATTATGGCCTTTTTTGGTGAAACAGATTTGTTTTCCATGATTATGATATCTGCTTGAGACCTTGCTAATGGTTGTCATCTGCTACAAAATTTTTCAACTTTCCACTGCCTGAATATGAAAATCTCAATCAAGACCAAGAGCAATTTTGATACAGAACTGCTTCTTGAATAAGTTTGTGATGCCATGGATACATAGGTTATTGAAAAAAGTCACAAAACACACTCCAGCATAATTCAAAATGGCAATGCGAGAGACAACTGTCAAAATCAGTGTAAACATTATTCTTCGGCAGAGCTGTCGTAGAATTTTCATGGGGTGATGAATTAAGCAGCTCTTGGGACAAATTCAACATGAACTGCAAAAAAATTCATTAAATTTTATATTTGTCTCAAGAGCAACTCAGTTCGTCACCCCATGAAATAGACAAATGCAAGTTTCAATGCTTAATTAAAGTGATACAGATTTCAACAATACCTTTATTGCTGAACATGAAATGACAAAAACACTAATGCTAGAAGTAAAATTGGGCAGTCATATAGTGATGTCAACCTGTCAATCCATTGATGCATTCAGCAAGATGAATTTAAAAGTTGTGCACAATAGGTGGATCAATGTGTCTGTTGAATTATCAGAAATACTTACACAAATCTTGTTTGCAGCATTCAGGTTGAAATATATCAACTTGATTTACTTTTGCTGATAAAACTTTTATTTTTAAATTTAACTTGTGTGATATTTTTCTCAGCCTAGTTGTAGTTTTAGCAAACCCTCATCAAATGATGTGCTAGCTATTCAAATCACCTATGTCCATTTGTAAGCAATTTTTGTTATTACTATTTCTTCTGAAGTACAGGATGGGTTTCAAAATTTCATACGAAAGTTCCCCATGGTTGTGCCTTTCTGATTTTCAGACTGATCAGAAAACAAAATGGCTGACAGGTTGCCATCTTGGATTTTGACAATGAGAGATTCTTATCGCTATTTCTTGTGAAGCAGTGAATGGATCTTTCTCAAGTTTAATATGTGGATCCCCCATAATTGGTCCCTAGTTGTGCCCTTTTGTTTTTGAGACTGATCAGATAAACAAAAATGCAGATAGGTGGTCATCTTGGCTTTGACAATTAAAGATTATTATTCCTATTTCTTACGAGGAATTTTCAAATTTTATATAATTATGAGGAAGAACAGAGGAGAGAAGAGAAAATATCCAACTTTTTAAAAAAAACAAACAAAAACAATGGTGTTAAGATCCGTCTGAGATCTCTTTGTTTAGATCAAGCACTAGAAATATAGCTGAGGTCAACATCACCAAGTAATTTAAAGAATGGCTGTCTTTGTAACTTTTGGAGTGAAAAGAAAAAGAATTTGATACAAAAGCAATCATGAACTATACACTTACTGTGTTTTTTTTTTTTTTTTTTATTTCCCTGAGTGAATGAAGCACCCTTTTAATCCAAGTTCAGCATGTCAGCCAATCAAAACATGCTAAAGTGTTATACTAAATGTGGTATAACATGTATGTTTATACAACAGTTGGAATGATTCATTGATGCCTTTGAGGTTGAATCATGCATGCATATATATAGAATATTTGATATTTTAAATGTTTAATATGAGTTTAATATGTTTGTCAGTTGATGGAAGTTGCCAGTAAAGCCTGTACTGGTGTATAATACCATAGCTATTCTGCAACAATTGTCTTACTCTGCAATAATCCCATGTCCAGTAATAAGCCCACTGTTAAAATTACTGTTTAATTCAGAAATACCAGCAAATACTGCTTCATTTTCTCTACTAAGCCTATCCACATGAATCAGTACAATATTGGCTTCTGGTAGGATAAAAGTGATATATATTATACCACTTGTATGCTGACTATTCTTGAAAGCCTATTTTGTGTTATAGAGAGGAATATCTTGACCATGTCTTATACCGGATGGGTGTCCTGGCTGTCCTCCGATCTCGTACCAAAAAAGGTAAACATACAGCATTTGTTGATCACACACATGCTATCTTCTCCTTACTGTAGGTAACGTACCCAAGCTTCACCTGGAGACACTGTCATCCACTTAAACAAAATCAATATTTGCTACTTGTAAATTATGGAGAAAGCAATTTGTTTTATGTCCTGTGTATATAATGTGTATAAAGTTTTATTTGAACAGTGTAGCTTGAGGTTGCAAATATTTCAGGTAAAGCTAGCAGACCTGATAATGTATATCATTGTTCACTTATATACACTTACAGACTCAGGTTGTGAAATTCGGTGAATATTTCACTTCTCAAATTTCTGAATGATGAGTTTTCTGATAGTCACTGGAGTCAAAACCTGAAAATGACTTTGAAAAATAAAAATAAATTGTTTAAAGAATTAGAATTAGTTTGTATTATAAACTAAAAAAACTGATGGCTGTAGACTTGAATGGAAAATTGTCAGAATTTTGATTGCTTCAATAGTGAAATAACCATTCACTGAGAATTATTGGACTTGTGTAAATGTAGATTTGAGTGTCACTGATTATAAAATCAATGTAATTAGTTACAGACGTTAAAGATGTATATTTCAGCTGTTTCAAGGATTTTGTTTTGCCGTGTGAAACCGATAGTTGTTTTCATTTCTTTCAAGTAAATTTTCCCAGTTTGCTGAATTATATTGCTCCACACATGATAAGATAAATGAAATATGTTTATATAAATTTAGAGATGGGAAGAGGCCTTCATTTCACATGCTTGGCCATTGTTAAGTTGAATGTTTCATTCTATTTTTTTTATAAATAACTTTTTTCATTATCAAATCCCAATATAAGCTTTATAGATATTAACAACAGATGTTATATTTCTTGAAAATTTAGGGTGGGGCAGGGGGCGTCACTTCATGATGCTAAAAGGGAAGCATTTCTATATTTTTTTACTAACTAAGATTTTTCAGCAGGTTTTCTTTTTTTTTTTTTAGAGATAACATCATTGAATTCCATTGAACATTTAAACAACAAAAATATTTCTGGGGGTTTTCAAGTCCTACAGACAGTTCAATTTACTATAGAAACATGTTAAGACTACTGATGTGTAACTGGTACAAATTATGAGTTTTCATCTCGTATGTAAATATGTCAAAATATGGAGGACAGAATTGAACAGAGGCAGTCATGTTGTTGGCCATTTTCAATCCATTCATGACGTACATGTTACAAGCATGTCCGTATTATGATGTTACAATAAATTTTTTATTGACACAGCTCAAGGATATATTACATTAGTGACACTGACAACAGATTTTACAAGGACAAATTCACTAGATGAGAGATGGATTGCTGTTTAAAATCTGCATCTTATTGTGTGCCTCATATATTACGCTAGCAATTTTTCATTACATTGAATAAACATTTAAAATGTAACATAGTTTTGATGTTTAAAGATTTAATGATTAATTAACATTTAAACAAAAAAAAATTTGAAATGATTTCAAATTTTAATATTAAAAGAATGTTTAAAATAGTATATCAGAATAACATTTTACAGTAATATTATTCCATCGTTAAAAAAATGCAGTGTTATTCTGACATCAAAAATTAACATTAAGTAATATTGCAAAAAATTGATGTCATATTGATGTTGAAATGACATTAAAATGATGTTAGTTTTAATGAGATATTGGCCGTGTAGCAGCTTAATCTTTGGTAATATATTATCTGACTTTATTAGTCGATATCAAGAACTATGTCCCTTAAATGACTCTGGATAACACGTTGATTGTGTGATCAAATTTTTTATCATCTGCAGCAATTATTGGTGCTATGATTACGGCGTCCCATAATCCCGAGGAAGACAACGGTATTAAACTTGTTGACCCTGCGGGGGAGATGTTAGAGGCTTCATGGGAAACACACGCCACCTTCCTGGCTAATGTTACGTAGGTATTAAACCCTCACACAGGTATTCTCACTTTTCAATCACTGTACTAAATATGAGAATAGAAACTCTTATTGGCCAGGATGTAAACATACAGGGGCTACTGTGGAAGGTAGCCAGAGTATCTGGATAAACCCCACATGGTTGGGAAGGTAACCCCTTACCTTTTCATGTCTGGTCAGGGAATCAAACCCTGGACTGTTAAGTGTAAGTCGAATGTGTTACTACTGCACCACTTGGCAACCAACTGTACTTATCATGTGACAGTAAGGTTATACTTACTTATTTCCAAAGTTATGGCCCTAGTATACTTTTATGTGGGGGTTGGGGCGTGGGGGGTAGGTGGGGGAGGGGGTTAGGGACATACTGTGTTACCCAACACTATACATTTCATCCCATTCCAAATCAGTGTCTTATCTAAACATTCTCACAATAGATTTGGTTCATATTTATCCAAATTATAGTAACATTGGGTTCTGCACCTGATCTTTTTAAGGTGGTCATTTGTCAAAGTTAAAGGGTCAAAGGTCATGTTTGACAATTTCTGAAACCTCATCTAACATTTAATTTGATGTCCACTGTATATTCAATATTTTCTAGTCTTTACTTAAACTTCAGACAAAAAAATAATCCTAAAAATAGTACATGTCAACTCAAGACTGATGGATGTAGCATCTAGATTTTTGTAAAATTCAAAAGTTTATATACTTTAAAGAGTTGAAAAAATAATGTTGAAGAAATATTTCTTTTGACTATTTATCTTTCTTTTAGCGATGAAGACATTCCCTCTGCCGTCAAAACGATTGTTTCACAAGAGAATGTTCCGATGGATGTAGCAGCCTCTGTGTATGTTGCCAAGGACACCAGGTATGCTTTTGTATGATTTGCCTTAGGAAAAAAGATATTTTTTTGTAACTAACAGGTGTGTTCCTAGAAGTTTTCATATGTGACTACTGTGTAAACCATATAAAAATTCAGCCACAATAACCTAGTTGGTAGAACATGGCGTTTCAACCTCAGATGAAGATCCTAGCTGTCCGTTCAATCCATTTATATGGTGATTTGTGTTTAACAGGAAACTGACATCACACATAACCCTGTGATGTCAGGATTGCGCCCTTGGGTGAGACATATCACCCCAATTGCTTTAGATAGTGATGGGCCTCCTGTATGTTGTTCAGTGTGGTAGCCACTAACCACTACAAGGAGTTGCCTCAAAATTACCATGGTAGTAACTTGCCACATGCATTTATATTAATTATCTGTATTTGTGTGTAGTGAACATCATCTCTGACTCACCTGTTTGCATCAGATCAGCCTAAAATAGGCCACAGGATTGCCCAGCTCAGATCAGGAAAAATGCTAGAATCACCATATTTATATACTGAATTTTGTTCAGTATTTTGAAAAATTCAAAATCAATTTTTTGGATCTGGTTTAGTTAAAATAATGTTCAAACTTAATGAACATCATCTAAATACATCATCAGATCATTTTCCTTGGCGATCCTTTAAAACACCCTGTCACGCTTGATTTTGATGGCTATGACCAGGTATTAGATAGTTAGAGGTTTGGTGACATTGAGTGAGGAACCATTGTTGTGAACCAGCTGGGGAAGCTCATCATCATTATTTCAAACCAGACCATAAATGAGAAATATTTCATCTAAATTTGATTAAATGAAAAAGGACAGGAGATGAAAAATGCATCGACAAAGTTGGGATTCAAACATTTTAGCTACCTTTTGTCTCTGATAATGGATCCATACAGACTGATCAGTGTATCATTAGTATTTAATATTTTATATACATGTATGTATATATTGTATGTTTTTATACAGCTTTATATTGAGTATTAGGTTATATTATATGGAATATTATAGTAGTGTTTGTTATTGTAATTTACTTTAACAGAGCGAGTAGTCAGAGACTTTCCGAAGCTTTCCAATGTGGAGTTCAGGCAGCAGGGGGCACATGTAAAGACTACGGTAATATTTATAAACATGTTTGTAGTTAGTATAAAAGCATGCTGCATCTGTCACTTATTGTCATCTTCCCTTCCTTCACCTGTCAGTTTCATCTGTAATCATAATTTTCTTAAAGAGTCATGTTTGCAAAAAATTGACCTTGTCCAGTTCTCTAGGGACCACATCAATCTTGTAGTACAATAGTAATAGTTTAACAAGAAATTTTCCAAAAATTAACAAATTTACAGTTTTAAAGTCATGATATTTTGCAAGTATCAATATCTACAATTGAGTGCTACAGAATTTGCAAAATGAATTGATCTTGATCAATAGTTCAAGGTCACGGAGATTAATTTGTAAAACAAAACTTTTCAAGTATTTGTGTGGTTGTATTTAATGATAAAATTTCTGGCATAAAACTGAAAAATTTGTCAATGAATGACCTTTCATTTATATTTAAGTAATGGAACAATCAAATTACTTTCTCTAAAGAACCAATAGACCTAGAGTCATGAAGTTTGACTTGTGTTTTGTGACACAATGAACACAAAAATATCAGAATAGTATTGATCACCTAGAACAGCTAGGGGTCACATTTTCTAAACTCTATCAAATTTCTTGTCCAAAGAGCTACATTTCTAGTTGGTAATGCAAAACCTGAACATGACTTGCTGATTGAATCAAAATTTTTAAGAAAGAAATAACTTTGAACAGTTTTTACAATGAGAAATTTATATAAAAAAAAAAAGACCTGAATAGCCTATAGTCATGATATAAAGTCTTTGGCTTGGTTGAAAAATTGTTGTAATGCAATTATATTTACCTCAAGGTTAAATTATGTTGAAATTCTTATTCTTCAACAAGAATGGAAAAGTATGCTGTGAAGATTGTTAATATCTTGGAATGTTTATTTACTGTTTATTTTTATTTACTGTTTATTTTGTAGGATTGTTGACAACACCACAGCTTCACTACATGGTCCGATGTGTTAACAGTAATGGACAATATGGCCAAGCTACAGAGGAGGGATATTTTCAAAAATTGACAACAGCTTTTTGTAAACTAAGGAAACAGGTAATACAGATGCCATAAATTTTGAAACATAGCTGTTATTAGTTTTCATTAATGATTTACGACACATAAGAATTACAGTATATATATTTCCATTTGGATTATGAGGTAGAAGCGGTGCTGGATATTTATTTACAATTATTATGTAAATATATTTTGATGAGATTATTTGTCATAACTACATGAAAACCAAGGTGATTAATAGCTTTTCTTGGCCTATTGTTGAATGTGTCAAATTCCTTGGGGGGATAACTCCATGGCATTTTCGGCCTTCTCTGTTGTACATGTTCATACCATGTACAGTATGTGTCAACATATTATGGTTTACATATCACACTAGTTATTTTCTCTTTCGTAATCTAAGCCCTGTATGGACCCCTTAATAGAATCTTTTCGTAATCTAAGCCCTGTGTGGACCCCTTAATAGAATCTTTTCATAATCTAAGCCCTGTGTGGACCCCTTAATAGAATCTTTTCGTAATCTAAGCCCTGTGTTGACCCCTTAATAGAATCTTTTCGTAATCTAAGCCCTGTGTGGACCCCTTAATAGAATCTTTTCGTAATCTAAGCCCTGTGTGGACCCCTTAATAGAATCTAAGCCCTGTGTGGACCCCTTAATAGAATCTTTTCGTAATCTAAGCCCTGTGTGGACCCCTTAATAGAATCTATTGCCTTCATGTTGTCAAGATTATTTTATCTCGGACAGGGCTGACAGTTTGTAACAGAATCTCATCTGAGGTGAAGCCTAGAATGAGATGTTACGAAATATCGGCCCAAGACTGTGGTAAATTTAAATAATTGCCCTGTAATTAGCCCTATTTCTGACTTTTAGGGCAAGAGTATATGTCACCTGACCTTATGTGTACTGCAAGGCTAACAAGCTGACAGTTTCATAAGAAAATCCATCATTTGATTAGTTTGATTGCTCTGCCGACCCCTGACCTTAAATCAGAGGTTACGCATTTTACATGTAGTAATACTTTGTTACATTATGATAATAGATTCCATATTTTTCTGCCTGTAGATGGGAAAGAAGGATGATAGTTCATACAAAACTGCGCTCAAGTTGGACACAGCTAATGGTGTTGGGGCTTACAAAGCCCACCTGCTCACTCAGTACATCAGTGACTATCTCACTATTGATATTTGTAACGATGGATCATCAGGAAAGCTAAATTACCTTGTAAGTAAATGTTATCTAAAATCAGAAAAATTAAGGTATTGTTAGAATTACCTCATAAGTATGTGATTTTAATTTTAAGTTTCATTTGAGTTGTAAATTAAAAAGAGCTCTGATAATCCATTTTTTCTGTTATAGAGTTATGTCCCCTCCATCATCATATCACAGGATTGCTGTGGTATTGGGTAACTATATCAAAGTATGAACCCACATTATATTGTGATATTCTGATCAGGTGTAGATGATGAAATAAAGACATGCACATTTTTGTTTTTATACGCTGTCAAAAATTCAATTGTCTGTCTGTCTATCTGACCATTTGTCCATCTGCCATTAACTTTCATTTGTTTGGAGATCTCCTTGAGTTATCCCGTCAGGCTAAACATTATGCAGCTACGCTTTCAGCCTATATAATTCGGTAGGCTTAATCATCATGACATGACATTGTGCTTTCCGGAATGACAGTTTGGTTCACTTGTGTTTGGAAAAGTTAATGCCTTAATTTTGTTATTTTGATAGGTTAATCTTGTCCCAAGTTCTTCTCTCTTAGTTTTCCCCCAGTGTTTCTTTCAAATTTTATTGACTCAATCACCATGACATGAAGTTATGTTTTCCTGACGTGAGTTTAATTCAACAAATCCTGAACATTTTTGTTGTCCTTTGTTATTTTTCATACTTAAATTTTGTCACATTCAGGACAAACTTCATAGGTAGATAGATCACAACAAGGAGAAGTGCAGTACACAAGAACCATCACTCTGTTGTACATCATTTAGGAGTTATTGCCCTTTGTTATTTTTCATACTTAAATTTTGCCACATTCAGGACAAACTTCATAGGTAGATAGATCACAACAAGGAGAAGTGCAGTACACAAGAACCATCACTCTGTTTTACATAATTTAGGAGTTATTACCATTTGTTGTTTTTCATATTTAAATTTTGTCCTATTCGAGGTGCATAACCCGTCTCAAAATATCTATTATCATGATTCAATCATTTTAGGGTTGCACAAGCTCATTTGGTTGGTCTACATAACCTTAGTTAAAAATCTGCTGTATGTGGTTTGATGTTCTCTATCTCTAAGGATTGGTAGTTCTCAGGAAGCTGAGAAACGAAGTGGTTTCATGTATGTTATTTAGTGAAGTTACCACCAGCTTCTGCAAGGAGACCCTGCCCAAAATGATCCTCGCTGTTGACAGGGCAATAAAACCAGCAAACAAATCAAACATCCATTCTGAAAAAAATAACGGAAATTGGAGCCAATCAAAATCAACTTGCTACACAATAATACAATATGTGTTCTGTTTTCAGTGTGGGGCAGACTATGTTAAGGTGAACCAGAAACCAGCTGATGGGATGACTCTCAACAGTAACTGCAGATGTGCTTCCTTTGATGGGGATGCAGACAGAATAGTGTATTATTACGCAGATCAAAGTAAAGGAAATACTGTAATATACCTAAATAAGCCTAGGGGGCCAACAAAGCAGTTCTGGCTCAAAATCAAGGGTGGGCTTATTACAGGACAATGAAATAGCATTTGTTGACAACTTTATAAAACAAGGTTTGCAGATGTGGGTGGGCTTATTACCAGTCATTGGATTATTATTTGATAGATAAAGTACATATGTTAATTTAAAATAGTGTTTCATCCAAACTGATGAAAGAAAAAATATTAGTACAGTACTGAATAATTATAGTTACTGTAAAACCATACAGTTATTGTGACTACAACCAAGTTTAACATTTCAATGCCCCCACGAGAGGCTGAAGCAAGGTTCTCCATCTTGCTAAATTCATGGTCAGGTGATCTCGCTAAAGAGAGGATTTCTCTATATGGCAGCCTAGTGGTATATGGCCACTAGTATTTACCAGGCTTACACTTCCGCTTCAGGAAGAACTTGTCCTCAAGTTTCTAGGAGCTACAGTGTTACTTGTGTAATTAACACTGGATATCAGTCACGAGTCTCTACATGGTCACCAATGTAAGCGAGGCCATTGTTATCATGCCTTGCTATAGAGATCTTACTAGCTGATTCATATGTTGTAATCAGTCTGGTGTGCCAGGGTTACAAAGTGAATTAAAACCTGTCTATTAAGGCCACTTGACTCAGGAGAACAGAGAAAAGTGGCCTTTGCAGACAGGTTGTTTTATATAGAGGTTCAGAACTATAAAATTGCATTATATATCAGGTAACATAAAAGTGGCTTTATACACAGGTGACCTTTATATAGAGGTTAAGTACTTTAAATTGCATTACCTATCAGGTAACAAAAAAGTGGCCTTTATACACAGGTGGCCTTTATATAGAGGTTCAGAACTATAAATTGCATTACCTATCAGGTAACAAAAAAGTGGCCTTTGTATAGAGGTGAATTTTAACACAGGTTTGGGTGTTTAATACACATGATTATATGAATATTGATTGCTATCTTGATCTTAAGCCTGTTGATATAGATATTTAATGATCAATGTTTGTTACAGATGGTACATTTCATCTGATGGATGGTGATAAGATAGCAACTCTGGTGAGTTCTGGTGAATTTTATCATGTTATACTATCAAACCATACATACATAGTTTTTCTAGGTTTGTTGACATTTTGTATTCTGAATCAACACCACATGCACCATGATTGTAATAGACAGATATTTAATTTGAAAGAAAAATTGTACTTTATAAATAAGACTTAGAAAGAATAATGTTGAAGTGTTTAAGAGGTAATAAGGTTTTATATCAGTTCGATGGTTCATGGGTAAACACTGCTTCCTTCGTTCGAATGGCAGAAATATCCTCTGCTATTATTTTCCAAATTTTTATTTAAAAGACAGTCACACATAGGTACAGGCAATCAGTAATGATATTTTAGCTTGTAAATGTACTGAAAATACCCATATATCATGTGTAAACATTGGCTATACACCATTAATCTTTGCACTTCAGACGGAATCAAGAATTAATTAATTGATTTAACTTCGGGTTATTTTTAGATTTTGGCTGTCATATTAATGTAAAGGTATTAATATTTACTATCCCAGAAATATACACATTTTACCTGTAGATTTATTTTGATAGACTAACAGAGTTTTGACGATAAAATGTCCCTTAAATGGGGCTACTTATTTATTAAAAATCATTGATTTATACTCTGACAATTTTCTCCACCAGGTGGCAGGCTATCTACAGGAGCTCCTAAATAGATCAGGTCTTTCACTCAACTTGGGCCTGGTTCAGACAGCGTACGCCAATGGCAGTTCGACTGTATACATCACTGACACTCTGGTCAGTTTTACCCTATAGTATCAATACTGGTGTCATCTCCACTTCATTTATTGTTATGAACAGTTCAATAATTTATTTTGACAATAAATACTGAATATTTACAGATTAAGCTCTTTATAGAAACTGATAATTAATAGCTCTTTGCATTCACAGATAAATCACCTTTCATTTCAGAATTGAGCCCCAGGTAGATAAAGATTGTATGAAGAAATGAAGTACTTTTTATTGACAGATAAATCCCCTGATAGATAAAGAATTTATTGACAGATAAAGCCCCTGATAGATAAAGAATTTATTGACAGATAAAGCCCCTGATAGATAAAGAATTTATTGACAGATAAAGCACTTTGTATTGACAAAAAAACCTCAGTGAGATAAAGCATTTTGTTACAAATTGTTTTATTTAGAGATAATACTTTTGATATTGACATGAAAAATAAAAAAAAATTGTATCAACAGTTAATGAAAGATAAAGCTATTGTTGTTATTGACTACAATGTTACAGGTTATGGTATAGTTTTTGTTTATCACTGTCAACATTTGATACACAGAAAGTACCAGTAGCGTGTGCTGCGACAGGAGTTAAGCATCTTCATCATCGCGCCCTTGAGTTTGACCTTGGTGTTTACTTTGAAGCCAACGGACATGGAACAGTAAGTTTTAAGAATAAATATCTCCCCATGGATTGTGATATTGAGTGTAGTGTCTCAATAATGATCATGTGATCACAAAGTTTTTACTTGTTAATATCTTGATGTTGCCCTGCTAGGCTAGGTGCATTTTCATTGTGTGATGACTTCCAAAGTACTGTATGAATTGTAAACTCACTGGTTACAGAGCCAATGGAAAACAAAGATGAGAAATTATCCAAGACCCCAAGTCCATTATGCCTTGTGTATGTTGTAGTCCATTTACTTCTTGTTTCATCAGGATCTTTAGAAATATACAGATGAAATGAATGAATGAATGAATGAATGAATGAATGAATGAATGAATGAATGTTGAGTAAAGCAGAAAAGAAGATGCACCATTGACATGTTTCTCTGACCACAAGTTTGCTCACCTGGAGTTCACCTACCTGTCATATTTGTACTCTGATTATGAGGCTATAAACCTAGTTCTGATTAATAGTTAAAGTAGTTTTTGTGAAATGACTATCACCAATTAAAATGGTTGAATTGAACTACAGTATTAAAGATTTGCTTAGAAATCAAGCTTTGATATGAGCCAGACTTCTAGTGATATGGCTGCTTAATTATTTTTTGTATTAAAGATTTGTTTGAAATCAAGCTTTGATATGAGCCAGACTTCTAGTGATATGGCTGCTTAAGATTTGCTTAGAAATCAAGCTTTGATATGAGCCAGACTTCTAGTGATATGGCTGCTTAATGTTTGAAAGGATACAATTATTTTTTGTATTAAAGATTTGTTTGGAAATCAAGCTTTGATATGAGCCAGACTTCTAGTGATATGGCTGCTTAATGTTCGTAAGGATACAATTTGTCTGTTTTGTCAATATATATTCCATTTTAATACAAAGACATTCTCATATTTATACCATGGACTATATATAAAAGCATTAATCTTAATATTTTTATGCTTTTAGCACTACATGAATTGTGCTAAAATATTGCACTAAAATATGATAGAAAGTCTAGATTTTGTATGTTATTTTTATAGCAGGTATGGTGTATGCAGAAATTCATCAGTGCAAATGTGCTAAAATTTTATTGTCCCAAATGAAGTATGATTATGTTACTTTTCATGGTCTTGATATCTGTTTCAGGTTTTGTTTAGTGCCAATGCTTCGAGTCAGATACAAAAAGCAGCTACCGATAACAGGTACAACTGTTGTTACTGAATTATACATATAAAGGAAGCATGAAGGCAGTGATACTGCTAAATCTTTAATACTTGTGGAGGCTTAATTTTCACTTACTATGTATGCACCCTTATACACAACATCACATGACTGTTCACTAATGTGTTGAAATATCAACATGTTATGTGTAGATTTCTTGAGTTCTAATTATCAATGAAATCAATTAAGTACCTTTTAAGTAAGAAGGTTTTGGAAAAAGAAACACACAGAATTTTAACTGTACAAAAATTTTTGATATTACGGTACTATAAAATCATTTATTTTGTGGGGCTCAATTTTCATGGTTTTTCAACATATCATGATTTCGTGAACATTTGCTGTTGTGGAAAAGTATTGATCAATAAATCTTCCTCTACTAATTATAAATTATAGTTTATAGACATATGAATTGTGAATTAAGTGTACCCTCAAAATCTACGAACATGATAAAGCTCCCTTGAGAATCAATGCTTTGTTATCCTACAACTGGCGCTGCCATTGTCAAAATACACCTGGCACATGTATTTTAGCTGTATTCAGCAGTGACGGAAAACAGCTGTATTTAGCATGTGTGGTAATTCGACAAAATAACTTTATGAATTTTCATTAAAACTACATTTAATGATATAAATAACTGTTGAAATAAATGATTTTATATGTTATGATGGATAAAGTTATTCACGAAAATGCATAATAATGCTATCATGTCCGTTGATGATGATGGAACTACATTTTTACGCAGAGCAATTATTTTGGCGTGCGTCATCAAGCAAAATTCGGCGTAATGTCAAAGACAGATAAACAAAGATTGAATAACAAACTACTTATGTTTTGATTGTATGATTTTCAATCAAAGTTGCAGGTTAAACAGAATACATAGTCAGTGTCTTAAAATATAAGCCATCTTTTGGCTCAGGACCGAAAAACAGTGGCTTGCTACTTTTGTCTTCCTTTACCCTCGCTATGTTATGATGGATAAAGTTATTCACGAAAATGCATAATAATGCTATCATGTCCGTTGATGATGATGGAACTACATTTTTACGCAGAGCAATTATTTTGGCGTGCGTCATCAAGCAAAATTCGGCGTAATGTCAAAGACAGATAAACAAAGATTGAATAACAAACTACTTATGTTTTGATTGTATGATTTTCAATCAAAGTTGCAGGTTAAACAGAATACATAGTCAGTGTCTTAAAATATAAGCCATCTTTTGGCTCAGGACCGAAAAACAGTGGCTTGCTACTTTTGTCTGCCTTTACCCTCGCTAAAATGCCGCTTATATTTTAAGGTACTATCATGTATTCTCTATCACTGTTTTGTCCGTGCACATACTGTATGTGTGTATATGTGTGTCTGCATGATCTAGTACCTAACTGAAGCAAAAAGTTTGTACATGACAGATATCTCAAAATCCATCAACGAATTAAGTTCATTATCCAAATAAAAGTACTGCAATAACAATTGCTGTATCAGATTGGATTTTGCTTTTGATTGATGAAGGTCAAAGGTTGCCCATTACCATATTTAGAAATTTTGTGTACAAGCTCTCACATAAATAATTCAGCAGATTTTATTCATATTTATAACATAGTATAAAAGCATCAAGTTCTGTTATACCTGTTTTGATGGTAATTGTCATTGGTTGAGGTTCAAGGGTCAAAAGGTTACCCATGATCACTCCTGAAATAAAAGGCTTGTAAACAAGCTTTCACAGGAACATCTCAGTAGATCACTTCTTATTTATACCATAATATTGGTAGATGAACTCCCTCTTGTGATCTTTGTTTTTATGGTCAATGGATCAGAACAATTAAAAGGTCAAAAGTCAAAGGTTATACTTGACATTAAATGCATTGTGTAACAGGAGGGACATGAGTTAAGATGTAAATCTATTGTGTGATGCTTGTTGAATGTAAAAGTTACACAAAATCAAAGTGAGTGTTAAGTCTTCTTTTTTTCCGACTGAAGTGAAAAATTGCTAAAAATTAAGAATTATTTTATAGATTGTAATGCGGTGTTGATAAGTTCCATTTTGATATTTTTGTTTTCAACAGTTTGTCAGGGATACAACGAGAAGCAGCTGTCCAAATGTGTACAGTCATGGATCTCATCAACCAGGTAGGCTGTCATTCCACTCATAAAATCAGGTCTTTTGTAAGATGTCCTGTTCCTTTACACTGGAAGGTACATCAACATTTCCTTCTAAAATACTACTCGTCAAAAAAGACTTAGCAATATGTGACCAGTTTTGATCTGGAGAATTGTGGGTACAAATGGAATGCTTCCCACCCTCTCTGATGTAGGGGAGTTGTGCAACATAAGAAACAACCAATCTTTTTAAGAGCATAAAGTGTTTCGAAATTCACCAGCCCATAGCAAGCAAACAAGTCAATCTCTTTGTTTTTTTTTTCATACCCTTGAAAATCGGGAAAGACGTTTAAAAGATTATCACATTTACAATGCCAGTTCTTAAATCTCTCCTGTATCTTGAGAATCTGTCAACATAATTGGTAAATATCTAAGTCTAGGATCATATCATCAATTTCAACACCTGATCATATTGTGGTTCTACAAGAGGGGCATTCATTGTCAGATTATCTTAACAACAGTCTCAGGTTGAGGCTGTGGTGGTAGGGGGTGCCATATTGTTTTCTATGGTTTGTATGGGTTAAGCAATAGTCAGTATCCTTGTTTCTTTCAGACTGTGGGTGATGCTATATCAGACATGCTCCTTGTGGAGGTCATTCTAGCAACCTATGGATGGGAGATCAATAACTGGGACAGTGCTTATGTTGACCTTCCAAATCGACAGCTCAAGGTCAAGGTCAGTCACAAAACTATTTCAGCAGTGTTGTTATCTAGTTTTTTTTTTAATTTTGAAAAATAATATATTTTGATGGGGTTTGATTTTCATTGTTCAAAAAATAACATTTTCATGCCATGGATCAGTAAGTTTCATGGATAAATAAGCTGCTTCAACTTATCTTAACTGTTGATTGATATATACATGAAGTCAAAGATAAAAGTACCCACGAAATCAAAGAAAATAAATTGTCCACGAAAATTAATGGCAGTATTTTACATGCATAACCAGTTAAGATAAAATCCTTATCTGAAGAATATTTCTCTTAACGTTATCATCAGTCAGCTTTTCTATCATTCATGAGGAGAAAAATATTTATAGAAGGCAAAAAAGGGCAAGGTCATTCATTTCAACAAATCTGATATTCCATCATCTTTCAACACTATATTGAAAATGTCATAGGTCTGTGGTGTTTGATTATTTAAAGGAAATAAAAAACTTATGTGTTTGAGAAATAAAGTATAATTATTTTTCTTTATGATGACAGGTTAAAGATCGTACTGTCATCACTACAGCTGATGCCGAAAGGACAGCAGTAACTCCTGAAGGTCTACAACAGGCTGTAGATAGCCTAGTAGCCAAATACAAACATGGCAGGTCATTTGTCAGGTACAAAGAAAATAAATATATTTCATAGACTTTCAGCTTTTGTTCAGTGTGTAGTCCTTTCTCTCATGTATAACTGCAAACCCAAGATGGATCTTAGCTGTGTGCCAGATTTTGAGCTTGATCAGATATTCAGGGTGTTGTCAATTCCCATACTCACTAAAAATTTTCGCATTTAGAGTACATGTATGTTTTACTATTTCTGAGCTTCTTTCATTGAAGACTGAGGGGCCACAGTGGTTGAGTGGTGTTTACTTTATCACTAGCCGTCAACGTCTAGGTCATTAATTTGAGGCCTGCTTGAGGCAGTTGTCAGGTTTTGGCCGTCACTGTTGGTTTTCTCTAGGAAATCTGGCTTTTCTCCGCTACCCAAACCTGGTACATACTTAAATGACCCTGGCTGTTAATGGAATCTAAAGCAAAAATAGACTCATCTGTCTTGAAGACTGGTATGGAAGAGATCTTATTGAAATGTTTGAAAAATGTTTTAAACATACAGCTTTTTGAGGTTTATCTAATGTCAAAGTTTGCCACCAATGGCCATTTGGATATTGAGTTCATTACTGTTATTTCACAAGCTTGCCTGAAGGAATATTCTGGGAATCCAAACACTAGAGTATACTCAAAATTTTCAAATCATGTTCATGCACTTTTCTCGCTGGGAGGCCTACACATGGCAGTCAGTGTTTTTTTTTTCAGGAACTCCAGTATTTCCTACCACCCAAGCATGGCACGTCCTTAAATGACCTTGGCTGTTTATAGCACATAAAACACATTAAACCAATATACCAATCGCACATTTCAATTTCTGAAAGTTGACAGGTACAGCTGTATGAAACCTGGAGGAAATTTCGATATCTGACTAAATTTCTTTTGGAAATTACCTGGTGCGTTGTCATGTAGGCTGTTGATGCACAGTCAATATCATATAAGACAAATTGATTGGGTTCACGTAATTTAGTACGTGCTTCGAACATTGTATAACAAAGCAATCTTTACAGATTTGACTTAAAATTTTCCGTGATACAAGATGAAAATCAAAGTCTTTGAAATGTTCTATTTCTTTCAATTTAAGAATTGATCAAATTAAATTTGACATTTTTGAAGTCAGATATCAAAATAACCAATGTAAAAAAAAAAAATTAATAATACTAGTTTTATGATTATGTGTTTAGTTTAAATTGTGAGTTCCTCGGGGATCGATTTTCGTTTTTTTGTGTTTTTTTTTGTGTTTTTTTATTAACTTTTAAGATTGAATGAAAGAACAAAATAAGTCGCCATGTATTGTTGTCGTTCATTTTAACAAAGTCTTTATTCGGGTCTGTGTGACCATCTTATTACGCTTTGTATTCACTGTATTGGTTACTTTATGTTCCAGACCATCAGGAACAGAGGATGTAGTGAGAGTATATGCTGAGGCAGACACACAGGTAAAAAAAATATATGTAAAGGAATGTTAATCCAAATAACTTGCTCAGAGATGAGTTTATCTGGAGTTGGGTGCAGTCCTACATGTCCTGATCAATGGCCACAAAAATAGGCAATGTAATGAGTACTGTTGTGATGTGCTACGTTACATTTGAGTCTGACCTGAAATTTTTATCCTAATCCCAATTGATCCCCAATGATATAATGAAATGGTAAAACTCTTCCATCAAGTAGCTACTGTCCAACTATCTTGTTAGCTCATTTGATTTTTACATCCAATGGTCTTATACCCTGGCAATATTTTTTTTGTCCTTGTGACAACTTTTTCATGTAGAATGTACATGACTAGTCCAGAGTGGAGCATCTCTAGGTGATTGGACTCAGTGTCATATAGCAGGAGGGTGTGACCCCCTGTGGATAGAGGGATGGGTCAAATCTGGAAAATACACTGATGTAAATATTAAGGATACATTGTCTTCAATATGAGTAAAATGTTATGAACCAGGATCCGGAGTACCCTTTGGTGAAGGGGAAGCAACGTTGTATAAATCAACAGTATACATACTGGTAACTTCCTTACATGGTGTTGGCGTCTTAGGAGGAAAAGAACTTATTCGTTAAAATCATTTTCTGTTGTTTGGATAAAAGAAATTAGTCGAAATTGTATCTTGGATTTCGTATATGCTTAAGATAGAGGCAGCAGTGTAGAACCAAAAATTAGCTAAATCTTTAAATACTTCCTCTCCTGAATGAATAAGGAAGTTTCACTCAAATTTGATCTGGAACCGCCTTTGATGAAAGGGACTCCATGTAATACAAAAAGATAGCATTGAAACCTTGAGGCAGAGATGAGGTTTGATAGAGAAGTAACTTGTAAATCCTTGATTTTTTTTACAATTTGATCTGTTGCATCCTTTGGGAAAGTAACTCAATAATATATAAACTTAGTTATAGCTACTTTGTTGACAGGTTGTGACTTGCTAGGAGAAATGAAAATGCTAGAAATCTATATATGTCTGTCTGAGTGAATGAAATAAGAAATAGATGTGATTTCGGAAGTTGGATTTTACATTAAAAAATTGGAAGACATATTCATGATTTCTAGTTACAGAAATTACTCTTGGTCCACTTTGGTATGAAACTGATTTTAATGATTACAATTGGACATCAATGTTGCAGGAGAATGCAGACAAACTAGCAAATGAGGTTGGCCTGGCAGTTTACAGTATGGCTGGTGGTATTGGAGACCCTCCTAAAACTTCCTGATGAAACACCTTGATATGAATTTCAAGAAAGAATTGAAAACAGCTGCAGGTCAGAGTGGTATACTATTAGCAGTCTTCTTGGATTTGGCGGTGTTTATCATAATTGCTATAAGCAATTCAAGTCTAAGGGCCAGAGTTAAATTGCTTGTTGATATATAGTTTCCACGATGAATGATAATTATTGAAGACATAAACAACTGAAGGCTTTGAGGTTGGCCCTCCTCTTGTCTCTGAGTTCCCAGGAGGGACGATAATTACTGAGGATATAAACAACTGATTTGGTGATTTTTTTTTCTTCTTTTTACCATTTTATTTAATTCAGTGATCAATGAAGAACTTCAGTTACTTTGAAATATTACTGTAGAAATCACATAGCTATTTCTGGGTCAGGTTCATTAAGATTTTTTTTATACATCACTGTTCTGTTACTCAGCAAGACCATATAAGGAAATATTGTATTATCAAGAAATTTTTGCACTGTGTAAGTTTTGCAAAAATTCGAAAAATGTAACTTTTGAAAGGTTTTGCTATTTAATTTTTTGTGATTTAACTGTCTCAGAAATTTAAATGCCTCTTTCGAAGACTTTTAATACTTCAGAATGGACATACAAACCAATGTAGATTCTAACATAAACTGGAGATGTGATTGACCAATCATACTGAACAAGAGATTTAAGTACCGCCCATCATTTATTTATTATAGAAGTGTTTACATCTAGAAAATGGAGAGGTACATATACAACCATACAAATTGTGCTGATGTTGCAATTTCAATTTTGCAAATTAGATACGTACAAATAACATTCGATATATGGTATGACATCATCAAGATTACAATTTGTTATTGTTGGAATGTGATTTGATGCAAGGTAAAAAGTCTTTCGAGTTCCCTTTCCATTTGTAAGAAACATAGGGTATTAGACCTCTGGTGAAAGACACGTTACGGTCCTGCTTCCATCCAATGTTTCCATTCTTCAATCGGATTTTGATTATTTATACTGGTATGTATTTCAAAAGCTTTAGAATTCACATATGGATTGTCAGACATTGTATCATTTCAAAATATTCATTATATATACACCTGGTGTTTACCAAGTAAAACTGGCCAGGATTTCTAACATATTTGCATATGATATGCAGCTACATTTACATATTTGCTAGTAGCAATATCTATATGTAAGTAGGAAAATGATCTTATATAAGCTATCAATTTATATGCAAAGTAAGTGATTTGATTTTTTAATTACAATAATTAAAATGATAACAAATTTAATGGATTTTTTTTATTTAACTTGTGAAATGGAGGTAAAAGAAGTGAAATAAAAAAGTGTCTTGAGGAGTTTCCTGTGTTTTTTTTTGTGATTGATTGTTGTCCTTCTTTAAACAAATTACCATTTTTCCATCAATAACCCCATGTCCAGTAATAAGCCCATCAGTATCTGTTGCAGTAAAATTAGCAGTAAATATGTATATTTTAATTGTTGTGTTATAAGCTCACCTTTCTACTTTGTGTTAGTGGTTGAGTGATGCCTTGCTAGGCTTACTGCAGCAGAAGTATGGTGACAGCTTCTTAGAAGACATGAGGAAATTTAATATATGTTTTGTATATTGAGGATCTTTCACGAGTGTTGATTTTTCAGTGTGTTGAATAATTTAACATGTCACTTCATTGGTTTAATTCCATATTACATGAGCAGGAGTGTAAGATTCTATTTATCATATAAATAAGAGAAAATTCTCAAACTGAATTCCCCACATGACAAACTTATATGGATGCAGACAGTGATTTCTTCTACAGAGACAATCAAATGACGACATCAAGACATGACCTACTTATGACATCATGATCATATTACAGATGTCTTACGATATTTGTGATATGGCTATATGACATGATGCAACTAGCCTGTAATGGGATAAAAGATCATCTAATATATTTGCTTTAAATTTTGTACAAGATTTTTAAGTGGCTTTACCATAAAACTTCATAAAATATTGAGATGAGGATGTTGAGCTCTGTCACACTGAATGAGCTAGAATTTTAGGGCAAAGTTAAAGTTTTGTTTGTTTCATCCAATCAGATTTGTTAAAAACTCCACACATGACTTTGATTGACTATTCAATCAAAAATAATTTGAGTTATTATCATGACGTGGAGAATTAAATTTGTGATCAAAACTGAGCAGCACTGGTTGTGTTCACCATTGTTTGTCTGTGTACGTTATTATGTAAATGAAACATGTTATCATGCGACCTAAATTAGTTTTGAGGTCTCGGTTCTATGCCTGGTGACTTGATCCTTGAGGTTTGGTCAGACACCAGTCGACTTCATAATTTACCTCTGGAGACAGCGGAGGTTGTCCTACAACCCCTGGAAACAACTGAGGTCTGGTCCTACTCTTGGAGACATATGACATTTGATCCTACCCCTGGAGACATTCATGGTCTGGTCTTCCTTGGAGACATGACATTTGATCCTACCCCTGGAGACATTCATGGTCTGGTCCTCCTTGGAGACAAATGACATTTGATCCTACCCCTGGAGACATTCATGGTCTGGTCCTCCTTGGAGACATATGACATTTGATCCTACCCCTGGAGACATTCGTGGTCTGGTCCTACTCTAGGAGACATATGACATTTGATCCTACCCCTGGAGACATTCGTGGTCTGGTCCTCCTTGGAGACATATGACATTTGATCCTACCCCTGGAGACATTCGTGGTTTGGTCCTACTCTAGGAGACATATGACATTTGATCCTACCCCTTGGAGACATATGACATTTGATCCTACCCCTGGGGACATTCATGGTCTGGTCCTCCTTGGAGACCCCCAAGGTCTGCTTCTACTTTGGACTTATCCCCAGAGGTTCTTTGAGCTATGGCCCTTCAGCTCTTGACTGTCTGTTCCTCATAAGCAACATCTGACTTTCTTGCCTTAATCTTGATTTGATATTATAACATAGAAAAGATCACCCAAACTATCAGATATTCATTCCAAATGGATCTTGGCGCCCAAATTGATCTTTATTTTTGAAACCCCCTGCAACGAAGAATGACAGTCCTATTTCCTTAAATGTTGGATCATTTCCCTTCTTTCCTCTATTTTGCTTTTAATTATATGAAATTTGAAATCCTCTTAAGCAATAGTGATATTATAATCTTTGTCAAATCCGATATGTTTGCCTGTTAGCCATTGTGTTTTGTTTGTCTGTCTCAAATTCAGGTACCAACTAGGGACCAAGTGGAACCTACCTATGAAATTTCAGAAAGATTTATTCATTACCTCTTGAGAAATAGCAATTAGATAAGTTTTCCTTGTCAGAAACCAAAAAACTGCCTATTAACCATTTTGTTTTTCTGCTCAGCCTTAAAATCAAATGAGCACAAGAAGGGACCAAGGAGAACTTCGATATGAAATTGTAGAAAGATCAATTCTGTACTTCTCCAGAAATAGCTGCAACAGTCTTTCATAGTAATAAATACAAGATGGCCACCTGTCAGTCATTTTGTGTTCAACAATCAAATGGGCTCGACCAGAGATCAAAGGTAACTTCAAAAAACATTTGAGAAAGAGCCATCCAGTGTTTCTTTAAACAATTTTAACAATTACAATTTTTCATTGTCACAATACAAGATGGCCACCTGTCAGTCATTCTGTATCTACGATCAATCACAAAATCAAAAGAGCACAGCTAAGGATCAAGGGGCACCTACACATGAAATAAGAGAAAAATTTGTTCAGTTCTTATAAAGAAATAGTGATAACAAGTGTTGTTTATGTACAGACAGACAGATAAGAGGACTATGGACCAATGCATAGACATGGGGTGATTTATAAAGCCTACCATCTGATGATGATGGGCTAAAAATAACAATGACTTTCATCATGGTCTGCATGTACAGTTTACTAAATGTAGATATGTATTCAGATGAACAATTTATAATTTAAATATTGAATAATAAATAATTTCCTTGCAACAGACAATGGTCAAAATTAAAGAACATACAATTGTATATACAAACATGCAATATTATTACTTATTATATAATAGGCCTATTATCCAGTAAATTTGCCCAGGTAGTAGTGTCATTTAACGTGGAGGACTTTTCATTGGCTGTACCAATCAAACAATAGATTGTGATGTCAAAAAGATGAAAAAAGAAGTTTTTCAAACAAGAAAATGACATGAATGACACATGCTCCCCTGCAGGGATCGCGCTGTCAGTCCCCATCAGCACCAAATGCCAAAATACACTGATATTTCACTGCCACAGTGAACACATGAAAACAAATATCCTTTATTGATGAATTTACAAAGTTGTCAAATATGACCTTTGACCCTGAAATCCACAGGGAGCTAAATCAATGAAAAAATCTATTATTCAAATAATTTGATTTTCAGAATTTGAATTTGCCCCATACTCACAAAAATTGAGAGAAAAAAAAGAAATTAAAACATAAAACATACAATATATAAATTCCTCTATTTTTAGCTGCATTTTTTTAAAAAAAAATTCTTTTTTGAAATTGAGTGAACATGGTGGCCACTTCAACTTTTCAATAAGAAATTAATTGAATGATAGAGCTTTTCTTTGAGTTAGCCCTCTGTGAATATCATAAGGTCAATACATTAGTTTAAACAATATTTCATTCAATAGTTTAACAGTAATACATAAGATAATATTTGATAATCATACATCAAGCACAGATTGAAAGTTGTAAAATTTGATGTTTGAACGTTTGCGGTAAAACCGAACCTATAGGTTCTCCAGATATTATACTGAGTCAATCGGCATACCCTACATGTAGATGCATATGCCTATCTATATATTAAGAGCTAATACAGAATAGATATGGTAAGAAATTGTTGGAATTCAATTTCAGATGAGCAAACATATCAAGATATTTTATGTGATTTGTAAAATAGAAACACAATCAACAGTGAATATTTCTGAGATAACACACAGTGGAAAGTTTTTTCTTTTTTCATCTTTGCGCTTTCTAAACCGGGAGATTAATAAGTTGCTTTCCCCTTCTCAGTAAGGCATATAAATCTTCATTGGATAGTTCAGCCACATAAAACGGCACCTGTTTCCATTTCTTCTTCATGTCTGCCACCCCGAAGGCATCCACTATGCTGAAGCTGGCGATCTTGATGATGGGGAACTGGATTTCATGGTAGATACTAACGTTACCAAGATCTGATCCACAATTTTTACATGTAAGTTTTCCAACACCTGACTGTAGCTGTTGGTCACTGAACTGGGCTCGATTGAGCCTCTTTGCAGTTATGCGATCTGAGATGTCATCGCATAAGACGGCATGGTGAGCAGACATTATTGTTTTGACGTC
The DNA here is from genome assembly GCF_031769215.1 of Ylistrum balloti. NCBI lineage: Eukaryota > Metazoa > Mollusca > Bivalvia > Pectinida > Pectinidae > Ylistrum > Ylistrum balloti. The sequence continues at coordinate 1,142,296 of NW_026782111.1, read as the reverse complement.
GGTAGACATACAGATATATTCCTGACATTTTCCGCATCGAAGTTCAAACTGGCCTTCTTGTACTTCTCTCTTTCCCTTAGTGGCCTCCATTTCGCGTGCCAGTTTTTCCTCCATCTGGATCTTTAAAATCCTTCGTTGGAAGCTTTCCTGACTATGTTGTAAACGTCCTTGGAGTATTTCAATTGCGTTTTGCATCATGGCCTCTCTCATGAGATTGATTTCCTCTTTCTGGGCAGCCCTGCCTCCCTCGTTGGTCAACAGCACATACTTACTGTCATCTGCTCTGCCTCTACCTGTCAAACAAATGAAGTCATTTGTACAGAACTATATAGTAACATTCAACTTCATGTGCACATAAGTGTTGCAATATGCAGTATGCAAAAATCATCAACTCTACTCCATAGTAACTTAAGCCAATCACTAGTAACTATGGACCATCCATATACCTATACCTTTCCTGTACAAACTCTCAACACATGCTACCACTATTTTCTAATCGTGTAATAAGCCTACCCCCAGAATTTCTGTGTTTATTAAAGGATAAAAACAGTAAGCCTGTCTTACCTCTTGACTGGACCATAGCGATTTCATTGGTTACATAGTCATATCTGATTACAAGGTTACATTTCTGTATATCCAGTCCTTCCTCTGCCACGGAGGTCGCAATGATGACCTTGTGATGACCATCCCGGAAATACTGAAGCACATCTACTTGTTCGTTCTTAGTCATACCTTCAGCAAAAAAATGTTTTTGTTAGGTATTATAGATTCTTAAAGTGTACATACATGTACATACAGAAAAAGTAACCTTTACCAAGATTGTAAAAATGATCTGTAAAGTGAATAGCACATATCTTATAAAACAAGTCTAGAAAAAAGATACAATTCAGCCAAGCAATGAATAAAACTGCATCATACAGCTGCTTCATCCTTCTAGGACTCATCAGTGATGCTACATCATACAGTGGTTTTGTCCTTCTAGGACTCATCAGTGATGATACATCATAAAACTGTTTCGTCCTTCTAGGACTCATCAGTGATGCTACATCATACAGTGGTTTTGTCCTTCTAGGACTCATCAGTGAGGATACATCATAAAACTGTTTCGTCCTTCTAGGACTCAAGTCAGTGATGATACATCATAAAACAGTTTCGTCCTTCTAGGACTCATCAGTGATGCTACATCATACAGTGGTTTTGTCCTTCTAGGACTCATCAGTGATGCTACATCATACAGTGGTTTTGTCCTTCTAGGACTCATCAGTGAGGATACATCATAAAACTGTCAGTGATGATACATCATAAAACTGTTTCGTCCTTCTAGGACTCATCAGTGATGCTACATCATACAGTGGTTTTGTCCTTCTAGGACTCATCAGTGATGATACATCATAAAACTGTTTCGTCCTTCTAGGACTCATCTGTGATGCTACATCATACAGTGGTTTTGTCCTTCTAGGACTCATCAGTGATGATACATCATAAAACTGTTTCGTCCTTCTAGGACTCATCAGTGATGCTACATCATACAGTGGTTTTGTCCTTCTAGGACTCGAGTCAGTGATGATACATCATAAAACTGTTTCGTCCTTCTAGGACTCGTGTCAGTGATGATACATCATAAAACTGTTTCGTCCTTCTAGGACTCGAGTCAGTGATGATACATCATAAAACTGTTTCGTCCTTCTAGGACTCGTGTCAGTGATGATACATCATAAAACTGTTTCGTCCTTCTAGGACTCATGTCAGTGATGATACATCATAAAACTGTTTCGTCCTTCTAGGACTCGAGTCAGTGATGATACATCATAAAACTGTTTCGTCCTTCTAGGACTCGTGTCAGTGATGATACATCATAAAACTGTTTCGTCCTTCTAGGACTCGAGTCAGTGATGATACATCATAAAACTGTTTCGTCCTTCTAGGACTCGTGTCAGTGATGATACATCATAAAGCTGTGTTGTCCTTCTAGGACTTGTCAGTGATGATACATCATAAAACTGTTTCGTCCTTCTAGGACTCGAGTCAGTGATGATACATCATAAAACTGTGTTGTCCTTCTAGGACTTGTCAGTGATGATACATCATAAAGCTGTGTTGTCCTTCTAGGACTTGTCAGTGATGATACATCATAAAACTGTTTCGTCCTTCTAGGACTCGAGTCAGTGATGATACATCATAAAGCTGTGTTGTCCTTCTAGGACTTGTCAGTGATGATACATCATAAAACTGTTTCGTCATTCTAGGACTCGAGTCAGTGATGATACATCATAAAGCTGTTTCGTCCTTCTAGGACTCGTGTCAGTTATGATACATCATAAAGCTGTGTTGTCCTTCTAGGACTTGTCAGTGATGATACATCATAAAACTGTGTTGTCCTCTAGGACTCGTGTCAGTGATGATACATCATAAAGCTGTGTTGTCTTTCTAGGACTTGTAAGTTATGACACATCAAAAAGCTGTGTTGTCCTTCTAGGACTTGTCAGTGATACTACATCATACAGCTGTGTTGTCTTTCTAGGACTCGTGTCAGTTATGATACATCATAAAGCTGTTTCGTCCTTCTAGGACTTGTGTCAGTGATGATACATCATAAAGCTGTGTTGTCCTTCTAGGACTTGTCAGTGACATTAAAGGTCTAAACTTTGCAACCAAACAGACAACTGTGGAAAATTCAAAGTGATTGAAAGAATTAAATATCAAAATGTAGATAGAGAGATATACCAGCCCTGTAACTCTATAAATTTTGTGATTTGTAGATATCCAATAATTTCAGATGGACATTAAAATAACAAACCTCGGGGACTAAAGGTCCAGCACATAGTTATTTTACCATGATTATACAATACAGTGTATCTAGCTGCCCTACATATACGTTACAGACTACCATTACAACTTTCAGAACAAACATGTCAGACATAAATGCAACCTTTTCCATTGCATACAGTTTATTCTGAATATATGATAAATTTCAATAAATAGTAATGGTGGCCTTGACCTTGGAATGGTGACTTTGACCTTGACACTCTATATTTTCATAGTTGAGGTTTGCATTAAGTTTGATAAAATCCCTCTTAGAAATTAAACCTGACTATTATGATCAAATTTATTTGGGATCAAGAACATGGCATGATTGGATAGGATGACCCAACATTTTGCACCTATTTAACACTACTACACTGGGAACAGTCTATCCCAGCTATGAATTAATCATGTGATGTTAAAGGGCTTTGAAATCTCTCCAAGCACACAAAGATTAGACCTGTCCAAAGGGTTCCAACTACATTAACTATAGTGATTTTATTCATGTCTTGAAGATGAAAATTTAATTGAGGGTGGATGGTCAGAACCCTAGCGATAAAGATCATTTTAGTGTAGTTTTGTCCCTTCTCAGTCATACCTCCCTTCTCAACTGATGCTTGTGCGCCAACAAACTTTACAGGATTCAGCTTCCTCAATTCCCTGTCGTCTTTCATCCAGGATTCTATGGCCTTGACAAGGTCACGAGTTTTCACAAAGATGATGCCTCGGGAATCTTCTTTTTTCTTGTATGCCTCAATCAGCATGTCTTTGAGTTTGTTGAGTTTTGGGTTAACTTGTTCAGCATTATACAGACAGTTCTCAAGCAGACTTCGGCTACCTGTAAAAATGAATATCGTGATCATTAATGTTAGATGTATATGTGTATAACAATATGTGTTTAATTCACTCTAACAGAAACTAATAACACATGTCACCAAAACTACCCTTAAAGTCACGAATAATTTAATGCTTATGATGACCATTTTGTCAAAATCAGGAAAGAAAAATCAAAGTTGTGTACATCATGTCATAAATTACACCTTACAAGCAAATTTCATTGAAACTGGATAAAATGAAATTTTAACCAACAAGTAGATTGTATTTAGTCTCCATGTTAACCAATCAAAAAATTGTTTGCACTTTGTCTTCCATCACACACACGCACAGTAAAGTAAAAATTAGTTTTTCAGAAAAATGTTGGACATTTCTGTAAGAAAATATCCAAGAGGCCCTTTTCTATACAATTCTGGAACTTTTTCAAAAAAGCTTCATTTTCCAAAATTCTTTTTCATAAACCCTCAGTTTTCTTTTTTTTTTTCAATGGCTCAATTCAAAGGTATAACCACAGATCATGGTGGCCTACCATTGGTGCACAGACCCCAAACACATGACCATAAATTTTAAAAATACCTCATACAATATGGAATATGCTAATTACAGGGCAAACAATGCATAGAAATGGCAAAACAAGATGAAATCAAGAAGTTGAAAGCATTTGGCTAGATGTTTATTGGAATCCTCACCATCGTAAGTTGTCTCCATTTTCAGATCAGTGTCATCTTTCAAATTGGTATTACGTTCTTTGAATTCTCGGATTCTGTTGTCCAAAAAATCAAGGGCATCCTTGACACGAGCATCGTGGTAAATGATCAGACTCTTATTGTACAGCTGTCAAGGAAGAAAAATGTGTGTCAATCACAAACTCTTATTGTACAGTTGTCAAGGGAGACAACTGTGTGTCAATCACAAATTCTTATTGTACAATTGTCAAGGGAGATAACTTTGTGTCAATCACAAATTCTTATTGTACAGCTGTCAAGGGAGAAAACTGTGTGTCAATCACAAATTCTTATTTTACAGCTGTCAAGGGAGACAACTGTGTGTCAATCACAAATCTTATTGTACGGCTGTCAAGGGAGACAACTGTGTGTCAATCACAAACTCTTACTGTCTGGCTGTCAAGGGAGACAACTGTGTGTCAATCACAAACTCTTACTGTACGGCTGTCAAGGGAGATAACTGTGTGTCAATCACAAATTCTTATTGTATGGCTGTCAAGGGAGACAACTGTGTGTCAATCACAAACTCTTACTGTCTGGCTGTCAAGGGAGACAACTGTGTGTCAATCACAAACTCTTACTGTATGGCTGTCAAGGGAGATAACTATGTGTCAATCACAAATTCTTATTGTATGGCTGTCAAGGGAGACAACTGTGTGTCAATCACAAACTCTTACTGTCTGGCTGTCAAGGGAGACAACTGTGTGTCAATCACAAACTCTTACTGTACAGCTGTCAAGGGAGACAACTGTGTGTCAATCACAAACTCTTACTGTACGGCTGTCAAGGGAGATAACTGTGTGTCAATCACAAACTCTTATTGTACAGCTGTCAAGGGAGACAACTGTGTGTCAATCACACACAAACTCTTACCATACAGTTGTCAAGGGAGACAACTGTGTGTCAATCACAAACTCTTATTGTTCAGCTGTCAAGGGAGAAAACTGTGTATTAATCATAAAATCTGATTGTACAGCTGTCAATGGAGAAATTTGTGTGTCAATCACAAATCTTATTGTACGGCTGTCAAGGGAGATAACTGTGTGTCAATCACAAACTCTTATTGTACAGCTGTCAAATTAGAAAAATTTGTGTCAATCACAAACTCTTATTGTAGAGCTGTCAAAGGAGAAAAATTTGTGTCAATCACAAACTCTTATTGTACAGCTTTGAAGGGGGACAACTTTATCAACAAAAGGGACATATTTCTACATGGAAATCATGTACCTTACATATTTAATGATACAGAATACTCATTCCCTTAAGGTGAAAGTCAGATTGTGCTCATTAGCAAACACCACTGAACTAAAACATGTGTTTAAAACAGTCATACATGTGTGAAAAGTGTGTGTATGTATAAACAGTGGAATGTACAGTAGCTTTTAGCAAGTGATGCCATCAGATTTACTATGTGGAATATAAATTATGTACACACAATGAACTAAGGTGCCTAATGGACCTGCAATTCTCACCTGATATTCAATCCTTTTCACAAATACTTTATTTTTGCATCATTTTTGTGACATTCATCCTAAGAAACCATCAGCTAGATATCATAATTCTAGACTTCTTGGTAAATGAGAATAAGTTGTTTGAACATTTGAATAAATTTGACCCTGTGGCCTTAAATATTGAAAAAGGTAAATGTTTTTACAAACTCTGTTGGGCTTCATCCAAAGAACCTTGATGGCAAATGTCATAAATCTAAGCCTTTTGGTTGATAAGAAGAAATTGTATAAATGGTGGTGAACAGAGTGTTGCTGGAAGAATGACGGACGAAAGCTGCCCCATGCCAGAAGCTCATCAAGCTTGAAATTTAAGAGTGGGGGAAATTTACACTAAAAAAGTCATTTTGCCATAATTTTTACCCACATGTATGAATTTGTGACTTATTACATACTTATTAAAATACACATAAAACTTGTGAAGGTACATTGACAGCGAAAATATTTCCCGCATGTATAATTTACCTAATAGATGAAATTACGAAAATAACCGCATTTAAAGTGTATAAATATACTGGTACATTTTTTTCTTAGATGGCTATATAACGTTAGTTGTTTCTGTGTACATACATCTAGATAATTCCTGCAAGTGGTGAAGAATCGACGAGCTGATTGATCAAATACTTTGGCCGTTTCCTTCCACAGACGACTTAGCCACTGTGTGTAGGGGTCTGTTCCACGACCGGCCGGCGCTCGAAGGGTAGACGCAACATCAGGTACAGTCCGTGCATCTGTTGTCGAAAAAATATCTGGTCATTAAAATTATCCTCTAAAAACAAAGTGATGATTGACTGGGTAAAAATACCAGTCATTATTGAATTTTCTGTTTTGTCATTCTTAAAATTGTTCAAATCAAAGTTTGTACTTAAAAGGGGAGGAGGGAGCCAACATCAGTGCAGCGGATAGGTAAGATCCTTAGGTAGTTCAAACACTGGAAGATGTATACAACAGAACAACAGACTTATGCTGTCTTATAAAGTTTGGCACAGAATACTGCCTGCAAAATTGCAATATATATAAAACCACAGCAGGAATTTCAAAATTTTCATAATTACAAAAATAAAAGAGATACTGTATTTAATGTTTGCCTCTCTGTTGTTGTAGATGATGGCATAATACACTCAGCTACTATCCTCCAGCCTTGTGCAATATACTATGTGTACCGTTATTACTCGGCCAACCACCATCTCGTGTCAAATATTACTCACGATAGATTGACAGGCATGAAATACTAGACTAATAATACACAAAACTTACACACCCAAGAATAATTATATTTATAAGCCAGTGATATCCATACATGTACTTGTAATAGGAAGGAGTAACGAAAAATAACTCTGCACCCAGCAAGATTGGAACTAGTGACACTCCAGTCTCTAACCAGACACTCTACTGCTTAACTTAGGGGAAATTCCCTCAGACTGAGGCTAGTTATTGAGGTGACCTGTACTCTAACTTCTACACTACTCCCTCCTTCACAAAATCTTAAACCTGAAGACAACAACAACACCAGTTTAATATTTCCAAGGAAGCATCTCAATCTCCTATAGCATCTACCCTCTCAGTGATCAACAGCACCAAATCTGCAATAGGAATGCGTAATGAAAAACGTCCTGCCACTGCAAGGGTTCGAACAAGCAACCCTTCAGTCTCTAGCCTGATACTCTCTCACTCAACTGAAGGGAAACTCCCTCTAGCTGATGCAAGTAAGGTGACCTGGCCCTACTTGTATATAATATCTCCATTTCAGATTTCCTCAAGCCCAGATTTTCCTCAGCTAATATCTCCTTGAAAATATCTTGCATGAAAATTCCTCAAGGAATTTCAGGACATCCTAGCCGAGGACTTCCTCCTGTTCCTTGAGAAAATTTTATACAAGCCGTTTTTGAGGAGATATCAGCAGAGGAAAACCTCGACTTGAGGAAATCTCAAGTTGAGATGTTTTATACAAGTGGGGCCTGTACTCTCAATTTCTGTATACTTACGGTTAGAGTTTTGCATGAACTGTTCAATCTTGGCCATCAGATTGTTGATGGCTTTGCCGAACACATTACTCACACGACCTTGAACTTTCTCAGTAACTGTAATTAAAAACCATAAGTAGATGATAAAAAAAAGCAAGTTCATTTAATGTGAAAATCCTCAAACTTTTCTTTAAAATCCACACAAGCTTGGAACTATATTTCAGTGTGGAACAATTTTTTAAATGAGTGCCATCAGTAGTTTTGATAGTCTGAATTTTCAGAATCTTTGAAAGTAATTTTGGCCCCAGGGGTCTAGACCCTCCATTTATAGAAAAAATCAATTCCCATTCATCTAAGAATTATTCTGATCAAATTTGGTAAAATCTGCAAAGTTGTTCATAACCAGTAGCAATTTTAAGAAAAGGTACAAGTCTACCAAATCTTTTGGCCCAGGTGAGCTACAGATATAGAATTAAGATAAGAGATTTCTAGATAGCACTAACCTTGTTCAGGTATGCTGACGTACTGTTGAAGTTTTGCCCTGTTTTGTCGGACTGTACATAAATCTTGTGCGTCAAGGTGTGCCATGATCTTTTCTATCCATGTAATTGCATCCTCCTTCTTCCTTGCCTTGCCAACACCCACTGAGGCTGTTAAACCAACCACCTGAAACATAGTACACACAGCTGTCAAAAAGACATTATTTTTTCTTTAAATGTTTTAAAGAATTATATAATGTATTATTCTCTGAAGTTTTGGTTATTTCAAGAATGATCTTAGAGATTGAAACCAAAACATTATATATTAAAAACACCAAAAATTAAAGCACTATTTTTGCTAGAAATTGAACCAAAGATCTCTTTCTTACTAGGCTTACATTCAGCAGCATGAGCTATACATTTGAGTATAACTAGAAATTCTTCAGAGCCAAGAGGAAGTGACCAGTATTTTACCAGGGATATATACAACATAACAGGAAGAATTGAGGTCTTTTCAATTACAAAGTATTCATTCTTCATTTCCCAATACTATGGATCAATAACTTGGACATTGGCTAGGGCTCTGGAATAAGCTCGAGAGAAAAAGAGCCACTGACTTCTTAAATTAAGGAAAGGAGACAGAAGCCTCTGACTCTGGAATAAGGTTAAGAGAAAACGAGACACTGGTTTCTTATATTAAGGTAATGAGACAGAGGCATCTGGATCTCGAATAAGCTTAAGAGAAAAAGGGCCTCTGAATTCTTAAATTAAGGTAATGTGACAGAGGCATCTGGATCTCGAATAAGCTTAAGAGAAAAAGGGCCTCTGAATTCTTAAATTAAGGTAATGTGACAGAGGCCTCTGGCTCTGGAATAAGCTTAAGAGAAAAAGGGCCTCTGATTTCTTAACTTAATGTAATGTGACAGAGGCCTCTGGCTCTGGAATAAGCTTAAGAGAAAAAGGGCCTCTGATTTCTTAACTTAATGTAATGTGACAGAGGCCTCTGGCTCTGGAATAAGGTTAAGAGAAAAAGGGCCTCTGATTTCTTAACTTAATGTAATGTGACAGAGGCCTCTGGCTCTGGAATAAGGTTAAGAGAAAAAGGGCCTCTGATTTCTTAACTTAATGTAATGTGACAGAGGCCTCTGGCTCTGGAATAAGCTTAAGAGAAAAAGGGCCTCTGATTTCTTAACTTAATGTAATGTGACAGAGGCCTCTGGCTCTGGAATAAGGTTAAGAGAAAAAGGGCCTCTGATTTCTTAACTTAATGTAATGTGACAGAGGCCTCTGGCTCTGGAATAAGCTTAAGAGAAAAAGGGCCTCTGATTTCTTAACTTAATGTAATGTGACAGAGGCCTCTGGCTCTGGAATAAGGTTAAGAGAAAAAGGGCCTCTGATTTCTTAACTTAATGTAATGTGACAGAGGCCTCTGGCTCTGGAATAAGGTTAAGAGAAAAAGGGCCTCTGATTTCTGAAATTAAGGTAATGTGACAGAGGCCTCTGGCTCTGGAATAAGCTTAAGAGAAAAAGGGCCTCTGATTTCTTAACTTAATGTAATGTGACAGAGGCCTCTGGCTCTGGAATAAGGTTAAGAGAAAAAGGGCCTCTGATTTCTTAACTTAATGTAATGTGACAGAGGCCTCTGGCTCTGGAATAAGGTTAAGAGAAAAAGGGCCTCTGATTTCTTAACTTAATGTAATGTGACAGAGGCCTCTGGCTCTGGAATAAGGTTAAGAGAAAAAGGGCCTCTGATTTCTTAACTTAATGTAATGTGACAGAGGCCTCTGGCTCTGGAATAAGGTTAAGAGAAAAAGGGCCTCTGATTTCTTAACTTAATGTAATGTGACAGAGGCCTCTGGCTCTGGAATAAGCTTAAGAGAAAAAGGGCCTCTGATTTCTTAACTTAATGTAATGTGACAGAGGCCTCTGGCTCTGGAATAAGGTTAAGAGAAAAAGGGCCTCTGAATTCTTAACTTAATGTAATGTGACAGAGGCCTCTGGCTCTGGAATAAGGTTAAGAGAAAAAGGGCCTCTGAATTCTTAACTTAATGTAATGTGACAGAGGCCTCTGGCTCTGGAATAAGGTTAAGAGAAAAAGGGCCTCTGAATTCTTAACTTAATGTAATGTGACAGAGGCCTCTGGCTCTGGAATAAGGTTAAGAGAAAAAGGGCCTCTGAATTCTTAACTTAATGTAATGTGACAGAGGCCTCTGGCTCTGGAATAAGGTTAAGAGAAAAAGGGCCTCTGATTTCTTAACTTAATGTAAAGTGACAGAGGCCTCTGGCTCTGGAATAAGGTTAAGAGAAAAAGGGCCTCTGAATTCTTAACTTAATGTAATGTGACAGAGGCCTCTGGCTCTGGAATAAGGTTAAGAGAAAAAGGGCCTCTGAATTCTTAACTTAATGTAATGTGACAGAGGCCTCTGGCTCTGGAATAAGCTTAAGAGAAAAAGGGCCTCTGATTTCTTAACTTAATGTAATGTGACAGAGGCCTCTGGCTCTGGAATAAGCTTAAGAGAAAAAGGGCCTCTGATTTCTTAACTTAATGTAATGTGACAGAGGCCTCTGGCTCTGGAATAAGCTTAAGAGAAAAAGGGCCTCTGATTTCTTAACTTAATGTAATGTGACAGAGGCCTCTGGCTCTGGAATAAGGTTAAGAGAAAAAGGGCCTCTGATTTCTTAACTTAATGTAATGTGACAGAGGCCTCTGGCTCTGGAATAAGGTTAAGAGAAAAAGGGCCTCTGATTTCTTAACTTAATGTAATGTGACAGAGGCCTCTGGCTCTGGAATAAGGTTAAGAGAAAAAGGGCCTCTGAATTCTTAACTTAATGTAATGTGACAGAGGCCTCTGGCTCTGGAATAAGGTTAAGAGAAAAAGGGCCTCTGATTTCTTAACTTAATGTAATGTGACAGAGGCCTCTGGCTCTGGAATAAGGTTAAGAGAAAAAGGGCCTCTGATTTCTTAACTTAATGTAATGTGACAGAGGCCTCTGGCTCTGGAATAAGGTTAAGAGAAAAAGGGCCTCTGAATTCTTAACTTAATGTAATGTGACAGAGGCCTCTGGCTCTGGAATAAGGTTAAGAGAAAAAGGGCCTCTGATTTCTTAACTTAATGTAATGTGACAGAGGCCTCTGGCTCTGGAATAAGGTTAAGAGAAAAAGGGCCTCTGATTTCTTAACTGAATGTAATGTGACAGAGGCCTCTGGTTCTGGAATAAGGTTAAGAGAAAAAGGGCCTCTGATTTCTTAACTTAATGTAATGTGACAGAGGCCTCTGGTTCTGGAATAAGCTTAAGAAAAGGGGGCTCTGGGTTCTTTAAAATATGGTGAAGAGAAATGGAACTCTGGGTTTGGAGTAAGCTTAAGAGAATTAAGAGAAGGAGGCATTTTTCTCTGTGAAATAAACTGAAGAGAAAACGACCACTGGATATCTTAAAAAAAAAGCTAAAGAGAAGTAATCTTAGAGGCCTCTTGCTCTTACAAAAAAGCTGAAGAGAATAAAGGGTTTGGCTTTGTGAGAAAGAGGCATCTATTCTGTGAGATAAGCTGATGAGAAATTCATATATTCAGAAGACATATATTCAGAAGTTAAGTCAGTCATACTGTGACTGAGTATTACATTATAAATACCTGAGGTAGAGGTCTCGGGTCTGCATCTCTATCCAGCTTGTGATCAATATAATGGTGCATTATTCGGTTGAATGAATGCTTAAGATTGGTGTGATGACATTCATCAAACACCAACAGTGAGAAATCAGTGATTCTCACGTTCTTTTCCAGCAAAGCATTCACTAACAGCTGGGCAGTCACCACTAGAACATCGCGCCTATTGAAAAATTAAATTTCAATAACTTTTTTTCCTTTTTTGCTTTTTTAATAAAAACAATTTTCCGAGTGAAACATTAATTTCAAACTGAAACCGTGTTAACCAAAGGCTAATAACTCTCTACATTCTACTACTACAATGATAATTTCTACTTACAACTTCAATGTATTGCCATTTTTAAAATTCAACATCTATATATTTTGCTTTAAATTATTGGATATGAGCAGAAATTGCTACCTGAACTGTATTTTAACATAATTACATAAAAGTTTAATGAAAAAAAAACCTATTGAATTATTCAGTATTAACGTTTGAAATATATTTTTTTAAATGTTGACAATTTGTGATTTGGACCACATTCATTTTTCACTCAGATTTAACTGCAAATAAGATATTTGCTGAAATAGCCATAATTTACCTGACAGTGAAACTGGTGGATGCTCCCTATAAACAATTTTATTGGACACAAATTTAAACAAAGGGCAATAACTCTGTAATTAAGAGATTTCAGAAACTGAATTTGGTACAGTGTACATCCTTTTAGTATGACCAATGTATACACCAAATGTTATTATCCTATTATAAATGTCGGTAAAGTTTTGCTCTGGCCATGAAATCTCAACCAAGGGCAATAACTCTGTAGTTTAAGGGTCACAGGCCCATAATTTGGTACACTGCACATTGCCTTAGTATGACCAATGTATGTCCCAAAATTCATGATCTTTGCTTAACTGTGTAAAATGTCATGCTACGGACATGAAAAGATGGAAGGACAAACAAAGTGGCGACTTAATATATATTCTCCCTCGGAAAAATTTGGGGAGCAAAAATACTGTAGCTTTATTATATAGGGAAGGGAGTGTGTTATGCATTGTACCTTTGTATCCATACTGACAGCTCTTGGAAATTTTCTGTCCTTTGTGTTTCTCCGGTGATGACCTTGACATTTTTTGTGAGATAAGCCTGACATTGTTGACCCTGTTGCTCTGCCAGTGCATTCTGTTCCACCAGAAATGCTACTTTAGGGTTCCTTCTTCCCCTCATCCTCTCAAAATGATCCTAAAATACAAAATTTATCAGCGTTAATAGTTAACTCCAAGATGTTTCATTTGTTTGTTTGTTGGATTTATTCTCTGCGAACAGGCAGGTTTTTTTTTATGTGAGACCTCCTGGAGCTGCCGGTGGCTACCTCACTGAACAAGATATGGGAGATCCATCAAATGATATCCAGAACAATAAAGGTAAAGTCTCAGCTCTCCTCACAGACACAACCACAGGATTCTCCATGATATATGCTTTCTAAGTAATAACACACACTGACCTCAGTAGGGATAGGTTATTCTCATGTCATATACAAAATACAAATGCAGGCCCATCCAGTAACTTTTACTCTGAGGAAATGTGTTGCCCATTTAAACATAATGAAGAATGTTTCTAGCAAAATATAAGACCTGTGAAATAATGCAGTACGCAATTGCTTAAAATTTCAAAAATGCTCTTATGAACTTAAAAGCCTTCATTAACACCTGTATAATCTTAACAGTCATCATTAATATCTACATGTTCTTAAAAGCCTTCATTCATACCTGTATGATCTTGAGGGCCACATGGGTCTTGCCACTTCCTGTTGGAGCCACAATGATACAGTTTCGACCATTAAGTCCCGACTGCGCCAGCTCCATCTGGTAGTCACGCAATTTCAATGTTTCATGTGAGGTTGGGTCATCTGACTCCTTGTCCATTTGGTAAGCACAGTTGTCCACATTCGACTCAGACTCTGAAGTTAAAAACACTTGTAAACATTCTCAAAAAATTAATTTTGTATCATATCACACATTAAGTTTTCTTTGTTGAAAATGAAGTAATCAGAAATCAACTTTCTGATTCACAAAGATAGACACACAAATCTTTCAAAACAAAGTGATAAATTAATTGTAAAAATTAAAAATTATGTTACACACACAAATCTTTCAAAACAAAGTGATAAATTAATTGTAAAAATTAAAAATTGTGTTAGACACACAAATCTTTCAAAACAAAGTGTGAAAATAATTGCACATGGTAAAACCCGTCTATAAAGGCCCATCAATCATACACTGAAAAGTGCTGTTTATAGCAGATAAAGCCTACTTTAGAGCTTCAGATTGTAGAACAGACTAAAGTAGAACCAAAAACCAGTGGCCTTTGTAGGTAGGTATTTATTAAATAAGTTGTGTTTGATATTGCAAACCCTTATTTCCTCCTTGTTGAACCATACCGTCTGTTTGCTGTGATACACGTATATTTCTTTCTTCTCGAAGATCAAGAGCTTTTTCAACAGCCTCCTTAGTATCATTTAGTTGGTTCTCCAAATCCGCCCCTGTCACGTTCCTCGTGTTTGGCAGTATTCTGCCTCTTCCTTGCCCATTGATTGGTGCTCCAGTTGTCAAGCTTCTACTTGACCTTGATGATAGTGAACTTGTGAGTGACGGTGCTTCTGAACTTCTGCTGAAAGCTGTTGAAGGTGCTTGGGTACGATTGGAAGGGATGGAAATGTTTGAGAAATCGAACAACAGAGACATTGGACCACTCCTGTTTGGATGGTTTTCAGAGATGCTTGCAATCTGTTTCACTGATGTCTGCTCTGGCTGTTGTTCATTATTCACAATATTGTTAAAAATATCAGAGAGCATGTGCATCTGGTTGGACAGGTCACGACTCATAGATGGGGTACCAGAATACCTGTCCATCATTGATGGTCCTTCATTCAGTTCACTGGTGAAGGAAGTACTGTCTGAAGGAGGAGGAGCATTGAGGTTTCCTATGGAACAAGCTCCTCCAGATCCTGACAACAAAAACAGAGTGTCAGTCAATCTACTGTATCTTCAGTCCTGATTCTTTTAACAGTTGTGTATCTCTATTCATCGACACAAATCCCTTTAACATTTGTATATATATATATATATTTAAAGTCACAGATCCTAACTACTTCAATATATCTTTACTGATAGACCTTGATACCTTCTACATGTAAATATTTCTACTGATAGACCCTGATTCCTTCTACATGTATATATCTCTACTGATAGACCCTGATTCCTTCTACATGTATATATCTCTACTGATAGACCCTGATTCCTTCTACATGTATATATCTCTACTGATAGACCCTGATTCCTTCTACATGTATATATCTCTACTGATATACCCTGATTCCTTCTACATGTATATATCTCTACTGATAGACCCTGATTCCTTCTATATGTATATATCTCTACTGATAGACCCTGATTCCTTCTACATGTATATATCTCTACTGATAGACCCTGATTCCTTCTACATGTATATATCTCTACTGATAGACCCTGATTCCTTCTACATGTATATATCTCTACTGATAGACCCTGATTCCTTCTACATGTATATATCTCTACTGATATACCCTGATTCCTTCTACATGTATATATCTCTACTGATAGACCCTGATTCCTTCTATATGTATATATCTCTACTGATAGACCCTGATTCCTTCTACATGTATATATCTCTATGATAGACCCTGATTCCTTCTACATGTATATATCTCTACTGATAGACCCTGATTCCTTCTATATGTATATATCTCTACTGATAGATGATATACCCTGATTCCTTCTACATGTATATATCTCTATTGATATACCCCGATTCCTTCTACATGTATATATCTCTACTGATAGACCCTGATTCCTTCTACATGTATATATCTCTACTGATAGACCCTGATTCCCTCTACATGTATATATCTCTACTAGACTGATAGACCCTGATTCCTTCTACATGTATACATCTCTACTTATAACCCCTGATTCCTTCTACATGTATATATCTCTACTGATAGACCCTGATTCCTTCTGTATGTATATATCTCTACTGATATACCCTGATTCCTTCTGTATGTATATATCTCTATTGACAGACCCTGATTCCTTCTACATGTATATATCTCTACTGATAGACCCTGATTCCTTCTGTATGTATATATCTCTACTGATATACCCTGATTCCTTCTGTATGTATATATCTCTATTGACAGACCCTGATTCCTTCTACATGTATATATCTCTACTGATCGACCCTGATTCCTTCTATATGTATATATCTCTACTGATAGACCCTGATTCCTTCTACATGTATATATCTCTACTGATAGACCCTGATTCCTTCTACATGTATATATCTCTACTGATAGACCCTGATTCCTTCTATATGTATATATCTCTACTGATAGATGATATACCCTGATTCCTTCTACATGTATATATCTCTATTGATAGATGATAGACCCTGATTTCTTCTACATGTATATATCTCTACTGATAGACCCTGATTCCTTCTACATGTATATATCTCTACTGATAGATGATAGACCCTGATTCCTTCTACATGTATATATCTCTACTGATAGATGATAGACCCTGATTCCTTCTACATGTATATATCTCTACTGATAGACCCTGATTCCTTCTGTATGTATATATCTCTACAGATAGACCCTGATTCCCTCTACATCTCTACTTATAACCCCTGATTCCTTCTACATGTATATATCTCTACTGATAGACCCTGATTCCTTCTACATGTATATATCTCTACTGATAGACCCTGATTCCTTCTACATGTATATATCTATATGATTCCTTCTACATATATATATCTCTACTGATAGACCCTGATTCCTTCTACATGTATATACCTCTCTACTGATAGACCCTGATTCCTTCTACATGTATATATCTCTACTGATATACCTGATTCCTTCTACATGTATATATCTCTACTGATAGACCCTGATTCCTTCTACATATATATATCTCTACTGATAGACCCTGATTCCTTCTACATGTATATATCTCTACTGATAGATATATCCCCTGATTCCTTCTACATATATATATCTCTACTGATAGACCCTGATTCCTTCTACATGTATATATCTCTACTGATAGACCCTGATTCCTTCTACATGTATATATCTCTACTGATAGACCCTGATTCCTTCTACATATATATATCTCTACTGATAGACCCTGATTCCTTCTACATGTATATATCTCTACTGATAGACCCTGATTCCTCCTACATGTATATATCTCTACTGATAGACCCTGATTCCTTCTACATGTATATATCTCTACTGATAGACCCTGATTCCTTCTACATGTATATACCTCTACTGATAGACCCTGATTCCTTCTACATGTATATATCTCTATTGATAGACCCTGATTGTTACTATGATAATTTACCTTTTGTTCCTCCATCTAAGTTCTTCCATCCCTTTTCATTTAAGACCTTCCCCAACCTCTCCTCACCATTCCACTGCTCATCTTTCCATCTTATCCATACGTTTCCCATCCCCTTTCCCATTGCCATAACCATAATTCACTGCCTGTTTATTTCTCTTCTACATTCTCTTTCGATATCATTCATTAAAAAGCCCACCCATATCTGTTAATGTTAACTAGACTTAGACTACAGGGGCTGTTTGGAGGAGTTGTATTTATCCAGTGATAAGTCCATGTCTGGTAATAAGCCCACCCATATCTGTTGATGTTAACAAGACTAAGACTACAGGGGCTGTTTGGAGGAGTTGTATTTATCCAGTGATATGTCCATATCTGGTAATAAGCCCACCCATAACTGTTGATGTTCACTAGACAAAGACACCAGGGGCTGTTTGGAAGACTTGTATTTATCCAGTGATATGTCCATGTCTTGTAATAAGCCCAGTCCTATATATTGCAGTTATAATCAGGAAAACTGCAAATTAAGATATATATATTGTCCTGTAGTAAGCCCACCATCTACTCAATTAAAATATTTTCTGTCAGCCATCTGGACTTGTTACAAGATAAACACAATATACATGTTCCTGTAGTTTGTCTGATGGGATGTACCTGAAGCGTAGTTTTCCATAGTAATGGAGCTCATTGATGGCAGAGGACTGGTGTACGGAGGTTTATACTTTTTTGCTGTTGGATTGTCTCTTTGCTTTGCCTCATATTCTAAAACAAAGTCCATATTTACATTTCATGATATACCTGAATTACTTTTTATTGGAAAAATAGCATTTAGTGAAGCACAAATGAAAAATAAAGATATATTCTGTCCTTTTTCTTTTATTTCATTTTTAAACAGAAAACCAAATACAGACAAAAGCTAATTTCAAAAACAAAATAAGCAGGTGTTTGAAGAAGTTTGAGAAATATATTAGCATATTCTTAAATATCAGATAGTTTATTTGACTTTGCACTTGACAAAGTCCAAAGGGTTCTGACCATCCATGATTTTATACTTGTATTAGTCACAGTTGATAGTCAGAATTCCTCCCTCCATAAAAACACCAAAATCAAACAACCTTGCAAGGAACAACATCCACCCAATGTTTTAGATGATTTACGACATCATGTCTATAGTTATAAATCATACATCATGGAAAGATTTTTTCTACTAACTTGCACATGTATCAAAGCAATTCAATGGTGAAAACCTAGTGTGTTCATTTATCCCAACAACTTCAATTTCCAACATATTTGCAATAGCTGCCACTATGTAGAATGTCTCTAGAGTAAGCCGACTGCATCTGTGAGACAAAAATTAATGTGGTGTTTATTAAAAAAATGATATATTTAAAATTTATATACATGTACAAAAAGAGATTCCAGAGTGATCTCCGCACCCACCATCATCTGATAATTTCTTTTTTCTTTGAAAGTTGGATTTTTTTCCATTTCTTCTTTTAATTATGAGACATTTAAAATTTCCTATTAAGACACAGCCATGAAAACACTTTAAATAGTTTACTGCCAAATGCAAATGGTCACCAGACAGCCATGCAGTTTTGGCTTTTCTAATCAATCTCAAATTCAAACTAGGGACCAAGCAGAACCTCAAAATGAAGAAGATCCATTAAGTAATTCTTGCGTAATAGTTATAACATGTTTTCATAGTCAAAATTCAAAATGGCTGCCTGTCAGCATCTTTGTTTTCCTAATAGATTCCGAAATGAAATACTGCTCAGCTGCAGACCAAAAGGGATTCTACTGGGGATTTTTGAAAACTTTTCCTGAAACAGTAATAGCAATCTTCTACTGTCAAAATCCAAAGTGGCCATGTTGTTTTCTGGATCAGTCTGAAAATGAGGCAATGCACAATAAGAGACCAAGGGGAACCAACACATGAAGCATGAAGAAGATCCATTTGGTACTTCTCAAGAAATAGCAATAACAACAGTAATGTTTCAGGATGGACAGATGGACAAAGACACAGGTTTATTAACAGTCCATCATCTGATGATGGCAGGCTAAAAAGTTAACAAAGCTTTTATATGCTAGTTATGTCTATTACACAAAATCTAATGATTATTTGAGCTGTGAGTCGAAACAAATTGACAGGAGCCATTTGTTAACTTACTTTCAAGAAAGAGGGAATCCACTTCTTTTATAACGTCATCCTGCTTCCCGTCCTCAGCCTCATGAATTGCCTGAAGAAAGAAATCATACCATTCCTTGTGTCTCCTTGGGATTCGGTCAAGAAGAACCACTGATGCTGCAATATCACCACGACTGTATTTCTCAGCCTCAATTTGTTCCTTGTCTGTTCTGCTAAGGACACCGTAGCTCACTAAACACTGAACTAAGTTCATAGGGTTCAATTTCTTTATAAGACTTGGACTCAGCAATTCTATGAGCTTTTGGTGTTGGGATGAGCCAAAACTGTCAATATCCTCCCCACCTTTCAGAGCAGTGGCTAAATGCTCGAAATCTGTGACGAAAAAAAAAGGTTCAATGAGGTTTGAATTATCATATCTAGAGCAATATTAATATTTCAGACTGGCCAGTTAAACTGTACATTATGTTAAATGTATTTTAAACTTGCTTTACATTAATCTCTCCTGCAGCTGATACCAAATCTGTGTATTTATCAATATTAATATCTATTTACATCCTTAAATTCTATATGGACATGGTGGAATAAATGTAAAAAGACATGTAAGACATTTAGATGTAATGTTGCATCATTTATGTATTAATTTTCAAAATGTTAATAAAGACATCAATTTAATTATTTACTCTTAGATCTATTTTGTTGTCGTGGCTTTGTCAATGACACTTAGGTGGCCTTACCAGTCCTTCCAGTAAAATATGGCAGTTCAGTTGAACTTGTTATTATAACAATAAATGTTAATTAAGGTAATTTGATTTTGAAATGTTCCATAATAATCTGTGTTTATCATATGTATCAACGTTAATTTACATTGAGTGACTACAAATTTCACTTTGTGCACTAATGCACACTGTGGAGTGTGTAATTTCCAAAAAAAAAAATAAAATAGAAAAACTCTTTTACTGGGAAACACTCATTCTAGCGAAGTAGCTACTTATTTTTTGCCTTGTGTTGAATTAATGACTTAAAATACAAGTAAAAAAGTTCAGCTTTACATGTCAAGTTCACTCTAGCCCATCCTTCATTTTAAAATATTTTTACCCTATTGCATGGCAAAAAGAGCAACGTTTACATATAGTATGTTATGTTATGAGAAAGCATGCAGTATCACATTACATAATACCTTCATGACTGTATGTACACTCACTATCTATATGAAAAGTCACGTTTTTATGAAGACAAATGCAGTTATAACCCTGTAGATACAACAATTAATGGCATAATTTGCCTGATTTAAGGATTCATGATTTTTCCAATGCGAAGCTCTTGTGCATTCTGGAAGATTGATAGGAGCTTTCCCTAGCTTCAGGATATGACAGAGAAATCTCTACCCTCGGAGGAGATTCCTGACAGTCAAACTCTCAGGAAAAGGCTCCGGTTAGACAGACGTGAATCTACTTCATGGATAGAGATTTCTTTGTCCTACCCTCAAACTAAGGAATAATATTTTTTCTACACCTTATCTCAAAAATAATTTAAATTGTACAACAATACAGATGTATGCTGACAAATATAGACACAAAATCAAGCAACTTTTATTTTGACCGATTTGTAATCTACAATATACATTGTAAATCATTGTCATTATGCATCTAAAATTGGTTTTTATAAACAAAATAATCAGATACTGTCTTACAAAAATATTGAAGTTATATCTTAAAACTCTTATCATCAATCAGTCACATCTCTTATGTCTCAAATTAACAACAGCATGTGTTTATATTCTGTGCATGCTGACTGTCTTATCCCGCCAAGATAGAGGTATCTTTCCCTCACCAAAATGTGGATATTTCTGTCCAATAGGGTAGAAAACTAGGTCCTACCCAAACTGAAAGGGGGAAAATTGTTATTATACAAATGTATTTTGCATTTTGTTTGGGCATTCTATACACTATTGATGATAATGTAAAATATTGAATTCACTTTTACAACAAGTGCAGTATCCTAATGACATGAAAAAACAAGGGAGCAAAATAATCAGTCACTTCTGTGTGATATATATATGTAGACAGAGATACAATGTATCTCTATACTCAGGCAAAGAGATACATGATGTTGTGTCAACATTACTGACCAGTCATAGAGCAAACATTTGGACAAGTTAACTATTTACTCATTTCAGATCAAGATAGGAGATTGCAACTGTAGGTGTAAGATTTTTATGTTGCCCAACATTTGGTAAACCTCAATTATAATCTTTGTGATTAAGATCGCCCAACTTCATTTCCAAGGGATTGCAGAATTATATCAATCAAATTTACCTGCTTCTAAAAGACTTTGAACAAACGTGGTCCACTTCCCTTTTTCTGGTGTCTCCTTGATGATTTCCAAAAGTTTTTCCATGGCTTTGATATCTCCTTCTCGTTCTTTTATTTGTCTTATTTCTTGCTTTTTACCTACAGAATGTACAACGCTAAGTTATATACATAATTACCATTAAAAGTCTAAGCTCCTTATTCCTCATCAAGAGTCGTCTTTATATTAATATTGAACTGCCGCTATAAGCTTTATTGTATTAGTTTTCAAAGACTGTCTTGGGCTGTAATACTGCTAACACGGCTGAATTAGCTGACATGCCACAAAAGTTTCGATCTTTGCGATAAGTACCACCAAGCTTAGCAGCAGGACTGTACACATTCTGATATCTCCCAGAATTGCTTCCCTTTGTTTCACTATAATGATGTGGAAACTAAGAGTACTGGTCGCTTTACAAGTCTGGGCTAATGGGAATTTCCCTTTAGTCGATTGGTAGAGTGTCGGACTAGAGACTAAAAAGTCACTAGTTCAAACTCCACCAGGGTCAGGATGTTTTTTTACAACTCCTTCCTATTAGTGATAAGCTTGACAACTGATGGGGGCAGAGCACAGCAAGACATCTCTGCTACAGTTACCAGTGCCATCAGCAATACAGCCTCTAATTTCATTATTCAACCCTTTTATAAGAAAACATGTTGAGTACCTGGTATGTATATTTTAGAACTAAATTTACTTACTAAAAGTTAAATATTAAACTGTGGGTATTTATTTCAACAGTAAAGAACTTAAAAAGTGCATTTATGATTATTATTAATATTATAAGCCTGTAGTACAGAAAACATGTTATTTTGAATTTTTATAATCCAAAGGCAGTTAATTTAATTCATCTTAATTGACACTGGTATGAATAGCACACAGTACATCATAAGTGCCATATACTGACATGTAATAATGAACCAGTTGTTTAGTCACATTAATCCTGAATGACACTGAACAGAAGAATTTATCTAGTTGAGTTGATTACCATGGAAATGACAAGTCTATATTGATTATTTATGTTATTCTGAATAGAACACAGGTAGTTTATCTTAATTTAGATAACAGTCAGAATTGAGCATTTCAATGACTTCGTGGCACAGTGAATGAGCACAAAAGCTAAAGCCAGATATTTAAATCACCATTGTATCTATACAGGAAGTTTCTGATCCCTCTACATGTACATATTATACGCCCCTGACGTAAATGTATATTACGTACATATATATAGGGTCATGGGTTTTTGTCCACTATCTCGTGTGTTGTAGGCAGTGCATCGTACTTACCTTTATCTAGAAAAGTTAGTGATACCAACAATTCATGGGCGAAAACACATTCTATGATGTGGGCTTGGAACAAGCAAACTCTTTTTTCGATCAACTCTTCCACAGACATCTCTGCTGTCGCCATCTTTCAATATTCTCTTTTGACAGCACAACAGTAATTTGGGGAAATCCTAGTTTTTTTGTACCTCGGCCTCGGAGTCATGACGTCATTTTCTTGATAAACCTTGTCAATACCTACTTTCACTTTCGGTTTCGGCATTGCAGAATTAAAGTATGCTATTATAAACTAAATGAAGGAGATCTTTTAAAGAACGAGTATGAATTTTATGTGAATATTGTGTTTGATCATAAATCGTTTCTGTTGTCGCCGTTTTTTGTAATGTGAACTTTCGTTTTGGACATGCTAGGAAAATCAGTGACGTCATTGCTTTTGGATTCGTCTGAACAAAAATAGACCTTCGCGAGTTACATAACAAAATCAGTTAAACCAAAATGTGTTCACTCACAGGTCAATGGTTGTACAAGTCGATATATACACGTGCACTTTTGGTTTTTATAGTATTATGTACATGCTAACCATCATGCTGTTTAAAAATTCGACAAAACTAATCGATATGAAATTTATTCAGATAAAATAGGCATAGGCATGCATTCTTTAAATTAAAATTACAGCATAAGAATATTTACAATTCCAGCACTTGGTATAGTAAAATTTGGAATAAGATAGGAAATCAAATATTTTATATGGAGGAAAAATATAAACACGGCACTTGACGCTTTCAGCAAACCTGATCGCTTGATAGTCACGTGTTGGTCCATAAGGTAAAAAAAACAAACAAACAAACGAAATAAGGTTCACTCTTATCAGATAATAAATTCCATACAATCTAGATCCGATCTCATCGAGATTTTTTCATAGTTGAAACTACAAAAATATGTTCATTAATAAATGAAAATGAAAAGATAAGAATTAAATGAGAGTTTTAAAATATGCACCAAATTGATTTCTGTTGTCACGTAGTTCATTTTTTTCAGCTGTCTATTTCATGGATAACTGTGTAGATTCGTCTGTTGTGAGTGACGTGCGCGTGCGAGTGTTATTGTTTACCTGTAACATGTGGTTTCTCCGCTGTCCAGGTGGAACGAGCTATATTTAGCCGCTACGCCTGGTCACAACCTGTTCTGTTGTTTACCTGCGCGGGTCGAAGTGTCCTTTTGTGTGAGCTGTCAAATAATGTTGTCAAGTTTGTTTTAAGTGTTTCTTCTCGTTATGTGCTGTTTACCTAAGAGTGTATAAGTCTTTTCGCCATAAGTTGTCTTGGTAAATCGTTGTCCTTTGTTCGTTAGACTGAGCTCACCTGTAGCGCCGGGTGGACGTGTTTTTGACATGTAGCGGTCGCTCAGCTATTCTTATACTTTCTGCCCCCTTGTCTGTTCAACCATTATTTGTTACCATTTTATCCTGAATACACTTTTACAGAGAACAAATAAGTTTTGTTTGCGTTATATTTAATTCTCATGGTAAAATTATACAAGGCCCACTGACCGGCCCTAAACTTAACATGATGACAAACGGCAATTGTCACACTATTAAAAAAAATCATGTATTCATTCAGATATTTAAAATAAAAACATGGTTTTGTCTGCTTGAACACGTGCCGTGTCGTCGAAAGTGAATATGGTTACATAATCTAGTATGATATACATGTACATTGTATATTTGTAAACGAAAGTGAAAGTAAATCCGACATCGATGACGTCATAAATTTCAAAGAAAAACCAGTGTTGTTATGTGCTGTCGAGAAGGTATATTGTGAGCTCAGTGTTCAGCTGAAATTCTTAACTATGACGATGGAAACATCCACAAATGATGATGAATACCTTCGAGAAAAGTTAAAAGTCTTCCATCAACCACTGATTGGAAAATTAATCCCAACAGATTTGCTAACGTTGTTGGGGGACGTACTATCAGGTATGTGGATTGTACTTAAGGTGACCTATATATCAGCTGTCATTTTAGTAGCATAGAGCTTCAGATTTTGTACCTCATTTATGATACGCATTGTTAATGTAAGTTAATCCTGGCAGAGCACTGAGGTAGGTGACAATTCATGGTATTTTCTCATCATACAGCTGATTTATATTCCCAGAGACGTATATTTATATATGTCTCTGATATTCCAGATCATGTTATCTCGTTCGTTTGGTCACAATCAAAATATGTTTACTTTGATAAATATCAAGGTCACGTACAGCAGTACACAACTAGAACGCGGACGGTTGTATTCGAAACAACCATTTAAAATCAAAAACCAATAAAAAGATACTTTATCAATCGATTACACTACTTGGCCAGGGGAGACAACTCAACGTTTTCGCCATCGATTATATCTGACGACAGTATTAGGTTAGAAACCCTTCATGGCCATGACCGGGGGGGCTCCTGGTGACACATGATACACTGTATGTGAGGTCCCCAGACCTACTACACATGTGTATCAACACTCGTCAAGATATTGCGTCATAATTTAACTTGTCAATCGCTTGCCTCCGTAGTGAATCCGGCTTTTGTCAAAGTAAAAATGAAAGCAATATGTAGGTTTTCGATTACTGTATTGTGAATTTTGTGATGAACAGAACCTTTTACTTGTGTCTTACATTATTGTGACATAAGTTCTTGAGCTTAAAAGAACATTGAAGTGTTATTGTGACCCGTATCTGATCATCTGACGTTACACGAGCTGCCGTATTCACTGAACTATCGCACTGTTTGTTATTCCTGTGCTGTAACCTAAGGCGTAGCAGTTCTGTTATTTGGCCGACTTACATAACATACAAGAATAAAATATCGTTAGACTTTCATTTCTGCTGTGAATACTGGAAGTACATTATCACGGTAATTTACATGATATTTTCATCTATAAGTATAATTATATATTATAAATTTACCAAACTTGATGATTTCTCCTACAAACTATACTATTCTTTGGCTGTTCATTAACATTTACATCCTACGTACCGACCAGAAGTGACCAATATAGACTAGCGATTAAGATGAAGGATCTGGATCTGAATAAAGAAGCCTACAGGCTGAAGTTCAGTAACGACTTAGTAAGTAAGTAATACCGCGGCGAATCACGATGGATATAATATTTGTGTGTATGTCTTTTTGCTGTCTCGAGATAAGGTATCACATAATTTGGGTTTTCCAAATTCCCTTTTTAGGAAAAAATTTCTAAGTTGAAAACGGATATCAGTAATTCAGGGACATACATGCATAACAGGTAAGAGTGATGAAACCTTTTTTTAATTTTTTTTTGTCATCACTGGGGTACAGAAGCAACCTCTGACTCACAAGACTGATATTCTAGGGAAATTCTAAACTTCCTCACTTCTCAAGGTAAATCACCCTGAAACCAGGAGTTAGATTCAAGCTGAGGCACTAAGCAGAAATGTGATTTTTCGTGTTCAGTTTCATGGATGGCCAACGAAATTTTACGGGTTGAGGAATTTACAGTCCCGAGTTAATAGTAATGAAATCTTAAAAAAGAAAGAGAGAGAGAGAGAGAGAGAGAGAGAGAGAGAGAGAGAGAGAGAGAGAGAGAGAGAGAGAGAGAGAGAGAGAGAGCTCCAGAGAGAGAGAGAGAGAGAGAGAGAGAGAGAGAGAGAGAGAGAGAGAGAGAGAGAGAGAGAGAGAGAGAGAGAGAGAGAGATGTTTATTCTTTAGAGATCAAGAATTAAAAGATCACCTTCCGTATGTCTTCAGCAGACTTGAGAACTTCGTGCAGGAATTACTCCGGAGATTTGAAGGAAAATGAACGAAACATCTACTCTTGGTCTTACGGAAATCATACACTCCAAACCGACACGAAAAATTTGTAGAAATTCTGAAAATTTAGGTAGATCGATTGACTAACAGTCCTGATACGTCACAACACACTTGCAAACGCGTAAACAAATAAACACCATGTTCTGGCCTTTTTCAATTACAAACTAAATAAGACCTGGACATCCTAGGTACCTGACTGTCGGTTGTGCTATGAAAACCATGAATAGACCACAGCTTTTGATGATCTTTCAATCAATACAAGTCTGAATGAACAATCTTTCTTTCTTCACAAAATAAATGGCTGGAGTGTAGAGTTTGTTTTTTTTTTTTTTTTTTGTGATTTGGTGGTTGAAAGTGTAGACAGTAATGGTAAAGTTACTCAGATCAGTTTTCTCACTGTACGAAAATGTCTCGACTTGTTTAGTTTTCGTGATCTTCACCCTCGCCAAAATACTGCTTAAATTTTAAGACACTGACCATGTATACTATTTATCTGCTGCCATTGAGGAAATACACCTGCCACACATATTTTTGCTGTCAGTCACGGAAACCGCTGTATTTTAGTACAAGCAGAATTACGACAGAATATTTTTTTAAAATTAACGTTAAAAACTTGAAAATATAAACAACTGTTGAAATAAGCAATGATATATATGGTAAAGAACAAGTTTATTTTCTGAAAATCAATAAAATTTTCTGTTATATCCCTTGAAGTTTTGGAATTTCCGTCGCGGCGCAATTATTTTGGCATACGTCAAGAAGCTTCCTTCCTTCTCGCCAGAATACAGCGTATATTTTAACACTCTGAGTGTATATTCCAAACGCATTATATCATACATAATTCAGCCTAAAGCTGATTTCATGGCTAAATGTATCTCTTACCCGTACACCTCAGTGCCCATACGGCTTAATTGGTGATTTCATTCAAGAGACAGTACAACCATCGCAGCATTTCATATCAAATTTTAACCGATTTTGACATTTGAAAAGGTATTCAAAATAATTATAAGCATATAGGAAATGTTTGATTATATATCGTATAATTCCAACAGAAACTTGCTTTAATGCTCAGCCGTTAAGAGAAAGATCGTGTAAAAGAACACACATCTAGAATTAGATACAATAGACCTCACCATTGAAATTCCAACAAACTATTGGCATGCCTTTCGGAACCAAATGCGCCCCTCTGTTGGCTGACTTGTTTTTGTTTTCATATGAGGCTTATCAAAACAGGTGACAACGACCTTGCCAAATCGTTTAATTTCACCTTCAGATGTATTGATGACGTTTTGTCTTTAGATAACAAACCCCACAACTGGTAATCAAAGGTACGACAAACTCTTCTACATCAGCAACCAACGGCAGCCATTTTGGATTTTAACTCTCATAATTAGTAACTGCTATTTTTGGAGAAGAACTGGATAACTTTTTTAAAATTTCTTATGTAAGTTCCTTTTTGTCTTTTGTTACTTACGTACCAAAAGATCTTAAGTGTTTTAGAGTATTTGTTCTGATGGGTTGTTTATTTGATTACGAACATGCAGAAAAATATTATTGTATATTATAGATAAAGATGCTTCAACCATCAAAAACTTCACACGTCAAATCAGTTTCGAGGCCGGCACAGATCGCTTGTTGATAGTTTTAGTTGAAAAGACAGAGGTCCCAGGAAGATGGAGAATGCTGCTGAATGCTCTGAGGGTAAAAAGTACGTACTTCAAATTTTAAAGCATAAGCAATCTTAGAGATATGACGGATATATAATTAGAATGACCTTCTTTGGAACAGAATGTCGAATTTTAATCGGCTTCTAAATATATTTTATTTCATTTTGCCACTATTAAGGCTTGGGTTCATCGGTTCTGCAACTGGACAATTGTTTTTTATCAATATCATAATTATCGAATAATTATTATTTTTATTTTATGAATTAAAAATAAATAAATAAATAAATTACGTTTACAATATATATATATATCACATGTTGTCTCTAATATCGGATTCATAATTTGTCATTTTAGAGTATGAATATCTCTTAAATCTTCTGGAAGGAACAACGGATGTGCAAGAAATTGATCGCAACATGAACCTCATCAATAGATTCCGACCGATATTGAAGGAGAAAATGAATCCAATAGCTATACTCCCTTCACTAGTACATAAAGATGTGTTAATTGTAGGGGATAGAGAGAATATTGAAAGCGAAAGCAAAAACCAAGGACTACAGGCTGCATCAGAGATGTTATTGGATCGTATCCACCGAAGAAAGACAGATTGGTATAAATTGTTTCTGGAGACACTGGTCGAGAACGAATGCGAGCATTTGGTTCAAGAGATAGATCCAGATTTCATGAAAAGTAAGTAAAAGATATTTACAGTTTTGTTCTCGTTTATGTTTTTTTCGATGGTTGAATTTTTGGCGGTTTTGCCGAAAGCTTGAAACAGACAGAAAGTATCTTATGTAATCTACGAAACAGGCCAAAGTTTTTTATGTTCAAATGTCATTTTCAAGGTGTCTATTTTGCGCAACTGAAGTTCATCCTAAAGAAAGCAAACATTAGAAACACTAAAAAATGCAACTTCAGGGAAAAGATGTTAAGAATAATAAATGATGTATTCCTTTGACTATCATTGTTGTTTAGTTATATCTGTCACGTTACTGTTGAATATTTTTTAATTTTCCGGATTTGTTATCACGTTACTGTATCTAATTTTTCGTTTTCCGGATTTGTCATTCCGGTCAGGTGTTTACCTTTAATTAGTCATGGGATGGCTTCTTTCTAAAAGATTTTATCACGCTTCTTTATGTCTTCATTTCTTATAATGGCAACTATCTTCCATGCTGTTGTGTGAGCTGTGCTGTTTGTGATGTTGATGTTGTTCATACTGTATTGATGAATGAGAATAAATCATACGAAAATTAAGCACTCTCAAGCGTTGCTGTATTCAGTTACAATGTCTATTATAAGTAGTATTTTTGCTGTCGGTTTTACAGAAAGGGCGATTTTAGAGGAGGAAGCGGAGAGAAGAGATCGCGGAGAACTTGATTCGGCAACAATGGAGAATTATGATTCAGGTAAATGTGACGTAAAGAGTTTCTGAATTTTCAGCATTTTTCAAGTATTTACTGTTGCGTTAGATTTGGTTGTTTGATGTTTTCGTAGTATGCCTGTTTTTAAAAACACCTGAAGTGTATAATTTATGGACATTGGCTTAATTGGCTGAACATATCTGTTCAGTGCCTTTCCGTACATTAAACCGCTGTATGAAGACTAGTTCTTTAACAAGTTTCTTAAGGTGTAGCGAAGCGTGGATGATAACCTGCATAAAGTTCTTATTCACTTTTAATGTAATGTTTCAGATTATGGCGAAGCATTGTCTGATATGAAAGGTTTGAATACTGATGTGAAACAAGGTTCTGCTTTTGATGAAATGGCGACGGAGGTGAAATTAGTGAAACAAGGTTCTGCTTTTGATGAAATGGCGACGGAGGTGAAATTAGTGAAACAAGGTTCTGCTTTTGATGAAATGGCGACGGAGGTGAAATTAGTGAAACAAGGTTCTGCTTTTGATGAAATGGCGACGGAGGTGAAATTAGTGAAAAAAGGTTCTGCTTTTGATGAAATGGCGACAGAGGTGAAATTAGTGAAACAAGGCTCTGCTTTTGATGAAATGGCGACGGAGGTGAAATTAGTGAAACAAGGTTCTGCTTTTGATGAAATGGCGACGGAGGTGAAACTAGTGAAACATGGGTCTGAAGTTGATGAAAAAGTAACAGAGGCAGCTCAAGTGAACCAGACTCTAACCACCCCGATCCAGACTCCAACAACAACCAACCTTACTCTAACAATGCCCAGCCAGACTCCAATAACCCCTACCCAGACTCCAATAACCCCTACCCAGACTCAAATAACTCCTCGGGAACCGACAGAGCATGACGAGTTATCTGGACCAGTTCGATCGCCACCCCAAATGAACACCAATGTTCAGCCAGGTATGTATATGTATAATACAATGATACCGATCTACTTCAACAGCTTAAGTTTCTTCATACAATGTACTTGTGGAGTTCTTCCTGGAAACATCGATATTGCAAAGATTGCCATTATTTTCATTTCTGCATTTTAGAACCTGTGACGCCAATTTCCATAGTCTATGAACGGGTTGCAACAGTAGAATCGGATCTGTCACTCCGCAAGTAAGTGGATAATTGTACAGATAAATGGGGTTATTATATAGATAAATGGGGTACATGTACAGATAAATGGGGTTATTATATAGATAAATGGGGTACATGTACAGATAAATGGGGTAATTGTACAGATAAATGGGGTAATTGTACAGATAAATGAGGTAATTGTATAGATAAATGGGGTTATTGTATAGATCAATTTGGTTATTGTACAGATAAATGAGGTAATTGTACAGATAAATGGGGTTATTGTATAGATCAATTTGGTTATTGTACAGATAAATGAGGTAATTGTACAGATAAATGGAGTAATTGTACAGATAAATTGGGTTATTGTATAATTTAATGGGTAATTGTACAGATAAATGGGGTAAATGTACAGATAAATTGGGTAATGTTATAGAGAAATGATACTATTGTACAGATAAATGGGGTTATTATAGCGATAAATGGGGTTATTGTACAGATACATTGGGTATATGTACAGATAAATGGGGTTATTATATAGATAAATGGGGTTATTGTAAAGATAAATGAGGTAACTGTATAGATAAATGGGGTTATTGTATAGATAAATAGGGTTATTGTACAGATAAATGAGGTTATTATAGAGATAAATGGGGTTATTGTATAGATAAATGGAGTTATTGTACAGATAAATAGAGTTATTGTATAATTTAATGGGTAATTGTACAGATAAATGGGGTAAATGTACAGATAAATTGGATAATGTTATAGAGAAATGATGCTATTGTACAGATCAATGGGGTTATTATAGAGATAAATGGGGTTATTGTACAGATAAATGTGGTTATTGTATAATTTAATGATTAATTGTACAGACAAATGGGGTTATTGTACAGATACATGGGGTAAATGTACAGATAAATGGGGTTATCATATAGATAAATGGGGTTATTGTAAAGATAAATGAGGTAACTGTATAGATAAATGTGGTTATTGTATAGATAAATAGGGTGATTGTACAGATAAATGGGGTTATTGTATAATTTAATGGGTAATTGTACAGATAAATGGGGAAATGTTATAGAGAAATGATGCTATTGTACAGATAAATGGGGTTATTATAGCGATAAATGGGGTTATTGTACAGATACATGGGGTAAATGTACAGATAAATGGGGTTATCATATAGATAAAGGGGGTTATTGTGAAGATAAATGAGGTAACTGTATAGATAAATGTGGTTATTGTATAGATAAATAGGGTTATTGTACAGATATATGGGGTTATTGTATAATTTAATGGGTAATTGTACAGATAAATGGGGGAATGTTATAGAGAAATGATACTATTGTACAGATAAATGGGGTTATTATAACGATAAATGGGGTTATTGTACAGATACATGGGGTAAATGTACATATAAATTGGGTTATTATATAGATAAATGGGGTTATTGTAAAGATAAATGAGGTTATTGTACAGATAAATGGGGTGATTGTTAAGATAAATTGGGTAATGTTATAGAGAAATTATGCTACTGTAGAGATAAATGGGGTTATTATAGAGATAAATGGGGTTATTGTATAGATAAATGGGGTTATTGTACAGATGAATGGGGTTATTGTATAATTTAATGGGTAATTGTACAGTTAAATGGGGTAAATGTACAGATAAATTGGGTAATGTTATAGAGAAATGATGCTATTGTACAGATAAATGGAGTTATTTTAGAGATAAATAGGGTTATTGTACAGATACATGGGGTAAATGTACAGATAAATGGGGTTATTATATAGATAAATAGGGTTATTGTAAAGATAAATGAGGTAACTTTATGGATAAATGTGGTTATTGTATAGATAAATAGGGTTATTGTACAGATAAATGGGGTTATTGTATAGATAAATGGGGTTATTGTATAGATAAATGGGTAATTGTACAGATAAATGGGGTAATGTTATAGAGAAATGATGCTATTGTACAGATAAATGGAGTTATTTTAGAGATAAATGGGGTTATTGTACAGAAACATGGGGTAAATGTACAGATAAATGGGGTTATCATATAGATAAAGGGGGTTATTGTGAAGATAAATGAGGTAACTGTATAGATAAATGTGGTTATTGTATAGATAAATAGGGTTATTGTACAGATATATGGGGTTATTGTATAATTTAATGGGTAATTGTACAGATAAATGGGGGAATGTTATAGAGAAATGATACTATTGTACAGATAAATGGGGTTATTATAACGATAAATGGGGTTATTGTACAGATACATGGGGTAAATGTACAGATAAATTGGGTTATTATATAGATAAATGGGGTTATTGTAAAGATAAATGAGGTTATTGTACAGATAAATGGGGTGATTGTAAAGATAAATTGGGTAATGTTATAGAGAAATTATGCTACTGTAGAGATAAATGGGGTTATTATAGAGATAAATGGGGTTATTGTATAGATAAATGGGGTTATTGTACAGATGAATGGGGTTATTGTATAATTTAATGGGTAATTGTACAGTTAAATGGGGTAAATGTACAGATAAATTGGGTAATGTTATAGAGAAATGATGCTATTGTACAGATAAATGGAGTTATTTTATTAGGGTTATTGTACAGATAAATGGGGTTATTATATAGTAAAGATTGTAAATGAGGTAACTGTATAGATAAATGAGGCAATTGTATAGATAAATGGGTAATTGTACAGATAAATGGGGTTATTGTATAGATAAATGAGGCAATTGTATAGATAAATGGGTAATTGTACAGATAAATGGGGTAATGTTATAGAGAAATGATGCTATTGTACAGATAAATGGAGTTATTTTAGAGATAAATAGGGTTATTGTACAGAAACATGGGGTAAATGTACAGATAAATAGGGTTAATATATAGATAAATGGGGTTATTGTAAAGATAAATGAGATAACTGTAAAGATGAATGAGGTTATTGTATAAATAAATGGGTTTATTGTATAGATAAGTGAGGTAACTGTGTAGATAAATGGGGTTATTTTTGAGATAAATGTTGTTATTGTATAGATAAATGGGTTATTGTAAAGATATATGGGTTTATTGTACAGATAAAAAGTTTTATTGTATAGATAAATGGAATAATTGTACAGATAAATGGTATAATTGTATAGATAAATGGAATAATTGTACAGATAAATGGTATAATTGTATAGATAAATGGGGTAATGTACAGATAAATGAGGGTATTGTATAGATAAATGGGTACTTGTGTAGATAAATGGGGTTATTTTACAGATAAATGGGTTTTTGAATAGATAAATGGGGTAATAGTACAGATAAAGATTGTTATTGGACAAATAAGTAGGATTATTGTACAGATAGATAGGTGTTTGTATAAATAAATGGGATTATTTATAGGGTTAGATAAATGGTGTAATTGTATAGATAAATGCGGTTATTGTATAGATAAATAGGGTTATTGTACAGATAAATGAGGTTATTATATAGATAAATGAGGCAATTGTATAGATAAATGGGTAATTGTACAGATAAATGGGGTAATGTTATAGAGAAATGATGTTATTGTACAGATGAATGGGGTTATTATAGAGATAAATAAGGTTATTGTACAGATAAATGGGTTTATTGTATAGATAAATGAGGTAACTGTATAGATAAATGGGGTTATTGTATTATTTAATGGGTAATTGTACAGATAAATGGGGTAAATGTACAGATAAATTGGGTAATGTTATAGAGAAATGATACTATTGTACAGATAAATGGGGTTATTATAGCGATAAATGGGGTTATTGTACAGATACATGGGGTAAATGTACAGATAATTGGGGTTAATATATGGATAAATGAGGTTATTGTAAAGATGAATGAGGTAACTGTATAGATAAATGAGGCAATTGTATAGATAAATGGGTAATTGTACAGATAAATGGGGTAATGTTATAGAGAAATAATGCTATTGTACAGATGAATGGGGTTATTATAGAGATAAATTGGGTCATTGTACAGATAAATGGGATTATTGTAAAGATAAATGAGGTTATTGTACAGATAAATGGGTTTATTGTATAGATAAATGAGTTAACTGTGTAGATAAATGGGGTTATTTTTGAGATAAATGTGGTTATTGTGTAGATAAATGGGGTTTTTAAACAGATTTAATGGGTAAATGTACAGATAAATTGGGTAATGTTATAGAGAAATGATGCTATTGTACAGATAAATGGAGTTATTTTAGAGATAAATGGGGTTATTGTACAGATAAATGGATTTTTGAACAGAAAAATAGGGTAATAGTAGAGATAAATGGGGTTATTTTTCTGATAATTGGGGTAATTGTATAGATAAATGGGGTTATTGTACAGATAAATGGGGTTATTGTATAGATAAATGGGGTATCAAATAGTTAAATTGATTGCTTTCATTGTACAGATAGGCGAACAACTGTTTATTTCGTCTAAACACTAATGCTTCATGTTAGTCTTTGTATGGCATGTAGGCATGTAATTCTTTATTTCAAATCAATTCTATTTATTTACAGGTCAATAGAGGTTATTGTTCTGGTAGGTTCCCTTGATCTTATGTGGGAACGCAACATTACTGACTTGAATTGATCAAAACATACCTGACAGGTGTCGTCAACGCCGTAGGATATGCTTACCCTTCCAGAACACCTGGTCTTATACTGATTGCACTTTTGCATGCTTTTTCTCCGTGTAAATATTTTTGCCACTATCTTACCCTAGTTTTATTGAATTTGTGGTTCGGTCCTTATTACGTTCAAGTGTGTTGGTTGGGATTTTTGTTTGTTTTTAGCTTCATCTGTTGATATGTGTGTATTCCCTTTTTGTTTCATTGGGAGTAAACATACCAGTTTACAAACGTTTTTTCAGTAAACATTTTGAAAAAAATCTCTTGATATTTATGCTGTGATATCTATTTCAACAGCTACCAAAAGGAGCTAGCACAACCTGGCTTAGACGGACACAACTCTATTGTTGTCGCACCAACCAACAGTGGAAAAACACATGTTGCCATCAGGGTCATGGAGGTAATTTTATCTAAGATTTGTATTAATCATCATCTCGTTAACCTTTGAGGTTTAGAGAATCACATTTCTGACAAATTGATTACATTATGAGCACGCGCCATTTATGTATTTCAACATCTCTTTAAATCTGCTGTTTCCCAACACTTCCTTTTGTGTTGTTAACATTAATGAGTCGACGTAAATAATTATTGAACAAATTACTCTATATCTGTCACTTATTTCTTATT
This sequence comes from Ylistrum balloti, assembly GCF_031769215.1. NCBI lineage: Eukaryota > Metazoa > Mollusca > Bivalvia > Pectinida > Pectinidae > Ylistrum > Ylistrum balloti. The sequence goes on along the minus strand of NW_026782111.1, from coordinate 1,105,843 downwards.
GAGATGTGTTTCAAACATTTTCAAATATTATGTTAGTCACATAATTTTTATGAGCTTCATCTTTGTGGCCTTTTTCGATTTTTCGATCAAGATTTCGATTTGTTGTTCTAGACTCCATTTTAAATTACTTGGTTACGGTCATTTGGGTATTGATAAGACTAAGACGTATCACACGGTTTGTATGCTATTTCTTCAGTCAAGTTTGACATTTCTTCCTGGACTTAGTAATTTAAATATTATTTTGATAATTCACCAATGTATATTTATCTTATTAAGATTTCTGCAGGAGAGAATTGGGAAACAAATGTAAGCAATTTAGGGTCGTAATATGTGGAAATATAGATAAATAGGACCTCCTTGGTAATAAGAACGAAACTTGAATATCTGAATATATACTGAAAACTGGACAAACTGAAAACAGTTGTGAATTTTCATGAAAGATATATATATAAATTTCATATATATAATACCCTATATTTTTCACGAGTATGATATGATATTTACACGTAACCATATTGATACATTCGATCATTTAACGGGAAACCATTGTTTTTTTTATGACATCTTTATTGGAAAAATAGAAGAAAAAAACATAAAAGTTAAAAAATGTTTGAGAAAGAAAAGCACCATTTTTCATCGTCAGATAATTTGGCGTTGCGCTTGACAGCAAGACGACGCCATTTTGAATAGGTTGCTTAACGTTGTGTTTTAGCATTTTATGCCGTTATCTGTTAATAATCGCTTATGAAACTTTTTTTTAAAATAACAAATCAGAGTAAACTACTCTGAAATTATATATTTAACCTTCGCTTCATTTGCGCCCGAACAGGGTGGTCGGGTGGCGCATTTGCAACGCACTCGCCTTTCAACTTTTCGGGTTTGATTCCCGGAACTGATATGATAAGGTAGGGCTCCGTTCCCTTCAAAGCGGGTTTTCCCTAGGTACTCCTTTCGGGCTTACATCCGATATAGGTTTTTACCAAATTAATACATTTCTTTATTTCACTGGCAACAATGTACTAAAAGCTGTTAATAACCATCAGAACAGTAATTCAATATAATTGTTGAGGTACAGACAGGACTGGCGATATGTTTTCAGCACCACTTGAAAAGCCGTCCGGGTAAGATTATTTTTCTGGTGCCCACGGCAGCTCTGGCTACACAACAGAAGGAAAGATGTCAAGAAGTTTTGAAGTGTTCAGCTAAAGTGATGACCGGGGACAGTCAGCTTAAAGATAATTATGTTAGCATGTCCGTCCACCTGAGGAGGTAATTTTTCAAAGAGATGATAGCATTTGCATACTTTTTTGATAATACTCGAGTCCGTGTTTAGGTAAAATCGTGAGTGATTAAGATAAATTGTTCATAAACTGAAGTTGTAGAAATTATTGAAACGGTCATCATGGCACAAAACTGGTCATTGATTTCATCATATAAACAGCAAAATCAAGTTTTAGAAACCTCTGTTTAAACTTCATTGTTAATGTTAGATAAATTAATTGGGATGTGATTAGTCGTGATTGTGCAAATGTGAACCTTTCTCACGAAGAAGGTCCCAATAATATTTACGTCCTATTAAGATATTAATGACAGAAAAAACCAAAATAGATAGAGAAACGAAAATAGATAGAGAAACGAAAATAGAGCATGTAAAAGAATAAGTACAAAAGAACGAAAAAATCAATTTAAAAAAAATACAAAAACAATGCAAAATTCACGCTGTGAGTTTATACACACTCATCATACCCTAATCTGAAATCGCCCGTTTTTTCGCCATCATCAATATTTACTGAATTTTCAGTACATTATGGGAAATTTTACCTCATATTTCATTTTGAAAATCATATTGAGATACGCTTTTTACAATGCTACTTTTGAATCATAGGAAGACTCATTCCGTTTATAATACTTTAAAATCGACGTAAATTGTAGCAATACTGTAATGGAGACGAAATTTACTGCCAGTATAAACTTCATCATCACGTCACAAACACGTAGATGAACTTTAGATTATATTGCACGTCTTTTAAACGTCATTGCAAATGAAAAAAAAAATCATATCTTAATCGTTTAATTTACACATGTACAGAATGAAATATATGACCATAGGAACCCCTCATAATTACTACATTTGTTACAGTTTAAGTATTTTCCTCTTTATACAGCTTTTACAATATGATTTTTTTTATTTCGCAAATAAAGGTAGATGTTTTGCGTTTTTTGAAATGCTAAAACAGGTGCCTAATGGCACCACAGGATTACGAAAAGTTTAAAAAGTGATATCCATTACATTCCTAAAACTCGAAAAGACCCCGTTCTGAAAAATAAGCCTATCCTGAAAATAAGTCTGTGGTTTTTTCTAATGTTAACCTACATTTTCCTTTTAAAGAAAGTAAGCCGCGTCTGATTTTCCGGTTTTTAAGGATATTGAATGAGTTGTGAAATGATAATGAACATTTTACATTCTGGTGATACTTCAACAATGCTATATCAGGATATGATATGAGTTAATATCTGTAACCAAATGATATATTGTTTAGCACTTCAGAATGTGCATGTAATTATTGATAATGTGGTTTGATATGATGAAGGTACATGTGTGTATGTATGTGTGTGAGGGTGTGTGTGTGTGTGTGTGAGGGTGTGTGTGTGAGTGTGTGTGTGTGAGGGTGTGTGTGTGAGTGAGGGTGTGTGTGTGTGTGTGAGGGTGTGTGTGTGTGTGAAGGTGTGTGTGTGTCTGTGAGGGTGTGTACGTGTGTGTGGATGTGTGTGAATGTGTGTATAAGGGTGTGTGTATAAGGGTGTATGTATGTATTTCGAATTCAATTTTTATTTTTCAGTAACGATATAATTGTGGCTACACCCCAGATGCTTGTAAATAGTCTGCTGTCAGATGATGTCTCCTTTAAAGACTTTTCACTCATTGTATTTGATGAGTGTCACAGAACGTACGAGGATACTCCTTACAACACCGTGATGCGGTTGTACTTCGACTTGAAGTTCAGTCAAGAGGGGGCTCGTCTACCACAGGTTGTATATTTGTTCTCCCCAGCAACGAAGGAAGGGGGTATACTAGAATGAGCTTGTCTGTCCGTAGAAGTTTTTCCTGACAACTTCTCCTAAACTACTGCATCGTTTTCATTGAAACTATACAGGAATGTTGAGGACCACGTATAGATGTGCACGCAACTTATTTTTCCAGCAAAATATTGGTTGCCATGGAAATATAAATAGGATTTTGTCTGGACAAGTTCTTCTAAACAAATGTATCAGTTTCAATTTTACGACACATGAATATTAGGTACAATGTGTAAATGTGCATGCATCTCTTTTTAAACAAAATATGTGTGGGGGTGGGGATGGTGGTCTATTATCAGTCAGCACAGTTCTATCTTTGACATCATCAATGTATTTTATTCACGTGGTATTTTTATTTATGTACAAATAAAACGTAAACCCAATAAATTATAAAAACAGTATGTATTTTTTTTAAAAAAGGTATTTATCATAATGAGGAAATAGATGAAAAAATTATTTCTAAATTTGAGAGTCTAATTCGATTTTTGTTCTTATTTTACTGCAGATTTTAGGTCTCACTGCTTCACTTGGGTCAGGAAACGCTAAATGTCAGGATTCGGCAGATTTTTGGGTCAAACAGATAATGACCAACATGGATACTCGGAAGTTGGTGACAGTGAAGGAAAATATTGACGAGCTTAACGAAATAATCAATTCCACAGATATGGGTTAGGCCAGTAATTTTTTTACACATTGTTAAGGTTGATAAATATGACAGTGAAATTGACAGTTAGGATTAATGTAGGTCAAGGTAGTTGATTTCATCAACATATATTACTTTATGTTTTGTTAATTGATTTGGTCTGTTATAGCTGTACAACATTCACACCCATGTGTACTAGTTTACAATACAGTAAAACTCCTTTCGCATGTAAGTCATTGAAGCAGCACTCGACAAACCCAACTAATGCCACGTCCAGACATGTTTTGAGTAAAATTATCAACTCAGGGATTAATAACATCAGAACTTACTCTGGTCGGCTTATTATCAGAACTGTTTTTTAAGAACAAGATTTTTTTTTTAAATTTCTTTCTTCGGAAGCTATCTTTAAAATGGTTAAATGGAACGTGCAAACTGAAAAAAATATTGATCGTAGTTTTTATTTTCTTTTTCAAAATAGAAATACTACATTATACTTTCATAGGTACAGTGACATGCACTAAGCGTTTTACGTTTTTTCCCGTTTTTTGGTATATTTTTTATATTTTCAATTTTTTTCGAGACTTCGTTTAGGAATGGAATTTTACAATATTTGGCAATTTTGTACAATGATATCCATATTTTCGTCTCATAATATTCATTTAATTGTCTTTTGGTTATTTCAGGAGTAATAAAAAATATCTGCAGTGCTAATTTGCATGTGACGCCATTTTCCTATAAACACTTACCAAAACTACGTCAAAATGGCATTTCGAAAATCGCAGGTTGTAAATAAATTATTTCCTGGTCAACGGAAATAACATTAGATGAAGCATGGAACAATTCTCCATAAGTGTAAAATATTTCATTTCATATAATCCATAAATGAAGTCAGGAAAATTCATTGAAAATGGTAATAAATACAAAGAATATATAGTAAAATTTTTAAAAAGTAAACGACTTGTTGCACGTCACTATACATGTACGTTGTTTGGCCAATTAAAGCCGATTACACCCTTAATACTGTACTGTAGTGTAATTAATTAATTTTCAGAGATTGTCCGGACAAAGGAACGTCATAATCTGGAGTTTGGCGACCTCATTAATAGTATGATGGCAATCATAGAAGCCAAGATCAATCATGCATATGGTAAATGCAAGTAATTATGAATATATAGGGACCTTTCACCAAATCACATAAAACCCACTGATGGGTTATACTGGAAAATCAGCTTTCAATTATGTCGACAATAAATACATTGAGAAAATACTTAAGTATCGATAATCATATGACTAACAACGTTTTGGGGCGATGTTATTTAGGTATCCGGTTGCATAATGTGTAAATCTTGCACTTGGGTCATAGGGACTACTGAAATATGGAAATTTGCAAAAGCATTGTGATGTTACGTATACGATACAGCGGATCTAGTTGCAATTGCAGTGTAATAGAATTGACCTTCTAGTACTAATGTCATTGGACGATGATAGGCAAATAGATATAACGTAATAATATATCTACTTTTGGTCTTGGTTTTCAACACAGCCAACTACTTCTGTATATTTCTTAAATTGGTTTTGACTACGTTTCATTCAAACGTCCAGCGTATCTTTTCATAAATGACGAAAAAATATTTTTGGTCTCAAGGATTATACAAAAGACACATAATATGAAAAACACTTTTTCGTACAAATTTAGAGGTAGGCATACAAGACCCAAACAATGAATTAAACTGCATCATACCACTGTTTCGTCCTTGTAGAACTCGTCAGTGATACGAGGGGCCTAAATCTTGAATCCTATGACTCGACTAAGGAAAATCCAGTGATCGAAAGAAAAAAAATCGACAGGGAGATGGAGGTGCAGCGTTCCCATAATTAGATAAATTTCGTAATTTTCACAAAGCAGATAATTTTAGGACAGGGTCAAGTACATGTGTAAGAATTATAACGTGGAATGCAGTTTACGGCAAACATCGGGACTTTAAGCCACCCAGCGATGACGACCACCTGCTATCTTAAAGATTGTACTAAAGACACATAAGTGAAAAGCACTTTTTGATAAAAATTTTCAGTTAGATACAGTAGAGTCAAAAACTGAATTAAAATTGCATCATACAGCTGTTTTGTCCTTCTAGAACTCGTCGGTGACGCTAAGGGGCTAAATTTAGAAGTTTGGGAGACACACCTGAAAGAGCCCGAGTCGCTGACTTGGTATACAGTTTAACTTACCAGACTATTTCTTGTGCTAGTAAATAGTTGCAATTTTCATATCTTACTCTCTGACCTTTTCGTTTTACAGCTGATTTCAAAAGGCCTCCTGCATGTCGGGATGATAGTCGCTACACGGAATGGTGCAGTAAGCTGTGTAAGCAGGTGACAGGCACTCGGGATGATGACCTTCATAGAAGACTCAAGATTTATGCCGACTACTTGGAAGTGAGTTTATATTGTTATACAGCTAATTTTGTTGGCCATTTAGATATTATACAGTTTTCTCCAATGACTTCGGTAATGTTAAAAATTGAGTGGAGGGCCTTCTACCTACGGAGCCAAACACAAATAGATGAAGGGAAATATTGACAAAAGAAACATCACAGACAGTCATTTATTGTATGAAAGGAGACTGGCACCAGTTATTCCAGAAGGACAGGCATGTTACAATTCATCAACAACTACCGTTAACAAATTTGTCAATCCAAACAGTGATTTCACGATCGCAAATGAAAACTATTCTTGCCTTGAAGTTTAATATGGTTTTCCTCTTGAAAGTATGTTATACTTTAATTTGACCTAGAAATACATCTTCATGATGCTGAAATTTTCCTCCCCTGGACAGCTTTTCTAATCATTGTGTTATTTGTGAAATTGACTTTTGGTTTCTACAATGCCTCCGTTTTGTTGATTTGTTTACATCAGTATCCTTTACTGTTCTTGACGATCACATACTAGCCAAAAAAAAAACATTAAAAACATCAACGCAAATTAAAGATACTTACGACCACATTTACCCAAAATATGTGCATGTATAGATATCAAACTCAGCTTCACCCTAAATGGACAGACACAAAAGATACAGATTGTCTGTTTGAGTATCTGGGATATTCAACAGAAAAAAGGGATTTGAATTAAAGGGTAGCCATGATATCGGTTGTCTCCTCCTTCCTTCAGGGAATCAATGTACACAGTTACAGAAAGATGACCTCCATCGTTTATTTCTATTTTGACTAAACCATTTTAGCCTAAAAGGAAAACCACTATATACACTATGCATTTCTCGTTATATCTTTGCTAAAATCCATGATTGTTCATATTTCCAACACACAAACGAAGTTATGAAAGGAAGGTTCCAATCGGCTTTACCGATCTAAAATGCAATTTGTTCCGATAACATGGAATTGAATCTTAGGCACTTAGCACCACCGATGAGTCGTAATTGGACGAAACAGCCTTATGATGTAGTTTAATTCAGTATTTGGCTCTACCCTATCAAAATCTCAGTTTGTATGAACGTTTGTCTTTTGTACAACCTCTATGTTAACAACCCAGGTGTACCATCGCGCCCTTCTCATATACCGTGATGCACGTTGCAGTGATGCTCTACGCTATTTAAAGGAGGAAGTTGATGATATGTTTTTCGAAAACACGGCTGTGGAGACGGACCACGAGATGCACCAGCTTTTCGAAGGTAAACATTACTATGCTAAAACATATTATTTCTCATTCTTTATCTCTTTATTGTCACCATTGATTTCTGAATTACATAAATATGAAGGATGATCCTCGTACATTATTTAGCTTAGGTTGATGCAGTGTCTACCAAATTACTATCAAGGTTGTTATTTTCGAAGGGGTTTCCCAAACCACTTTACAGAATCACAAAAGAAGCACACATTATATACGTGCAGTCTATGTACGTTAAGTATATACGGAAAGTTAAAGGCGCTTCCAAAAGTCCCTGACCTATTGAAAGTACCCTTATCGTGACAATTGATTACTGAACATATCGAAATCTTGAAAACAAATAAAATGAATAAGATAAAATAAAACTAATGGTACAAAGCGCAGGTTTACAGATACTCGGAATTTACTCATCGTCTGATGAAGATATGTGTCCTTTGTATCAGTCGTGATATTTTTCACCATTTAAGAAACATGGAACGAAAATCTTAAACACTGCCTTTTTCATTTATGTTTGCCTTCGGGCAATTTACATGCAAAGGAAATTGGTAGTGTACCCTACTTTCTTGAGAATTGACGATAGCTTTGATTACAAGGACTCGAGATGTAATGTAGCTAAACCTGGCAAGGTAATGCTCAAATATTCGAATTTTCTTTTGGTATGCATGTAAACATACGTATACAACAAAACCGTTTCATCATGGGAAATGGTCGACTGATATGTTCTCTCTCTCATTTCAATGTTAACCGATTCGTAAGTTTCCATATTCAAACCATATATTTGACGAAGTCATTATACAAGTGCCTTCTTTGTTATGTTACTTATCTTGTGGGTGGCTTCTTATCAATGAAAACAAAATATAAACATATGGTAGTTCGACTGTAGTTTTGTCTACTTTTTTCTGCGATTTCCGCCATCTTGCAGAGCGGTCATGTTCAAACAGTTTTGATGGAGTTCAAACGTTCATACATGTATTAGCAATGGAAGATGAAAAACGTGTAAATCATTAACATGTTCTCACATGGACACCGTTGTCTATATCCTGTGAGACATGGAGTCGTCTTATGCAACTTACCTGTATACTACCTGTATTAGATATTACTGTAAGGGGTCGCCTCGTATCAACAGATAACAATAAAAACTCTCTAATTTTTCAAACTAAGACTTCTTACGTATTCGTGCGTTATCCTTAAGTGTTCTCTTGCGATAAACATCTTCTAAGTCTCTCATGTTGTAGTTTGAATATTTAAATACATGAAACATAGTCTTGTTGCAATGTTTTGTTAATCGACTTATGGGTTGCAACACACACACACAAAAAAAAACCAACTTGAAATCGAATTTCGATTTCCCCCCCCTAATAAGCTCAAGTGCACTGAGTTTTATGATGAGTTATGGGTGAAAATAAAACATTAGAATAAAATAATAACGAATGATGAAGTAATATCGAAGATTGTTTGACAGTATGAACTGTGATTGCAACCGTACGTGTGACACAAGCTGTCGACCGTGTTAGAAGTCGGCCGGTCATTTTGTCACATTTCAAATTGAATATTCTTACATTGTTATATTAAGATTATTTGAACAATATATCCTCTGATGTGTATGACGTCATGAAACATATTGTGAAATAGAGTTTTACAATAAGAAGACACATTATTTTTACTGTAAATCTCAATACGTGAAGCACCGGCGATCGTAAAGTATTGAAATCGTCATAACTCGAACAATTATCCAAATATCGCCATGTAGATTAAGCTTCCAAAAAAACGACTTATGGAGATGTTTAGATTCTTACGTTGTACATGTAATTCTTTGTGACTTGACATCATCACGTTGTGAATTTAGGTTTAATTTCCGTACTCTTAACGTCGTTGTATACCTCTTTTGAACAATCATACTTAAAAAAGTACTTTACATAGCTACTTGATATTTGGGATGTACAACTTATCCTACCATGTCCTTTACTACACTTTCTGTACAAATCTTTCTCAGAGAAACGAGTTTTGATGGAGCGCTATAATGATCATGATCAGGAGAATCCGAAGCTTCATGAAGTTCAAGCCCGACTCTGTACTTTGTTTCGCACTGATCCTGATTCAAGAGCCATCATCTACGTCAAAACAATAGAACTTGCAAACTGCATGGAGACATGGATGAATGAATGTCCGGAACTGCAACCTCTGAATGCGAGGGGTTTTGTTGGATCGCACGCTAAGGTTGGACTTGGAGGTGAGGATAAGTTTATATCTATCATTGTCTTATCTATATTTCTTCTACTATTGCGGTAACAGTAAGAGTGCAGTTATAGGGATGTACAGTTTGTTAAACGCTGATACATACATACAATAGTACATAGAATTTCGATTTTAGCCACATCCTTCCTATGAAATTTCTTATTCCACTTAAGACCATTAGTGGCAATTTTATATTGTTTCTAATATATGAAATTGCCACGCATAGTCAGGAAACAGAATATCATCTGTAACACTGTTTCCGATGAGAGAGTTTCTTCGGTTAATTCGTGTGTTTATTTAATAATGTATGTTCATACACTTTCCCTGTCTCATTTTTACATCGCTTGCACTTGGAATAGGAAAATAGATTAGGAAGAAAAAAAACTATCGTATAGCCCCAAGCCAATATCCAATAAGGAGATTTTAAAAAAGACACAAAAGTGCTTAGGTCTTTTAATACAAATTAGAATCAAACTTCATCATACAACGTTTTTGTTCTTATAAGAGACGACAGTGATGGAAAGGGCCTATTTTATGATATATCAATGTCAGAAATTAGACTGGAAGATGCACTTACTCTACAATTTGTAAATTTCAAAAGAACATAATGTGTATGTGTATATTCCGAAACGTAATTATCTAGAGGTGGCACGCATAGTCCAACTTCAAATTCAATAAAACATGGCAAAATATAAACGAAAGAAATATTTACACTGTGACTCATGGAAAAGCACAAGGAAAATAAGACCAGGTGTTCAGGACAGGTAAGCATCTTCAGATTCATCGTCGACACCAGCCTTGCAAATTTTTGTAAATCAAAGTAAGTAATGTCATGTTCTGGAATGGGAGCAAAGTATACAGCATTGGAATCAACAGGCAAAATAACGAGCTTAAAATTTCTGAATGCGATTGCTATGCCATCTTTTGAAATCATGTCTTACAAGTTTGTCCTCTTTCCTGAAAATCGTGACAGGTACAGAAATAGACTCTTTAACATCGAATCGGCTACAACATGCAAACAACATAGGATGGATTTGCAGGAACGTTGCTATCTAGAAGTGGAAAATTCACAATAGGAAAATTGAAAACATAACACTTATATCGCTTAGTGACGTTCACCTCCTGCATAAAGTGAATAGCTTCTTTCTATATAAGATGTTAACTAAGAGCGTTCATCTGCATTTTAGACTTGAAGCAAATTACTCTTCAACCTTAATTCTTACCCAAAGGAGCATCGATTCTAAATCTTTTTTATCTACAAGATAAGAATCAGGTAAGTTCTATGTGATATGTCAATTTGACTTTGTTTCTTTTTTGTTTTATTTACTTTTATTTATAGACGTATTCGAAAAGTATAATGGCGGTAAATAATCCTGTCTTAATTTGAAAATAGGTAACACCAGGTCAGAAAATGACCAAATCCTGAAGGCGTTCCGAGACGGCACACATAAAGTTGTCGTAGGGACCTCAATTTTGGAAGAGGGACTAGATATTCCGAGGTGTAATCTCGTCATATTGTATGATCACGTTACCAACGAGATTCAACGTGTTCAGACGAGAGGTATGCATGAAAATTTGAAAAAAAGTGTACGATATTTGAAAACAGCTGTTTGTAGGAAAGTTATACAATTATTTAATAATATTGGTCATAACGTAAGTGAATGACATTTGACAGAAATAAGATATGAATTGATGATACGATGAAAGAATTTTTTGAAGGATATATGACATCATATTACGACAGATGTAAAGTACCACACGCGTTACTTGCGGGTATAAAATGGACGCATTAACTGGATAATGGTATAGGTTAGTGACATTTGTTTGTGATGGCTCCGACCGAAAGTTATATGGCGTTGGTTTTTATACAATATTTTATGTTGTTTACTGCGAAGATAATGAAGGATATTACATTTGTAAGTTACGGATGTAGGAAAGAGAATAGTTACTGATAGTAGTCAAAAGTCATAAATGAAACTGACGCAAAGTTTTGCAACAAAGATTAAATATCGTAAAGTTATAATCAGTATGATTTTCAGACTTCCAAACATGCAAGTATTTGCTATCAAGGTTTATCGTTCATTTTTCAGGGCGCATCAGGAGAGACAATAGCCAGTTTGTTCTCATAACATCCGAACAAGGACCAGCAGCACAAAAAGAACGTGTCAACGAGGTTCGAGAGGAAATGGCTTCGGTAGCCATCGAAAGGGTTCAGAAAGAGGTTGAAAAAAACCCAAGTGGCTTTCTCGCGAAACAACGGGATAATCAGAGGAAAGAGAAGCTGGAACGCGATGCTGCTAAACTGCTTGAAAAACAGCGACTGCAGAATAGTCCGGTGTACGAGGTGAAATGTAACCACTGTAGAACATTTCTATTTTTGTCATCAGATCTCCGGAAAATTAAGGACATTCATCACACTATTGTGGCCGCTGGACTGAGGGATAGGATAATGTATGGTCCGCGCAGGAAGCCGCTATACGTAGATAAAGACATGGAGCATGGCGTTGCAGAACTTTGTTGCAAGAATTGTCAGACGATAATCGGCTCTGTTAACAAGTATACGTCACTGTACTTCCCGCTGCCTCGAATCGATCAAATAGTATTTTCAAGGGCAGATAAGTTCATAACAGGCAAGAAATGGAAAAAAGTGAAAGATGTCTTTGCCATCAAACCATATTGCTCCATTGAGGATATGAGGTTCATCATGGAACTTTCTCCGGAAGACAAAAAATTCTATACCTTATAGAATTATTTAAGGTGAACTGCGGTTCTTTACGGATTCATCCCTGCTACAGACTTATTTTTAAGTAAGCAAGACACCATTATTGCCATAAATTATCTGCTTACCGACCCTTTAACTTGTATTGAAAATCGATTATTCGGCGTATTTGATTATGTTGGGGATTGGATGAAATGTATTTCATATCTTCGCTCCTCATCCATATAAGTTTTAAGGCAATCGGGGAGACTCCATAAACCTTACTTGAAATCGTTGGAGATCTGCAAGTGCATGTTATGACAACGATATAATCATTGACGTTTGATCATTGATTTTTGTAGTTTCTCCTGCGACACTCGGGTGAGAGTTTGACGAACTAAATTCTGTCATGCATACTTCTTATATTAATTTCATATTGATGGCCGTTGACGGCAGAGTGCAGCGATGCTCGGGGACATTGGGAGAAAACTCCCTGATCTCATATATATGTACTCAAAAAGGAGCCTCAACAACTGTACAATAGTGGTCACGGGCATATTGTGTTCATATATCTAGCACTAATCCAAACATTGGTCCAAATAAGCAGTTTTCGTTACCCAGCAAATGTGTTATATTCGGTGGGAAGTATCTTCGGCATCCTCTTACGGCGCCATATGCAACGCCTGAAAAACCGAAACCACCTCCGCGTCCGCAGTTGTGAAACTAAATCGCACACTTACAGAATGACTGGTGAACACGTGATATGTGAATTTAGATATTAAAAAGCAGGTTTTGGTGCCAGCCGCCCTACAAAATTCACAAGATGGTCAACATTTATGCTGCATCAGTATTTTAAAGGAAAACTATGTTTTCGTGAAATTAAGTCGTATTTGGCAGCAGTAATCCACAGTAAATCTCCATGGTTCAGTTATTGACAGATGAAGTGACGTTAGAGGGACTTTCACTTTCTATATATTTTATACGTGTAATTTAAATTATATATGTGTTTTTAATATATTATATCAAAGTGCTTACTTTTCCATTTGTTCAATTTTGCACGTATTTATTGTACAGTTGTGCTAAGCCCTATTGCTGATTATTTTTGAGACGACCCCCGGAGATGTGAAGTACGTGTCAATATTCATGTATGTGGTATGTCTATGCGAAGAACTGGAGACGCGTATTACCTGTAGTGCCAGTGTATTATCCAGCGTATTGTTGTCTGGAAAACCACCTAACATCGATAACATCTTATGTATGAGTTGTTATCAATTATTTTATTTAAGTAATTGTAAATAATAACTTACTTGTTTTTCCATGAAAAAGTATTACTTGTAATTGTTATTGTCTACATCATGGTCTAAATGAGTTTAGAATGTTTTCGATTCTCTGCAATATGTCTGGATTTTTTTCTAGCCTATTTTGAAAGCCTGACATTACTTCAAAGTCTCGCTGGATTATCTATCTGCTTTTACTCTTGTTTTGGCCTTTTGAAAAGTTTTTCTGTGAATATCACTTTCGCTTAAAGACTGCTTTGATTGATCAGTCTTGGAGATTGAACAAAAGGCACACAATTGAAAATCACCTATTCAAAATTTAGAATGCGCTATGGTAAAGCCAAACAATGAATTAACCTTCATCATACAGCTTTTCGTTTCTCTAGGACTCGATAGTGATACTAAGTTTCTAAATTTGAAGTCCAGGAGGCATCTAAGAAAAATAAAAAGTGACTAATTTAATCTAGTATTTGAAATATCATGCATTTTCGATTATTAAGCATTTCAGTGTCAGTGGTGTAATCATAGAATAAAATATTACTATTACTTCAAGTAAATATCATTAATATGATATACAAACGACACCAACGGTACTCATATGATATTCAAAATGGTTGAATTTGTGCTAAATCAATTGTATAAAGTGCTGGTGTATGATTTTTACCTCATTTTTACATTATGGCAAATTTTTAAGTTCATTGACAAAAATGGACTCGGATCAAATTGTTTTGACATCCAATTGCGAGATTTGCTATATCACATTTGCTTATATTTACAAGTTGAACGAGTTTAATCAACTATGCGACAAAAACAAATCAGGTACTCAGCAAAGAGGCGTTATAAAACAACATCTCTGCTCTGCTGTCTTGTTCTTATAATAATATCCAGCACTTGGTGAAATTAATATATTGAGAAAATCAATATTCACATTTTTATTTTCAATTTTGGTTCAACCGCGAAAATTTAAACAAATGAAAAAGGAACCGTTCCAGTAGGTGTAATTATTTGACTTTGGTGCAGTACTTTGTTGGTTGATGAAGTAAGAGAACGTTCTTGTTCTTTGTAGAATAATAAATATCTATTGTCTCCATCCATCCCGAAAATCGATGTCGTCTTCAAGTGGACAATTTTTGCCATCTGCAATGAGCTTTTGTAAACAAAACATTGATGCTTATGTTGTTAAATCGTGCGTGAATAAATTTTCAAATGTAAAATATGTTATTTTATTTCATGCATTGACATTCGTAAGAACAATGATTTATTATGCTTCTACAGATGTTTAGAAATAAATTGCAATCTTTCGGACATTTTGAGCTGCTGATAGCAAATGTGTCTTCAACCATTTTGCCAATGAATCTATATATTCGTAAAGTTTAAACATTTAACATTTGACACTTATCTGCAATTTCTATGTATTTTCTGACCAATACAAGTTGTGATAGTTAGTTAAAAAATGGCTGCAACACATCTTGAGCCCTTTTTGTTTGTCATTCTTACTTAAAACATCATATTTGATAATTGCCGTCAATGACTCTTACTCGAATTTTGTATCAAAACTTAACCAAATATAATAAATTCCGTAACGGTTCATGTAAATTGACAATATGTATTATTCACTGCAATAGAAATTGAAGTTTAGGCCTACCATCTTGTAAAGACTGGTGCAAAGATCACACAAATAGATAACACTTATCAATGACAATTTCGTAACCCGTTTCAAGTTATGCCGAATAACGAATATAACCCATCATATGTAGAATGCTATTTCCTCTAATTCTCGTCGCTGATGCTAGTGACCGATGGCATGGAATGCTTGCAAGGGAGTAAAGAAGAATAACTATTATTCTTTAAAAATGTCAAATTAATACAAAGAAACGGTATAACTTTAAAATTAGTGAATGTTTAGGTTATTTTTACAATATATGAGGATGTCTATAGAAAGCATCATTGCAAATATTCATAATCATAGTTTATAATAAGTTGTAATCAGGGTTATGAAAACACTCACTACCAAGGCATGATAATATATATATATATATATATATATATAAACCTTCACAGCATTCTCGTTGCTTATCACCTTATCAAGTTATATGTAACATTTTATCTCTTATCTAAATATCTCAGCAACAAGTTGTAATTTGCTTCTTTTTACACGGCTTTAGGTGTGTGTGAGCTATCATCTCTTTGCCTTAAGGCTAAGATAGCAATGAATCATATGTTGATGTTATAACATGACTTTTTCGTGAATGAAGATACGAGAAAACCATTTCCCCCTATCTCAACTACTTGAAGAGTTGTTGATAAGTAGATAATAACGGTATATTTTCGTTTTATTTAACAATGATATGAAATAATAATTATCATAAATCTGTCTGCTATGAACACGACATGAACATGTTGAACATTATCAAAGATTTGTATGTTTATCCAAAGAACCAAATGGCTCCTTAAGACGAGACAAAGAGAATGCTTGTAGAAGATTCTGTATTGCATTAAGAACTGAGTGGTTAATGTAAAAGATCGAGGTAAGTGGTTGATGTAAAAGATCGAGGTGAGTGGTTGATGTAAAAGATCGAGGTAAGTGGTTGATGTAAAATATAGAGGTAAGTGGGTGATGTAGAAGATCGAGGTAAGTGGTTGATGGTAAAAGATCGAGGTAAGTGGTTGATGGTAAAAGATCGAGGTAAGTGGTTGATGGTAAAAGATCGAGGTAAGTGGTTGATGGTAAAAGATCGAGGTAAGTGGTTGATGTACTTACACACAGGTTTTTTATAAACCTATTTTGACAAGGTAGTTAATCTTTATACATTTAAATGCATGATTGTGACGTCTTTTGTCGAGCTGAATGACATTTTGATAATGTCGTATATACCAAGAAAGTCTACACCTATCAGCATGCTTACTAACTTTTTTTAGTATAGTTAGTATTCTGACAAATGTAAGTGCTTTATACATATATAACAAATATACACATACATTCTTAAAATATGAAATGTTACGCTAGATATTCTCCGATCTAATATTCAACCATAAACCAAATAATTATAAATTTGTATATATACTACCGTATTTCTAAAATTTTTGCGAGTCAATTTTTTTGTAATTTTCCTTTAAAACGACCGTATCTTATTTAATCGAATTAAACTTTCGCGCTCTGGATGTAAAGCGACATCTAATACACTTGTGTCTCGTGATTTTATGGGCTCAATTTTCACGATCTCTTTAGTGTACTGCGAAAAAGGGAACATATCATCCCCTCGAAAATAAATGCGTATACAGTATATCATTGAGATTACGATTAAATGCTATCGGTATTTCATCAAAGACTTGTTTGATGTTTAAAAATTCGATATCAAATAAATGGTTGCCAGAAAATTGTCATTTTGAGTAACATGTGGTGTAAAACAATAAATTAGATTTAGAAGATTAATCTAGAAAACATGCATGTGTGTTTCATGTCCACAGGGACATACCATTATGTTCACGTCGAATCTGATCACTTAGCGGGTTACTGATAGAAATCTGATTCCTCATCAGATTTCATGTAGGCAGACAATGCGGTTCCAAACTTAACGTTACACATTTCAAACTTTCAAAGAGACAAGTGTAGATTTATCGGTTTTACATAACCGATCTATCTTCTGATGTTTCACCTATATTTGATAGTGATATGCTTAAGATATCAACTGTCACGGTGGGCGCTTTTATACTCGAAACATTATTTTTGAAATATTGAACGGGGGAAACTGGATGAAAGAAGCGAAATATTATTCGAAACTGTTGAAAAATATGTGTTTGATACATGAAATCGTTACAAAGTACCAAGCACGAAATTTATTGACTTTGTGTTTCTTGTATATTTTTTCGCGGGTGTACTTAACTAGAGGAGAGTTTTACCATTGTGTTTGACTGATTTCCTGACATGATATACTCAATAGTTATTTTATTTTTCCCGCCATTTTCTGTGTAACCTCACATGACAATCATACATGTATATACCAATGTCCCCTGAGAAATGCGAGTTTAACAAATTTTTAATTTCTAAATTTTCTAGATTTACAAAGATTCACAAGTGAATTCCACCTTTCTTTTCACTACGAGTTTGGAGTAAGATAAAGCAGAGCTGAACAATGATTTTAACTACGCGACAGAGGAAAATCAAAGGTGATCGAAAGAAATATCAGAATCTAGATCTGGAGGTGCGATATCACCCTACTTCAATAACTTTCTAATTTTCATATATTTGGTAATTTTTAGAAAATGTTCAGTATATAAGTATATTCTGAACTTTCTAGGACTTGTCACTCCCTGTTGGAATTAATTAAATCAGTTTTATCAAATCAAAAAGACAAATATTAAGTATGAAGCAAGAAATGCAATACCAATGATGCAGATTATTATTGATTTTTTTTAGTACTTTGTTAGATTTTCCAATTTTGCGTATATAATTAACAGGTCCTATTTTATAATGGACAAAGTCTTTAAACTGTAACAAGGTTTACACTTATACATGTAAGTACGATTGTATTCTAAGGTTGCCTCCCCTACAACTACAAAAAAAAAAAATGCAGAGACTAGTTATTTCTTGTCTGTTCCAACCGTCTCTATATGAAACAATTTCTTGATAAACAGGAACAATGGCAATGAAATTATCCAGTACTGGTGGGGTCGTATGATATAAATTAAGAATGACATTCAGTTTAAAGAGACAATGATGTCAACCAAATAAAATGATTTTCAATGTAAAATAATGTACATGTATTTTAATCAAAAGTTTTTCGTTCTCCTGTTACATTGATCTTTTTATCAGTTGTAAAATCAGTCATAACTTATATTAAAACTTGTTTTAGCTACTTCAATTTTCGCTAGACATTCACTTTCTTCTTTATTTCTCCACCAATTACAAAAGAGCGAAAGTAAACTTGCAATATATAACTCAATGTAGTTAAAACTCTACTGTAGAGTCAGAGATACTGTTATTTCTTTATTCCTAAGTTATCAGGAATCAAAGAAATTAACATGAATGTACATACAATTTTTGTGGGTAAACATGTGCAGAATTTGACAGTGATCGTTACTTCCCTTTAATGTGCCATCACGGATTTTTCCTGTCTTTACAATATACACGAATATATATCATAGTGTCAATACAATTAGACATGCATAACACTAATTAAACCTTGGTAACATAAAATTCATTTCACAAGGCTGTACAAATACAGTAACTTTGTTTGTGTTCCTACAGAAGTATATGTAAAGGTATTTGATAGATAGAGTTTGATAGTTTATTTGCTATGTTTACATACTTACCTGTGAAAAGCCAGGATGATTTTGAGACGGAATCTCCTTGTAGTAGCTGGCGAACAACGTACAGTTGGCCCTTCGCATGCCATTCAGATTTTCAATGTAAAGTGGTCTCATCAAGGACAGGCTCACAAACCGATCCGTTTCATGGCTTCATGAAAAAGGCAAACGAACATTGGAAGCGTCGAACATCTCACCTCGGATCCTTACCTGTGATCACAGGCAACACTTTTACTGACTGAGACATCGCGACCCCTTCAAGACCATTTTAGACTGTAAAGTTGAAAATATATATAATATTCACGTCAATGTCATGCTTCACTGACTACATATCTTAGAGTAGATTACATAAATTACGGGTGATAAATATGTTTCTTTTAATATCAATGGAGTGAAAATAGATACTATTGAGATTTGAACCGAGCACATTTCTCATTTGCTGTACATGTGATATAGTGATGACGTGTCGATAATTGTTTCCTTTTGACTTAAATGAGAGATAAGATCCTCAACCTTTATTAAAGAGAGTAAACACTGACTACAAATTCAAGCATGCAAGCAACTGTACTGTCCTCGATACAGAGAGATAAGTATATTTCATGATCATTATCATACCTTGTGGTTTCGTATTACAAACATTGTACTCATCTTGAATGCATGACATTAATTGAGTTCACCACAATATACATAGTATTTACCGTTGGTGTAAAACCAGAAGATATCTTACTGTTTCTCGAGTTAGGTGCTTTGTAACGTTAGCAAGGTGGCGTTGTCGAACACTTAGTGCAACACAAAAAACTAGGTTAACATTTGGCATTGTCCATAAGAATCCTTGTTTTATTCTATAGCCACATGTGGTAAATGAAATATAAAACTGACACAGTTAAGAGATTGGTGATTTATAGACGAGTATTGTCATGAACGCAAGAACCCTTAATATATATGTTATCTCAAACACGACCGATAAGAAAATGATAAAGAACGTTGACTCAAGTGCCAGACAAAATAATTTCGATGAGAACTCAAGATAACTAGTACATTTTGCCAGGTACATACAGTGAAAATAAATGCACTATCAGAAAATATCCACTAATGTGTAAAATTTAGATTAAAAAAATTATCTATGGCGTATCATCAAAAACATCCAGATGACCAGCATCCATCTGTTTAGGAACTACAGTAAACGTAATGTTTTGACGTTATTGTTGTTTATGAAAAAACAATTATTGCTCATGCACGTACATTGTGATTGTGATCTATTATAAAGTGTCTTTACCAAAAATATCTAACAGCTGGTTCGAAACAGTACGAAACTTTTCAATCCCAGTTCCTGGTAGAAACATCACAAACATGAACCCCATTTTAAGGATATATTTGACAAAGTCTACTGATTTTAGATATTAACCTTTGTTTTGTGGGTGATTTTGTGAAAGGAGGATGGGGGGTGAACATAACTTCAAATAAAAGAATGTTTATACTGCTGCACTCCATTTTCTATTGGCATCAGAATCAGGGTGCTAGATATTTTCACATGTGTAGTAATTGGGGTTTTTTCTGGATAAACCATGGTTTTTAACCAATTTTGTTTCTCATTGAAAGGTGCTTAAATTATAATAAGAAATAAATTATATTTGAAAATCAAATTTCCGTTTAATTTTACGGGGTCATTATTGAATAGTAATAAAGATATTAACACTAAAGAATATGTTTTTATCCTACTTGGACAATGCATTCTATATAAAATTTCCTCTTTTGGGATGGAAGTACAAGAAAATGAAAGTTAATAAGAGGAGCATTTTTTATATTTCATCTTTTTCTGTTGTCGTCCCGAATCATGGTTTTCCAATATAAAAATATCCATTTTGTATGCAATTCTATATTGTCAAGTCATAAAAAAAGAATCTAGGAAAGCAATAATGAAAGTAACATTTTATATCTTAGCACCTGTAATATGTGATGTGTGGTGGAAAGTTATGCATCATTTTGTTAAAAAATCTACTCGAGGTTTCTAGTTCTATTCAAACGACCCAAGAGCAAAAATCAAGTATCGAAAATTTAGACGCTAGTTACCGAATCACCACGTGAACAAGACCATCACAAAATGAAGATAATGAACCAGCGGAAGTGTCAAGACTTCCTTTTGCGCTTTCAGCTCCTCAAAGGTTTCTTCTAAATGTGATAATAGAATATATCAAATACATATTGAACAATACTTTTAGAAAGCGATGAAGTAAGTGAGAATATTGACATGCCTTTCTTCCGGTGAAACTTGACTATATTATATCCTGGCAATATAATGAAAAGAGTTTTGGACATCAATGCTTTGTCTTATGATTGGCAAGACTCGCATCAGCGCAAATTTCATGAAAGGAGATCAGAATATGAAAATATGAAGCATTACCTTAAGATCATGCAGAATGTTTAGTGTTCCTTTATCTTTTTGTCTTGGTTTAACATACAGAACTTTCCAAATGCATAACATTTAAATTGCTGAAACAACATCTTTTTTCGGTAGTGGAGGAGGACTGAGCAAACTCGGTTTACTCTGAAATCATTAAACATTTTAATTAAGAAGTTCTTAGGAAATTAGACACAACAGAATCCAATGTTAATTTTCACTGCATTAATCATTATCATGAAAATTGCACATCAATTTTCAGCAAACTTTAAGTTTTGCTGTGTGTTTGAGGCGATGCGGAGGTGGTGATTTAGTGTTCAATATTTCAGGGGATATTGAAACAGGAATGAATGGGACTGATAAAGACGTTGCCATCCAAATAGATGATAAAAAATTCGAAACATAAGCTTATTTTTAGCTAGAAAAATGATCGGAAACAAACGAGGCAGACACATTACTTACATACTGGCAGTGAATTTGTCGGTTCTTAAACAAATTTCGGGTGAAGTATATGACTAATCAGCAAACACAACTTGTTAGACAACCATTTTACTTTTTTGTAATGATCGCAACAGCGGCATTTCACAAAGGCACACATGATTGAATTATTGCAATCTGATTGTCAGACACTTTACTCCTACGTCCCTATTTCAAAAGCAACACTTTTTTTTCATTTTGTGATTAACTCCAGCAGAGCCTTCATCTCGACTTACTTTAGTGGCGACTCCTTTGTCCTCCCACATTTGCAACACTTGGTTATATTGATATCATGCAAAGAACTGAAGCACAAGTAAGTAATACAGAGTCTCAGCACGAGGTTACTCGTAGGTAAAAACATCTTTAGTAAGAAAAATCAAGAAAGGGCAAGGAATTTGGGATGGTTTCCTTAATACGTCCAATCCGAAAATTATCTTTGAAAGGAAGATTTTCGTATGGGTTCGAGGATGCATTAACATAAGATTAACCTCGATAGTGTTCTGCCAAATACTTCAAGATATGGGGATATCCATCCTGTCTGAATAGCGAAAGATACTGACAAAGAAACAACACTTTTCACATAAAAACTTGAAAAATAACAAGGAGAAAAAGTATATAAATGGCAAATCATACAAGAAGGGTACCAGGAAAACAAAACCAAATCACACACATTACAATTATTTTTAGCAGTAAGCAAGAAAACTCATGTGCCTAAATTCTATTGAAATTTTCCTATATTTCCACCTTCACTATTCCTTATAGTAGTACTCCTTAGATCAGTTTTGTGTCTTCGAATAAGTGTGGTGTATACATCAACTCCACCCAAACAGTCAAACTCAACAAATCCATTTTACCAGTTACATTTATCAACTCCACCCAAACACTCACACTTATCAACTCCAATCAAACGCACACTAATCAGCTTCGTCCAAACAGTTGCACACATCAACTTCAACCAACCAGTCAAAATAATCAACTCAACACGACCATTCCACCCTTACAGTCCCACTCACCAACTCCATCCATCCAGTCAAAATAATCAACTCAACACAACCATTCCACCCTTACAGTCCCACTCACCAACTCCATCCATCCAGTCAAAATAATCAACTCAACACGACCATTCCACCCTTACAGTCACACTCACCAACTCCATCCATCCAGTCAAAATAATCAACTCCATCAAAGCAGTCCCACTCACCAACTCCATCCATCCAGTCAAAATAATCAACTCAACACGACCATTCCACCCTTACAGTCCCACTCACCAACTCCATCCATCCAGTCAAAATAATCAACTCACCACAACCATTCCACCCTTACAGTCCCACTCACCAACTCCATCCATCCAGTCAAAATAATCAACTCCATCAAAGCAGTCCCACTCACCAACTCCATCCATCCAGTCAAAATAATCAACTCCATCAAAGCAGTCCCACTCACCAACTCCATCCATCCAGTCAAAATAATCAACTCAATACAACCATTCCACCCTTACAGTCCCACTCACCAACTCCATCCATCCAGTCAAAATAATCAACTCAACACAACCATTTCACCCTTACAGTCACACTCATCAAATCTAACAAAACAGTCACACTAATAAATTTAACCCAAACAGTCAAACTCCACCGAAAAAGTCACCATCCAAACTGTCACACTGATCAATCCATCCAAACCGTCACACTGATCAATCCATCCAAACCGTCACACTGATCAATCCATCCAAACCGTCACACTGATCAATCCATCCAAACCGTCACACTGATCAATCCATCCAAACCGTCACACTGATCAATCCATCCAAACCGTCACACTGATCAATCCACCAACACAGTCACACTGATCAATCCACCCACACAGTCACACTGATCAATCCATCCAAACCGTCACACTGATCAATCCATCCAAACCGTCACACTGATCAATCCATCCAAACAGTCACACTGATCAATCCACCAAACACATCAATCCATCCAAACAGTCACACTGGTCAATCCATCCAAACAGTCACACTGATCAATCCATCCAAACCGTCACACTGATCAATCCATCCAAACCGTCACACTGATCAATCCACCCACACAATCACACTGATCAATCCATCCAAACAGTCACACTGATCAATCCATCCAAACCGTCACACTGATCAATCCACCAACACAGTCACACTGATCAATCCATCCAAATCGTCACACTGATCAATCCACCCACACAGTCACACTGATCAATCCATCCAAACCGTCACACTGATCAATCCATCCAAACACACTCACACTGATCAATCCACTGATCAACACCAAACCGTCACACTGACTCCATCCAAACCGTCACACTGATCAATCCATCCAAACCGTCACACTGATCAATCCATCCAAACAGTCACACTGATCAATCCACCAACACAGTCACACTGATCAATCCATCCAAACCGTCACACTGATCAATCCATCCAAACCGTCACACTGATCAATCCACCAACACAGTCACACTGATCAATCCACCCACACAATCACACTGATCAATCCATCCAAACCGTCACACTGATCAATCCATCCATACAGTCACACTGATCAATCCATGATCAATCCATCCAACACACACTGATCAATCCATCCAAACAGTCACACTGATCAATCCATCCAGACCGTCACACTGATCAATCCATCCAAACCGTCACACTGATCAATCCATCCAAACCGTCACACTGATCAATCCATCCAACCAGTCACACTGATCATCCAAACAGTCACACTGATCAATCCATCCACACAGTCACACTGATCAATCCATCCAAACCGTCACACTGTCACACTCAATCCATCCAAACACACTCACACTGATCAATCCATCCAAACCGTCACACTGATCACACTGATCAATCCATCCAAACAGTCACACTGATCAATCCATCACACTGATCAATCCACAGTCACACTGATCAATCCATCCAACACCCACACTGATCAATCCATCACACACACTGATCAATCCATCCAAACAGTCACACTCAATCCACTCCAAACCGTCACACTGATCAATCCATCCAAACCGTCACACTGATCAATCCATCCAAACCGTCACACTGATCAATCCACCAAACACACTCACACTGATCAATCCACCAGACACACTGATCAATCCATCCAAACCGTCACACTGATCAATCCATCCAAACCGTCACACTGATCAATCCATCCAAATCGTCACACTGATCAATCCATCCAAACCGTCACACTGATCAATCCACCAACACAGTCACACTGATCAATCCATCCAAACCGTCACACTGATCAATCCATCCAAACAGTCACACTGATCAATCCACCCACACAATCACACTGATCAATCCATCCAAACCGTCACACTGATCAATCCATCCAAACCGTCACACTGATCAATCCATCCAAACCGTCACACTGATCAATCCATCCAAACAGTCACACTGATCAATTCACCAACACAGTCACACTGATCAATCCATCCAAACCGTCACACTGATCAATCCATCCAAACCGTCACACTGATCAATCCATCCAAACCGTCACACTGATCAATCCATCCAAACCGTCACACTGATCAATCCAACCAAACAGTCACACTGATCAATCCAACCACACAGTCACACTGATCAATCCATCCAAACCGTCACACTGATCAATCCATCCAAACCGTCACACTGATCAATCCATCCAAACCGTCACACTGATCAATCCATCCAACACACACACTCACACTGATCAATCCATCCAAACCGTCACACTGATCAATCCATCCAAACCGTCACACTGATCAATCCATCCAAACAGTCACACTGATCAATCCATCCAAACCGTCACACTGATCAATCCATCCAAACCGTCACACTGATCAATCCATCCAAACCGTCACACTGATCAATCCATCCAAACCGTCACACTGATCAATCCATCCAAACCGTCACACTGATCAATCCACCAACAGTCACACTGATCAATCCACCCACACAATCACACTGATCAATCCATCCAAACCGTCACACTGATCAATCCATCCAAACCGTCACACTGATCAATCCATCCAAACCGTCACACTGATCAATCCATCCAAACAGTCACACTGATCAATCCACCAACACAATCATACTGATCAATCCATCTAAACCGTCACACTGATCAATCCATCCAAACCGTCACACTGATCAATCCATCCAAACCGTCACACTGATCAATCCATCCAAACCGTCATACTGATCTATCCATCCAAACCGTCACATTCACCAATTCCATCCTAACAGTCACACTCACCAACTCCATCCTAACAGTCACACTCACCAACTCCACCAACACAGTCACACTGATCAATCCATCCAAACCGTCACACTGATCAATCCACAAACACAGTCACACTGATCAATCCACCAACACAGTCACACTGATCAATCCATCCAAACCGTCACACTGATCAATCCATCCAAACCGTCACACTGATCAATCCACCCCAACTGTCACACTGATCAATCCACCAACACAGTCACACTGATCAATCCACCCAAACTGTCACACTGATCAATCCACCCACACAGTCACACTGATCAATCCACCCACACAGTCACACTGATCAATCCATCCAAACCGTCACACTGATCAATCCACCCACACAGTCACACTGATCAATCCATCCAAACCGTCACACTGATCAATCCACCCACACAGTCACACTGATCAATCCATCCCAATCGTCACACTGATCAATCCATCCAAACCGTCACACTGATCAATCCACCAACACAGTCACACTGATCAATCCATCCAAACCGTCACACTGATCAATCCACCAACACAGTCACACTGATCAATCCATCCAAACAGTCACACTGATCAATCCATCCAAACAGTCACACTGATCAATCCATCCAAACCGTCACACTGATCAATCCATCCAAACAGTCACACTGATCAATCCATCCAAACCGTCACACTGATCAATCCACCCAAACCGTCACACTGATCAATCCACCAACACAGTCACACTGATCAATCCACCCACACAGTCACACTGATCAATCCATCCAAACCGTCACACTGATCAATCCATCCAAACCGTCATCAATCCACCCACACAGTCACACTGATCAATCCATCCAAACAGTCACACTGATCAATCCATCCAAACCGTCACACTGATCAATCCATCCAAACCGTCACACTGATCAATCCATCCAAACCGTCACACTGATCAATCCATCCATACCGTCACACTGATCAATCCATCCATACCGTCACACTGATCAATCCATCCAAACCGTCACACTGATCAATCCATCCAAACCGTCACACTGATCAATCCATCCAAACCGTCACACTGATCAATCCACCAACACAGTCACACTGATCAATCCACCCACACAATCACACTGATCAATCCATCCAAACCGTCACACTGATCAATCCATCCAAACCGTCACACTGATCAATCCATCCAAACCGTCACACTGATCAATCCATCCAAACAGTCACACTGATCAATCCATCCAAACACTGATCACACTGATCAATCCACCAACACACACTGATCACACTCACATCAATCCACCAACCAGTCAATCCACAATCACACTGATCAATCCATCCAAACCGTCACACTGATCAATCCACCCACACAATCACACTGATCAATCCATCCAAACAGTCACACTGGTCAATCCATCCAAACCGTCACACTGATCAATCCATCCAAACCGTCACACTGATCAATCCATCCAAACCGTCACACTGATCAATCCATCCAAACCGTCACACTGATCAATCCACCAACACAGTCACACTGATCAATCCACCCAAACTGTCACACTGATCAATCCACCCACACAGTCACACTGATCAATCCATCCAAACCGTCACACTGATCAATCCATCCCAATCGTCACACTGATGAATCCATCCAAACACAGTCACACTGATCACACACTGATCAATCCATCCAAACAGTCACACTGATCAATCCATCCAAACCGTCACACTGATCAATCCATCCAAACCGTCACACTGATCAATCCACCCAAACCGTCACACTGATCAATCCACCCACACAGTCACACTGATCAATCCATCCAAACCGTCACACTGATCAATCCATCCAAACAGTCACACTGATCAATCCATCCAAACAGTCACACTGATCAATCCATCCAAACAGTCACACTGATCAATCCATCCAAACCGTCACACTGATCAATCCATCCAAACCGTCACACTGATCAATCCATCCAAACAGTCACACTGATCAATTCACCAACACAGTCACACTGATCAATCCATCCAAACCGTCACACTGATCAATCCACCAACACAATCACACTGATCAATCCATCCAAACACACTGATCAATCCATCCAAACCGTCACACTGATCAATCCACCAACACAGTCACACTGATCAATCCATCCAAACCGTCACACTGATCAATCCATCCAAACCGTCACACTGATCAATCCATCCAAACAGTCACACTGATCAATCCATCCACACAGACACACTGATCAATCCACCCAAACACTCACACTGATCAATCCATCCAAACCGTCACACTGATCAATCCATCCAAACAGTCACACTGATCAATCCATCCAAACAGTCACACTGATCAATCCATCCAAACCGTCACACTGATCAATCCATCCAAACCGTCACACTGATCAATCCATCCAAACCGTCACACTGATCAATCCACCAACACAGTCACACTGATCAATCCACCCACACAATCACACTGATCAATCCATCCAAACCGTCACACTGATCAATCCATCCAAACCGTCACACTGATCAATCCATCCAAACAGTCACACTGATCAATCCATCCAAACAGTCACACTGATCAATCCATCCAAACCGTCACACTGATCAATCCATCCAAACCGTCACACTGATCAATCCATCCAAACCGTCACACTGATCAATCCATCCAAACAGTCACACTGATCAATCCATCCAAACCGTCACACTGATCAATCCATCCAAACAGTCACACTGATCAATCCACCCACACAATCACACTGATCAATCCATCCAAACCGTCACACTGATCAATCCATCCAAACCGTCACACTGATCAATCCATCCAAACCGTCACACTGATCAATCCATCCAAACCGTCACACTGATCAATCCACCAACACAGTCACACTGATCAATCCATCCAAACCGTCATACTGATCTATCCATCCAAACCGTCACATTCACCATTTCCATCCTAACAGGCACACTCACCAACTCCATCCTAACAGTCACACTGATCAATCCATCCAAACCGTCACACTGATCAATCCATCCAAACCGTCACACTGATCAATCCATCCAAATCGTCACACTGATCAATCCATCCAAACCGTCACACTGATCAATCCATCCAAACCGTCACACTGATCAATCCACCCAATCCTGATCAATCCAAACAGTCACACTGATCAATCCATCCAAACCGTCACACTGATCAATCCATCCAAACAGTCACACTGATCAATCCATCCAAACCGTCACACTGATCAATCCATCCAAACCGTCACACTGATCAATCCACCCATACAGTCACACTGATCAATCCATCCAAACCGTCATACTGATCTATCCATCCAAACCGTCACACTCACCAATCACCAACACCGTCACACTGATCAATCCATCACACTGAAACACAGTCACACTGATCAATCCACCAACACAGTCACACTGATCAATCCATCCAAACCGTCACACTGATCAATCCATCCATACCGTCACACTGATCAATCCATCCAAACCGTCACACTGATCAATCTATCCAAACCGTCACACTGATCAATCCATCCAAACCGTCACACTGATCAATCCATCCAAACCGTCACACTGATCAATCCATCCAAACAACACTGATCAAATAAATCCATCTGCATCATAAATCTGTTGTGACATCAGGTATACTTATGTGTTGAAATCTAGCAAGCTTCTTATAAACATAAAAATTAATCGCAAATTACAATACTAGTCTCTTTGATTTTAAAGTTTAGCCAGTTAACATCACTAAAGAACAAAATAGCTGTATAATGTAGCATCACTGACGAGTCCTAGAAGAACGAAACAGCTGTATGATGAAGCATCACTGACGAGTGCTAGAAGGATCAAACAGCTGTATGATGTACATCACTGACGAGTCCTAGAAGGATCAAACAGCTGTATGATGAAGCATCACTGACGAGTCCTAGAAGGATCAATCAGCTGTATGATGTAGCTTCACTGACGAGTCTTAGAGGGACGAAGCAGCTGTATGATGTAGCTTCACTGACGAGTTTTAGAGGGACTAAATCAGCTGTTTGATGTAGCTTCACTGACGAGTCCTAGAAGGATCAAACAGCTGTATGATGTAGCTTCACTGACGAGTCCTAGAAAGCTAAATCAGCTGTTTGATGTAGTTAAATTTATTGTTTGATTCTTATTACATGTATTGTATTCTAAATTTGTATTAAAAATGTCTTTTCACTTGTGCCTTTTGTACAATCTTCACGAAACTGTTCTAGAATGCAGTTAATTCCTTTTCTGACTTCACTGTATCAAACTCTAAATTTGAATTTATATGAGTAAATCATTAGTTTGTCTTCTGTACAATAATACAGATGGGGAGATGGGAAAGTACACTGACAGCATAAATAACAACAGTTTTTTAAGTGTTCGGTAAAAACCAAAACCAAAATTATAGTATATGTGTATATTTTGAATTCTGTTAGTATTTATAGACCAAGATTTACACGACGGGTTTCGTTAATGAAGCTGAAGACGCTAACTATTCCGGACCATCTAATGTTATTTTTCTTGTACTTTCCGGGGGTTTCTTTGTAAATCTTTCTCGTGTTCATACATTCCATGTTGCCCTAATTCTATATTGAATTTGAGATTGGATTATGACTATGTTCCCATCTTTGCGTTTTCTTGTTGGTTTGATAGGAGATAAAAGGTAGCATGCGGGATAACAGCAATTCTTTACTGGAAATAAACGTTCTTGTGTATTTCCCTGTTGAATACTCCCATGAAGTACGTTCAGAGCCTGGAAGACATGCAAAACCAAGAAAAATCTTTCTTATAGCAATAACTAATCTCTTTAAACAACAGGTATCATATTTCTATCTCAGGAACTGGTGATAAACCCCTGCAAACATCCAAACCCAATACTGCTCTCATTCCCTGATGTCCAATTTCCCCAGTACTACGCCAAGCCAATGAGCCATTATTACTGAATGTGTTGAGATAACCGATTACAAATTTTCACACAATGTTCTTCTAACATGCAGTACGCTATTATGAACTGTTGACAGTGACAGGGTCGAGTCCTGATATTAACACTATATGCGGGTCTCTCGTCAAATAATTGACATTGCATACGGGACCCAGGAAAATTAGAAGTCGCTCCCCTTATTGCTTGACCCTTACCTAATGAAATGTACTTGTAGATCCAACATCGGCGCTGCATTGGTGTATTTGTTGGGTCCATAGTTTACCGTTTATCGCCAGCCTTGCTCACACACTTATGATACACAAGCCTAGTAAGAATTACCATCTTGTTGAAGACATTGTAAAGACTTATGCTTGGTCGCCTTAATGGCCTCAATAGGAAATATCGCATTTCAATGAACGATGTAAAGTTGAAATATGTTTGATGCTCGTTAGTACGCCTGATGGTTTTGTTGCGATAAGCCTCGTTCCTATATAAATATGCGACATTATTTGGAAATATGAGAACATGTTACCAATTTTATCTAACTTTATTTGACGACTGTCACCGATGAAGCAGAAGACGTTTATCCTTCTAGAACACCTGGCCTATCTTTATACTTTTAAGAGTCTACGCGTAAATATTTCTTTTCTTCATATTTCACCCTCATTTCCTCGATTTCGGGTTTGAAAGACAATTGTCAGTAGGTATTTTTTCTCTTTCTTGATTTATTTATCATTTTTTTTGTAATTGATCAGCTATTCCCTGCATTGGTCAGTTATGGAGGAATCAGCAATGACGAATGAAATAGGGGTATTTTATCTCTATACCTTGTTCAGCTATTGCTAAATGTTAACCAGCGATTGGAATGTCTCTAGCCTATTTCTATACATTGGTCCGATACCTCGAAATGTTACTCAACGATTGAAATGTCTTTTATTTATATCAAAATCGTGGTCAGCTCGTATGTCCTACCTTGGAAAGATTTGTGGTTGCCTAGCATTACACGATTTAAGTTTTTAACCATGCCAGACACAGCGGCTCCCTTGAATACTCTTTGATCCTTACACTAGAACTAATTAAGATGTTACAATCTTTGAGCGTACAGAAGTCCATTAGGTTAAGTCTCTGGTCTCCCCTTTGTCTGCCGTAACACTGTTATGATTTCAAATTAATACTTAATAATGGGAACGCAGATTATATAAGGGTTTATCATATCGAGTCTACATCTTGAAATGACTTTTGTTGTTGATATCGGTCGGTTCATCAAGGATCAAAGACGATCAACTCCCAGTACCGGCTTTTTAATATCCCTATTAGTAATTTTATGTCAATCTTGTCTTAAAGATATTAAAAATATATATCCATGCAATATTATCCATCGAGATTATGTTTTAAAGATCGTCTGTTGTTCAACCGAAGCATGTCATTTACTTGTTATTGTAATACGTCATTAGCCCGTGCACTTGACAAAAAATTAAAGTGCATATTTTTTTAATGATGTTGAAAACAACGGCAGTTGAAGTGACATATTTCCATCCAAACATCGAGACATGTTAAGCAGCCGTTCTCTAATGTACGTTGCAAAGCTTCCTGGTGTGATTTAGAAAACAATGTACTATGAGGTAAACATTCGTACAGACGAATGAAAAAGACGCACAAAAGAGATTAAAAGTCGTAATAAACAAGGTAAAATGTTGTAAAATGAGATGAAATGTTATATGACGATTCCAGCGTTGCTAAACAAATTAAGAATTCGTGCAAACAAGTCGTCAGACGAACGAAATAGCAAGCCGTTTTAACGAAAAGGCTACAAATAAGTTACAAATTACACGAAGGGGTTAAAATACATTCAGACCATTAGTATAAATAAGAAAAGGACCCGTTACATCTATCGGGAACATTTATATATAGTGTTGTTAAGAGTATTGGTGTTGAGATTTGTCAAGAAAACCCACGCTACATCGAAACTCCCTTTGGTTTCCCTCCGTCACCTCCTAAATTTCAACAGTTTGACTCTTGGCATCACTTTTCGAGTCCGAGGACGAAACAGGTGTATGACTGATGCGGTTTAAATCATCATTCATTTAGCGCTACTGAATCCAGTTCTATATTGGTTCAGCTGCTGTTTACCTTGCTCTCATATGAGAACGTTACATTACGTATTTGGATTGACCAAGGTTTACATGTCGGATGTGGTCGTTGAAGCAGAAGATGCTTACTCTTCCGGAACATCTGGTCTTATTCTCCTGGTACTTTTTTAGGAGTCTAAATCTTTCTTTTGTTCTTATTTTTAACTGTTTTATTGAATTTGAGATTGAATAAGGATTTTGTTCACATTGTAGTACTTCTCGTCGTTTTTGTATCGAAATGTGATATTCAATTGTGTGTCCCTTGTACAATCCTTGGTACACAATCTTTTGCATTCCGAAGAATATATACCACGCTTTCAGCATTATAGTACAAAGTCGATTTTTGACACGTTATCGCCCCGCACAAATAACTTTCCCAATCCCAATGGAGCATCAATGTCCTTTGTAACCATTTTCATTATCAAAAAGAACCTGTTAAGATCAGAACTGCTCGGTACAACCTATACAGGTTACGTGTCCGCTTGGGGTTGACGTCCTTCTGCACAAGTAGACGAAGCCATGATTTCAACTGTTAAACACAAGTGAGTTATTTAATATGATTAACTCGTTTATTTCTCGCAAAATGATTATAATATCGTTAGGGGAAATATCTTCTTTAAAGTAGAGAGTGAAAATAGTCGTGCTACGAAGGCTTATTAATTGGGAGAGCATAACAATCGCATTACAAATAACCCATTACAGCACTAGTGTCTGGCTTCCGTCGGTAACACTGCTTCAAACTGGTAAAGTTATCATGTGAAATAAAAACAGCAATGCAGACGCAATGACCGAAAGAAATTTCATTAAAACAATTTCTTCTTCAGAGAAATAAATCAAGTAAAAAGAAAAAAATGAAAAACGACCAATCATGCACAGCGTATCTAGAAATATTTTACTTTTCAGTCAAAGAAATTTGTATTCAGTCGTTTTGGATGTACTCGATGATAATGGTTGAAATATGACACACATAAAAAAGAGCATTCGTTCTTTTTCGTATTTTGGATTTTAATATGATAAATGACAAACCTCACAGGTGAAAACAAGTAGATATACTAACGAAAGTGCCACTTAAACTCGAATTATTTCAAAGCCAACTTACGTTCATAGGAGACATATCCGCGAAAGGCATTGAAATCAAGGATGAAATGAAGGCACACTTCTATATTGATTCACTGAAACTCTTGGTAATTCAGCGAATGTCACTTTATATACTGCAAATCACTTACAATTTGTGTGGAATTTATTTTCACGTTAAAAAGAAAAACCAATATATCAGTCGCAAATTCAAATCTACCGCGATAATTTGTACGAAAATAATTTTGGATGGCATTCATGTTGAAGTGG
This sequence comes from Ylistrum balloti, assembly GCF_031769215.1. NCBI lineage: Eukaryota > Metazoa > Mollusca > Bivalvia > Pectinida > Pectinidae > Ylistrum > Ylistrum balloti. The sequence continues at coordinate 1,071,351 of NW_026782111.1, read as the reverse complement.
TTGACAGTATCAGGGTCAGGAAGTGTCCAGGTCTATATCAGGCCATTATTTGCGAATTTAAAGTCAATTCTAGATCAGCGTTCGCGAAATTATGCATGCACGAATATGTTTGAAAAGCTCGCGAAAGTTTCACGGTATACATTAATGTATACATAATTTGAAAATATAAGAGTAGTAGTGTAATGGTCCTTAACGCTATTATGTAATAGCAAAGAATCCAAGCGATTAGATTATATGAAAGACATAAGTGAATAGCACCTGTTAATACAAATTTAGAATAAGATAAAGTTGAGCCAAACAATAAATTAAACTGCATCATACAGCTGTTTCGTCCCTACAGGACTCGACAGTAACTCAATCTCCGACATATAGCTACACAACACTCTTTACAAAATGTTTATTGATTCTTTGAAGAAAACATTTATTTTAAAAAATCGTCTGATCTAAAATCAATAAAGTTCGGGTATTATGGCGGTCGATAATTCAGTGGTCGAGTAGGGGGTCAGTACAGGTTTCGAGCACTTTGGGACATTTTGGCAAATTGCCAAATCGTACATGAATCCTATAAACAACGTCTGATTTGATTTAGGTTTGTAAATTTCGTATCTGATGGTGACGCTAATGGCTACGTAGGGTGTGTGTTAATTAACAACTTTATTTTCAAGGGTCAAAATTTGATTACATTCTCAGATTCATTAACGTGTTTAATGAACATTAATATGGTATAATCACAAATGCTATGTATCATCTTATGGCGTCAATATTGTTACAGAATTAGAAGATTTCCTCTCAGCTTGGTGCTAATATATCAACATATAGGATTGTTTATAGACGCCGTGAATATAAATTCCATGTATGCAAAGACATGAAGTTGCTGCGGTACATATGTAGCTCAGTCCGTAGTGTTTGGCTACATAACCTTACGTAAAGATCCGGGCTGCGTTGTTCTACGATCACCATCCAGTTTGTTTATGTATCCTAGAAAACTGAGAAGCGAACCGGTTAGTGCTGACACGAATGTGTTCTGGCAAGATACTACCCAATACTTGCATTGGATACTGGGCTCCCGTATGTTGTTCTGTGAGGTAGTCACCAGATAACATCGAGATCGTGATCTCCGTCCGAAAATGACCCTGGGTGTTGAGATGAACAAGCAAAAGTCCAAGCCATTGTTATGAATTTTGTTACAAAGTTCACCAAGTCAAAGCAGCCTATCCGCCATTTTGGATAAACGCTTGTGCCAATATCACAAAATGACGGGCTTTCAAATTCTTGGACTCTTCATTGTCAAAGTATCCTATCCTTTACAGCAACCACTTATAGATATTGCTATGGCGTGTATGTTACGGTCTGTCTGTCCTTAAATGTGAAGATAAAAAAAAAGTCAGGTCTTGAGAAACTAAGCCTGTAACATGAAACAGGAAATCTTGCCTTTTTTACACCATTTTTGAGCGTAAAGATACAAGATTGGTGTTTAAAATACAAATGTTTAATTGCCGTTTAAATGTTGTTAGTTTCAACATAAAATACTTGGAAAATGTCGACAACACTTTCTCTCCCCTTGATAAGATTTTATCCAATTTAGAGTTTTTTAAACGCGTTTGAATATAAACAAGATAATAAAGCATTGCTTCCCATTCTTTTAACTTGCTTTGTTGCTCTGTAGCTATATCATGTTTTCACATACGCGTTAGTCGTTCTCCTATTTATCAACAAATTCCCTTTCATCTCTATTCACATAGGTAATGATCTATCTAGCGATACACTAGGAAACACATTGTACCTCTACATTCAGGATAACCTTGGTATAGTTCGTGTCAACAGCTGAAATAAATCGTTTTTTTCTACAATCATATCTTTCTATGTGTTGATCACAGCGAGCATGATAACCGCGTGACTTCCGAGCGAAAATCAACGTCAAACATTAACATCTGCGCATCTCTGTCAGATTTGTTCTTGATTTGGGGGTGATCTTAAATAGATTATTTGTGTACTATGTCACATTTCTTCACACACCCAATACCAATCTGACTTTGATATTGGCAAACCAGTGTTCTCTGATAGAATCGCCATTTTATTTATTCTAAGTGTTACTGTACACAAGTAAAAAACAGTTATTTAAATGCTTTGAACGGTAGCCTTGGTCTATCAAACGAATCAATACGACACTATTGAAAGGATGTAATAATATATGCGCGAAATAAAACTGAATTTGATGTCTAGTATTAACACGTATCAGAAACGAACATTAAATAATCTCAGGGTTTCATACGATGTAATACTTTGAGTCTACACATTAAAATCTCTTCTAATGAAAGATTATACAAAAAACACACATGTAAGGTAACAATATACTGTGCGATTAGCTGTACAATGGAACTGCTTCATCTTTCTAAGACTCACTGTTCTCAGAACCAGTCCAGTTGAAAATCCAGTATGGTCATTGTAATGATCTCATTGGGAAATATTCAATATCCTTGTGCTATAGGAAGGGAGTGAGATGTGTCGATGATCGCAGTTAAATCTGGTAGTTAACTTTATATAAACGATTCCCTTTTTAAAACGTGGAGAAAAAGGCGTTAACTTTTCCGGAACGTCTGTATTTTTCATCTTTTTGGTTTTTCGTCATTTCATTTTCTTTTTTTTTTCTTTTTTGCCCTTGTTTCATAGATTTTAAGTTTGAAATATAGTTTTGTTGACATGTCAATATTATTTGTGCTGACAGTGTGAAGTGGGTCTTAATTTCGACAATAGAAATGTCCCTCAAGCGAAGAAATCATTTACCAAGAAGTCTAGGATTTGAACACGATAGAAAAAAACAATGATATCTTGGTAATGGAAAAGGACTTACTATGAAGTTAAAACTGTAAAAAATGTTCAGAAATTGACATGAAAAGAAATCCAACCCTGCTTAATCACAGATGAAAATATGCACCATAAATAAAGTTCCCAGTCCAAAACACAGCTGGAAGAGAAATCTGATAAAGTCACTCTCAACATACTGATTCCAAGTAGAAGATCAAAGAATTGCAATTCATAAAGATGGTTTGAAGAAAAAGATAATAAAGTACCGATCCCCCTTAATCATTAGATATAGAGGAGAGGATTAATTCGAGGCAAAATTCAAAATATCAATTGTAGATTTGAAATTCTGCACATAATACACATAGCTAATTGATAGGGCAAATATTTCATTATCGTCTTATTGTGAAAAAACTCAGCACTGCTCTGAAAAGAAAAAAAGTGAATTGATGTGAAATGCTATTATAAAAGGAGGTGTAAACTCCTTTATCATAGATGTAGATACAAAACCGTGGCGAATACATAACATTTTTGTAAATAATTCGCTTTACTAGGAAAACCTTCGGTTAATAAACATTGTAAATTCTATCATTTCAAATATATACCTTAGTGTGAATGCATTTCCCCCATTTCTCTTAACATCCTAGAGGATATTATTTTTGCAAAACGAACTATATTGGCAGTAAAGCGGCTGTGTATTGTCCGACTCCCCGAACCATCTTTTAAGCCAAAGCATTCATTAGGTATGTAGGACGAACTTTTAGTTTAATTTCTGTAAAATAGTTAAGCGCAATTTATTTCAGCTTATGAATGGAATCCTCGTTAGAAAAATTAAGTAGAAACGGCCTCTGTCAATGGTCAATGGTAATTACGTGATATTATTGCAAAACTTAAAACATCAAACGATTGTTTTGAAAAAAGGAAATATTGCTGTGCAAAAATGTGAGATAAAGATAGTTTACATAACTTCAGGAAAGTGATACTCTTCCTGAGGTCTTTGGTGTTTCCTCCGCAGAGTACACTGACATGAATTCTGTCCCTTTGATTCCTTACTTAACGATTCACGAGGAGCTGAAATATTTCCCTTTGGTGTATCTCCCAGCTACCTACACTGAACTCGAAAGTCTCGCTTTATGAACCCAACAGCTATCTACACTGAACTCTAAAGTCTCCCTTTGTGAACCCAACAGCTGTCTACACTGACGTCGACAGTATCCCTTGGTGAATCCCACCGATGTCTATACAAACGTTAACAGTCCCCCTTGGTGAACCCCACAGCTGTCTACGCTGACGTCCACAGTCTCCCTTTGTGAACCCAACAGCTGTCTACACTGACGTCGACAGTATCCCTTGGTGAATCCCACCGATGTCTATGCAAACGTTAACAGTCCCCCTTGGTGAACACCACAGCTGTCTACACTGACGTCGACAGTATCCCTTGGTGAACCCCACAGATGTCTATACAAACGTTAACAGTCTCCCTTGGTGAACACCACAGCTGTCTACACTGACGTCGACAGTATCCTTTGGTGAACCCCACAGATGTCTATACAAACGTTAACAGTCTCCCTTGGTGAACCCCACAGCTGTCTACACTGACGTCGACAGTATCCCTTGATGAACCCCATAGATGTCTATACAAAAGTCCACAATCCCCCTTGCTGCATCCCTCAGCAGTTTACTTCGACTGGACTGTTTCCCTTGGTGTACCCCTCAACAATCGACCCCGACTGTTTTCCGTGGTGTACCCCTCTGCAGTCGGTCACGACCGATTCCCTTGGTGTTCCGTTCAGCAGTCGGTCACGACTGTTTCCCGTGGTGTACCCCCCAGCAGTCGGCCCGACTGTTTCCCGTGGTGTACCCCCTCTGCAGTCGGCCCCGACTGTTTCCCGTGGTGTATCCCTCCACACTCTAGCCCAACAGCGACTGGTTCCTCTGGTGTACCTCTCACCAGTCGACCGTTTCCCTTGGTGTTCCATTCAGCAGTCGGCTCCAACTGTTTCCCTTGATGTACCCCTCAGCAGTCGGCTCCAACTGTTTCCCTTGTTGTACCCCTCAGCAGTCGGCTCCAACTGTTTCCCTTGATAAACCCCTCAGCAGTCGACCTCAACTGTTTCCCTTGGTGCACACTTAAGCAGTCGGTCACGACTGGTTCCCTTGGTGTACCCCTTAGCAGTCTACCCTATATCAGTCTACATTGATTTTAATGGTTTCCCACTGTGAACCCACCAATATCTAAGTCGACCTTGACAGTTTTCCTTGGTACACCCACAGATGTCAGACTGACCTCGAACGTTTCCGTTTGTTGTACCTCACAGCAGTCTATACGGATATAAGCTAATTCCTTTCGGTGTATGTCAAATAATGTAAACGAATCTCGAATGTTTTCCATAGTGACCCACAAATTAGTTTGCACTGAACTCGACTGTTTGGTCTACCCAACAGCGGTTAACATCAACCTCGATTATTTTCCCTTGGTGTACCTCAAAACACAGTTTTTTTTATAATTTTAATCGTTTCTCTTTGGTGTACCCCACATAACTTTACACTAACTTCAACTTTCCCCCTCTATTGAGCCTTACAGAAGACCTACAACGTTTTCGGTCGTTTGTCCGTTTTGAACCCCTCAGTATATGTTCTTCAACATGCAAAGCTGATTTGTGTACACTTTTAAGAATATAGAAAGCTCTTTAAAACGTCATTTTTAACACTGAAATAGCGGATTTTAACACTTTTTGCAGAAAGAAAAACAACATAAAAGTGTTTTCATAGATTAATAGATATCAACATTTTCGCCCACAGTTTCTCCTCCAGCTTTGAACTTTCACACTTTTTATTACACGTTTCAACAGAAATGAGGTAGTGAATCGCCGTTTTTGTGACATTTTGGCTTATGGCTGTTAGAATTAAATAAACATAGAGATAACGATTGCGTATGTAACTTGGCTGTTGTACATCAGTTCTCTTTCGTCTTATTTTTATATTTTTAGCGAACAGATTCTTTCAATTTGGGTAAGAATGAAGGAAGCATACTTTTTCGAATCAGTAGTGACATGAATGAATAGCATTTGATCGTGATATACTATCGAACATTGTAAAATACTGTTTTCTGTGTTTGTTGGAATTATGTCTTTGGTTCAACGCCAAGAGTCTTTTTGAACCTTGTAGTAGCTACACCACTGAACAACATACGGAAGGTCCGTTGAATTCAATTCAAAGCAATTACGGCACAATATCTTGCCAAAGAACACATGTCGGTACAGGTCAGGTCGTCCTCACCTTCCCGAGTAACATGAACCGCCAGAGATAGGAGGTATTGAACTTCGCAACTTGGATGATCTTACCGACTGAGCCCCACATTGTATGATAATGCCTTTACGCTGTAAGACATAATACACCATGGGGTCATGTCCGAGCAGACATATTGCAAAAACTATATACCAATCTATGCTAACATGTCTTAACCAACATATTTTAACTTCTTTTCCCTGAGATGTTTTTTAAAACATTCACATGCTTAAAAGTCGCCTTTCGTGAGGACAAACGACGTTATACTGATAATATTCTTGTATGGTGATATATTACTGTATTTTTTCACGGTGGTTCTCCAGTAGTGATGCCTTCGAGAACAAACTATCTATTTTGCAGAATTCTACTTGTGTGCTATATATCACAGGTTGTGTGTGGATTTGGGCTCTCTGATAAGATACTGTGATGAGCTGTCGAATCAGACAACGAGTCGACAGGAATAATTAAGAAACAAAAGAGCAAGGGTAAAAACAAATCACGGAGAGGATAGCGAGGAAAACCCGGGGAATGAATAGGAATACACAGGGTGTGGATAGGACAACAAAGGGAATGGATAGGAAAACACAGGGTGTGGATAGGACAACACAGGGAATGGATAGGAAAACACAGGGTGTGGATAGGAATACACAGGGAGTGGATAGGACAACACAGGGTGTGGATAGGAATACACAGGGAGTGGATAGGACAACACAGGGTGTGGATAGGAAAACACAGGGTGTGGATAGGAATACACAGGGAGTGGATAGGACAACACAGGGTGTGGATAGGAATACACAGGGAGTGGATAGGACAACACAGGGTGTGGATAAGAAAACACAGGGTGTGGATAGGAATACACAAGGTGTGGATAGGACAACACAGGGAATGGATAGGAATACACAAGGTGTGGATAGGAATACACAGGGAATGGATAGGAATACACAGGGTGTGGATAGGACAACACAGGGAATGGATAGGAATACACAAGGTGTGGATATGACAACACAGGGAATGGATAGGAATACACAGGGAGTGGATAGGACAACACAGGGAATGGATAGGAAAACACAGGGAATGGATAGGAAAACACAGGGAGTGGATAGGAATACACAAGGTGTGGATAGGACAACACATGGAATGGATAGGAATACACAAGGTGTGGATAGGACAACACAGGGAATGGATAGGAATACACAAGGTGTGGATAGGACAACACAGGGAATGGATAGGAATACACAGGGAGTGGATAGGACAACACAGGGAATGGATAGGAATACACAGGGAGTGGATAGGACAACACAGGGAATGGATAGGAATACACAGGGAGTGGATAGGACAACACAGGAAATGGATAGGAAAACACAGGAAGTGGATAGGACAACACAGGGAATGGATAGGAATACACAGGGTGTTGATAGGACAACACAGGGAATGGATAGGAAAACACAGGAAGTGGATAGGACAACACAGGGAATGGATAGGAATACACAGGGTGTGGATAGGAATACACAGGGAATGGATAGGAAAACACAGGAAGTGGATAGGACAACACAGGGAATGGATAGGAATACACAGGGTGTGGATAGGAAAACACAGGGAGTGGATAGGAAAACACAGGGAATGGATAGGACAACACAGGGAATGGATAGGAATACACAGGGAGTGGATAGGAAAACACAGGGAATGGATAGGAAAACACAGGGAGTGGATAGGAAAACACAGGGAATGGATAGGAAAACACAGGGAATGGATAGGACAAAATATGGAATGGATAGGAAAACACAGGGAATGGATAGGACAAAATATGGAATGGATAGGAAAACACAGGGAATGGATAGGAAAACACAGGGTGTGGATAGGAATACACAGGGAGTGGATAAGAATACACAGGGAATGGATAGGAATACACAGGGAGCGGATAGGAAAACACAGGGAGTGGATAGGAATACACAGGGATTGGATAGGATAGGAAAACACAGGGAGTGGATAGGAATACACAGGGAATGGATAGGAAAACACAGGGAGTTGATAGGAATACACAGGGAATGAATAAGATACACACAGAATGGATAGGACAAAACATGTAATGCATAGGACAAAATATGGAGTGGATAGGAAAACACGGGAGTTGATAGGAATACACAGGGAGTGGATAGGAAACACAGGGAGTGGATAGGAAAACACAGGGAGTGGATAGGAAAACACAGGGAGTGGATAGGACAACACAGGCAGTGGATAGGAATACACAGGAAGTGGATAGGAAAACACAGGGAGTGGATAGGAATACACAGGGAATGGATAGGAATACACAGGGAATGGATAGGAATACACAGGGAGTGGATAGGAAAACACAGGGAATGGATAGGACAAAACAGAGAGTGGATACTAAAACACAGGGAGTGGATAGGAAAACACAGGCAATGGATAGGAATACACAGGGAATGGATAGGAATACACAGGGAATGAATAAGATACACACAGAATGGATAGGACAAAAAATGTAATGCATAGGACAAAATATGGAGTGGATAGGAATACACAGGGAATGGATAGGTAAACACAGGGATTGGATAGGAAAACACAGGTAATGGATAGGAAAACACAGGTAATGGATAGGAATACACAGGGAGGGGATAGGAAAACACAGGGAGTGGATAGGAAAACACAGGTAATGGATAGGAAAACACAGGTAATGGAAAGGAAAACACAGGGAATGGATAGGACAAAACAGGGAGTGGATAGGAAAACACAAGGAGTAGATAGGAAAACACAGGGAACGGATAGGAAAACACAGGGAGTGGATAGGAAAACACAGGGAGTGGATAGGACAACACAGGCAGTGGATAGGAATACACAGGAAGTGGATAGGAAAACACAGGGAGTGGATAGGAATACACAGGGAATGGATAGGAATACACAGGGAATGGATAGGAATACACAGGGAGTGGATAGGAAAACACAGGGAATGGATAGGACAAAACAGAGAGTGGATACTAAAACACAGGGAGTGGATAGGAAAACACAGGCAATGGATAGGAATACACAGGGAATGGATAGGAATACACAGGGAATGAATAAGATACACACAGAATGGATAGGACAAAACATGTAATGCATAGGACAAAATATGGAGTGGATAGGAATACACAGGGAATGGATAGGTAAACAAAGGGATTGGATAGGAAAACACAGGTAATGGATAGGAAAACACAGGTAATGGATATGAATACTCAGGGAGGGGATAGGAAAACACAGGTAATGGATAGGAAAACACAGGTAATGGAAAGGAAAACACAGGGAATGGATAGGACAAAACAGGGAGTGGATAGGAAAACACAAGGAGTAGATAGGAAAACACAGGGAACGGATAGGAAAACACAGGGAGTGGATAGGACAAAACATGGAATTGATAGGAAAACACAGGGAGTGAATAGGAACACACAGAGAGTGGATAGGAAAACACAGGGAGTGGATAGGAAAACACAGGGAGTGAATAGGATAACACAGGGAATGGATTGGACAAAACAGGTAGTGGATAGGAAAACACAGGGAGAGGATAGGAAAACACAAGGAGTAGATAGGAAAACACAGGGAATGGATAGGAAAACACAGGGAGTGGGTAAGAAAACACAAGGAGTGGATAGGACAAAACATGGAATTGATAGGAAAACACAGGGAGTGAATAGGAACACACAGGGAATGGATAGGAAAACACAGCGAGTGGATAGGAAAACACAGGGAGTGGATAGGAAAACACAAGGAATGGATAGGAATACACAGGGAGTTGATAGGAATACACAGGGAGTTGATAGGAATACACAGGAAGTGAATAGGAATACACAGGGAGTTGATAGGAAAAAGCAATGCATGGATAGGAAAAAATTAGATAATAAGTCATCTGGTGTCATCGTAAGCGAAAAAAACCTAACAATTTGTTGATAAAAGAGATAACATCGATCAGAGAAAACATTGCAACGTTGAAAAAAACTAGGTCATGGTTAAACTTACTGAGGACATTATCGAAAGAAATCAAAGTCGGCTAAACAGCTTGACTATTCTCAAACGAACACATGACGTATACATGCTTAAACAAGTACGCTAATATAAAGAGGATATAGATTTTCCATTGTCCTGTAAATATCATGGGAAAATAATTAATCATTTTATGACATTTACAATCTCTGCCATAAAGTTAAGGAAAATTGTTGGCAGAGCAGAACTAAAAATACAGTTCAACGATATTTTTAGTCATTTTTAGACAATGGAAATATGATCGTTGTATCAACATGTAGGACTAGTTAGATATAATGTTCATCTGATCGACGCTATTCTCGTTTGACGTAATTAATCTATATACTAGCATTCCCCGGGATTGTGATTAGGAAGCTATCAAGATTGTAAATCCAACAGAAACGATTGGTTAGCTCTTAAATATCAAATGCATTCTCGACGTTTTTCCGTCAGTTGATATTTTTTTTTTAAATTCTATTTTAAAGCTTTTTGACATTAATTAAATAGTATAAATGTTGACGCCACGTCAGTTTTGAAAGATGTTGTAACGTCAGTAAATATGCTATGTGGAGAGGAAGCAACATCTTTTTTTTTTTTTTTTTTAAATATTTCAGTATAACTTAACAAATCTTTACGCGGTTGAAACAGCTTACCTAATAAGATAAGAAAGGCTGAATCCTTTTCGGTCTTCCTGAGACTTTTACACATCTGGGACAGCTCGATATGTACTTGAAGCATACATGTTTGCAGTTGATAACAATATGTCATAAGGTTAAATTGTTTTATATTACCATTTCAAAAATGTTGTTTCAGAACTGTTGCATTATTGTTTTATACTTTGATCTATGTGCATGTATCCTGTCAATGAAATATTCTTAAATAAAATTTCATTGTGATATTTATGTGTGTTTTTTTTATTATTTCTTTACTGACGTCATAGTCGTAAGAATAGTTCTACTGGCTAAAGTTACCTATTAAAAAAGTTTTAGATTTTAAAAAAGCTTGTATATGAAGATACTAAGAATTATGATGTATACTTAACACAGGATATCTTATTTCTATAATGTTCAATGGTGACCATTTATCCTTGACCAATGACCCTCAAAATTATCATTTGTACTTCGGATTCATGTAAGGACAAACGAACGAAGCGTGATTTGGTTGGTTAAAATTAGTAAAATTATCAAAACTTGTAATTTTCTCTCAGGGAAAATATCAGTTACATTTTCAGCGTAGAATTTAAACTTTTCATTTCGAAAAGGGTAACAAACAGAAAAACCATGCGATTTGATTAAATATCGTTTTCATACCGATTTCTGTATGTAAATGTGTCCTGTATTGGTAAGTGGCACAGCGATCAATCATCAGAAAAAATGATATTCTTCTAGGTATGGTGAAATGTTACCGTGAAAACGAGTCCGATTTCATTCTAACGAGATTTCACAATGTTAAAGTCATACCACGATGAAAATCCCTCAGCAAAATAGCTGCAATGTTATCTAGGGTTATGTAGTGAAGAAAATAAAAAACCAACACAACGGTATCAAAATGCCGGAATATTCCATCATAATTTATTACTAATCATCACAACTGTTAACATAGTACATATGTAATACACAAAACAAAAACGGTGAAGGCGGATTCATATTCAACGATGTGACACCAAAAAAATATGTAAGAGTACATTCTGTAATTAGTGGACATATGATGGAGAACATGTCAAAAGTGCGGAAGTACTAGTAATTAATAAATTGCTAATTAAAGGGAAGAAAGTATGAAAATGCAGGTAAACTGTCACCGTTGTGCCAGTAGGGCTGAAATAAAAGCTGGGCTAAAGCCTGATTTTCAAGTTGGAATATGCTGGTATATGTATATATCTTTACGGCGAGTTAACCGCTAGGCGAAAAGAATCAGGTTTGTGCCAGTGCGAATCAAAATAACCCTGGGCACATGGTCCTGAAAGTACAGATGGAAAATATCTAGCAAAGACTGGAAACATCTAGTAAACACAGTGAAGATCTAGTTAAGATAGGAATTATCTAGTGAAGATTGGAAATGTCTAATATAGGTGGGGAATATCCGGTCATGAGGGAAATGACTGGTAAAGGTGGGAAATATCTAGTAAAGATGGAAAATGACCAGAAAAATTTGGGAAATGACAAGCAATTCATGATTAGAGGATATGGGGTTTTGTCAAAAACAATTTCAATACGACGACAAACAACGAAACAGGGCATCAACTCTCGTTGCTACTGTTTCGCGAGTTATTTGTTCTGGGGTTAAGTTCTGAGGACGGACAAAGACAAACATCTTGTGAATATGCTGCTTGAATGTGAGATTATGTATCGATGAAGACGTTAATGATCAATAGAACAGATTACTGCCCTGCACAAACAAATACGGGCGTTAATGAGATTGAATATGAGAAGATCCCTAAAAAGGTGTAACAGAGATTTAAGAATTAAGATTAATCAATATTTTATTCTGGAAATGTAATTTAAATCTAATATTCAGCTGTCCCAATTTTCCTTAATATCAACAAGTACCGACTGTGTGCAAAAATAGGGAATTCTACCGATTGAGTGAGTGCGGGTAAGTTTCTCAAAACAGCATTTGAGACAAACAAACAATACGTAGTGTTCGTAATATACATATTTCATAAACGTTATACTCAGGTTAGTGGTGCACGTACTGAGCACATAGTTATTACGTAGTACACAAATAGTGGTTGACGTACTACACAAACAATATGAAAGAATCATCAGCGTACACACACAGTGGTATACCTAATACACAAATATTAGTTTCACAATATACAAAAGTAGTGCAAGTGATACTTAATCAGTAGTTACGTGATGAAAACAGTCAATACCGGGATGAACAACGATATAATGGTGTAACGCATTTATACGTCAACTCGTTTGCTAGTTTAAAAACTCGTTAAATGGTCAAGTATGGGTATTTAAACAGTTTTGACGCGCTTGAGCCACATGTCTGTAACTTGACACGTGCACACTAATGTAGAATAGGACCGTTTGTGAAAAAAAACCTTGCACAACATCAACAAATATTTTCTGTTCATAGGTTTTAAGTTCACGGTTATATTGTTGTATAAAAACTACTACCCTTTTTACAACATGATACACTGTTTGTGTAATAACCAGTTATCTCCCTTGTTACAGAACTCTTGAATCCGAAAATATTTGCAAGTCGCTTACGTTTTTGTTCCATCTTGTCGAAGCTATGCTAAATTTGATCAATTGGTTACATAACTCTGGTTTGCTATAAAAAAATGACGTTTTTATATGTCAAAAGACTATAATTAAAATGGATTTTAAACTTTCTATTGCAACACCACTTCCTCTTTCATAATGCAGAATTAGACGCCATTATCACTTTGTTCTTGAAACTAGGACAATGACTAGTGTTTTCAGATATATACTCAGTGCATACATGGAATTTATCGACGTGTGCTTTTAAGCTCTACCCATTAATTGCCATTTTTGTCTTTGTTCAAATCGTTTGCTGTACGTATGATCTTTCGGAGCAAGATAACAGTGAAACAGACATTCATTGAATAGAATGTCAATTCGGCTGGCTGCGCTTTGTTAAGAACATTGCCATATATATATATATAAAAAAGTCGGTCGACTACATTGTGTCTCCATTGAGTCTACATTTTGAATTGAAAACCGCACTGTGCTCCTATGATTAGAAATAAATCCATGCTTTGTTTTAAAAAAAGCTAATGAGAAATCTTTTATGGACACCAAAGATCGTGCAGAAAAACGTGTGACTCAAGGACGGTCGGTTTCAAATGAGCCAGCTAAAAATCTTTGTAAACGAGAACAAAAATATTTCTTGCTGTCAATATAACAATACAATTTGAGCCCAATGTCCGTTTTTGACAAATTAAATCATGTTGAATTTTTGCAAGTATCCAGTCTACTTTCATTCGCAACCATGGATTGAAAGAACACATATGAAAATAGTGGAAATTCAAAACATCTGCTGGAAAGCTGTTTCATAATGTCAGTATCCCTTGATCACGTGGAAGGAATTACTGAATGAGAAGATACACGAACATTCATATCTAAGACACCACTTAAGCTTATTTCCCGGAATGTATGCTAAAAACGCTATATTCAGCCTTAGCAATGCCGGCTAAGAATTGGCTTCGGAACCGTTAGTTATTGCAGTCTATCTCAAGTCATGACCGGTTTGTTCAAGAAGTGAATTAAGGCCAACATGAAAGATCACAGAAATGTTTGACGTTACATATCAATATAAGAGATAAACACCATCAATAACACCGAATTCACAGTTGAGGAAGAAATCGTTAGCATTCTACCGTCTTTGAATACCTTCTTTACAGAAAACGGGACCGCGAAAGCTTGTGGCTTGGGATTATATTACTAACGCACAACAAAGACCTAGCAGTGTAGCGGTCAGCCAATCGATGTGAAAGGTTAAAGAAGAATCCACGTGATCCGTAGTGAACATAGAAGGATTTGTCCGAAATCATCGGGCGGAAATACATCGTTGTTATGCTTTCCTAAGCTCAATGACACATCTCAAACCGAGCAAGTATTTCAATATATGGTATCGATGATATTTACTAGCAGAAAAAAACGGAGTCAAAATTCATACCCAAAAAAGGAATATGGTATGATATTCGATTCGGAGAAAAAAACAAGGTAGGAACCGAAGCCAATACAGACATGTTAATTAAATTAAGTCAAAATCGCTGTAAAAATGAGGGCAATTTTCAAACAACAAATGAAAGGTGAACAAGACACGTTGTTTCAAATGCAAAAGCGTCTTCTAATCACTCGACTACAACCGCGATCTAAGTTTACGTAATCAAAGCAATGACGTTTTCTCAAAATGCGAACCTCGTTCATCACTTTGAATTTTCAGGCAGAGTACCTAGCATCGAATACAGTGGCATAAAGCACAAGCAATAGATGATGATGGCGACCAGAAATTTTGTCGCGCATTATTTATCAATCTGAATATCTAGAATATGATATGTTATGCGATCAATAGCTATATCAATCACGGTAATTTCTTGAATATCAAAAAATTGCGAATCCCAAACTCCATAGGTAAAATACTGTATGAATGAAAAGGTAGACCATGTCACATGTTATAAATGATACATGTTTGAGAGAAATTAATTCCGAAATGAGAAACGATCTGCCAAATCCATAGATATAAAGCTAGTGGATAAGTTCTGAATCGCGATGAAGGGGCCTATATACTTGCTTTCATAAAAGAACGGACAGTAAAAAAAGTTTCCAAACCGAATTAACAGATAGAAATATATATTTTAGTGATCAACAGTCTAACAAAATTGTACACGTCATCTAAACGACACATTTCAACAATTTTATGATAAAATAAAAAAATATACTACAAATAAATGAAGTCAATTAAGAAGTTAAGAGTAATGTCTAGTTTATTGAACTTTATTGTTAATCCTGCTAATACAAACATGACATCTGTTGTCTTAGAGAACATATGTGTACAAATTGGACTCTACGTGATGTAGGTTCACGGGTAGGTTTTTAAGTACATTTTATCTATCTGGTGTCGCGTGTGACATTTTCATATTGATATTTCGGAGTACATTCATTTCCGATGCACGCACCTTAGAAACAATTACCTACCACAATTTAATTTTAAGCAAGAGAAGAAGATTACACACGAATGATTTCCAAGTCAGAATGGAAGTTTCTGCCATTCTGTAAAAAAAAAAACTCGAGAATCAACGAGGACATTACATTCAAGTTACGACAGAAATTTGAAAATGTTTTTTCGATACAATTTTCAACCAATACAACTTTTCTATTTATATTAGGATTTTACTAATCAGAAAACGTTAATGGTTGTGTTGTTTTGATAGAAAAGAATTGGAAGAGATGATCTGTACTAATACTTTTGTAGATTAGTAGCATCAATCATAACCTGCAAGATGAAGCACTTCATAGATCGAGCTGTCGCAAATCTACCATCACAATGACTAATAAAAGTTATGTGTTAATATATTTTACCGACCATTTTTTAATCTTAACAAAAACACCCATCGCATGGAGCTACAGAACATAAACAAATATTATAAATGACACTAAGGTATTTCCTTAAGATCTAATAGTGGGAAAATGCTTTGTGAAGAAACAGTGTTAGTGTAAAATAAAACAAGATATATTGCTATATACAAGCAAATAACAGCAGTGACAAAAAAGATTATCATATTTCTTTAAATAAAATTTCAGTACAATACCAAGAGGTCATTGCATACAGCGCTTTGACCTTCTAACACGTACCTTATAAGAAGAAATAGAATATCTTAATGATATGATTTCCTGATAATCGTTGTTCCAAAAAATTCAAATTATAACAAAACTTCACAAATGCTTTGCGATTGACATTTTTGTTTTCAATTAGAATTTGCAGTCATATAAAAAACTTTATTTTTTTACTTTAAATTAAGTCAATGTAGTATATATCAATAAAACGTTGTTTGGTTATGTTGAAAAATAATTCTTTTAAAAAAATCGAGGATCGAAAGAAACTAAACAGAATTAAATGTTTATATAAATGCTCCGAACATACAGGTAATAATTAAAAATAATTTTTCGCGTGTTTAAGCGCAAATTGGAATGGGTGAGTCGTACCAACATCAATGTTGTAAAAAATACATTTAAATCAGTTAATGAAACAATAGCTACACTTGATATGTCGCGATCAGTGTAATTTACCCATGTGCTACTGGTCGAAATGAAATGTAATATTGCTCTTTTATTCACATTCGGAATGACGGATGAATCATCGAACATATACTGTATAAAAATTAATCTACTGTAAAATCATATATTTTCGCGGGGCTCATTCTTGGAGATTTTTCGAAAACATGTTCAAAAATTAGATTTCGTGAACAGCTCGTTGATATATTTCGTGCATTTAATGTACCCAGGAAATCAATGAAAATAAACTCATCACGAAAATTAATGTTTTTACAGTAAATTCTCAATATCAAAAATGAAATATCTTTATTATCTATGTGTGTTATAATTTATCATCATTGACTGTAAAGAATAACGATGAACAATATATACATTATGATGGAAATCAATGAACACAAGTAACATAATCAGCTGTGGTCGACATTTTAGGATTCAATATCGTGTTCGTGAAAGTTGTTTCGATGAATTTTTCATATCTTCTACAGACGGTTAAGTTCCAAAGACAAATATTTTATAATATAAATTTACTAGGAATTTGTGGGAAGAAACATACCTACAAGCAGTAGCACTTATCAGTCATTTAGGCTAAAATCACCTACCTTAAAGAACAACATAATAAAGGAAGCTTGCCAATACAGTAACACGCCATGAGTTTGCCAATCCACAATTTACTTATAATCACATCTCTCATTTCGCTACCTATGCTGTATTATATATCTCGTTACATGGGAATCTGACAGAGAAGCGGAAGCTGTCGAAATAAATACGTTACTATTCATTCTTATGCATAATGTATAGATTTTCACTTCATCATGAAAAGTGATTCTTCAAAATTTTAAAAAGTCATGTGTTATGACATAAATATCCAGTTTATAAAGAAAGGTCTGAAAAGTAAGTGACGAGATGTGATTTTAGTTAGATTGGTCAAGCCAGACACGTAACAATAACATATTACTGTTATCAATTTCCCACACGTCTACAACATATCTTACAATCAGTTTGCAAATAAGTATCGCTTTATGGTTTTATCGAAGTCTAACAAATCATAATTTGTTAAAGGTCTATTCTAATACAGTTTGATATCGTCTTCTCTAAACATAAAACATCAACTTTGTCATGGTTTCAATTTAGGCTTTATCTCTTTGGTAACATGATATAACATGAGTAACAATGGCGGTGTCGTCGATAAAGCAGAGGACGCGTTCATATTTCCCCTAGTTTTATCGAATTTGAGTTTTAATAAGATTCTGTCGGTGTTTTCTTTGTTACTGTTGTACCTTACGCAGTTAAAATCATATCGACACTAAAATTACAAGTTTGTACTTGTCCTAAAAGTATCACAGTGTAGTCGAACCCAAAACAGAATCACTTTATATCTTTCCATGGATCGATAACTGTCACACATCTCATATTTGAGACTTTCTGCTTGTTTCCAAACAACAAAAATATGCCAATCGGAATCTAAATTCAAAACGAAATTCGAGTAAACGTTGCTAAAAATGAACAAAAAAAGACTAACATAACAGAGACGCCTGAATAGGTTTTAAAAAAACTGCATAATCACATTATTGAGCATTATTGCTTAACATATAGATACCAGGAGATTAGTTCGTATTAAAAGAAGTAACTCTCTTAAATCTCTTATCAGAATTACAACTGTCATGCGTATACACAGAGCTATTGCAAAAACACGATATACCATCAACATAGATAAAACTATAACGCGTACCAAAATTGTATTACAAATAAAACGCTTCACAAAAATGGCCTATGAAAAGCTAGCACACAAACAATAAAACACAATGTATTGCAATAATATTGACGTGTCCTTACTGAACTACTGTGACATGGCAATATCGAAATGTGTCGTTTAAAATCATTTTAAGAAATGTATGTTTCCTTGTCAAAGAATCCACGTGACCACGCGTCACGTAACATTTTATTGGTGCACGTGAGTATGCGTTACGTCACAGTTTGGTAGTAGTAGTTGACAATGAGGTGGTTGTCGTTGTGGGTGTACATCCATTTTTCTCGGCTGTCACCACACCCAGTTTTCGCCATCCTGGCCTCCTCTCGGGAATACAGCTGCAGAAAATTTCAAAAAATGTTTTTCGGAATTGAGTACTCATACCGCAATACAGGACAAAGTTGATAGCATTATTGCAAAGTGCCACAATATCGAGAAGATCTCCCAGAGGCATGTAGACAGAATCGAAGAACCCTTTAATAGAACTGCTCAATATTGTAAGAATGCCCTGCGGTAACTCCGTAATAAGAAAAAGAACGACAACTGCCAGCAGCATTAGAGTGGTACGGTTGTGTTCGTTGTGTTTGTCCGTATCCTCCTTCTTACCTTGATTTTTCAGAGCAACTCGCCGCTTGTAAGCGCGATGCATGGCAGTGATAAGAAGCAGAGTCAGCAACGTCAGCATGATACAGGGCACAAGTTTGAAGAGCAGAGCTTGAGTCCAGTAGTTCACAGAATTTATCACCACAAAAGCTCCATCTTTCCTCACCTCCAGCGAATACACGGGCTCCTCTTCACCGAGGCAATATGTCGTGATTTCGTTAGACATATAGTTTGGTATGCATATGATTATTGTGTACAGGATAACACCTATCACTGCTCTTTTAGCTTTCTGTTGGCTGCAGTACAAAGCCCCCTTCGTTGGAAACCATATGAATATAAAACGGAATATGGCCAATCCTATTGTTAACCATATCGCAATCGTATGACACACGACACTGAAACTTGCGTGGAACATAAGAAAACATACCCACCCGTAACCTTTCGTCATTGGAAAGGGGAGTTTCGGATCCTTCAGAATATAGAAATGGATAGCAAACGGGAAGTAGTCAAGCATGGTAAACAGGTCCGCGACAGCTAACCAAGTTAGAATATAATTTGTTGAAGTTATCATTTTCTTCCGAGTAAGTACAACAATATTTGCCGTATTAGCAAGCATTCCAAAAAGGCACACAAAAACACTAACATAACCGTGAACTCCAGCGTAATGGACACTGAACGCCTCGAGTGCGCTCTTGTCCGACGAGTCAGAGGCGTTCATGTTGGGACAGGACGACTTGGAGTAGACATCTGTCGTCACGCCAACTGAACTATTAGTGATGTTCCATATTTCAGTTGATATGACGTCAGTGCTACCAATCATTGTCACGTTTTCACTGTAATTCATATTTTATGTTGTTATAATGAATTATTAGAGAATTTAAACACGTGAAGTATGTAGCTTTACGTGAAGAGCGTTTTTATGTAGTTTGTAGAAACTCAATGGTTGTGTATCCCTCGATCTAGATAAGTAGTAAAATATCACGCGTTCAGGAACGCTACAGGGTTTTATGTTGCATGTACGGGCGTGACCACTGTTTGTATGTAGCGCGTACGTCCGGTGTCAATATCTGTATGTAGCGCGTATTTACGGTATCAATATTTGTGTGTATCACTTGTTAATTCAAATACATTGCTGCACATACGGAATCGTTGTTTAAATGTTATCTTTCTTTAAAACATTAAGGTTCAATAGTCTGTGAAGATATTGTGTAACAGTCCATTTCTTGTAACAAAATCTGTTGCCATCATTCCAGTTATCAACCCTCTTCCAGCCGATCAGAGCGTCTACAGAGGCCGAACTCGTCTCATCATGCAACAATATAGCATATCTTCAGGCTGTTTGTACTTTTAGTCTACATCCCATATGGAACACCAGCTTTTTCAATTAACCTGCAAAAACAAGGAGAAACAAAATAAGCAAACATCACGATTCCCTATCTTTTGATTATTGCGGATATTATTACCAATTAATTGTATTCATCAAAAGCTACACGGATGTAAAAATATACTATCAGCGCTAAATGTTGCACCAAACGAGATAATAAACCATACATTCATATTCTAACTTGCGAACATGTTTCAAATTTAACTATAAAGTCTTACAAGTTCTTTCAAAAGACCAAACAAGATAAAATGTTTTCAGGAGAGGAGGGGACTGGAAGTGACGCCTTCTTGGCGTTTATTGACTACAACGCTGTATCATTACCACTAGATTCCAGACCTATCACAGCCATGTTTCCCTAGGGGATACCGGAATACGCTTTAAACCATTAACATGGTAAAGTTCACACATACATCCAAACACGACAAGATAAGTGGCGTTACCCTCATAGATCTTAAAGTAAGTGAAATATTCACTGATAGTCTGTCTGATCTCCCGTAGAGCGGATGTTGATCTCACTATCAATACCCATCGTTACGAAAACATGGACGATGAATTAGCACCAATAATGATTGACATGAAAGTAATAAGTATGATCGAGGTATCTACCCCTGCTTTTTCAGGTCAAAACAAACAAGTATCATCAGGCAGAAAGACCGGTTGATGTTTTTATATCACAACAGAAAGAGCATGAGATAATTCAAACATTTTGCATGTTTTTGCTTGTATAAAGAGGCTGTTTTATCAAGATAGAGCAGAGTCTGCTATCAGTTCGTTTAGTGGTTTTGGGATTCTGGGTTGAAGTCAGTGGCTGTTCGACTGCTGTCGGAATACATGTACAATATGTTTCTACTGACAGGAGATAAGCATAACCTATACATATGTAAACAAACGGCTGTGTTTATCATGATAGCAAATAAACACAATGAATAGCAAGTTATTTGTAAATGTTAAAAAGATTACACTTAGGAAAAGCATCAATATCTAAAGCGCTGTTTGTGTTTGTTTACTGTTCAGATTTTGTTTGTTTTGATATTGTTTGTTTTGTTTGACTATTGTCGTTTTGTTATTTTATTGTTTTTAAACTCGCAAAAAAGTCGCTAAAATACATAATCAAAGAAATAAATAATTGGCTTACTAGGTCAACAAGATGTGGATGAAATAACTCTGAAATATCAACTGTATGTATGTATGTATGTATGTATGTATGTATGTATGTATGTATGTATGTATGTATGTATGTATGTATGTATGTAAATACGTACGTACGTATGTATGTATGTATGTATGTATGTATGTATAATGTGTCAAAATCAAAACGTTTCTCTGGCAACACGGAAACATATGCAGGTTGTTTATTGAATGTTTGCCATATCTACCTTATCGTTATCACGAAAGGCGATTCACTAATTGTACCTGTGTCAGACAGTTAGTGTTGCCTTTAATGAATGTTCTATTGAAGATTCCACAAAGGACGGACACACAAGTGAAAATCACGATTTAATATATATCTAGAGTTATACATAAATGAGAAACATGCTACTGAGTCTGTGAGGTCTCTTCTGTCCCTAACCAGTCCCTAACAGAGAAATACTAAACAATGAATTAAACTACATCATACAGCTGTTTCGTCCTTCTAGGACTCGTCAGTGATGCTACATAATACAGCTGTTTCGTCCTTCTAGGACTCGTCAGTGATGCTGCATCATACAGTTTTTTCGTCCTCGTCAGACTCGTCAGTAATGTTACATCATACAACTGTTTCGTCCTTCTAGGACTCGACAGTGACGCTGCATCATACAGCTGTTTCGTCCTTCTTGGACTCGTCAGTGGCGCTAAGGGCTTAACATTTGAAACCTGGGGAGGCGACATAGGACAATCCGAAGTGATCGAAAGAAATAGCAAAATCTAGATTGGTAAGTACCATCGATGCCTTGTTCAATAAATTTTGCAATTTTCATATACCGGATGATTTCAGAAACATTAAATCAGTCACCCATCTTTTAATGTTCTCGGAACCAAATGTAGTTTTTCGTTTACATTACAGACACTACACGAAGGTATTCAATTATCCGTTCAAAGATTCAAACACATTTTATATCAGGTATCAGATGATCATTTCCTCTGTTCAGTTCATTTCAAAAGATTTTTATTGCAAAGCAAATGGATTGGACAACATGTTTGTCTAAATTTAATCCTCTTTAGGTATACATGAAATGTACTTTTGTATTCTTCATGTTGATGAAAATCAAATTTCATTTCATTTCATTAACAAGAACAGGTAACACTTTCACACTAAAATTAACTCAAATATTTGCTTTCCCTTTCATCTTCCATTTCTTCCATTCGGCTAATAAGGTCATACGACAAAACTCAAAACATATGATATGTATATAAGAGATATATTTAAACACAATTCCTTGTCGTTCTAACGCGAATATAGCCACATGTAGATATCCATCATCAGAAAGGATTTTTTTTCTTAAGAAATTATTTCACTTACCGTAAAAAAAAACCTATTTTCGAAGGGATTTATTTCTACTTAATGCGTGGGCAAACATTTTTGCAAAAACCAGAACTGAGAGAATATATGATATGGGTATCATTTTCAATTATCTCGTCTATAAACTTCATCATACATTAACGTGGATACAAAATGTTTTCATGTGTTTCACATAGATACAGAATAGTTTTATTGGGAGGCGGGGAGGGAGGGTTGTGAGGCGGGGTGGGGGGGGGGGGGGTTGTGAGGGGGAGGAGGTTGCTGTGAGGGGGGAGTGTTAAATATGTAAGTCGTACGAAATAAGAACCTTAACTTACTTCTACTCAGTAACGTGGTACATTATAATCGTGTGTTAGCGGCACATTCATAAAGTATTCTCACTGAAGGTATTTTCGCCTCAAACCACCCCCACCTATTTCTAGCTAATAATAATGAAGTGTTGATGAAGGACTCCAAACTACTATATTACGTGACTTTTATAGGTTTTACTCAAAGTTCATTGAAGTACTGTCATTTCGTGGGAGTACTTACTACTCGTTAGAATACACATCTCGCTGGAGTACTTACCTCACGCGGGAATTCTATCATTTCTTCGGAATAATCACGTGTTTTTAATGCTTTTTCATGATTAAATATGTAACACATCCATTTTGCACTCGATTATCAATTAACACGTTTTCTGAAAATAATCAAAGATCTCGTGTCAGTGTTCCTTTCGAAAAGCCATAATCACGTGTCGTTTTGCCAATCAGTAATCAATGATCACGTGTCATCCATATTCGTGATAACCAATGTGTCCTTATAATCTTATCGAAAATCTCATCTTTCACTTTTTTCAGTAATAACCACATTCGATAATCGATTATCATGTGCCCTTATTCATTTTGGTATTCACTGATCACGTGTTCTTTACTGATCACGTGCTCTTTAATGATCACGTGTTCTTCCTATTTTCAGAACTCATTGATTCCCCAGTTCTATACTTACTCTATTAAGAAGTAGTAAGAAATGTTTATGGGAAACATCCCTAGTCATTAGCACTAAAACGCCGGGCGTGTAATTTAACTCCACATTCCTCCCCATCGGAAGACATTTTGCCTTCGAGGCTAAGATTTGAGGGGAGATATGTGTTTCTACCGAAATGTTTATTTTACAACTCTCTATATCTTTTAAGTAGATATACAGGTTTGATGTTGAAATGTACTCTATGTATCGATTAGCAACAAATGGCAAAACGTGATAGTTTTGGAATGTGGTGTTTCTTTGATTCAGAATAATATTTCCACTTTATTTTACATACGAAGCGAAACACATTTATGTATTTTTTAACAACAAAAAAAAAAACCCTAACGAATGCCACTCACTCTGCCTTACCTCTTCTAAATCATGACCAATCTCTGAACCGAAACTAAATATATACAATAAATTACATACATCAGCGTTACATCAACATCACTGAGAGAAAAGTGAAAGCAACACAGAGGGTGGTAGGCGTTGAAGGTGTGTGTTGGTGGGTGGGGCGGGGAGATTGATTGAGGGATCGGATAAGTAGTTAATGAAATGAAATTAGATGAATCATCCATTCTGATTTTAATAATAATTTCAACCAATTTTATTATTAAAAGTCGACTCCTAATTTTCCACACTCAAAGACTTTAGAATCATTGACGAGTCCTAAATGGACGAATTAAGCGTAGGGATGCAGTTTTTCATCCAATAATTAGTATTGTATTACATTGTACAAAAGAAACAATTTTTAATGGAAATTAATTTAGAGTTAGAAAAAGTAGAGCCAAACAATGAATGTACCTTTTTTTCTAATCTGGTTTAGAAAGGTATTATCTTGTGTGAAATGTGTACTATTCACAAGAAACGCCAAAATCTCAGTGTTTCACTTTGGAAGATGTTTGTTTTTAAATATATCAGAAATGGTATTTAGGACGCGTTGGTGAGTAGCGCATTTTACGACAAACTTAGTGGTATATATGGTATATTGTATGAATACTAAAACGTTAAAACTGCATCATACAGCTGTTTCGTCCTTCCGTGACGTCAGTGACCCAGTGCGTGGTGATAGAGCAGAGGGTTAAGGGATAGAAATTAGCTGACACAAAATGATAAAATTTTAATATATAATGTCATAAAAAATAAGAATAAAAACCTCTCGGCTCGATTTCCCACCAATATTATCCGTCAGCAATTTTGCATTATCATATTTCAATGAACTTATCAAAAAATATTTTCTTTATCTATTTTCTTTTTTTAATTTTATCGACAATATTCCTGTCACATTAAAAGTGTTCTAATCGATCTTCCCATTTCATTCTTATTATCACTATTGTATATGTCCCTTTTCATCGGGCCATCTACCTTAACACACTATCCTCGTACGTCAACAGACAGATGTCGTCATTACTTTATAGATTAGCACCAAGCAGCTGACGCTCAATACATTGTCATTCACACAGCGCAGAACAAACCACAACGGCTGATTTGATCTTCAATTGACATCATTATGTTTAATCAATTTCGTCACAAAATATAGCTGCATTATATATAACATTATAGAAAATTAATGGCTATTGTCCCTGCAGTTATCCATTAAAACGTTTTAAAGTAATACACATATATATGCAAATGTTGATGAATGGACCGGAAGTCGCATCGGACCATGCCAGAAAGCGTACTAAATAAAAGTTCCCGGAAGCTCCATTTCCAGGTTTAATACGACCATACCATTAAATAACGAACGAAAAAAAACCAATACATCCATTTCGCCATGGACAATGTGTAGTCGTTTGAGCTGAAATAGCAAGTTGGACAGTATTTGGTATTGATTTGTATGTTCGATCACTGAGCAATTAGTTGACATAGAAATAACACACCAAAATGTAAAATCGATAATAATCGATTGTACATCTGCTACTTCCGGTTCTAACGCCTAACATCATTCGGAATCATTGCTTTACCCACTGGCTTCTTATTCAGTCAGTGAATGTGTAGAGATTATTAATTAAAGCTTTCCATTTGGAGTGACTTCACTTTTTATAGTAACATTTTATGGTACAAACGTTGGAAAGTCAGACTTCTGGAGCCGGAATCGATCTGTCCAGAGATTAAATCTAAGTATCTAGAAAAGGTTTATATATTTTGCCCGATAGTAAACTTACTGTAAAACTGTAACGATATGCGGTTAAAGATATTGGTAGTTTGTCTAAATTCTTACCCTTAACAACTAGATTTCATTATCATTTACTTCATGTTTTATCGTTTTAGCCATAAAAACGACATTTTTATCTTAAACATGATAGTTATGTGGACGTAAAATAGCTTTAAACATTTCCAGAGACTATAAAATCATATAAAATTGTATTTATATCAAGCATGTAATGGGCAGACATTCTTTGACAGTAACGCCCTCTCACGTAATACACATACATTAGTTTTGTTACAATCACCAGCTGTCGTTAACTTAATATTAAGAGTAATATTAGTAGATCGTTTGTTTGGTTTAAACAGTTTATGTGATTGATCAATACGAAAAGAAATAGTTTACTGGATATGATTGCAGTCAATTTCATGTTAGACTTTGTCAATAATTTACAAATTAAAGAAAGAGGCCGAGGTAAACATATCAAGAGTAACTGACCAATTATAGTATAATTATGAATGACACGTCGCCCCACCAAGGTCGATATATGCACCAAGTTAGTAGGAAATTAAGCCGGAACAATGCCTTTTTTGTAACAGAGATCAAAGGTAAAATGTAAGTTACAGTGACCTACTTATGGAGCAGGACACACAGTCTGACCTGCGCCGACCCATGCTTCAAATATAAACTTCCAGTGTAGGTCACAGGTCAATATTTAGGCCAGGGTGACTTTTCATACTTTTCATACAAAATACATCGACTCAAATAGGTAAAAGACGGACGGATGGACAGACACAACGAAAATTACAAATGCTGCAAGAAAACGAGGATTCTTATGTCGATAAAATATAATTTTCATATTTAAGACGGAATAATTCTGGAAAGACGTCTTCCCCGTTTTAGGATTAATGTTCACCAGTCATGCCTTCCCAATTGGCATGATTAAATCACGCATGTGAGCTTATAAAAAATTAATATATTCTTTGATTGTTAAACTACCTCTTGAGATCATATTTTATCTTATTCGACTAAATTATTTCGAAATTTAGAAAACAAAATATCCTAGACAGAATGCCATGCATTGGAATCAATCCAAAATAATATTGTCTGTGATATATCAGGATTAAGACGGAATTCAAGTTACATTACACCTATAGAGACTAATAGCATTTGGCTATGAAATATATTTACATGGTCTCAACGATGATTTTTAATGTTTATTATGCATGCTCATGTCATTAATAAAACCTATGATTATAATTGGGATCATTTAACGATATGATCGAATTGTTTAAAGAACAGTAGTTGTACAAAAGACACACAAATTAATGGTATATTTCAATATATTTAGAATTAGCCGAAGTTTGAAACAGATAATCGCTTTAACTGCACCATAAAGCTGTTTTGTACTTCATGAACAATAAATCTAATAACTTGCAGATGAGAAATCTAGAAGACGGTTAAGAAAAATTAAAATTGAAATAAACAAATATTGAAACATAACTGGAGAAAAGAGCTAATTTAATCCGTAACTTTTCAATACTGAATGAATTTAGAAGAACATGAAGACTGTGTAACTGAAATTAAGTTTTCCTGGTTAACGTAATGGAACAATCAGATCAATTCACTTCCCTCAAAGACTTTAAAAATTGTTTGCAAATGTTTGTCATGCAATCATTCAATAGTGTTCTAATTCAATACACAATATCTTGGTACAATACGATTTTCAGAAAAAAAATCGCTATATTGACGAAATTATGAAAGTAATTCAAAATCGGACTTATTTGATTTCCAATTTATCGATAGCTATGTATGTAATTAGTGACGTCTTTGTGCGCCTAGCTTTATTTGTATGGCAGTCATTATTTGGACTCTGACATTGATGAAGCTATCCAGAACATCATAATAGATTTAAAATGTAGTTGATTACCTTGAATCTATGCTTGTTGCTTTCCATTACGATTTGGTACTTATTTTTTTCTTGTGAAAATTTTAGTTCTTTTTATGAAAGTCTAATTTACTTTTCTTTTTTTGTCGTAACGTCCCTAATGAAATGACGTAATGTTCGTCGATGTTTAATTCTGCAAATTCAGACATTTTTGTAGGGCTCAATTTTCGCGTTTTTTTTTTTTTTTTTTTTTTAATTTTTTCAAAAAAAAAAAATTAATTCTCGGACACTTGATTTCGTAGATAAATAAAACTCAATAATCTACTTATTGTAACAATTGGTATACATGAGTTTGCGAGATCCTAGATCAACATAAACATCAAAAATAAATCTCCCACGAAAATAAACGGTTGTACAGTAAGTTTCTTAACCTCAACGCGTTTGAATCCATATACCTATGACTTATAAAGTGTTTACTCATTCGGTCTTGACAATAACTATAACTTACAACAAAGCAACATTGTCATATTTTTAGTAACAACTGATGATGTCAAAAATGCTCAAATTATTCAATCCATTTATCGATAGCAACATGACTTCTCCCTCAGAATATTGTGTTTACATGACGTCACTGATGCTTTCGACTTGATATGTTAGCATGTTAGATGTCAATAGCTGATGGACAAAATCGTGATGTAGAGATGCAGAATGATGCAGACTTTGAAAAGTTTTGGGGAGTTACCATTGGACAATATGTATTTCATTTCCGTGTTGGTTATGGAGTTGGGGCTGTTCGATGCCTGAATGCTCGATACCGTGGCTCATTGTTTCATCTCTTCCAAAATTATCAGATATATGAAAATTACGGGATTCATTGACATATGGGAACTGTGCAACTCCTTATCTCAATGTTCATATTTTTTGCGATCACTTTTGATTTTTCTTAGTCGCCCCATTGGGTTTAAAACTTAGGCTCTAAGTGTCACTTACTAGTCCTAACAGGACAAATTAATTGTCTGCTGTTGGTTAATTCATTGTCTGACCCTACTGTGTCTTATTCTAAATATGTATTAAAGGTGTTATTTAATTATGCGTCCTTTGTACAATCTTCTGAGTTCAAGAAAGTATCATTTAACGGATTGATTTAGATTTTCGTCAATGAAACGAAAGACGGGTATCCTTCCGGAACAGCGGGTCTTATTTTCGTTGCAAAAGAGTCACCTTGTCAATATCTCTTTCCATAATTTTTTTTTACTTGATTTTGAGTTTGAATTCCAAGTGATATTTCGGTGGCATTCTCTTATTATTTGAACCCAATATAAATCCTATTCATGTCACGCCGAAAATAAATCGTAGGCGCTTCTGACATATTTATGACTTTTTCTCCTAATAACTCTTACTGCTGCGTGCAGAAGTCTATGTAAAGTCATGATAAAGGTTACATGATAGAGGCACAGGCTAAAGCTTATAGAGGTCTACACGATTTGCACTTAACCTTTTCGCTTCTGGAAAACCTCTGAAGGTTTTCGGAGTCTCCCATGCTAAACGTAGAATATTTATCTTCTAATACAAAGTGCATACCTGTTTTCTGAAAGTTCAACTTGTTTTACAGCATTCGGAAGACATATTCTCACGAAGTCTTTTTCGTCTCGAAGAGTGTAAAAACGTGAGGCCCACAGAGGAAAAGGTACAAAGTGAAAGGTAAACTGTAGAGGTATGAGAACATTCTAAAGGGTGCATACATGTACCGGGTCAAAGTACAGTAGATGTTTACAATAAAGGATACAAGGTACAAGTTGTGGATACAGCGTACAGGTAGGTCATGGTTAAAAGATACAACAGGTGTGATTGGTAAAGGATACAGGGAATACGCTATGCATAGGTTAATAGTACTGTGTAAAAGATACAGCAGGTGTGCTTGGTATAGGATACAGGGAATACGTTATATACAGGTTAATAGTACTGTGTAAAAGATACAGCAGGTGTGCTTGGTATAGGATACAGGGAATACGTTATATACAGGTTAATAGTACTGTGTAAAAGATACAGCAGGTGTGCTTGGTATAGGATACAGGGAATACGTTATATACAGGTTAATAGTACTGTGTAAAAGATACAGCAGGTGTGCTTGGTATAGGATACAGGGAATACGTTATATACAGGTTAATAGTACTGTGTAAAAGATACAGCAGGTGTGCTTGGTATAGGATACAGGGAATACGTTATGTAAAGGTCAATAGTACTGTGTAAAAGATACAGCAGGTGTGCTTGGTATAGGATACAGGGAATACGTTATGTACAGGGTTTATAGTACTGTGTAAAAGATACAGCAGGTGTGCTTGGTATAGGATACAGGGAATACGTTATATACAGGTTAATAGTACTGTGTAAAAGATACAGCAGGTGTGCTTGGTATAGGATACAGGGAATACGTTATATACAGGTTAATAGTACTGTGTAAAAGATACAGCAGGTGTGCTTGGTATAGGATACAGGGAATACGTTATGTAAAGGTCAATAGTACTGTGTAAAAGATACAGCAGGTGTGCTTGGTATAGGATACAGGGAATACGTTATGTACAGGGTTTATAGTACTGCGTAAAAGATACAACAGGTGTGATTGGTAAAGGATACAGGGAATACGCTATGCATAGGTTAATAGTACTGTGTAAAAGATAAAGTATGTGTAAATGGTTGAGGATACAGGGACTCGTTCTGGATCCAGCTTCCGGGTCAAAGATTGGGGTAAATATTACAGACGTTGAATAAAGAGTACAGCAGAGGTACGGGTAATAGGGTCTATCGCAATGATATCACAGGGTAAAATATACAATGGCAATGAAACAAGGGTATTGGATATAGAGTTCCAATATATTTGAATGATAAAAAATCCTACAGGATATGAGGCACATGTACTGGACGACGAGTACGGTGAGGGTAACGGATAAAGGCACATGGTAATGGTTATAGGTACTTTTAAACGTATACATTATGGTAAAAGATGAAAGTACGGACTACAGCTACAGGGTAAAAAATACAGGGCACATTTAAGAGATAAAGAGTAAGAAAGAGGTACGGGGTAAAGGCTACAGGGAAGATGTATTTGATAAAGCGTAAAGTAGAGGTTTGGGGGTAAAAGGTACAGGACAAGAATATAATAGAGGTACGGGGTAAAGGCTACAGGGAACATGTACTTGATAAAGAATGCGATAAAGGTACGGCATAAAGGGTACCGGGTACATGTACTAGATAAAGAGTAAGGTAAATGTACAGTGTAAAGTGTACATTGCAGAGCTACAACCTTATTTCTGCTCTTAATATAATGTTCATAGAAAAACGTATAAACGATGATGCGCTCTCATATTAGCACTTATAGCAAATATTGAAGGAAATGATATTGATTCCATCTTAAATGTTTTTAAAACAAAGATTTTAAAAAGTAATATTGTAATATGAAGGAAACGTCTCTTATATATCAAACTGAAACGGACAAGTATTATGATGATTTTACATCTGTCTACCACAGGTCTAAACAGGTGAAAGAGTGCATCACATGAAAGAGAAGCGCAACATGTGCGAATAATTGACAACTGATCCCTTAATAAACCTACAAAATAAAATCTGGTTGTGTTCAATTGAATAACACGAGGTATAAATGTATTGTTAATTGGATATAATAATAGAACAATTTAATCTATTATCTAAACCAAAGATCATCAAAAGCTTAAAAGTATTAGAAGGCGCTTATTTTCCGTCGCCAGAGCCAATATGAGCAGTAAATTATTTATACCGTCTAACAAACGTCGTTAAAA
This sequence comes from Ylistrum balloti, assembly GCF_031769215.1. NCBI lineage: Eukaryota > Metazoa > Mollusca > Bivalvia > Pectinida > Pectinidae > Ylistrum > Ylistrum balloti. Next base: position 1,039,416 of record NW_026782111.1, on the reverse strand, counting down.
CATATACAGGCATAAATGAATTTATCATAATTACTAACTGATGTTTCAATCGCCGGAGGAATCAAAGATTGCAACAAGCTTCTCCCCTTAACTCTAAAATGGTATCGTCCAGTCCAGATATATATTGATATGCCTAGAAACAGATAAGGCTATGAAAAGGATTAGTTGATATCAATACACAGACACACAAACGAACGGATTGTCGTGCACACTCTACATGATTGTAGCATCGATTTCAAATATCAAACGAAAATTATTCAGGTTCGTACTAATTCTACAATAATTTCCGTCTGATTGACCTTGCAGTGTAATTATAGTTCAGCCCCCGTCTATTAGAAGTTGAAACATATCTCGCATCCATGTTCAAGAAATTTGTTTCTGTCTGGTAAACCACTGTAACTGGCAGCAATAGACACGATCATATTTCGGAATTCAATACGTGACAATGAAAAAAACATTAAATTGTTAGCAGACTTACTGTATTACACATGTAACGTGAACATTAGGGTTAGAACAATTTCACTTCTTTTTTTTTCTTTTTCTTTTTTTTTTTTTGGGGGGGGGGGTGGGGGGTGGGGGGGGGGGGGGGGGAGTTGTTGTCTTTGGGTATGTAGAATTACAATTTTGCATGGTACTTATAACCTTACCGCTAATTTTCTTTTACCTCGTTGTCGACACCCGTAATATAGATCTTGCTCGATCAAAGTAAGTAATGTCACGTTCGCAAATGAGAGCAAGGTCAACAACAACGGAGCACCAAGCATACTGACGAACATGTCAATTCAAATACCGCTCAGGCGTATAATCCATTAGATATTCCTACTGATTTGTAAAATTTCAGTTTTGGCAATTTTTAAAGTTTATCAACCCAATAATTCCTCATATTAGCGAGATGATTTTTGTTTTTGGCCTTACTGTATCTAACTCTTAATTTGTATATAAAAGTCTTTTACACTCGTATATGACTTTTTCTCATTTTCTTTCTATCAGTAAACCTAAAACTACGAATTTAGTGAATCTAAAAGCCAGTTGCTCTGAATAATTAACTCTCTAAAAATTACTAGAATGAATATTAGGATTGAAAGCAAAAATGCTTCATACTAACTGGTAAAATAAGTGACGTCTGCGGAAGCGTCAGAGAAGGAGTGCGAATCTTTTGTTTCATCGGCGGTATTAGAAATGTAAATCTACATTAAATTCAAATAATATAAAGCTCTCAAAATGTGGATAAGGGTAGTGGCACTGAAATAACACTGCTGTTAATCGGATCAAACAGATAAGGAAATTGAATATCCCTGATGTGATAGTGATTACCATCGATTATAGTTATTTCATTAATTAGAAATTTACATCGTGATTATAAAATCTTCTCACTTGTAGACGGTCCGTACAATAGATCATCTCTGTCACCAAAAGTAGATTTTTATCAAATTTATTAGGTTGTAAATCGTTTTTTGATAGAAAGAATATAACAAATTACTTTTTTCCAGTCGGTGTGTGTGTATAAGTCAATTTTCTTTGTGGCACTAAAACAGTGAAGATAGCAGTATAAAACAAGCGAGTGATTTGAAATTTAACCCATGTAAACCATTTCTGATAGCATAATTGGAGATCGTAAGATGCACAAGAAGCAGACATTGAGGATATTCGGATGACATATGGATTATTATTCTAAAACTCTATAGCCATATCCCCTGGGTGGTTAACTTGTAACGGCGCTTTTGCGATTCTCATAGCACTTGCAACGATTACAGTGAAGAGTTACGTAATGTGACAGCTTATCTGTTGGGGGAAAAACGAGCTAATTCGTTCTAACCATTCTCAAGCTCATAACAAAATTTACGATTCACAGATGGTTGAAACAGATGTATAATGTTGTTTATTCCATAATCTGCCTTAATACAAATTCATTCTTTCTAAATTTGTATGAAAAGTGCTTTAAGTTTTTTTGCCTTCGGCACAATTGTTTAGCATGGCATATCCCGGTCTCGGGACATTTCTCATCTAAATTCGCAGTTAGAATTTCATCTGAAATATTGACAATGAAAGAACAATGAATCTACAGAACGCTGTAAAAAGGGGTAGAGATTCATCAAATCTCAAATGTTGATATGAAAGCAGTATGTCATTTCCCTGTCCTTATTGTAGGATAAAAATCTCTACAAGAAGTTCCCCTATAAGCGGCATTATATACCATATCGTGGGTACCAGCATGCCGAGTGGTGCCTGAATATCCACCTCTATGATGAAGGCACATAGACAGTTTTCTTGGGATTTTTTTCTAATAATAAAATCATATCCGTGGCGAATGGCTTCGAAAAGCCAAGTTTCTCACAGTTAAGTGTTTGCACCAGAGATTTAAAAATTAAATTTTATAACAGTTAATTATCATATCCAAGATTTTATTTCCTTGCTGACTCGTCAAAGATAGTACAAATGAGACACAAGTGAATAGCACAGTTAACTACTACTTTAGAATTAGATATAGCAGAGCCACGCAATGAAGTAATCTGCATCGTACAGCTGTTTCGTCATTCAAGGACTCGTCAGTGAAAGGCCAAAATTGTGAAACCTGAGAGGCGACTGAGGGAAATCGACAGTGGTCGAATGAAGTGTCAGAATCTATATTGCGAATTGTACAAGCTCCGTAATTCAATAAATTCCGTAATTTTCATATATCAAATACCTTAAGAACAACGTCGAGTACATGTGTGTATCCTGAACCGTGCCTATATTCGAATGAATCAAAACGTTGCATGCAGGTTTTCCAAATTATCAGAATCTCAACAGTGGGCTAAAGGAATTTCCAACCATCTCATCATCAGTGTTTACAAAACAAAAGTGGTGATAATTATTTCTGTGATAAATATTCTTTCTTGGGACCACGGAACAAAATGAAACAACAAGAATGTTACACTGAAATGAAGATATCTCACTGTGAATATGCAATAGTAAAACAAAGCAATTAGTTAAAAAAAACCAATTAATTTCGAAGTTTGACCAATATTTACTTTTAAATTTTCAGCAATTATCCATATGATAGTGTACCGCTTGTAAAATACTAGCCGCATCATACCGCTCGGTTAGAGAGAACTTCTCTTTTGCTCGATGGGTTGAGCGTCAGACCAGTAAGCCAGAGGTCTTTGGTTCGAATCCTAGCGGAGGCATTGAAATAAATAATTACCTCTGTTACAATAAAAATGTAACCAATTCACCATTGCAGGGTATGCATTTTAAGCTCTTATGTCAGTCCTAGTGTAAATATATATATATATATATATTTTACTAGGAACCTTACGAACGACATTCTTTGTTCGTTGCATTGAAATTGGCCGATTTTTCTATTCAGATGCAAATGGTGTGATACTTAATAGCATAAGTAAGTGGTTGCCTGTGTTGTTGGTGCATACTCAAATTGATACTCGAAACCAGCTTTAAAAGCAATGCCCATACATGACAACAATTCAACACAAGAATGGTGTCGTCTTGCTTTCAAGCGAATAGTCAATACCAAACGACATCAAACATTGATACCTATTCTAAACTATTTTATGCGTTGGTTTCCTATTTACTTTTTTCGAAATTATATATAGAAGTGACGAAAACTCTCTGGTTTCAATTCGATTCGTAAGACAATATTCTGTAGCTTTCTCGTAAACTATTAATGATATCCAACAACGGAAGCCCATTAAATATCGTTTAGGTACAGAGGGAGATGTTATAGGCAGGAGGTAAAACACCTGTTGATGCGACCTGAATAAAATAGCTCTATACCAGTGCATTAGAGACGCAACTGGGAATGCCAAGATTGTGAAAAAGATTTCATCATTTCTGAGAAATCACATTTGCTCGTTTGGATGTTCGCAAATGAATGTCTTACAGAAAAAAAAACTGTCAATAATTGTACAAAAACACGAAAGTGAATAAACATTTTAAAACTAATTTAGAGTTCATTCAAAGACTTAAACAATGAAGTTAACTGTATCACACAGCTGTTTCGTCCTTCTAGGACTCGTTAATGATGCTACATCATACAGCTCTTTTCGTCTTTCTAGGACTCGTCAGTGATACTACATCACACAGGTGTTTCGTCTTCTAGGACTCGTCAGTGATACTACATCACACAGGTGTTTCGTCTTCTAGGACTCGTCAGTGATGCTACATCATACAGCTCTTTTCGTCCTTCTAGGACTCGTTAATGATGCGTGTTAAACGTGTAAAAACCAAATTAACTTCAGCGGTTATTCAGTTATCATATTACAAGTATTACCTTACAAAACTTAAGTATGATTTTAGTATTTTGCGAGTTTTCTATAACTTCAGTCTCAGGTATTGACTCATACTGCACACAAGCTATTTGTCAGTAGTATTATAATGGTCGGATTTAGCGATAAAAATTCATTATTCATTGCTTAAAAGGGATTTTGTTATTATCTCTGGCACCTCGCTCGGGATGGTCGATTCGGCTAAGTCTAACGTTACATGTAATACATCTGGTCTAGTTTTTATCCTATTGCCTATGTTTTTACAACTTTTACCATGAATTAACGTCTTGGTATACCTCCGTTCAAAAATTGTACAAAAAACATACGAGTAAATAGAATCCTCAATGTAATCTTAGATATTTAAGCTTCAACATACCATTGTTTCGTTCTTCTTCGACTCGTCAATAATGCTAGGTTGTTGGAACATTGGAGGCGAATGAGGAAAATCTGTATCGGTCGAAAACAGTGTTACAAACTAGATTAAAACGTTAATTAACTGTTGAAATCAATCAATGCAGTATTTTTCTTAATAATGAATGAATTCAAAAGAACGTTAAGCATATGTGTATATTCTTAACCTTGCCATATACTATTTAAAAGAAACGTGACATACATTTTACGGCAAACCTAGGGGACTGAACGTCCACCAAAAATGACTGGAAAATTATACGAAAGACACAAACAATAGAAATGAGTTTTCAATATATATATGTTTTCGTCTTAGTTTATTGAAGTGAAGTAGAACTGGTCGAACGTTTTAAAATTCTGGGAATCTAATAAGTCGTAAACACACCATGACATCCAAGGATACCGTTCTCGGTACATTAGCGATTACTTGTACTGATCTTGTATGGTATGGAATATATTATTGTGAAGCGAAAGACACTTAATATTGAGAAACACATGGTCGGATTGTCCTCAAGTTTTCAATGGTCTCCGTGTTATTATTTCATTTTTCTTAGTTTGCTCTCGTTGCGTCTATTTTAATTTAATTAGTCGGTGTTCTTTTATTGTTTCGGCCATAGAAAAGCCAGTTGTTGTGCCCTGAGGATAAGGAATTCAATTCTTGTTTTGAGAAAGCCAATCCATGTTCGTTTGCGAAAGCCAACACACACTGAATGAGAGAAGTAGGTAAGCAGTATTGAAATTTAGGTTATGATAGACATACACAGTATGTAAAAATGAAAACGGAGTCTTAAAGATGACAGTGAATGAAATCAAATGAAAGCGTATATTTCAATCAGTTTGATTCATTGAATGGCTTCACTGCATTTAATTCTGAATTTCTATTAAATGGTGCTATTTACTGTTGTTTTTTGATGAGCACATTCACGTAACCAAGACGTACGATGTTTTATAATACATAAGCAAGCTACACGTTGAAAATGATCACACATATCACACGAAAAAGCCATCTTATATTCAGAAGAATAATGGCTCGTGTTAGATTGGGCCAATATACGGCAATGAATGGGAAAAAATGTTCATACACATTACTTAACTCTACGTAAGACGAGAGATGGTTACGCGGATTTGGGTAGTGAATTTGTCACGTTTTAAAGTCAATCTACCGTCTTGTCAACTAAAAGAATATGACACAGTAATCAACAAAAAAAGAAAGAAAAAAAAGTAGAGAGAAAAGTACACGATAATTGTTCATCGTTAGTTTGAGTACACGTTTAAAATGTGTTTGACAATTCAAAGACATATCCATGACAATAGTTCTGTTGCAAGATATGTCTATGAAACTCAGATCCCCTGCTATGATGTTAATTTGTTTTCAATGGTAAAACCTCTCCAACATATGAAGATGAAAGAATGACTTGAAAAGGCGTCAAAACTCATCAGGGAAACATTCATTTAAACTGTTGTTTCTTGTTGAAAAAATTAGATGTTTATCTTAAAATGCTATTTTTTATATACGCGTATTTCAAACAGAAACCAATTATATCGTAGAGAGAGAATAAAATTTTTCGTTTTATGTGTTAGCGGTGGAATATTTGTGCATGTTTCCAATTTCATAAGGTTATCATGGTCCATTACTGACACGGATTGTAGCAGTTTCCTATGACTTTTTTGACGGAAATGATAAAGAAATCGACAAAAATGTTTTAAACATAATCAGTATAGCATAGTAATATCATCTTAAAGCTGCCAGAGTGTATTTTGAAATAGCTTAAAGTAATCCGTGTATATTACACCACGTGACCAGGAATAGATGCTCGCGTGCTGATATTATCAGTTCTCCAGCGCCAATTACCTAAAAAAACTATTTGATTTCTATTAATAAAGGAAAAACGATTAACTGGATAACGAGAAGAAAACATACCGACTCGGTTCATGGTACGTATCGTCTGCTCTCTCCCGATTACTGCTGTAACTTAACAGAGAATTGCGCGAGCTTAAAATGGATAATATAGAGGTAGATATTGCTGTACATTATAGATATACACGCACGGGAGCTAGCCTTACAAATTATTTTGCATTAAATGTTCATAACATAGCCAATTTACAATAAATACAAGAGGAGAATACCCATGTGTGAACAAAACAGCAGATTTTAATTAAAATGGATCAAACAAGAACACAATATGAACGAAGAGAGAGACACGTGAAAAGAAATTGCAATGTCAGGAGTGTTTCAGTCGACTCAAAACGGTTCAAATATCGTCTGTATATCAATCAGTTAAACCATCGATATGGAAGTACCTTACGGTATTGATACTAATTAGTATTGTTAATTAGCAACAAGCAAATTACTTTTTACGTAAATCAGATGAATACTTACCTTTAAAAAAGTGTCAGAGATTTTAGAATCCATAAGCTTATAACCAGATCAATGTGATCCTAGTTTAACATCCTTCACTGGCTACAGAAACACAACTGTAGTAATTCTCATTTGTTATCAGGTGGTTTGAAATCGAAGAGAATTTCAATCTTAAATACCCGTACCATGCGCGCCAGTTCGCCAATCCACTGTCGACGTCCACCCGAGTTTAGACACAGCTGCCTGTCAATCACGTATCGATCCTTAAGCCAATTAATTTGAGCTTGGCAAAACACTACTAAGCAATACGATCGTTAAGCGATTGTGAGAGGTTGTCAGCGCCGTCGTTGTATATGTATCACGCGCCAGCACATGGTTCCAGCTACTATTATATATGTTCAATTACAGAGTGCTACTGACTGACCCATCCTCTAATAGGCTTGTGTAATGGTTGTTATGTATTATACATATCACTGTTAATATTATACATCCACAATACCAAAATCTTCTAGGCGACGTATCTACGGTATTGACAGACCGCGTGCGAACGTGCTCCCGCTTCTGTCAATGAGCACGTGCCACTGGATATACGATCCGTTATTGGTATTCGCGTGAGAAATCAAAGGCGGGGAATGTTTACCGATAGCTGCTACCGTCCATTTAAAATAGGCTTCTTACAAAGCAAAGTTTATTCAAACAATACTCTCGCGTTATACAGCAAATAAACTGATGTATCAAATAAATTGAGAATTTATGTGACCCAAATCAATTTCACTACATCCAGTAATTTATATTTGCGGACATAAGTTTCATATAGACTTTACTACAGACAAAGCTTTGAGATTATTTGAGACTTCTGGAATCCTAGAAGGCTGAAACAGATGTATGAGGCAGTTTAATTATTTGGCTGTACTGTATCTAGTTCTTGTGTGTGTTGAAATGTGTTCTTTACATGCGTGTCATTTGTACATTCTTCGAGACTGCAGGTGCTCAACATTACTCGTGGACTTTTTAGTTACAGACGTTTGCCATAATCTGCACGTCTCTTTCATTCGAACAGCTCCTCTAAGATTTTGGCATATCTACTCGATCACTTTGGGTTTTCCAGAGTCACCTCCTAGGTTTCATGACTTAGGTCCTTATCATCACTGACGAGTCCTAGAAGGACAAAACAGCTGTAGGCTGCATTTTAGTTCATAACTTGTTCTACTACACATCACTCAAAGTTCATGTTTAAAGGAATTAATTTGTGTATATTTATATATATTTATTTTAATATCAGTATTACATTTGCACAGCTTACCTCACTGCGAACAGATCTTTAACATTTGTCTAACTGCCCACACATTTTTATCATTTGTCCTACTGCAGACACCGTTTTATAATTTGCTTAACTGTAAACAGTTTTCACACTTTCTTAACCACGAACACCCCTTCTCGATTGCTTTACTGAAAATAGATTTCTATCAATTTTGCATATGAAGTGTCATAAATGTTATTTATTAAGCGCTTCCTCTAGAATATATCCGTAGAGGAATCGCTCCATAAAAGCATAGTTAACATAAAATAAAATTCCTATCCCTATATTAACACATCTGTGTCTTTTCATCAAAATCAACTGTAGAGCAATCCTTGTAAGTACGTGACGTAATCACTCTGGAAAAGTCGGTCATTGGTGGGAGGAGGTTTAATTAGAAGAACAGCCACTGCTGACTCTTCACAACAAACTGAACATTTTCGTCCGCGGCGATATAAAGGTTCGGTTTTAAGTATTACAGAAACATTTTTACGGATTATCATATTTAATCTGATTAATGTCTTCATCTTTTATGCTTAAACCTTTCTCATCAGAGCTGTTGAAGTTGTTCATTCGTTCCGATGAAGAATTTTACATATCACTTGCTGTAAGTCACCGCTTTCATACGTTTTGATACCGACGTTGTTAACAGCGTCGACGCTGCAGACAACAAAATGTGAAAGCGATCCATAGCGGGTTCTTATTACCTTTTTTTGACTTTTATAAAAAAATATTCATGGTGTATTATTTGATTATGTTTTTAAATTCTATTTACATATTTCATTTCTTAGAAAATAACATCACCCTTTTACGTTAAAATGTTTTTTAAAAAATCCATGTTTTTGGCATAAGTAGTTCCTGTAACATTTTCATACGCAGGTTCAAAGGTCAATGTTTCCATACTAGTATGTTAAACATTTTAATCTGGTAATGTTGCACAGTAATAAGACTGTGTAAGTGTAAATATTTCGTTATGGAAGGACGAAACAGCCTTGTGATGATATTCAATTGATTGTTTAACTGTATCTTATATAATTTGCATTAAAAGGCACTTTTCACTTGTGTGTCTTTTGTACACTCTTCCAACATAGACAAGAACAATTACAAGCGTGGTATCATCGAAAAAATATTTACACTGACCAATCAAATTAACTAAGACAGTTTAAGAATGTTGTAAAATTAGATGTAATCCTTCACTTAATATTTGAGAAATTTACTTTAGGACAAAATAGGACAAAACAACTGTATAATGAAGTTTCCATAATTATTTTTCCCTACGGTATCAAAGTCAAAGTTGTATAGAAAAGTGCTATTGAATCTTATATCTTTAGTACAAATTCTGCATCACTTTATCTACAGACAAGTTGTCTTCAGCAAGACCATAGTCTATGCTGAATGTAAACTTATCTTCCATCCCTTCCATCTTACGTTGAAACCAAGAACACCAAAACTCGTCTGCAAGAGGCACTAAACTTCATATCTACGTACTTAAACCTTAACAGAACAACTTGCCAAAAAACTGTATTACAATAGTGATGCTTTCAATTCTTCTATCGTTAGTTTTCAATTTGTGTTTCCCCTAAGATCAGGTGTTCATGTTTCGTACTTCATTCCCTACACTGAGACTGTTCCTCCAAGAGCCTGATTCTTCGGGTGAATGGCCGAAGGCGACTTATTGCCAAGTTTCATCTTCGATTTTTGGTAAGAGTTACGATTTTGTTTACTGGCTGTATTCTCTTATTTTCATCGCCTATAATTTTGCTATCTCGTATTGAAAATGCCATTCTTTGACCTTGATGCTTGTTGCTCGATATGTATATAGAGGCAATATTATACTATTCCTTGCTTTATGGTACCCAGTGTGTAATTTACAGTTTATTGCATAAGACCAAAACATAGATCGATATTCAATTTCCTCTACGTCTCCAGATCCACGACTTTTCACGTGTCTTGCCTTGATTCATGTGAAATCAATGAAAGAATCTATTGTCACCGCAGTTTATGTTGATTACAGGAACAACAACACTCTTCAGCATATTAATTTCTGACATATCAAATCCAAATGAAATATGCCGATATTGTATTATTAAGTTTCATTCAAATAAACCGAAAGTAGAATACATCGATTTTCATTCAAGCATTTATCACATCAATATGCAACAAATACCAGCATTATTCAATCCATAACTTAGCCAAACTATGCGTCTCGAGTTGTTCAGGATATATTTCGTTTTTGAGAATCTCCTCGACAAATGTTGACGATAAACAATTAATTAATATTTGATAAGTATAATGTATATATCAATTCTTGGTGAATATACCTATGTGCTTGACACAGTTCTAAAATTACCTGATGTATAAAAAATTCATAACAATTATTTGATTATGGGGCTAGTGCACCTTTCCACCTAGAACTTTACTTTTCTTTTGATTAATTTTCATTTTTCTGAGTTGTCTACTACGTTTCACAACTTTGTCCCTCAGTATCACTAACGAGTCCTCGAAGAAAGTAGCAGCTGTGATATGCAGTTTAATTCATTATTTGGCTCTTCTGTATTTCATGCTAAATTTGTATTGACAAGTGCTTTACACTCATGCCTCTTTGCACAATCTTCTATTTATCGAAAATGACAGTCAATTGATATTTTTTACGATCATAAAGAAGAATGAGCGAAAAATATCAATATTATGACATAGGCATATAACAATGGCATCAAACAAGAAACTGTTGAAGTGTCATATTTCACAAATTTAAAAGAAAGGGTAGAAAAAACATCATGAAAAATACACAAATACGACCGTAGAGTAACAATTGTATAATGATCCCGCATTCTGGTGACATGAAGGTTCCATGTGATTACTCCATCTTAAGTAATTAGTCACAGAGTTTAAAAGATGCAGGCTATTTAAACTTATTGGGACGTTTTACGGTCGTCGCCGTGGTCTCATTGAGAAATATTTCATTTCTTTGTACGATATGAAGCTGGACGTGTTTGATGCTCATTAGTTTGTCTGTTGGTTCTGTTGTACGGTATGAAGCTGGACGTGTTTGATGCTCATTAGTTTGTCTTTTGGTTCTGTGTACGGTATGAAGCTGGACGTGTTTGATGCTCATTAGTTTGTCTTTTGGTTCTGTTGTACGGTATGAAGCTGGACGTGTTTGATGCTCATTAGTTTGTCTGTTGGTTCAGTTGTGCGATATGAAGCTGGACGTGTTTTATGCTCATTAGTTTGTCTGTTGGTTCTGTTGTACGGTATGAAGCTGGACGTGTTTGATACTCATTAGTTTGTCTTTTGGTTCTGTTGTACGGTATGAAGCTGGACGTGTTTGATACTCATTAGTTTGTCTGTTGGTTCAGTTGTGCGATATGAAGCTGGACGTGTTTGATACTCATTAGTTTGTCTTTTGGTTCTGTTGTACGGTATGAAGCTTGACGTGTTTGATGCTCATTAGTTTGTCTGTTGGTTCAGTAGTGCGATATGAAGCTGGACGTGTTTGATACTCATTAGTTTGTCTGTTGGTTCAGTTGTGCGATATGAAGCTGGACGTGTTTGATACTCATTAGTTTGTCTTTTGGTTCTGTTGTACGGTATGAAGCTGGACGTGTTTGATGCTCATTAGTTTGTCTGTTGGTTCAGTTGTGCGATATAAAGCTGGACGTGTTTGATGCTCATTAGTTTGTCTTTTGGTTCTGTTGTACGGTATGAAGCTGGACGTGTTTGATACTCATTAGTTTGTCTGCTGGTTCAGTTGTGCGATATAAAGCTGGACGTGTTTGATACTCATTAGTTTGTCTTTTGGTTCTGTTGTACGGTATGAAGCTGGACATGTTTGATACTCATTAGTTTGTCTGTTGGTTCCGTTGTGTGATATGAAGCTGGACATGTTTGATACTCATTAGTTTGTCTGTTGGTTCAGTTGTGCGATATGAAGCTGGACGGGTTTGATGCTCATTAGTTTGTCTTTTGGTTCTGTTGTACGGTATGAAGCTGGACGTGTTTGATGCTCATTAGTTTGTCTTTTGGTTCTGTTGTACGGTATGAAGCTGGACGTGTTTGATGCTCATTAGTTTGTCTTTTGGTTCTGTTGTACGGTATGAAGCTGGACGTGTTTGATGCTCATTAGTTTGTCTTTTGGTTCCTTTGTTGTATACCTTGATTTGAGGACGTGACATTGCTTGGAATGACCAATATTTACATGGTGGGTGTCGTCCATAAAGCAGAAGACACTTTCTCTTCTGGAACACTTGGTCTTATTATCATTTTAATTTGTTCTGGAGTATCCGTGTAAATTTTTCTTTTATTCATATTTTGATATAATTTTATTGAATTTGGATTATGATTCTGTTGACATGTTGGTAGTTGTTACAAGTACAAAAGTTGAAATTGAATAAAAGGTAACAAAGCAATATTGTATGTGTTAATAAAAACGACGTATAAGTGTTTTTGTTATATATATCATATTTATATTTCGTATTAAGCATGTAGTCAGCACATTCCCGAATATATATTTGGATCGTAGACTACACAGAGAACCAGTCATAACATCACAGAGTCCATATTGTGTTATTGAAGCAAGGTCAAACATTTTGGCAAATATTTCTGTTGACTTACCGCTTGATTGTTGACCGCTGCGCAGTTCTCGTCCCTTTAGAAACCTGACGTCATATTTGTGTACTGTGTTGGCATTGGTTACTTAACACGTGACTACAGTCACGATCTGGGAGCTGTTTACCTACATCCAATATTGTATCTACATAAACATACCAGGCTAATTTGTCCGCGAGAGCAATGACCTTAAAACATGACTGTCTATAAACCCATCCCTGGTGTTGTACCACCAACTTTTATCTGCTTCCTAACAGATCAAGTAAGTAACATCATATATCAGTGTCTTTTACGTAACTGCAAGTCATTCTACGTCACTACAAGTCTTTTTACGTCGACGTAGCATTAATGCTGATAGTCAACAAAAACATTTCTAATTAAATACCTATATACATGACCTGATTAACATAGAAACAAATCACCAAGCATGTCTCTAAGGACAAAACAAATATCCGATCCTAAAATGATAAATGAAAGGATACAGAGACGGATTTTTTCAGGCTGCCTTACTCCGTAACGTTAATACACCATCTAACGTCAATCTCAATAGCGAGGAAAATAAACACAGACTATCGAGAGCTCTCGGTGACGTCAGCAAGAAAGTTTGGAGTAAGAATTTAAAGTTGTCTCTTTATTCACAAATTTCTTTATTTTTTTTATTCCACATCACATGTATTTTGTTTTTAAATTTTTGGGTGAAAACTGATTCCATATGTATTTAAACAGTTGCAAAACGTTGACCGACATTTGGCATGATATGGAATGAATTCAGAACTAGTAAGTGATTATGTCATACCATTGACACGGTTTATGTAATCTAAGTCACGTTATAATTACCACAGTATGTAGCTCTTAGCTTCCAAGTGCAGTAAAGTCAAGCCGGCTTCATTTGGAAACGGTACTTTATTACTACAAAGAGTACAAGCCTTTTATCGGCTTTTAAAACTGACTGAATAAATATGGGTCATAAACGAACAACACCAAACATCCCATGTATTATCATAACTGTGTGGTTAAATAAAGTGCACGTGAACATTTTAATCGCAAGCTTTCCAACTCTAATGATATTTACAGATAGAAAATTATTATCAAAATTTCAAAATCATTTTTGTCTGTAATTCCACGGTTACAGCAAAATTACTTCATTTCTGATATGATAATATATAATTACATTTGCACTGTAGCAATCGAAATTGTTGATTTTTGCATGTTAATATAAATGGGATTTTAACAGATGATAGTAATGTAGCTACCCAAAGTTTGAATTAGGAGTCATTTGAGAATACTATAACTGCCAAAAACGCATTTGCATTCGATATCTCTCTCCGAGAATATAGAAAACCCGTTTAAAGTTTTCTTCCCACCGTCTATTTTACAATCATGTTCCTGTTACTATTATGCGTGGATCATAAATCTTTTTGAACATTTTCTTCATAAATAACAGCATAAGATATGGTTTATCATAGTTTGAATCCAAAAATGAATTATCGACATGTCAACAGATTCTTAATTCGAACTCAAATACGATTAATCTTTGACAACACATTAAAAAAAACCCGAAAAATTTATGTGTAGAATTATTTCAAAAGGAATAAGACCATGTGTTCCAGAAAGGTAAGTGTCATCTGTTTTATCGGCTAGGGAGGTGCAAAAACAAACAAATATGGGGGAGAGGTCTTACCCTCTGATGTAGGGTCTGGACGGAAATTGTGTCAAATTATTTGCTCCGAGGTAGAATCAACGTAGTTTAAACTCTACTAATTCAATAATTAATTCAGTTATAATACAAAATAAATCTAAATCTTGCATTGATTCCTTTCAGCCAGAATTAACTTATTCCATATAAAGTTAAAATGATATTATATACCAATAAATATGTTCGCCTGTTCTTTCTACAACGGAACCTGCATTCACATTGATAATTTAGAAATAGTGTACTACTTGTAGCCAATTCTTGATACGCATGAGGCTTTCCTCATTACTTCGCCTGAAATCAAAGCGCTTTATTGACGCTGACTCTATAGGCAAACAATAAAATAGAAAACGACAGATGGTTATCCTTGATGGCCTTCTCCGAAAACAGGTATAATTAATAAAATCAGGAAAGATTTACAACCAAAATAATTAAATTTTATATATTTTTTATCGTGTAAGGTTTTTTTAAATACAAAATCAATTGTTTCGATCAAAATAACTCATTTCAACATACATTTCTTAATGTGATTATTATGTTTTTTCAGTGAGATTTTGCAGAATGTCCAGACCGGCAGTGACGACAAAGGACGTCCCGAGTCGCCTTGGAGCGCCATCAAAGGTGGTCCAAAATTCCTCAGTAAGGTAAGATACTGTTATCAATACACGTTGAGTGTTAAATGATGTAATTCAAATCCACAACGCGCTTGTTTTACAGAAAGACAAAGACGTCAATATTCCTTTCAAACCCCTCTTTGATACTGATATATATTCTACAGGAACCAGTCAGAGTGTACCGCCAGTCAGGAGGCCTATATGTTTCATGGTATCACAAACACACAAACGGCTGGTGCCAGTTTTCGCTACAAGTCCAGTGATCAGCTTCCAGAAATCAGAAGCTTTCAGACTGCCAGGAGCTTCTCACGTGTCGAAGCAGTTCGTGTGACTATCATTGACTGTTATATTGATCAAAAGTAATGTTTAACAACGTGTGAATAAAACCTTAACTTCTTATCAACTTGACAATACCGAAGTATAGACAAAGGGAAGGATTTTTTCGAAAACTTACAAGGAGAGTAGAACCAGATGTTCCAGAAAGGCAATCGTTTTCTGCTTCATGAAAATAAACGGCAACCCATAAATGGGTCGATCAAAGCATGTTCTCGAAATGGATCCGTGTTTATTACAATTTCAGATCTATGGAAACATCCGGTCTTATCATACTTTTTTTTTCATTTCTTTCATTCGTCATCGTTGATATCTTCTCTTATATCATCTTTTGAACGTTGAAAACTTTTAAAGTTCGAAATTTGATTTTTGCTTACGTGTTTGTAATCTTTTTATTTTTTTATCTTTTACTTATCTATATTTTTTTTTAGATTTTTTTATTAATTTATTGTTTACAGTTGTCAGCATATTCTTTTTTCTTTGCAGTTCTATTTAATTTACATTGAAACATAGCCATATACAAATCCGGTTTGCCGTATTGGAAAACTGAAAATTATTAAGACTTATAGCAGTACATCTTCACGGATAAACGCCGTAACCAGGACACTAAAAATACAAATATCACGTGACCGCTTCAGATGAAGTGGGCGGAGGGGGCGTGGCTCAATACCAGGAAATGATACCAAAAAATCAATACAGACGATAAAGGATTTGTTAAGAGCTTTTCACTTCTTAAACACAGATAACAGCCCTAGAGTTTGTATTACTGGTCAATAGATGATCGCCATGGAACGTGTATTAGTGATAACGACGCTCAGTCGGTTTGCAATAAAATGTTTGGCAACAAATTTTGCATCATTTAGAAAAAATATAATTAAAACCAAAACTAATTTAACCACGGCGAAAGCGTCTTTATATCGTTTCTTGGACAGGAAATCGCGGCTTTAATTGTTGAAAATTAGCTATCCACATTATAAACTGAATTCTTATCTACTTAAATTCCAAAATCTGACGCCGAAACTAAATCTGTAGATATAGTTATAATTGAATTTTATCATTACTGTTGTGAAATGGATTGCTTTAGCAGAGTACCGCAACACAACGGCTGTATTCCAATCTCGTTGGGAATATTTATTTTAATCGTTTATTTTAAGACGAGGTCTTGAAAGCACAGTCAGTGATTGCCCTGGTTGGCATGCAACGAACCTCCCGCAAGATGTTCAGAGAAAAAATCACCAGCTGCTACAGGGAAGCGATAAGCTCTGCAAAACTAACAAACATTTGAATATGAGGAGAGTACGTATGTCAATCCGATATGGTAGGTCCATGAATGGAAACTACATTCCCGTGTACTTTAAATTTAATCTCACACCAGACAATCCGATTTACAAAAGAAAAGAAACGGATATTATAACCGGTTGATCAGGAGCGTGGGGAATTCATTTGATTTTACCGATTAATTTTTATCAGACATAGCATTCGCTTACTTTCTTCAAAGTAAACTAAATGTCCATTTCTCGTCAAGCGTCTCGGCTTTCTATGGAGTTAAGGGCTACAATAACGACGATCCTGGCTTTCAACCAAGTCTTACCACGAGCAGATGGTTTTGAACATTGAAAACATATAACTTTCACTTACAGAACATTTCCGCCAATGGTGATCACAGTTGCAGATAATTTTGATCTCGTCGACGTTTTTTTATGCATGTATAGCACGAAATAATTAGCTTTTATCACTAAGAACCATGAATTATGATACAAATTTGCTGATTTTGGGCAAAATACTTTAATGATATACGCAATTAGATTACGCAAAAACCATGATTCTTGAAAGTAGTGAGACCGACGGTCGTGGCATGCTCATGGTCCGGGAAATTATGAGAAACGCACTTTTTTCTCGGTCTATTTCTATTCCGTTACTTTCACTCCTTTATCTACAATTGAATGACAACATTTAATTTCCTTTTCAACTCTCTTCTCTATGAGTTGCCACATATTTTTCTATCTCTCAGAGCACAGACAACCTTCTCCTGATGGTCTCCTTTCATTGGCTCCATATCCAACATTAACACACACACACACACACACACACACACACACAGTAGAGAATAAATCACACCAAACACACACATACATATATAGTAGTAGTAGTAGTAGTAGTATATATATTTGTGTGAGTTACAGTAAGATTGCGAAATCAGGGATTTCGTGAAATCACTGAAACTTTCAGTGAATTCATTCACTTAGTAATTTCACGAAATCACTGAAATCTTTAGGGATTTCCTGTAATAACTGGAACGATGCTTCACAGTTATTACACGAAATCCCTGGCTGTCCTTTGCCTTAAATTATAATTATAATTATAATTCAAAAATTTGTGTAATACAACAGTATTTTTTTCAGTAATTGCAGGAAATCTTTAAAGATTTTAGTGATTTCGTGAAATTACTAAGTGAATTAGGGATTTCACAAATTCACTGAGTGTTTTAGTGATTTCACAATCTTACTGTAACATATATATGTAGCATACAGAATACACTATAGGAATATACAAAGTATAGAAGATAAATATATAAATACTATTTAAAATAATCTTCATGGAAAAAGAAGAATTCTATTAAATCTATATGCACTAAACCTTCACAAAGTACATGAAAATTAAATTTATCTACATTATGTGAAAAATCTATTAACTCTCTGTAAAAATGACCTATGTGTATGATATTATCGCAGTATTCAGCTCGAACAACCCATGTGTTCCTTCAGTACTGTTACACCCCAGTTTTCCTCTCCAAGGAAAATAAACATCCATGTCAGACATACACAAGTTACCAAGACAAACATCCATGAAAAGGTTCCGTAGATGACTGTTTACAACTTAACACATACACACATCGACGAAGATAAAGTACTTAAGACGTGAATGTAAATATCGACCCCAAATCCCATTGCTTTGTGGTGTTGAGGGAAATCGACAAGACGGCATATTGTTCTCACACTAACTCCGCTGACCTTTCAAATCTTTCTTAATAATTGTATTTCCAATCCTATTTTGTTAGATTCTACACCATAAAAAGTCCATTAAATGGAGTCGTTTTATAATTTTCTCTCTAAAATGATCGGGTCTTTGAGACCGTAGTGTTTTTAAAGTATACCCTTTAAACGATAGCTTTTCTAATATTGGTTCTTTAATTCAACTTCCGGCAGCGTTGGATCTTTATTCACGAGGAGTTGTCTCCCCTGGGAGTCGAACAGACTATCCTTATACACGAGACCGGCAAGGTATAAAAATACGCGAGTTGTAACCAATGCCTGTCATTAGGTCTAGACACAATAAATTCTCCGCGACAAGTTTTTAAGGGACGCCGACTGTTAACATGGACAATATTGTTGGTACAAAGGGGAGTGGGTGGGTGATTCCATTTCACGAATGGGGGAGACAAAACCAATGACTTTCTTATCCAATTTCGTCACAAGACAAGACAAATAAGCCTAACAAAATTAATTTGACTGTTGTAGACAAATCCTCAAAATAATTTAATCAAAATCAGAAAAAAAAAAACATATTTTCGTCCTGTGATTATCTATTTCCGCGAGGAAACGAGATTTTCACTCATTGTTATGAGACGGTTTTTTCCAGCTTGACTTAAGGACGATATGCCAAACAACATGATAGTTCATATGACCCCTTATTATTAATCATCACAGAAAACATCTAGAAATTAAATTGGTTAAAAATTCAACCTGACAAAGTGAAATCCTTGAGGACAATGGAAAATGATAGTCATACTTCAGTTATTTCACATACTTCAAAATCACGCATGTCAAAGAATAAATTCTTTGTCACTTTACATGGATATATAGCGCTCACAAAATCCACAGGTACTAAAATTCTATGTCAATATCAAACTATTCATCATTTTTTGACATGGAATATCGCAAAATTACTAGAACCGCCAAAATAAAACTAAAGAATTAACGACCTCACAGTAATATGATATGTATTATTAAGTAAAAAATACACAGAAGTGAATAACATTTTTAATACAAATGTATAGATACATAAAATCACAAAATTATGAATTATAATGTATCATTCAGCTGTTTTGTCCTTCTAGGACTCGTCAGTGATGTTAAGATATCCAATGGCTTAAGTCTGATATATATATATATATAGTTGTTCTATGGTCATATCATAAGTTTTCCTGGGGAATTCGTTGTTCTGAAGTGTGGTCGCATTGGAGAATTCGATATTATATACTTTTACTGAGTGAGATGCACATGTGTCGTCAATGAAGCTGAAGACGCTAATCCTTTCGGAACAAATATGGAACTGAATTTAGTATTTATTGAAGTTTTACTGATGCGTAAATGTATTTTTTTCTTCAATTTGTGTCCTTGTTTTTAAGCCTGAGTTTGTTTCCCGATTTTGTAAACATGTCGGCAACATTAATTTCGATTTTAACTGCATTTTTCAGTTTGAACTTTGAATGACCAGATATGTATGACTTGTTCAGTCTGATTCCATTTCAACAACTCAGTCACGTTATTAAATCCACAACAGGTGAATGTACCTGATGTGACTCCGTGTCTAAACTAAAACAAGTCATTATTCAAGGCTGCCTTTATACATTTCATTTATATTACAAAACCGCTCTCTCTTTGAGAATTAAAAAAGATTGCGGTTTTCTTCGTTTTTAATGCATTTTTTCCATTTTAGAATAAAACAAAAAAATTAACTCAAATACAATTATTTTAGAGTAGCTGTTTTTGGTGCCGTAGATCAGAGGTCTTGTTAGGTAGAGGTTTACTCAGTTCTCTGCCCTCTCTGGATTTAATTCCAAAATGTGATATTTAATCATAGATATCTCGCACTTTTTTCTGGTGCCAAACTTCGAACAGCATATTCCAGAGAAACAGAATGTTTTTCAATGAGATTGCTCTGACGACCGCAGAACTTTCCCAGCATTGAACAAAATGTTATCTGATAACCTCAAGCTCTTAATCCACAAATGTAATATACCAGATTACAACTAGAAATGTCTTAAGATCAAACTTTTGTTGTGTGTACACTGTGATCTTGTCTTTCTGATTAAGGACATGCTTGTCAAGCTACAAACTTTGAACAGCTGATACAAAAAACTGTGTATATTCGACATAGAGCAAAGATTCTTTGTATCTGGTATCTTTGTATCTAGTTGTAACAGAGGTCATTATTTATTTGAATGCCGCCACAAGGATTCGAACCCAGGACCCCGGCTTACTAGTTTGACGCTCCACTGATCAAGCTAATGAGAATTTCTCTCCAACCGAGCAGTGTATTGAACCAAGGTTACGTAATGAAGGACAAAAGTAAATAAAAACTTGCTTTGTTTCGGTAAAAAATGTCTCAAAAAGTATCATTTAAATGTTACCAATCGACTTTTCTGCGGAAATTTGTCATTAAGTGTAGAAGGTTATTTTGCCACTTCAAAGGAAAATTGAATTGTTACAAATTTTTCCTTTTGCTACACAATCTAGAACGAATCTTGTTACTTTCCGAATCAAAATGTAACACAATTTCAAATTTAAACTTTGAATTTTGCTGTTGGCATTGCTTGTACTTTGTGACCTTATAACGATAGTGTTCCGTTTGATTATTTAGTTATGTTAAACGTCACTTCACATGTCAAACCTTGTGTAAAAGATGAGAATTAAATGATCGATGTTGTTTTCTGTGCACAGTGTGTGAAGGATTAACAAAGTCCTTGTTAAGACTGGTGTTTCGCAATTCGTGCAATATATCTTCAACACGTAAATGCCACATTTCTCGTGATGATAAATGAAAGTCGGATCAGATCCAGTTTCTTGCGAGGTCGTTTGTCAGACAGTTCGAATGTGCAGTCCTCAGACATAAAAGACTTTAAAAATAAATGCAATTGTTGAAAATGAAAATTGAATCCTACACAAAACTTGGAAATCCTGGTGTTGGGTAATTTTGAGTTAAGCAATAAATCAAAGCAATCGGAATCCGTCTCAAAATAACACTTGATCATATCTTGTACAGTTTATTCGGAGGGGTTGACCTGAAAATTGTTCAGGATAAATGTGTTTAAGCGAATTCCGCTATCCTATCACGATCTCCCTCAATTCCACTATGATGTTTTTTGCATCAGTAAGTTTACTTGTGACGCACTGTGTTTAAACGCTACCGTTTCCAGTGGTTTATTTTCTTTTCGTTTAAAAGGCAGGGCGAGGTGATATGTTTTCCCAAGCGTCAAATCTACAAATATGGCTGAGATCAACAAATTTATTTTACTGCAAAATTCACCTGTAAGGCTTTATGTAAGATCTTTCAAATAAAAAAGGGTATTGTAAAAAAAACGTTCAATCTTATTTTTATGCCCCCTGATCGTTTTTTTTTTTTTTTTTTTTTTTGTTTGTTTGTCTCAGCTGTTTATCTGTTATCAACTTTAACCTTGTCCATAATTATCGCACGTAAGGGGTAAGGCTTTCATATATGGCTTGTGAGTTCCTTGTGATGCTAAGGGCCTACATTTATACCTAGGAAGTGACTGAGGAAAATCCAAAGTGGTCGATAGGAATGTCAAAATCTAGATGGGGAGGTGCTTTCGTGCTTATTCGATAAAAATCATACTTTTCTTGTATCTGGTCATCGAAGAATGTCGAGTACATGTGGATATAAAGCACCTCCCAGATTTTGACACTCCTTTCGACCACTTTGAATTATTCTAAACGCGCCACTATTCGAATGTGATCCACTTGTTTTAGAGAAAGGCTTTATTAATACAGGGTATTTATTCCTGTGACTGGAGAACAACAGCAATGCTAACTACCAAATCGTCGAAAAGCTACTTGGATGAACGACACAAATGAAGAGATTTTCTATTCGTTTCATTAAACTCTGATACATACTATTAACAAGCTCATCAAGATCGCAACAGATCTTGCTTTATTCCGTGTGACGGTCGTGTTTATCAAACATTTCACCATAAATTGTATTACACATGTTTCCCGCTATTTTATTATGTCTCGACAACGGGTTATATACTTCAGTGCCGTACAGACCCGGCGGTAATGGTACTTAAGGCTCCCACAGAGAACCCAGTACCAAACACAAAGGTATCGACTCAAACATGATTATAACATAACTTATTGTTTTATGATCGCTCGTGTTTATCTTTACAGCTATGCCATGGCTGACAATGCGGTTTCCAGCAGCAAGCACAAGCTATTAAGACGTTTTATTGCCGTAGAGAACGCTATGCAGAACAATTACAATATTTTAAAATATCACTCGCAATTACGGGCAGGAAATGTTTGTATTAAGATCCAAATATTGTAAATAAAATAAGTTATTTTTTAACGATGGTAATATATTGGTGGTCCTCAAGAGATTGTTCCGTTTTAAGGATTATTGAATATTAGGAAGACGAGAGTGATTTATAACTGGCGTTTTTAGTAGTAAAATATAAGTATGCGTTAGATCAACAGGAACATATGGTAGACACAAGTTGTCCGGCAAACTGGACCATCTGCCTGACTGACGTCATCATATATCTCTCTTGGCAACAGTTCTGACTTCTAATGGCTTTTTTAAAATATTATACCATACACTTCCTCTTTTTTACTCTTATTTATTTCTATTCTACGAAAAAATATTCAAAACATTATGTCCTTGCATTTATCATATTCACAAAATCAATTGTGTTCGTGTGTATGTGTCTTGTGTAATTTAAGAATTGGAAACACAAGTAGTACCTGCCATTTTTAAACAATTTCTTTTTTCGTTTTGAATTTTAAACCAAGTCGTTATAATTTTTTGCTGAAGGAAAGAACGTCATGGAGAAACACAGTTATATCTCTAATGCTTTTCACAGGGAGAAATTTAACACTTGAACTGGGGACGTCCTCCAGACATTAACTGATGTTTCTAAAAACACATTCCAATCCAATACCGTCTTGAGAATATCTCTTCACTACGGGCATCGTCAGGAATACTTCCCCATTACAAGTTTATACCAATGTAAGACATGCAATTCGCTATGGAGCAATTAACCTGCAAACTTTGGAAAAAGAATTTTCTCTGTACAATGACAAAATGAAAACAACATAACGACTTGGTATTAAAATAATACACTTATAAAAATTGTTAGAATTCTTTTCCGAAAGATAAGAATATTATAGCTAACACAGGGCATTAAAGCCGCGTGGACAGATTGGTTTTATAGTTTTTGACTTTTAACTATCAATTTTATCCCCTTGTTAAGAAGATTCTCAAGACCTTAGTTCGACCAGCCTGACTTATCAGCAATAAACAAAGGAATTGGAAGCATAAACTGGTCAGATTCTTTAACAGCATGTCTACTGCTAGAAGCTCAAGTTTGACACGTTATATAAAAAGATAGGGGAAATTAAAAAGCACGTCCCTCTGGGAACACAGCGAAGTGGTTACACCAGAAAGTTAGAATACGCAATCGATGATAATGTACGCCAAAGATTGATTGTTGAAAAACACGCTCGAGAAAAATATTTCTTGGGGTCATCAAACTATAAGGTAAAAATACTAGGAAATAAGAAAATTTATTAAGTTTGAACAAAAACAGGAAAATTACGAACACTGCAGGACGGAAAACATGTCTATCCATCCTTTTGATGTTGAAGAGGACTACAGACAAACAGGCTTGGCATCTACAGTGTATATTTTTAAGGCAATGAATGTGATATTTAAGCGATACGAAATGCACCACGTGGAACGAGATAAAATAAATTACTTTTGCCAGATTTGTTCTATATATGCCAATTTCTTTACTAATTTAGGAAAATGAAGATCTGTGAGAAGTTTCATTAGTATGGGTAAGTGTCGTGCAAATACGACGCACAGATGACTTCTTTTAGCAGTTAATTAGTCGAAACACTAAACCCCGTATTAGGCAGTCCTTTGTTAGAATATAACACATGTAATCACAATTAAAAGACATGGAAATCTCTCAGGGCTCTTTAAATAAACTGAGACAAAACATGATCATTTCTGTTAACGACTGTATTGCCCAAGTGCAAACATTAAACAATCTTTTAAAATACAGCACAAACAAATCTATTCAAACATACAAGAGACTGGAACAACATAGCACAGACTTACAAGAGACGGGAACAACATATCACAGATTTACAAGAAACGGGAACAACATAGCACAGACTTACAAGAGACACTGGAACAACATAGCACAGACTTAAAAGAGACGGGAACAACATAGCACAGACTTACAAGAGACTGGAACAACATAGCACAGACTTAAAAGAGACTGGAACAACATAGCACAGACTTACAAGAGACTGGAACAACATAGCACAGACTTACAAGAGACGGGAACAACATAGCACAGACTTACAAGAGACGGGAACAACATAGCACAGACTTACAAGAAACTGGAACAACATAGCACAAACACATCTTTTCAGACTTACAAGAGGACTGTCTTAGCCTAGTCTTACTCTACATTTTCTTCTCATAAAAAGTGTAATATAGATCTACAGAATTCGTAGCTAACATCTGTGTCGACGTGAACAAGCTCAGTTTCTTTAACAATAAACACATGAATACTTATAATAAGGGGACGACAATGTCACGCGGAACATCAATTTTAAGTTCCGTTTAACTGTCAAGGAAATATAAACATGCAGTCTTTTTTTCCTTTTCTAATTATATCATACCTTCCCACGGCCAAAATAGCATCACTTACGAGTCTAGTAGGAATGAAAAAATAAAAAGTATGATGCAATTGAATTCATTATTTGGATTGCTGTTTTTTTCATTTTACGTAATTAATTTGCATTAAAAGATTATATTCACTTGAGAGTCAGGTACAGCCCATCAGCTAAATATTTTGTTTTTTTTTTAAATCCAACGAAAAAACTCAGAATAAAGAAAGATATATTGTATTTAATCTTCTCAAGCCCAGTGTTTTAGGACAATATCCTTCTAAGCCGAGGTATAAAAGTATAAAAACATAACCTGACAGCCTCTTTCAGCCTTAATGATAATTCCTATATACATATTTTAAACAATAGCCTTCCAAATTGTCTACCACATTGGCTGTATACCGCTGTTGAAAGCTCAAAATCTCCATATTTCTCTCCAATAAGTAAATAATTCAGAAAATCATATAATTTCGAGTTTATTATATTCTACTGACGTTTATATTATTTAGTTATGTGTAAATCAATTAAATACTATTTACAATGGATGAGCAACATATGAGAGGACGTTGAATTCTCCGATGTTTACCTTCATGTACTGGAAGGATAATAAAGCTTGTTAGGTTTATTACACTGAAATGACGTTTTCACTGATTATTGAAAATTTGATTTATCTTAAAATAACATTTGTTAATAATTAGGTATTTATGTAATGGGTCTTTTTTCTTTGTATTTGTTTTCTAAACAAATACCATGTTGCTGTTGTTTTTTTCACTTCCTAAAGGAAATTCAGTCTATGACTCTGGCACTGACAATACTTAATATTTATTAGTAAAGTATAATCAAATTTGCACGCAATTTGAAACTGTATATGTAATCATTCTCAAGAAACGGTATATGTACACATTTCCGTTACGTACAAATCAATATGCTGACAATGATTTCGGCCAATTTGATTTTTATCGATCGCCGTCTAACATTTGGGGTTCCTAGGATCACTGACAAATCAGTCGTACAGTCAAAGTTTGGCCACGCTATATCGGATTCTACATTTTAATTGAAATGTGTAATCACTTATGTTCTTCAATCCTTATCAATATCGATAATTATACACGAGCTCTGTGCATAAAGTCGGTCAGTACAGATAGGCACATAGATTAATCGATATTTTATATAGAATGTGCTCACGTGACACGTGACAACAACGTAAGTAACATACGTCACCAGGATCTGTCGACGATTAGAACAACATCGTGATTAGGATGTCAAACGATCCCATTTTTTTTTTAATTTATTTGTTTATTTGTTCTCAAACAGTCTTCCCAAGCTGCAAAAATATTAAAGCAAGTAGACATACAACAGCTGAAACGCTGAAAGGTTTATTTTGTTTTCTGTTTTTTGTTTTCTTGTTTAGAGTTTTGTTGGTGGTTCAAATTCTCTTAAATCTTTAAGCAAAAAAGAAGGACCTTTTCACGGAGGACCTGTAGCAGACTATCGATATCTTTATGTGGAATGAATCTTTAGTGACGTTACTCTATTCACGGAAGTAACGGTAGATCGAACACATAAAAAATAACAACCTACATATTTATTCTTTAACCAAGATTTTGTGTTTTCATCTCATCGCAACTATTATCCGTGTACAGTTACTGACAAGCTGTAAAGTACTTATAATAACACGCTACAAAAATGCATTTTCCACTATTGCACTATTGCCAGTCGCTAGTGAATGAAAAAGAAACTTCAATATAGTGTTGGATTTCAATTGGAATTAAATATTGGATACAGAGCCATAACGCTACCATGCTGAATTGGATTTATCCTCAATGCCAAATGTGGACGGCATAAATCATGAAACTATAGAAGCTTACTGTCCAAAATGAAAACAAAACACCGCTCTTTGTCTCTTGATTGCAAGGTCAAAACATTGCTCAATATCGTTGTTAAAAGAACAACGTGCGCTTTGCTGCAGATGATATAGCAAAGCGGGTTAAGAATAACAGTGTTGAGTTCGGTGGCGTGACTATCTGTACTATTGACTTGTACATAAGAACAAACAGTTCCCCTCTGTAGTTTTTTCGTACTAGACTAAATTATCCGTAGACCTCATAAGGATCGGTATTACAACCCTGGCCAAGTCCTTCAACTTAACATTTATATAAATCAACCAGATGATGTATCATCACCAGTAATAAAACGATATAAACCTGTTCATATAATGTAAAATAATTAATTTTCGCGGGGGTTTTATTTTCGTTAATCCATATGTCCACGAACTGTCATACTTAGTATATGTACATTTTCAGAGCTGTATTTGTCCATGAAATCACAAGGACCACGAAATAGTGATTGTTCAAGGACCACGAAAATTTAGCCCCACGAAAATATATCATACCGTGAGATAAAAATATCAGGATAGCTTTGTATGGCATCCCTCAAGGACGGAAAACTTACTGCACAATTGTTGGCAGCTATAAGTAACTTCAGATCGGAAAAGGAAAGGACGTTTTCCGCTCGAGCTGATGGAATGAGTAATTTGTCACTTCGTTGGTAGCGATGTGTTACAGCCCCTGTCAGCATATTTTGCAGTCCCGCAAACCAGGCCTGGGTGATACATGACATTACTTCCCGAGGACGTACTGATTGCTCTGCTAGAGTGAAACGGTCGAAAGCAAATATCAAAGCACGCACAGAACAGCTCAAATGGTCGGCGAGATCGGAGCAATTCTAATGATGAGAAAATCTTAATGTTATTTCGTGAAGGGTTGTTTTTTTCGAGGATGAAAATAAAACGGAAGAAATAGAGAAAAAACTACAAGAAATGGATACAATGAATTCAAAACAAAAAATAATATCCCTATCATCTTTTTCGTCAAAAACAAAATTATTTTCGCTTTATGCAAAAATCGCAAAAATTTTCAACATCGAAGAAAACACCTTTACAATTTTCTTAGGTGCGGTAAATATCTGTATGTCTTTCTCCTTATAATCGTGCAGTAAAATTGGCATTTTCTTCTAAAACTGAAACATGATTGGCCAGGTTTATCTACTAGTGACTTCCCAAGACACCAATAGTATGTATATATTGAACTATCTCATTCCATAAAGCTTTTTCGTTACAACGTTGTGTGCATCAAGCCCGCAAAGCTTTGCTGTTCTGTCGGAGTTTTGTGTCAGATTAAGTTACAGTTAACAATACATTACTTATGGTGATATATGACAAATCGTCATTGCGGCAATACACCTTCAAAATTAATCTCTTGTGATACTTCACTGACGTGGTACAAGAGACACAAACATGGATAACATCTTTCAATACAAATTTAGGATTAGAAGATAGATTTATAAGCCAGAGGACCAGGGTTCGAATCCTAGCGGCGGCATTTGAATAACATATATATAACCTATGTTACGTAGGCGCCCATTTAACAGTGGTCATTTTTTTATTCAATGCTTCCGCTAGGATTCGAACCCTGAACGTTTGGGTAATTAGTCCATCTCCTCACTTTGCCGTGCGGTATATTTCGGACAGTTGTTACCAGGGCTATGTACATAAGCAATTGCTTTTATGAAAATGTAATGTCTAGCAGGCTTTGTTTCAGTCACGTTTGACACTCCTGTGCTGATTATAAGTCCACCAATGATTTGGACTTTGGTCCTTGAGACATGATATAAAAAATGCCCTTCAATCGGCCAAAATATGCACAAAATAACCGACTTGTCAACTTGTGGAGCAAAAAGTCCTTGATAGTAATAATACCATTGTCAAGAACTAGACGACATGTTGCAATGACAGAGGTGTTTTTATCTGTCTGGGACAAGTAAAAAGTTTCACATGAATTCAAAGGTTTAATCATAGGCATTTTGGTCTGAAGTTTTAACCACATGTTTCGGAGGTATTTATCTTTAATAGTACTGTCCATGTCACAATCACAATTTGGGTATGTTTTAAGTTCTATACAACATTTAATTACAACTGCACTTGTCTGGAGTTATTTGCCGTCGTGAGTGCAAAATCTGGCTTGTATAGTGAAAGGTTATATAAAATTTCATATCTTGCTATACGTGTAGCTACCTCTTAAGTTTTCCGTCCAAAAATATAAATACGTCTTCTTGTGACTGATAAAGCTGTCTGTAGCATTTTGTAACCTTGACTATCTACCCTTCTAGAAAAGAAATTCGCTTATCATTGACGTATTCAAGTTAATTGGGAAGTAATGCTGAATTATTTGTCTATTTCAATATTTCTAATAATTATTATTCCTGAAATCTCGCGATACTTCACTTCCGCCAATAATTTAGAAAAAAAATATAATTTATTTATTGTCTCCCTTGAGTCGAGTCACGATATCATAAACAAATCCACATTTTACACATTAATCATGTTTTCTTTTATACCGTGACACAAACACAGCGACGTTACAAAACTCTGAGTTATCCACAGACTTTCTGAATTCTCGGGTATCAGTACGAACGCGCCTTGTCTTATTACCCGTTATTTTACACCACTCGTGTTTAGATAAGTATGTTTGCGAGTCTCCTTAAAAGTGTTTTTGGCAATGAAGTTTCACATTGTAGTTTTGGGTGAAATAAAATGTAGTATACGCTAATGAAGTTTAATGGAAGCACCACTTTGCTCTACCCTTGTGAGGGACGGTATCTGCACAAGAAAGCTTTTGATGCAATTTTTAGTATTAAAAAGCATTTAGTTTCAAGTTTACTCCATCCCAGAAGCCACACACTAAAGATGATTAGAATCGAACGCGCCTAAGTCAATAACAAAGCCGTTCGTCAATACACTATCAAATAACCGGCTGTCGAACTGAAAGGACGTCGATCAAATGGGTGTTGGATTAATGGACATTAATTGTGACTTTGAGGAAGTTAGTGAATCCGAACTAACGGGTATAATTACACTGGAGAGCCCAAATGGTTATTGCTTTTCAAAGTGTTTGAATCAATAGCCGATTTCGCATTATAGTGCCTGTATTGGTAAAGTGGTAAACAATACATGACGTCATAATGGCTGTATCAATAGACCATAGAAATAAATATACCATGAAAATCACTAAACCATAAAAATTAATAAACCATGAAACAAGAAATGACGTCATATTACATGTATTGACCAACAGAATAAGTAAAAAATGACGTCATGTCCCATATCATGAAACGATAGACGAAACAACCGATGACGTCATAATGGTTGCAACAGTAAACCATGAAAACCGATCAACCATGAACAACTGCAGATATCATGTATGAAAGTATAATAATGAAACGAAAAGACAAAAAAATATTGGTGTTAGCGTTTTCAGAAGAAATATTGTTAATATTGATACTTAGTTTTATGTTTTATTAATGATGGGTATTGGTAAACAGCTAAGACACTGCAAGCTCACAATATCGTGCTTTGTATAATACTTGAATCAGAGGAAGGAAACGCATTACTAAATACGGACAAAAGATAAGTGTGTATAGATATTGAGGAGGCTATGTGCTCCTGAAGGATAAGCATATACGCTTGTTGTTTAATCCAAGTAAGAAATGTCACGTTCTCAAGTGAGAACAATGAAATAAGACGAAAGCACAAGACACACTAAAGAACACCGAACTCATTTTACTCCATAAGAAAAAAAAGAATCTTTTTCAATATTGGGATCCTTGGAAGACAATGGGGGAAGAGGATGCATTGTTATCGTCTTCTTCAATTTAAACTTTCAAACCCTGTGTTGATATTGTGTTAGTAAGCTGTCAAAGTATTCCATGGAATGCACTATATTGGGGACAAGGCCTAGAATATCGAACCAACTATTAAATTTAAACGTGATCACCGTTGGTTGGTGAAGTACATTACCGCTCTCTGAATCTGACTTCACAGACAATTTTGAATCTTTTTTTTAACAGCACGACCGAAGTATCGGATTTCAATGGTTATTTCCCTGCATAACGCCCAAATGTCAGATGCATTACGTCGAAAAATTTCACGGAAATTTACACACACACAAAACTTCTTATGTAACTTTCTTCAAATTGTCGTCGGATCGATTTTATTGAAAATGTCTTCCAAGTGAAATTTGCACCAAAGGAGCTTGATGAAGTCTTATACAAGTTTATTTAATTGTATGTTTGTTTGTCTACAAGTATCAGTTGAATCAGCCTCTACACATTAAATCAAACTTGACGTCTGCACATACATGTTCGGCTATACAGGGAGTGTTGTACATGTACCTTGTTGTCAAGTAAATCGTGCATTTGATTTATCTGGAGAAAATAAACAAGTCTCGCAAAGTCTCATTTTGATGAGAATTCATCTGAATGCGTCACCAGAGAACATATCCGGTAGAATCAGATTATGGATCAGCAAAAATCATTTATATCCAGAGAATGATAATATACCAATCATGCACGCGTATTTCTGCTTTGCACGTGCACATTTTATTGTTGCATATTTTGTTTGGTAACCAACATTTCTTCTGAACTGTAACACGATGTCATGGCTGTAACGATTTGCCATCGTCATCTACAATTACGTCTTCAAACCGGAAGTGAGAGGAGCCATCTTCGCCTAATGAGGGCGTGCTAGTGACTGTTGTCATGGGTTACCCCATACCGACCTGTGCGGTAAATAGACGTGCCAGACGCGCGCCTGTCAGTCGCCGCTATTATCTCATCGTAAATGCATGACGGTATTAAGTTTATACTGCTGTGCCACGGTAACACGTATTGAATATGGTCAGTTTACATGCTTGTACAGTATATTTTGTCTCCAAATATCTGTTTTATATCTTAATCGAAAACGCGCGTCTTACTCATAGAAACAATCTGCTGAGGTTAGTTTTTCATAAATTTGTCACCACATCCTTCCAATATGTACTAAACTATTGATGATCATGCACTTACATCATTCAATGAAATATTAGTCTAGGATAACGAAATAAAAAAAGTCGAGAAATCCTTAATTGTATGCTTGTACACTCACTAATTGTTTACTAATAGTTGTTGGTTTGCTTTCATTCAAATTGAAGCGAGAAAATAAATTATTTTGCATGTTATTTGATAGCATGCCTAACAACGTCTCAATTATCGGCGTTTGACAAATTTATTCTCTATTTCAAATATTGCTGTCATGATGTGAACATTCAAATTCTCTCTGATGTAGTCGGGGTAATGATTCATAGCATAGTGGTTTCTGAATCTGTATGTATATTGTGGACCTCTGAATCATAATCTTAATTATGACCTTTTTAGAGTTAATCTCCTTGAGAATGCATATTGTGAATGTGTTTATCCTTGTGAGAATGTCTCACTATTTTATTGAATGTCAAAGTTTCTCGAACGAAAGACGTATTTTAGTTCAAAATTTAGATAATTAGAACGTTGCATTAGATATAGAAATTCTTTTGTTTGGCAATTCTCAATTTTCCGTGGACCTTAATGCAAACATTTTTAGATCTGTGCAAAACTATATTAAATCCAGCAAGAGATTTTGATGCCAATGTGTAACAATAATTGTATATTTGTATTGTTATGATTGTAACGTCATTTAAAATGTATATTGGTAGAAGGCGTTGATAAGTTGCAATAACTTGTGTCTAATCCTTTGTCTATCTTTTGGCAATAAATATGTTTAAATTAAACTAAATCATATGCATATACCTCTTCACAAATCTAATCATACGTGTCACACGTTAAAGGTTAAAAAAACGTCAAATTTCAACCTTTTTGTACAGATGGACTAGGACTTGCCATAAAAGGATAAAAAAAGACTTCTGACACCAAGACACTGGTTTCATTATTATATTAATAACAATATCCATCGTTATCTGGAGTGTACAAACCGTTAAAATCGGTCATCTGCCGTGTAAACCAAACCGCGTAATTAGCTTGTTAACCGCTTCGGTACGCGCTAATTGTGGTTATGAATGTGTTAAAGTTATACAAGCTTCAGCGGACAATGGCACGCTATATTACCGGGGCACTTGTCTTGTCCATTCCTATAACGGAACTACCATACATCAGTTGACCCCGCTACCCATCCATGCCTCCGTCAGTCTCATTCTTATGAATTTAGAAGCAAGCAGCCATCTTATATGCAAATCGCCAATACGTTTAATTAAATACGTAATGTAATTTCACGGAGACTAATCTTGAAGCCTTTGGGATTCGAGTTCTTAGAGAGTGATCCTCTGTCCAGATTTTACACTGGAAGGTGGTCAGTGACATTTGCGATGTTTGTAACCAAAGTCTGTACCAATTTAGAGGTGAAGACAAGGGGCACGGTTGCTCATGCATACGATATCGTATATATGTATTAACAACAGGATCCGAGCGACATCATCTGCTTATAACTAAAGCATCAGAGTGTCATCGTCGATGGATATCTCCGACGTAATATTCGCTCATAAACTCCAATACTGGTGCAGCACGTTCTTATCTATGGTGTCCGTGCGACTCTTCGCTTTTTCGCTAAGGCATCCGTTGGTCATTTATTAATTTGTTTATCTATTTACTAATTTATTTATTTATTTAACGGGTTTTAAGGCCTTTCAGAGGACTAGTGCGGTCATCCCCGACATCATTCGCTTATTTAACCTATGTACCTGTATGACATTATTAGCTTATTTTACCAATGTATCCGCAGGTTATCGTCGGCATCATTCACTTATCTTAAAATCGGTGTCCGTGTGACATTGTACACGTATTTTACTAGGGTATCCGCGAGTTATCGTCGGCATCGTTCACTTATTTAACATATGTGTCTGAGCGACATTGTTCACCAAGGTATACTTATTTAACCTATGTGTCTGAGCGACATTGTTCACCAAAGTATACTTATTTAACATATGTGTCTGAGCGACATTGTTCACCAAGGTATACTTATTTAACTTATACTGTATTTATTTGACATCATTCGTTTATTTTACCAATGTACCCGTACGATATCGTCCATGTATTTATGCCGGCATGAACGCTCACGTTGTGGTCAAGCAATATGAAATTAGAATAAATCATATTTGAAAAGAATGCTTAGTTCACACTATGTACTGTTTTTATTTCCCCTAGACAACGCTCTGTCCCATACAGGAAGTTCGTACCACCAAACAACAGACATATTGTTTGTAAATAGAACTATGTAAACTCAAATCATTAATCGACACCGATTTTTACTTGTAAATCCTAAGCCTTTGAGCGATTCGTCAATAAATCAAATAAAGACCAAAACAAGCTAATCAGGGACAAAATTATATAAACATTTTAATAGCATTTCAGTGTCACCAATAGAAAGTAACAGACCATACTTTTGTGATGTTGCAAGATGTAAGCAACCATTTAGTTCTACAAATGGCATAATTGGCATGTAATTCGAATTTCAGTGAGGTTGTTCGTCGTCGTCGTCATTGTCGTCATTGTCGTCGTTGTTGCTGTTGTTGCTGTTGTTGTTGTTGTTGTTGTTGTTGTTGTTGTTGTTGTTGTTGGTGTTGTTGTTGTTGTTGTGTTGTTGTTGTTGTTGTTGTTGTTGTTGTTGTTGTTGTTGTTGTTGTTGTTGTTGTTGTTGTTGTTGTTGTTGTTGTTGTTGTTGTTGTTGTTGTTGTTGTTGTTGTTGTTGTTGTTGTTGTTGTTGTTGTTGTTGTTGTTGTTGTTGGCGTGTGGTGGTGGTGGTGGTGGTGGTTGTGGTTGTGGTGGTGGTGGTGTTTTTAGGGTAAAGTTTCCTGCCCAAGGATACAACTATGCCAGCACCGATCGGCCTGGTTTTTTTAGATCCCCGGGAAAATCAGACGGATAAGGAGTGTCGAACAACGCACCTCGTATCTTCACATGTATTTAAGCGGAACTGACATCAAAGAACAAATATCCCTTCTAAACAAAAGTGTTCTATGACTACGACAAAAAAAAAAGTTCGGAAGGAATGTTTTTTTATGTGTGGATATTGACGTTTGCGTATCAAAACTTTATAATTCAAATCCAAATCTTCGAACATCAAATACTTCTTTGACATCAAAGCAAAGTTTTCAAATCTAATTTTAAAAGATTGTTTGATGGCGTGAAACTCAAATCTCGAGAAAGAATTTTTTATCATACACATCAGCATGTTTTGCAAACATTAAAGTGAAGTCATGTAGAATTGATTATGTGTTTCACGATCTGTTTAATTAACATGTATTTGAAGATGAAGAGGCCGTTAACCTTCAATGTGACTGAAGTTGTCATGAGTGACGAATCTTAGGTTTTGTACAGCAAGCCGACGCACCTTGTTTAGGTTATAGGATTGTCAACGTCGTATAATTAGACCAACGATCGTTAAAAGCCATCCATAATAATGACAGGTCTGAAACAGATTTCGGCAGAATAATTAAAGGCTTATCAATCAAATGGATATAACGGCCAATAAGTAAATGTGTATCAGCATAACTTTGATTTTACAGATAATAATCAGTATTTCTAACTTGAAGGTGTCATAATGCTGCAGTGTTTCGATAATTACGAAACATAGGTAATGATATAGTGCCTCAAAGCGTTCAAAATTTCTGAATTGCAATATTCAATAATATTTGACAATTATTGAGAATGATAAAGAACTCTTCTTCAACACATGTGACAGGCCTGTAGCTTATGAATGACATTTCTTTTTTTCAATGAAATATACTGTAATTGCATACGTCGTTTGCAGGAAACAAACTTTCCGGGAAAATAGTCGTGTCATGATTTGTTGGTTAGTTTGTCGGCACATCCTGTGTGAAAATACACCGATCTCATCAGGGTGTTAATTGGTTTTGGGTGGTATGATAATAGCTACGTTGGAATTGATATTGACTTTCTTAGAGTTACATGTAGTAATGTCGACTCATTAATGTATCTAGGAACTCCATACAGGTATATTCTTAATCGATGCTGACCGGAAGTAATCATGTCGCCGCTATCACATGACACGAGAACCCGAAAGACCTGTTTTAATCAGAGAGAAAATTTAAAGTGGCGGCTTATTTTTATGTTTCGTAACATTTTGTTCGAAAATAAAACCTTTTAACAATTATTCTAAATTTTAAATCTTGTTTACAATTTTACTGGTCAAAATAGAAAATACAACGCTTTTCATCCCGAAGTTCTTGTTTCACTGCACTGTCTAGGGAAGATGTGTTCTTGAATTCTAAACATGAGAACACGTCATGGAACTTAAAAAATAAAGAAAAAAAACAAAAGAAACAAACAGCGCTTGTAATATTGAATTTCACTATTACATACATATTTATGATGACAGATACGCCATTACAAAGACAAATAAAGGACATTGTCTTATCTTGTCACACGTCCAAAATGGTGTTACATATGATATATCAGGATGTTTACTTCTTAACTTCAATTTTACACTATCAAGCCAGGGATTTCCGTATCGAACTATTGATTACGATTTCTAAATCAAGCATTTACGGTCGGACATCGGACATATCTCAGGCCTCCGTGTTTTTCTTATATTTAGGACACAGCCGTTATAGAACAGACAGACTGCGTACTTGATCTAGATAAGGGTACGTTGAGAAACGAAGGCAATGTACAGGCATGGTAATCAGCAGCCGTGCAATCATGATGTCACATTCATTTAGAAATAACTTAGACACAGAAAGTTTGATGGTGATACTTACCAACAAACATCCCACGTCGCTAAGGAAATCCTTATCTACCACTGTTAAATGACACGTGTCTTTGTCGTTTATTTCAAGTAAATTCTTTTCACATTTTGAAAATGTATTTCTGCGTTAAAAAAATCGACGTTTCCAAAAACTGAAAAATAATGGAGAACCGATGTTATATCAGTAAAATATGAATGGTTTGAAATGTCTCTGGGTCAAACTTAAAACGAATCGGTTTAAATGGCTAAATTTCCAATGTAAGCAGATTTTACATATATGAACGTGCCTAATCTTTAAAACACGTTCTGGAATATATTAGTTATCTTTAACGTTTTGTCACAGATAAAACGTTTCGGTACATGCATATACTTTCGAATCTGAACGATAAATTTTCTCCTAGCCGCTGGGAGGTATCAGTAATTTATATATATATATATGAAATATTGTCCAGTGGAAGGAATTAGTTTTGAGAGGCTTCATCCTATAACCCATACGTTGCCCCACAGAAAAAAGTTCATGGTTCCTATAGGGAGAAAGCTCATGTTATCTACAGGGAGATAGTTCATGATTTATACAGGGAAAGAGGTCATGATTCCTACAGAGAGAGAGAGAGAGGTCATGATTCCTACAGAGAGAGAGGTCATGTTTCCTAAAGGGAGATAATTCATGACTTCTACAGAGAAAAAGTTCATGATTTCCACACAGAGATAGTTCATGATTCCTACAGAGAAAAAGTTCATGGTTCATGATTTCTACAGAGAGATGGTTCATGATTCCTACATGGAGATAGTTCATGTTTTCTACAGGGGAAAAGTTCATAATCTATACGGGCAGTTAGTTCTTTTCCCTTAGAAGGAGATAGTTCGTGTCCGCTGAACACGTGATTTCTAGAGGTATCACACTT
This sequence comes from Ylistrum balloti, assembly GCF_031769215.1. Lineage (NCBI taxonomy): Eukaryota > Metazoa > Mollusca > Bivalvia > Pectinida > Pectinidae > Ylistrum > Ylistrum balloti. The sequence continues at coordinate 1,001,607 of NW_026782111.1, read as the reverse complement.
AACTATTTAGAGGGCGCTAATTTGATGCAGGTCAATAATTGATATTACTATTATCATTAAAATCAAACGGAAATCACCGACCACAATACGGAGAATGCTTCGACGAATACATTGAAATATAAAAGATGATATTTCGTTTGAAGAAAAATGATAAGTTTCCGTAAAACGATCACGTTTGAAGTCATTATTTCACCACCTCTTCCGTACTTCCGTCTATACAACAAAATAACGATCTCTCTTGAAATCAACAGACGGTAACTAACAATGAGTGATGGGATTTTTTCCGCACGAGTAGTTTCCCGGGTTGATTCAGGAGTGCGGATACATGGGGCTCGTGCCTTGTGAGCTGACCGCTGGGGACATTTTTTTCTTTCTCAGCGTCATTAAGCCTGTTATCATGAAATGCCTTGTTTCTTGTAAGATATGCATGCTTGATAATGTTAAACGCATCAAATAAAGCTATCCATCAATGCCTTGTATACTAAAACCCCGTTATTTGTCATTGATTACCAATTGTATAGGACCACGAAGGCTCCGTTATCGATCACTGGGGGTCCCCAGTCATCATTATTGAGGTCATGAAGCACACAAGTACCCCGCGAATCATTCACGAGACATCGCATTACACAGCCATATCCACATATATACAATTCTGTGTTGTTAATTTGCATGTTAGGAGATTTTGTTTTGATCCCGGGTGATTGACTACTCTCGGCCGTTATTCATGTGCTGGTAAGGATGGTACATATACGTAAACAATTTTTTTTATGTCCCTACCATGAACCGCCATGACCTGACCATTCCAAATGTAGGATTGTTTAGGATTGCTCAGGTCCATCAACCAGTCACAACAATTCACTCAACAACGACGATGCGGAAATGAAATTTGTTCTGTAATTGTCTAGGTTACCTTTTTGTTTGATTTTGTCGATTTTATTTTCCAGAGTTATGGCCCTTGAACTCCGAACATGTTAAGATATCAGTTTGCAACCATTTTGTTACAAACCATAACCAAACTATTGAACTGAAATTTGACATGTAATTATATTATGAGTAGATGCAGGTTAAGTTCACTCTTTCTCCGGTTGACTTTTTTTATGGCCCTTTGATTTACCAAAACTGACAGACTTTCAATTTTAGTTCTTTTCCTTAGTGATGGCCGCGGAAAATGAACTGAAATTTGATACGTGACAATACTGTTTAAATTTTGTCAGTTATTCATTGTTCTATGTCGTCAATATTAATGACAGTCTGAAAATTCTTAAAACACGCCCTCAAACGTCAATAACTCCGTACATCTCATTGGCTGATATCGCGGACATTCATGCCGCATTAACTGCTTTTAAAAATAGTTTCACGTCATTTCCATTTAATTGGGATTTTGTGCATGTTGTAAGTTTTCACTTTTAGTCGATATGGTGTATAGCTTCCCGGTTATTACTTATCGATCTGTTTTGTAAGAAGTCATTTTCATGGTTTCATAGATATATTGTTTCAGTTGTTTTGTAATCAATATTTTTATTATTCATATTCAATAAACCAATTTTGTTTTAAATAAAATTCCTGTAAATTAGATACAAAATTATTCAAATATTGAATGGATATAAAACCTGTCGTTTTTCAACATTACTATAAGTTCTATGATACAGTTGGAAATTATCTTACAATCGAGTTATCTTACAAAGCAAGTCTCCTGCCGTTCGATCTGAACATATACTAAATGTATAAAATTGATTTCTTTTCTCGCAAGTTAAAAACCAAAAAAGACATGCTTTTAGATAGTCATTCCAGGAATCCTGTAAAATGACATTAAAATTTTCGTTGACGATGAAACCAGCAATCTTAACAACATCATAAAACGATTACTTTGGCAATAAACAAACAATACCTGTGATGACGTCATACCGTATTCCGTATACAAGGACGGGTGAATGACTCAGACATGCCCCCAAACCCCAACCCCCAACCCCCCAACCCCCCTCCAAGGTTCAACACCCAAAACACCTGTCACATACAAACAGAAAAACAAGTACATCATTTATATGTTTTTAAGGACAGGTCAATATACGCTGTTATACATAAACCATAAAATTAGTTGATTTCACAATCATTGAGAGCAAACTCTCAGCGTATATCAAACATTTTTATGTGTCCGCATTGAAGCGCGGGAAGTTTTTTTACTGTAGGGGAAACGAGAATACCCGGAACCCCGACGTAGTAGATAGGAAAACCATACATAGTTAATTACTTTTATACGTTTAACGTTTGTTATCACTGAGAGAAAATGACAAGATTTCGTGCATTGAAAAAACGACCCAATTATTTTAATCTTGATCACTTTTCGGAGCACATCTAAATTCCCTGTCTTGTCCTACTTTAGTTTTTTAGTCATATCTTTAACGTCAAATCACGTTAACAAAACCACAAACACAAGATGGCTAGCTGAGTAACAGAAATAATCAGTCAGCCCCTCGGCACGCCGCGTGTTTGCCTACTTAATAATCTTTTCCCGTGGGTTGAGATCCCTCTATCTCACCTCCAAGAAGGCGAAAGATTTATTTTAGGATATAATGTGCATGATGTAGGAAAAGGCAAATTATTTTAGATACAAAATCGATAATTGAACTGTGTATTCAAAGCGTTTATGATAATGCAACAGATACCAACGTTTTGTAAATGAAGCGCTAAAACTGAAATATGACAGCAATGGATATGCTATGGTGATTGATTAATTCAAGGTTAGAGTTATAAAAGAAAGTGCCTAACTCTTTCTTCCATGTATGGTAATCTCCCGACAGAACGTATTCAGACTGTCTTGTGCACTGTAATGTTAGCGAAACGAAATGATTTATACAATGGCAGTTAACGTGAAAATTCTCGGATCCTTGAAAGGAATATGTAAATCATATATTTCCAAAATTACGTTAAATGAGGCACATGAAATAAGATATCTTAATATCCTTTAATTTTTTTGTTAGACGAAATGTCTTATTAAAGCTGCGGGTATTTATATATTTTACAATAGACAAATCTTTTCAATATATTTATAAACTGGAGATTCTATTTATCTTTGTATATCCTAATGGCACCTATAGTGATTATTTTAGATAAATTGAGACATTAGAAAGATTATTACTAATGACCGGTTACAAGAATAACCAGTTGCCATGGTAACGATAAACACGTCGATATCGTAAACATAACAGAGACAGGTTTCTGTCATGTGGGAGACGTGCAGCTTTAAATGTGACCATTAAACACTTTATTACATTTAAGCATAGACTTGAATTCACCACAAAGAGAAAATTTCACATTTTTTCTAAAGGTTAATACTTAATATATGACAGCTTTTATTTATTATTTTCTTTTTTTCTGCAGGGCATTTTTTAGAGACAAGGAAATATATAGATACACAACTATCAAAAACATAGTTCTGACTCAATATTTGAAATAACTTAATCATAATATGAAGATTTCATCCAGAACGAGTCTTTGGGGAGGTATCGACGAGAATATACAGTTTCTAGCTGCATTGCCTGTCACTGGATAGATATACTGATTACTGAGCGGGTCATTAGCAGAAAAAAACATGTTTTCGATTTAAAAATAATCGCGATCAAGAAACGGAAAAAAACTTTTAAAATTGTTTTTGTTTCGTGTCGATTGAAAAAAAATCCTCTTAAAATTAATCAATACTGATATCGTTGGAGTTTTAAGCGCAAATTCCCAATGCGATAAATACAGAGGTATATTGTTTTAATTGGTTTCTTAATGTGTTCACGAATACCAGATAACGATGTTGATTGGTGATGTAGAAAGTTGTTTACTAAAGCACCACCATATACCAGTAACTCAAACACTAGGGAAAAACGAAACATTTCAACATCAAAACTTATCTTAATTGAGCTAATTAACTGCAATAAGTTTGTCGCATTAATTATACACTGATGACTTAATAAAGATTTTACGACTCGCATTTGAAGTCGTTTAATTAACCAATATTTCTCAAACAGACAGTTTTGTGGGCGATATGGCGGCAAATTAAACAAAAGAAACCTCCCCACAGGAGAGTTCTGCGGCTCACAACAGGCTTTTCAATATTAACTGAAACGATTTCGTTAGAGCTACATATCGCATATAAGTGTTTAAGTTTCTTGTTAAATACATTATACACATGTTTATTGCAAACAATAAAATGATGGAAAACTACTACGAGAATAATTAAGAATTCCCGTGCTACAGAGTGGAACTAGTTGCTTTTTCTGTTCAATATGTTAATTTCTGTCTCGGTGTGATGTCGCTGCATACTATGCAAGCCAATATACAATAAGCAATTAGATACAGTTATGATCTATAGTAGTCAGTATTAGTTAGTGTTAGTAAGTTATCAGTTATTTGTTAATTAGATAGTGGTTAGTTAATTAGATATAGTGAGCGAGCGAGTGAGCGAGCGAGCGAGTGAGTGAGCGGGCGGGCGGGCGGGCGGGCTGGTTGAGTGAGTGAGTGAGTGAGTGAGTGAGTGAGTGAGCGAGCGAGCGAGCGTGCGTGCGTGCGTGAGTGAGTGAGTGAGTTGTATTACAACAGGCCGGTCGTCAACAGAAGTCATGGTCAAACATGATTTAACAGCAGAGAGTATAATTTTTTTTAATCCATGCTCAGTTTCAGTATCACACGACCTCGAAATCTCATAATGTACCCAAAAACCACCATTTTTCAACCTCATACAGTTCAGGAAAATTCAATACGAATTCCCAATTTTCTTCTGAATATAAGGAAATTTCCTTTCAAGAAAATTTACTGAAAACATCCAAAATAGGAGAAGTTTGCCCCTAAACAGAGCTAATGAATGTTTTACTCAACATAATTTAAATGATGCTTTCTATAAAAAGTACTTATCAATCTAACCACAACATTGTCATATCTAATTCCTACAATTTCCATGTATGTCATACATTTTTACCCTATCCTGACAAAAAGGCATGTCCAAAATTTCTACATTTCTCAAAATAAACCATAAATTCCCATTTCCACAATGGTTAATAATCTCCAAATTCTAAATTATACCCCTTAACTACCAAAATCATGTATACATGTCTTTGTATTTCAATAGTGACAATAGAACGGTTTTTCCTAGTTTGTAGGTAGATATGTGAGACGCAATGTACCTTTCCTGTATGAAAAGTAGACATTCGTCATCAAATGAAGTAAAACGGCCAATTGAAGCCAATGAAGACTTGAGTTCAATGGAACTTCAAAAAGAACTGGATTTATTTGCTAACGATCCTGCAGAATCAAATTCATTATTCCTTCTAACCTTCCTCGTTTAAACTATTTCCTTTTTATCAGTTTATTGTGAAAACGTCCTATCTTTTGGCCGATAAGTAATAAAACTTTCAAGTTTAGAGGAACAACGGCGCGACAGTACTTGTTAAAACGATCGTTCTGCACCCAAAATTGCATTCGATAACGAAAGATGTCTGCCATCGCGAGAGTATGTCTAGACAGAAAGTGACTATTTACCAACTTAAACTTTTATACTTCATCAATTCTTTTCGTTTTTAATAATTTTTATTGAACATTCCAAACTGAAATTTAGATTCAAAATCTTAGGATGCATATGCATGTTTGATAACGGTTTGTGTGGAATTCCCGTAACCTTCTTGGGTATAGTCCTGAAACCAGTCCGCTGTCTGACCCACTTAACATGCTTTGCGTCATGGGTAATTCAAAAGATCACGTGAGATGCAGTTGATAGGAGGAACGGATTTCAAAATGGCGGCGTCCAAGTCCAGCAGACAAAAATAAGATTATTCGATACATATATCATGCCATCACCGGGAATATTTTGTCATGTATATTAAAATGAGATGAACTTCAGTGTTTGGTTGATGTTTCTTTTACCATACATTTGGGGTGAACTGTTTTGTCTCCTGTTTAGGATATGGCAGATTACACGCGCTTACGGTTTGAACCAGAATAAGCCACATGTCAGGGTGTACGATTGGTGAAAATGGTAGAAAGGACTAATTTTTTTATACGTGTAGTCATACAGACGAAAATGGTGAGAGCGAATAAAAATTCCGATACTTTAATAAAATCCCAACCCTCCGGACGAATTCATATATATCCAACCTCCGACAGAGCCCTGGGTTCATTATTCGTTTTCATACCTTCAAGATAGGTAAACATTCTTTAACTCTTGGCATTGCAAGTTTCATGAATTAACAATAAGATCAATTCGGAACAAATAATGACTACTATCTAATATTTGTTCCTACCACACCCACAATTTCCTTTAGAATGGGAGAGTGGGAGAAGGTATTTTTGACAAACCCCCTTTCCCCTTCCCCAACTACAACACATTTGTTATCATATAAGCTGTTTCTTTTTAATATATACATTTGACAGAGAATTTAGAAGTTGTTTAGGTATAAATAGTTGTATTTTTTTGACCGCGTGATGTCGATTTATATTTCCGTCTGGAGACTAAATTAACATATTACATAATTTTAGCGCGCGTGATCACCAGCCTTGCTACTAAAAGTCAGTTAAAAATAGAAATAGAATTTAATAAATCCAACATAAAACTTACGTATGATTACATTGAACATACTTTGCATTACATTCATTGAATCATTCATCCAATAGCAGGTGTTTAGGAATTCCGGAAAATTCCTTCCTTGCTCGCTCCGGTTTTATACTTACAAGTTACCTCTTACATATGTAATGGTATTCGGACATATTGGAGATATCGAAATGTTGATTATTAGCACGTGCTACTTGTTAATTTCGCGGAAATAGCAAAGTTTTCAAAATTCTTGACCTTTCCACATCCCTTCACCCACTCCCACTTTTTGACAACTTCCAACCAGGCCACTACTGGGAAATATTGATTTTGTTTGGGATTGGCAACTTTTGAAGAGTAACCAAACCAATAAAATATTGAAGTAGTGACAGTTGTAGGGGCTGTGCGGGTCCGTCTAATTAGTTGGCGCCATAGAACACCTGATGGTTCGGCCCGAAATGGACCAACAATCCCGGTCACTGGGAAGGTGATCCCCAACAGACGTTAACTCTGTTTTTTACAACCACAAGTAGCGGTAAACATTATTCTCCCTAATGTATTATATATACAAATGAAGTATTTACAGATGTTACCTTGTCCAGAAAAGTCGGGTCGACCTGTTATCAGAGAAACGGGCAATGGTTAATTTGGTGGTAGTGGCATGGCTATTGGTGATTTGATAGTAAAAAGGGATGAGGAGTAATACTTAACACTGAGAGAATGAGATGTTGTACTTAACACTGAGGGAATGAGAAGTTGTACTTGACACTGAGAGAATGAGATGTTGTACTTAACACTGAGGGAATGAGAAGTTGTACTTAACACTGAGAGAATGAGAAGTTGTACTTAACACTGAGGGAATGAGAAGTTGTACTTGACACTGAGAGAATGAGATGTTGTACTTAACACTGTGAGAAGTTGTACTTAACACTGAGAGAATGAGATGTTGTACTTAACACTGGGGGAATGAGGTTGTAAACACTGAGGGAAGTTGTACTTAACACTGAGAGAATGAGATGTTGTACTTAACACTGGGGGAATGAGAAGTTGTACTTAACACTGAGGGAATGAGAAGTTGTACTTAACACTGGGGGAATGAGATGTTGTACTTAACACTGGGGGAATGAGAAGTTATACTTAAAAGTTAGAGTATGAGGAGTTATACTTAACACTGAGGGAATGATGAGCTACACTTAACAGTGAGGGGATGATGAGGTACACCTAACACTGAAAGAATGAGGAATAACACTTAACACTGAGACAATGTGGAGTAACACTTAACACTTAGGGAATGATGAGCTTCACGTAACACTGAAGGAAGCAGAAATGACGCTTAACACGAAGTGATCGGAAAATTGTACTTAGCGCCGAGGGAATGGTAACAACAAGCAATAATATGGTATTTTTATATAACAATAAATTAAGTTCAATGATTAACCTTAACAAGATCAGTTTCCTGTGTAGAGATATAACCGTTATCGATCGTATTGTAGGATTACATGATAAAGCTACCGAAATGAATTTTAAGTAGAAACAAATGTTTGATGTATTTCAAGTTTCAAATGCGAATATTTAAATAGAATTATAAAACCAGTATAATGTGTACTATGCATTTAAAATTAACTGGCAACGCCTATTATTACCGACGCAAAACAGCCTATGTTTCCGAAAAATTAATAAAACATGATCTGATTAATATCTTTAATTCACATACATGCTAATGAGAATATCGCCTTCGGTGGAGAATGCGTGATATCTCAGTAATGTTATCTTTCTGGTCCGAGAGTCATTATCATACACACGGGATTGTGTATAATGTTACGGCAACTGCTGGGTAAATTCTGTTATAAACAAGACATATTAGCTTTCTATAAATTCAAATGAAAATAGTTCAAATGATATCATTTTAGTGAGCTAATATATACACAATTTTTTAATGTACGTTTCGTTATTTCACTTCGTCGCTTTAACGGGTTTTCTGTTTCGTTTGGTTTTTTTTTTTCACTTATATTTTGCGGCGTGGTTATCGTTATTGCGCTTTACGGGTTTTCATTTTTTAACTTTAGTTTGATTTTTTTTCTTTATTTCGCTTTGACACTTTTCCCTTTCTCACTTTTTCGCTTCATTTTGGCGTGATTTTGCTATATCTCTTTTTTACGCTTTGTCGTTTGTTGTGCCTATACAACAAACGGAAAGGGCTGCATGTCGGTATATGTTGCTCATCACTATTTTTAAATATTTTTTACCGAAGTTAAAGTAGCAACGTAGTTCAGCTAGTTACTTATGCAGTTGTTTTTTCATATCTGTTTAAATGGGATACGTTATATCTAGTTACAGCTAGGATCGCATTCCATTATTCCACAGCTGGTTGGTAAACATGGTAGAAAAAAATAGATGTCACGGGAGTTGTTTAATACGATATAATTAATTGAACTGTCTGGTTGTGTCGTTAAGCTGATTTAAATGTTTCATGAAAGACAAAATCAATACAAATAATGCGTTGTTGTTTGTTTCATTTTCTCATTTATTTAATCGTTATTTTTTTAAAGTTAAAAAAATTAACTTTCAAACATGAATTCCATCCAAAGTTCTTTTTTCACAGAACAATGAAGTTTGGTAAGAAGTCATACAATTGACATTATTTTAATATCATCAAATATCTAAACTTATGCCATATTTTCTTATTTCTTTGCTTTGACTTAATATTTAAACTTAATTAGCAGAATAGCAATATGTTTACGTAAATACCAGATGCTTTGTTGTCAAGTCTTTATCTAACCCATGTATCGGCGCAAAAGGGAGATAACTCTCACGAGAAGTATTTGGCGATCCCATCGAACAGTTGGCCTATTCCCAAAGGCAGTACCTAGGATTTGTCGGTGGCCCTATTCCATTTAAATGCAAAACTTCCAGTAGAATTATTTGTGAAACTAAACCCTGTTATGTACTTACATGTTCCATGTTACTGTTCTCCTGCTCGTTATGACACGCACTAAGTTCATATATGACGTAAGTTGATCTCTATATGGTTGTGTAGATTATCATTACTCAACCCCTCAACAAAGAGAAGTAACGAGAAAAAAAGAGAGAACATTCAGGAAAGGAAGAAGAAAAAGAGGATGCCATGTGTTAAAAAATATGACATATTGGCTTCACATTAGTCGCCTCATGAATAAGGTTGGAAAAGACACTGTTCATGTCTCACATCATCGATGTTTTAAGACTCAACTCAAACAAAAATTCTTTGACACTCGTTATCAATTTGAACACATACGAGTTACTATTCTCTTACCAAAATCAGGTTCATAGTGTAATGAATGACACCGGAAAATAAATAAAACTTGCACAATTAATACAGAACCTGAAAAAATGACATAGGAAAATACAAAGATATTTAGATTTACAAATAAAGGCTAAATATAATGTCTTCTTAAAGACATATCTAGGTGGAAATAACGATTTAGCATACTTTCGGTAACCTGTCTGTTCTATTACACCTTCATGTGAATTACAAGTAAATTATCGACCTATCCACACAAAATTGATGACTTTCCTGGTGATCAATTCCAAATAAATTATAAAGTTAGCAAAAAAACACCTATTTACAATCCATGAACTGTTTTACAATGTACATTTATATATCAGTATGGCTTTCTGGTACTAGTCAACATTCGAAATGGCTTCAGATCCGCACGTGAAAACCCAAACACGGTCAGACAGGCTGATATCGAATTGCAACAAGGCGTTGCAAATGCTTAATTATTCATTCTGTTACGTATTTTGACACCCCAATTTTTTTAATGTCCTCATAGACGTCAGGTAAGGGCAGGGTTAGTTATTACTGTTAATTAAGTGTAGGTTATGCTACCGTTGTTTTATATAAATATTTTAAATAAATGGCGGCGTTTGAGGTAATTGGCCTATTAACAGGATATACATTGAATTAAATAGGTGTTCTGCGAACATCGTCAAATACATAACTGTAATTCTGTCAGCTGATCGGGGCCATCGTCCAAATTTAAATTAAAATATAATGAAGATTTAAGCGTGAAAAACATGTGGCACAACCATTTAACTGTGTTTTATGGTACAAAACACGTAATAGACCATGTTTCCAGGCTGTATACATGTATTGCTAATAGGTAGCTGGGTCGTTGCCTCTAGGTTTAATATCATTGAAAAGTTTATCTCACCTGGGGGACTTTTCCATTTGTCGGTTCATTTCATCTTCATTCTTTCATACACGTACTTCTGGAGTCCTTCACGGCGTAAAGAATTTAATAACCCTCCCAGAGGAAGTGTTTTGTTTGAAAACCACGTGATTCGTGGTCCCTGTGGTATCTGACGATATTGCAAGAATATAAATCACGTGATCTGTGAGGCCTATACGAATTACGTCATTTCCACAAAACAATCCACGTGATTTATACAAACTACGGTATCTGTGAAGTTTATACAAGCCCCGTACGTGATATATAAGGTTTAAAACTACGTGATCTGTGTTGTCTATATAAACTATATTTATACCAACCACGTGACCTGTAAGGTTTAAAACCACGTGATCTGTAAGGTCTATACAAATTTACAAACCAAATGAACTGTAATGCCTTTGCAAAGACTTTCGTCAGTTTTACACAAATATCGTGGTCATTATGGTCAATAAGGAATGATGAAAGACATGATTTACGATACTTAATTAAGTTAAATGCTTGTATAGGTTTCTTGTCTTTCATTCATTACCTATCGTTCTGCGTCTTCACGGCACTGAACATCAAAATAGCAACAGACATTTGTAATCACACAATAACATTTGTCATCCGTCACCTGAACCAATCCTCACACGATCTTTCAGGTATGTAAGTAATATATACTTACCTTGCTAAACCTGGGTCAGTTGGCCATATTGTACCTCCGTATAATGCTTATAGTAGCGTGATACAGGTGGTTAACACACTGTTCCGTGCTGACAGAATCGAGAGAGTTCGTGTGACGTGTTCCTATAACACACAGCCAGGCAGACTTCGTATGACGCGTTCCTACAACAAAGATATAGAGTTACTCTTGACAAGAGAACTGTGTTGTGGCTATTCGGTCAGTCATCAGCATTACTTATCAATCAGACAAAAAAACCAGTTATATACACAAGTGGCCGTTTCCAGGAAATGTGACCAAGAGAAAATGTAAAGGCGAGACTCGTCCGTTCGCATCCGGAATATGCTATGTTATTTCAAAAGTGCATTCTTAGACTGGATGTGTTACCAGGCGAGTCCTAACGAACGGTAGAATTTATCACTCCTGTGTGTTCTAGAACGATTGATGCAGTTGAATCACCATGATTCCGGAATCAATCAGATAAAAACTGTTTTACATGTGAATAATTTTCTACCAAAATACAATAGAAGAAAGATGGAAAAGCATTGGCCACGTGTTTGATGAAAGAGAGCCTTGAATATTCATAGTGTGTCCCTTCCTAGCCTATATACATTAATTCCCCCAATCATAGAGACAAACTGCTGTCTTTTGTTACGCCAGGAACCACAATACTCTAGTTCCTATCCATCAGTGAGCGAGCGATGCCTTATAGTCGAGATCGCAAATATTGTTAAGTATAAATATTTATAGCGGAGCGCAACATCTCGCAATACAAACCAAGGGTCCTGAATCGTGCATAAAACGTTTTAACCTAATTGACAATTGTACACGACAAAAGGTGGTAATGTAATGTTTACTTTTGTTGATTTTTGTTTACGTCCATCTTGTCATGTTTAGAGAGATTGTATAAAAGCGGTTATTGTAACAGATCGATATCGTGTGATTGCGATCGATAAACTTATTCAGATAAAAACTACATCAGGCATCCCTCATACAATTCACAACGCGCCGCACATTCAGGTAGAACGAGCTAGATACTCCCTTTCATAAACAAAATCCATCAAAAAAAAAATTCTTTCGTGAGGATTTTATACATGAAAGATAAGATAACTGGAATTAGCGTATTCGATTTTATGTATGAAGGGGTATTATTATCACTATTGAAATTATTTGTTTTCTATTTTGTGTGTTTGTGTGTTTGTTTATCACTCACGGTAGGGGACGCGGAAGTTTAAACGTATTAAAGAAAACGATGATATGCAACAGACGGATTGTTGACAAAATTGTATTTATAGAATAAAAAGTACTCAAAATGTCACAAATTGACCAGAAAATAGAAAGACTGGAAGTTTTAGACTGGTCAAAAAATGTCCGCGTGAATGGAGATCATAGACTGGTCAGAATTAGTCAAGTAGACTGAAGGGCGTAGACTGTTCAGATTTCCAGTCAGAGAGACTGAAGGTCATAGACTTGTCAGAATTGTTGTCGAGAAGACTTGAGGTCATTACCTGGTCAGAATTACAGCAAAAAAGACTGGAGATAATTACCTGGTCAGAATTACAGTCGAGAAAATTTGAGATCATAGACTGGTCAGATTACCAGTCAGAGAGACTGGAGGTCATAACCTGGTCAGAATTACAGCCAGGAGGACTGGAGGTCATAGACTTGTCAGAATTACAGTGAGGAAGACTTGAGGTCATAGACTGGTCAGAATTACAGTAAGGAAGACTTGAGGTCATAGACTTGTCAGAATTACAGTCAGGAAGACTGGAAGTCATAGACTTGTCAGAATTACAGTCAGGAAGACTTGAGGTCATAGACTTGTCAGAATTACAGTCAGGAAGACTGGAAGTCATAGACTTTTCAGAATTACAGTCAGGAAGACTGGAGGTCATAGACTTGTCAGAATTACAGTCAGGAAGACTGGAAGTCATAGACTTGTCAGAATTACAGCCAGGAGGACTGGAGGTCATAGACTGGTCAGAATTACAGTCAGGAAGACTGGAAGTCATAGACTTTTCAGAATTACAGTCAGGAAGACTGGAGGTCATAGACTTGTCAGAATTACAGTGAGGAAGACTAGAGGTCATAGACTGGTCAGGATTACAGTCGAGAAGACTGGAGGTCATCACCTGGTCAGAATTACAGTGAGGAAGACTGGAAGTCATAGACTGGTCAGAATTACAGTCAGGAAGACATGAGGTCATAGACTGGTCAGAATTACAGTCAGGAAGTCTGGAGGTCATAGACTTGTCAGAATTACAGTCAGGAAGACTTGAGGTCATAGATTTGTCAGAATTACAATCGTGAAGACTGGAGGTCATTACCTGGTCAGAGTTAGTATCCAGGAGACTGGACAGTCAGGAAATCCGGATGTTATAGACTGGCCAGAATAACAGTCATTAAGACGGGAAGTCACAGAATGGTCTGGAACCCTTGAAATCATGAAAGAGTATTGCTAAAAATAGAAACGAAATAGAAAGGAAATGGAATGGAGTTCGTTCCGTTTGATTGTAGTCATTCAGTTTTGTTTCTAGTTTAAGCAACGCCCGGTCATAAACCGATGAGAAGAACAGTCAAGAGGAGAAGGGGTCAAACAATTGGACAGACTTCCAGTCATGAACAGATCGATGATGACGTAAGCTGCTACACTTAGACTTACTCCCATGTAGAAATGCACTATCCATATCATCCACACTTTAATTTAACTAAGTAACGCTCCTGAGTTTTGCATCACGCTCAACATGCACGTCTTTTCGATTAGTCGTTGAAATGTGAATGTCTTCAAATGAGAACGATCCACGTGCCTAAGTGCATCCGTACAGGATATCAGTGACATTCGCCTTTGGCTCTCGTACAAATTAAATGCGTTTTCAAGAGATGTGACAATCTGTTGAAATGAAACTGTATGGTTTTTATAGGATACGGTGTTTTCCACAGATTAAATATAAACTCGGCCATATTAATTTAGAAACTGATTGCAGACAAGAAATACATTTCAATGACGTCAATGTAGACACTATTCCATCATACGAATAAAATATATACTGGATTTATCAACAGGAACTCGGTAGCGAAACTGCCTCTTTCATACAAGGGATTCATTTTCTGATAGTTTTGCCACAGATCGTTGGACAGCGAGGCAATTAACAAGCGAGTCATTCTGTTTCTCGGCTGTCTGGAGTTAACTGTCTATGCTTTTCCGATCAGAGATGGTTATACCTAGTCAATAAAAACGCTAAAAAAGGGCTAGAAATATCAATGGCTTATATATTTTTATCGTTTCTCTTCGTACATCACACTAACTGTCAAGATGGATGAAAGTTCCGTGTATTATTGTGACAAGGGCGGGGGCCTTTATCGGACCATAATATAAAACCCGGATTCGTAACTTGTACACAGTATTGTATTTACGGTCTGTACTCTTCCAACGCATAAAGATGTATTTATGAGAAAGCCAAAATGTTCGTTTAAGATAATTGAATCAATGTTGCAGACATCGTCAATGCTGTGCGAACTATTGAGAGAGAGAGACAATTAAAGATTTGATGGCAAAACCCAATAACATTAAGGTTATAAGGTGCATTCATGTTATTATCAAATCCAAACGAGTGTGTACTTATTGTAACAGCCTCGCAATACAGCAGGGGGTGAAATACTTATTGTAACAGCTTAAGACTGTGGTGGAGTGGAGTGGGGCTTTGTAACAGCCTCATCTTATAGCAGGGGTGAAACACTTATTGTAACAGCTTCAGATTATAGCGGAGTGGAGTGGGGCTTGTTGTAACAGTCTCATATTAAAGTTGTGGATGAACATGTTACAGCAAGGTCGAAACACTTATTGAAATAGCTTCAGATTATAGCGGAGTGGAATGGGGCTTGTTGTCACAGCCTCATATAACAGTAGGGGTGAAATACTTACTGTAACAGCTTAAGATTGTGGTGGAGTGGAGTGGGATTTTGTAACAGCATTATATTACAGAAGGGCTGAATACTTATTGTAATAGGTTCAGATTATACTGGAGTGGAGTGGGGCTTGTTGTGACAGCCACATGTAACAGCAAGGTCGAACCACTTATTGTAACAGCTTCCGATTATAGCGGAGTGGAATGGGGCTTGTTGTAACAGCTTCATATTACAGTAGGGGTGAAATACCTACTGTAACAGCTTAGGATTGTGGTGGAATGGAGTTGGGTTTTGTAACAGCATCATGTTACAGACTTAACTTGTTGTAACAGGCTCACATTACAGCGGAGGGTGTGGGTGTGGTAGGGGGAGGAGAGGGGCACACCTATTCTTACATCCGAAGTTTAAAGCGGGTAGGGCAACAGCTTCACATTAAAATAAGGGACACTTGTTTGTAACAGCCTCGCGTTACAGTATCAGTATGTTGAGTGGGTAATTTCACATCAATAAATCATCAATCTTTCATCTCGGTCATTACAAAATATCCTGGTGTCCGTTTGTTTGTCAGAGAGCAAATGCTATTTTTTCATGTTTTAATTAAAAACTTGTTTACGAACATATTATGAAAGAGTCTAGTCAGTTTTCTCTTTGTAATCAGTTAAATATAGAACAGCTGTGTCTATTAGTGATTAATTATAATGCCTCTTTGGACGATTAAACACATAAATCCCTACTAATCATGCTTTATTGGACAAACACAGACAGTGGACGCCATTAGTTCCGAGATACCTGTGTACCCGCGACTCTAATGTCTCCGGGTAGGATGATGGCGGTATTCAGGTGTCTACTGTTTAATGTCTATCTATGCCAGCGTCTCCGCGATGGTTTATCTCTCCGATATCAGATTCTTAAGTCAATTCATTATAGTAAATGTTTCACTTGGGAAAAAACACCGTTACTACGCAAAATAATTACATGGATTTTAAATAAAAAGGAAGTCTTTTGCAATTAATTTGGGGTTTGGTTTATTTTTAGTCAATTGTCTGCAGTAAATGTCGTAAAATTGAAACGTACGTCTGATCTATTTGGAACGGAATTTTTCACTCTATTCCTTAAGCTTCTTTGTAATCAGTATAAACCGCAGTTATAATACCGTATTTGCCATTGCACCTTAATTGAGGTTATTGTATTTTCCAACCAAAATGAGATACTGTTTATAGCCATTTGAGTGTCGTTGCTCGATTGTTGACGCCATCATTATTGCTATGTCATCATTTAAACATGACGCCTATGTTTGATGAAACACGTGTTTGTTTGTTTGTCGTTTGTTTGTTTGTTTGAAAGTTCGTTCGTTCGTTCGTTCGTTCGTTCGTTCGTTCGTTCGTTCGCTTGTTTGTTTGTTTGTTTATAAATCAGTTTAAACTTCTATAACACTGAATATTTTGCAAAATGTTGGATCAATGTCTGTCATCTTGCATTCATATAAAATATCAAAGTCAACCAGACTAATGTAAATTCAGTGTAGTGCGTTAGTATCGTGTTTCCTTGGGTCTATTGGCATTCATACCTCATGTGAATGCCAACTGAAAGAAGCCCAATAATTGAATGAGAGGATAACCTTTCATCTTTTCACGCTATTGGGATAAAAGTTTATCTGTTGATGTGATGACGTATCAGTTACGTCATATCAATCTAACAGGAAATTTCATGTATACCATATTAAAAATAAGCTGGTATCGACATTGAATTAATTTGCAAACGTAAAGACGCTATGATTGAAATATGAGAATTTGAGAGACGCCCGTTATGATAGTATTCTGTCCCTGACGAGGTCTTGGATGCGAATCATTGATTAAAAACTGTCCACGACCTATGGATTTGATGCCCACGGGTCAATATCGGTGTCTGATTCTAATAAATAAGAATCAGCTGTTTGTAAGATGTAACATCTAGCCATAATGGTTTCCTCGTTTACCGAAGGCGATTTTATAACCGCTTCGGTGAAGCAAATACGGGACCAATTATACGAATTCCAAACAAGACGTTCATTGCCAGCGCAACAGAACTCGGACCAGCAAAGGGCAACGGACTTTCTGTCAAAATATTGCCCGCATATTGCTTGCGTTCAATGCTGGTTTCGCTCCCTTTGTCTGAAATCTCTAATTACCATGAGCGACACATATCGGCGTATTGAATTCCTCCCCAGGTCTGGCGTTCCCTGTCAATCGCCTTGTCATACGTCATTTAGTACCACAAGCCCGCACCAGAACTCGAGCTTTGTTGTGATCACGGTTTCGTTAGAGCTACTGACCAAACGCTTCAAAGGAAAGCTTAGATTCGTGACATTAAACGGAAGAATACAAAGTACCGTCAAAGACCCATATATACGTAATTACAAATTGCCCATTCAATATCCATAAAAACGGCTACCAGAACACAGAGCTCGGTAATGACGGTCACAGCGACACGGTCAGTCAGTGGAAATCCTTTTTCCTTCGTTCTAACGTTAGATGGATAAGTGATGTTTTGTTTGACACTAGAACATCGATTATTTTCAAACTAGAACATCGATATGTACAGGTACTTTATAATTGTTTCATTACCGTATCAGAAACAATGGAAAACACAAGTTTGACCTTTATCCTTGATGTCTTAACGATTGATGTTGCGTTTTTGATGACTTATTTTAAAGGGAACAACTGAAGAATTTCATTGCAATAACGTACTTAATTATGGCTAACGATTTTATGAAATGAAAATTAGATCTCTTTAATTTCCATAAAACATTTTAAAGAGATAAAAATCCCAAATATAACGGAAATGTAAACGAAATCTTTCACTTATTGCTTTTATTGCGAGAGAGAAAAGGTGAAACTGACTTTCCATCTCTTCGTCTTCCGTCTCGAACTCGCCCCATTTTTCATTCTCTCTATATCTCCCCTTTCTCTATCTGACTCACTCTTTCCCTTTTCCTCCCTCCCTCACATCCCCTCTTCATGTTTTTATACCTACACAATTTCTTTTATACTCTCGTTACTAACGGTATCTCCAATGTAAGCAAAATCGCCTTTCACATGAATTGACCAATCCGAGGTGACCTGCAAAAGAAGCGTCCAATCAGAAGAGATATTACAAGTGTATATGAAGGTGTAGTGTACGCCTAGGGAAATCCATTTTAAGCCCAAATACCTTGAATTTTCACAGGTAAAATTTTCGGGATTTTATTTTAAAACGATCGAATTATATTTCAACAAATCAATCAAAATTTCTCGATCTGAAATTAAAAGGACAACTTACAAACTTGTGTTACATTTTTTTCATATTTCCCTACTCATATGCTTATAAACATTCCTAAAACACAACAAAACGTTGATGGTATTCGCGCACTTGGTTTTGAGTGCCACTTTTCCTCTTTAATAAAACAATGCCTGACACGGCAGACTGCAGCGACGTCCTTTCATCTTAGCTGACGGTAATATTATCCATTTTCAAAGTGAGGATCGTTATAACACAATCTCCCGAAGCTTGCATGTATTATACATGTACAAAACAGGTACCATATGTTACAACTTCCTGTGGTAGTTACAGGTATGTAAACAAATAAAACACAACAAGAAAATGCCGACATGTCAGCTTGATAATAAACCAAACCCAAATTAATTAAAACTAGGATACAATATGAACAAGAGAAAGATTTACACGAAGATTTATGAAAAAGTACAAGGAGAATAAGACCAGGTGTTCCTGAAGAGTAAGTGTCGTATGCTTCATCGACGACACCAGCCATGCAAATCCTGTGATAAATATATTTTAGACATACAATCATCACGGTACCTACCCTTGTAATATATATTTTAGTGAGACAAGGATCACATGACAGCCCCCTGTGGTAGATATACTTTAGTGAGACAAGGATCATAGTAAAGTCCCATGTGAAAGACATATTTTGGTCTAACAAAGCATTATTTTATTGGTCAAGCCAGAGATATATGGAGAAAAATTTCAGTGCGCTACATAAACATTAAAATTAATTTAAAATTGAAAGCCGTTTTAAAAACTTGCGTCATTCCGCGATACTACATACATATGAATATGGTTTAAATAAAAATCTATTGGTCTGCTTGTTTTCCAACAGATATCCATATATATATCACATCATTTAAAATTCAACAGGATTGCTGCTGTATTTACTCAAACGCGTATCCGGATGTAATGAATTTTTAATTCTGGTGAGTCAAATGGTGTCTTGTTTTCTAGGCTAAAACTAAGAGTACACGAGTTCCACCGATGTATTGGATAAGATATTTACATGCGTGTGTACGTAAGGTTTACTAGGGAGGTAACGTTGGTAAGTCTACCAATGATGAAGTTTGTTGTCGTGAAGCGGACTTGAAATATTTCTTTTACATCTAATTATATACAGCAGATTTTAAAGGGAAATTAAAAAATAATTGTGTAAGTTCATTGCAGACACCTGAGAAGATCAGTTTGTTTGGAATATGTAATAAACTTTCTCAAAATTAGAATATTTCTATTCCACCACAGATGCGAAAGGTACCGCCATGCAATCAAACGTCTCTTAAACTTCAATTGTCCTGTCAGTAGGTTTTCTCTGACGTGAATGTAGGTCGATACGGTTTATTGCACTATAACCTCATCTACAAAATCTACATTTGAAATTCTCTTCTGATTGGACGCGTCTGTTATATTTGTATTTTACGTATAAGAGGTTTTCACTGTTGTAGGATACCTGTGGTTGGATATTCTTATCTACTGGATGTATAGGAGGTTTTCACTGTTTTAGGATACCTTTGGTTGGATACTCTTGGCTACTGAGATTTCACTGTTGTAGGGTACCTCTAGTTGGATACGCTTGGCTACTGGAAGTTTTGTTTTCATTGGATATCCCCTTAGTAAAGCAGAATTTGTAAGAGATAGGATGGATGAGAGAGAAAGAAGGGGTGTGGCGAAGAGCGAGTGAGAGGAAGACGAGAGCGGACAGTGTGAGAAAGAGCGAGAGATTGGGTGAGGAAAGAGAGAAAGGGAAAGGAATGGGATAGGAGAGGGAGACAAACCGATAGAAAAAGGCCAATTATTTGTCTCTTTTAATTTCTTATACCATCAGGTCTTCTTAAGAAGTGGTGAAGTAAAACAACAACAATTGAAAACCAACTTTATTACACAGTACTTTTACATTATCATATTTTTATTCTAATTATCCGTCATTATTCAGCCGTTTTAGAGATAAAGAGGTTTGTCGAGGAGATCTGTCAACCAGTAGTCAGTTTCTGATCAAGCATATCCTAGAACTTTATCAAACATGTTTCAAAGAACAAAAAGCTACATATCACAGACACCTGCCGAATGTTCTATCACAGACACCTGCCGAATGTTCTGTCACCGACACCTCCCGATTACTTAACCCCTGACATCTCCCGAATGTTCTATCACCCACACCTCCAGAATACTTCACCCCTGACAACTCCCGAATACTTCACCCCGGACACTTTCCACGTGTTCTATCACAGACACTCCCGAATGTTCTATCATAGACACTTCCGAATGTTCTATCAGACACCTCCAGAATTCTTCACCCCCGACACCTCCCGAATATTCTATCACAGACACCTCCTGAAAGGTCTTTCACCGACAACTCCAGAAAACGTCACCCTGACACTCCAAAATGTTCTATCAAAGACACCACCTTAATGTTCTATCACCGAAAAATTTCGAAAATTCACCCGGACACCTCCTCAATGTTCTATCACAGACACCTCCCGAATGGTCTATCACAGACACCTCCCGAATGTTCTATCACAGACACCTCCCGAATGGTCTATCACTGACACCTCCCGAATGTTCTATCACAGACACCTCCCGAATGGTCTTTAACTAACACCTCCAGAATGCTTCACCCTCGACACACTCAAAAAGGTTCTACATTCTGATATTCCATCCCTGGATAATTTTCTTCTCGTCCCGATCTTTTGATGGTGATGGTGATTGTGATTGTGGTGTTATCCGCGTATTTTTCTGAGCTTTGCTGCTGAGAGGAGCAAATCACACAAGACAATTATATAACTCTAGCCGAAATTGTGCGAAGATTAGCTTAAATTCAATTACAGAAAATTGAAAGGACTATAATTATGCAAATCAAATGAGCATTTTTGCACTTTTGAACAATACAATAATCATAGCTTCACTGGTTTATGACTTTCCAAACATCAAGTCTGCTAACATTACATAAATCATCGACAGCACAGAAGCACCGTATTATGGCGTCTGTAGAGGAAGATATTACGCAGTTTAAAACACTAGTTTACAGTAAATATGCTTGAAGGTATAATAATTTGTGTAACAATGATATAACAAATTGTATGGATGTCAGTAAAGATGACCAAATGACCTTAAGTAAAACATTTTTTTCTCTCTACTGTATACCGGTTTACACAGCTCTACTGTATACTGTCACACATATCTCTACGGTATACCGTAACATATATCTCTACTGTATAACGTAATATATATCTCTACGGTATACTGTCACACATATCTCTACTGTATACTGTCACACATATCTCTACTGTATAACGTAACATATATATCTACTATATAACGTAACATATATCTCTACGGTATACCGGTCTACGCAGTTCTACTGCATACCGTCACACTTATTTCTTCTGCATTACGTTACCCGTATATCTACTGCATACCGTCAAATATCTCTCTCCTGTTTACTGTCACACTAATCTCTACTGTATACTGTCACACTAATCTCTACTGTATACTGTCACACTAATCTCTACTGCATACTATCACACTAATCTCTACTGTATACTGTCACACTAATAATCTCTACTGCATACTGTCACACATATATCTACTGTATACAGTCACACATATCTCTACTGTATACTGTCACACATATCTATCTACTGTATACAGTCACACATATCTCTACTGTATACTGTCACACTAATCTCTACTGCATACTGTCACACATATATCTACTGTATACAGTCACACATATCTCTACTGTATACTGTCACACATATATCTACTGTATACAGTCACACTAATCTCTACTGTATACTGTCACACATATCTCTACTGTATACAATCACACATATCTCTACTGTATACTGTCACACATATGTCTACTGTATACTGTCACACATATATCTACTGTATACAGTCACACTAATCTCTAGTGTATACAGTCACACATATCTCTACTGTATACAGTCACACATATCTCTACTGTATACCGGTCTACACAGCTCTACTGTATACTGTCACATATATCTTTCCTGTATATTTTCACACATATCTCTCCTGTATAACGTAATACATATCTATACTGCATGGATTTACCATAACAAATGTTTCTACTTTGTACTGTAACATATATATCCCCTATATACTATTCCGTCGTGTATTAGTGTGGTTCTACCCATTACACACACATTCCGTCGTGCATAAGTGTGGTTCTACCCATTACACACACACATTATTCCGTCGTGTATTAGTGTGGTTCTACCCATTACACACACATTCCGTCGTGCATAAGTGTGGTTCTACCCATTACACACACACAATATTCCGTCGTGTATTAGCGTGGTTCTACCCATTACACACACACATACTATTCCGTCGTGTATTAGCGTGGTTCTACCCATTACACACACACATACTATTCCGTCGTGTATTAGTGTGGTTCTACCCATTACACACACACACGTTATTCCGTCGTGTATTAGTGTGGTTCTACCCATTACACACACACATACTATTCCGTCGTGTATTAGTGTGGTTCTACCCATTACACACACACATACTATTCCGTCGTGTATTAGTGTGGTTCTACCCATTACACACACACATACTATTCCGTCGTGTATTAGTGTGGTTCTACCCATTACACACACACATTATTCCGTCGTGTATTAGTGTGGTTTTACCCATTACACACACACATACTATTCCGTCGTGTATTAGTGTGGTTCTACCCATTACACACACACATTATTCCGTCGTGTATTAGTGTGGTTCTACCCATTACACACACACATACTATTCCGTCGTGTATTAGTGTGGTTCTACCCATTACACACACACATACTATTCCGTCGTGTATTAGTGTGGTTCTACCCATTACACACACACATTATTCCGTCGTGTATTAGTGTGGTTCTACCCATTACACACACACATTATTCCGTCGTGTATTAGTATGGTTCTACCCATTACACACACACATACTATTCCGTCGTGTATTAGTGTGGTTCTACCCATTACACACACACACATTATTCCGTCGTGTATTAGTGTGGTTCTACCCATTACACACACACATTATTCCGTCGTGTATTAGTGTGGTTCTACCCATTACACACACACATACTATTCCGTCGTGTATTAGTGTGGTTCTACCCATTACACACACACATACTATTCCGTCGTGTATTAGTGTGGTTCTACCCATTACACACACACATACTATTCCGTCGTGTATTAGTGTGGTTCTATCCATTACACACACATTCCGTCGTGTATTAGTGTGGTTCTACCCAATACACAAACACATACTATTCCTTCGTGTATTAGTGTGGTTCTACCCATTACACACACACATACTATTCCGTCGTGTATTAGTGTGGTTCTACCCATTACACACACACACATATTATTCCGTCGTGTATTAGTGTGGTTCTACCCATTACACACACACATTATTCCGTCGTGTATTAGTGTGGTTCTACCCATTACACACACACATATTATTCCGTCGTGTATTAGTGTGGTTCTACCCATTACACACACACATATTATTCCGTCGTGTATTAGTGTGGTTCTACCCATTACACACACACATACTATTCCGTCGTGTATTAGTGTGGTTCTACCCATTACACACACACATACTATTCCGTCGTGTATTAGTGTGGTTCTACCCATTACACACACATTCCGTCGTGTATTAGTGTGGTTCTACCCATTACACACACACATACTATTCCGTCGTGTATTAGTGTGGTTCTACCCATTACACACACACATACTATTCCGTCGTGTATTAGTGTGGTTCTACCCATTACACACACACATTATTCCGTCGTGTATTAGTGTGGTTCTACCCATTACACACACACATACTATTCCGTCGTGCATAAGTGTGGTTCTATCCATTACACACACACATACTATTCCGTCGTGTATTAGTGTGGTTCTACCCATTACACACACATGCGCTATACAACCAAATATTTTGGACACTGGTACATAACATATCTTCAAGTATTAAACTTCTATATGTCATTTCTACATCATTCACAGGCTTCAGACATATACTGTTGGATTTCCAACCTGTATCTAATATTGATTACTCCATCCGTAGCTCCTATCTGATAATTACCAAGTTCTATCGAACAGTCGTATTCCAGATAGGGATATTTTACAAAGTTTTTACATCATTAGCGAAGAAAAAGTGCCGTGTTTGCACGACGCTAGACATTCATGATGCATCTGTTTTCACAAACCACCAATAATTGTCCAACATCATGTGCATATACAATTTAAATCCAGATACTTATGTATCACAGAACTCACGAAAATAGCTCTGCTGTCAATTTAAATCTGAGAAGAACATTTTTAAAATAATGAAATTTGCGATAAAGGATTTATAGATTTAGAAATGGCATTTCAGTGCTATTCCAAAATTAGTTCTTGTTTCATAAATAACATCTAACAGAGCGATTGGTTAGTGTCATCTCAGATTGACAGACATATCAAGTTTTAAAGTAACGCAAAATCCTACTTAAATCAAATGTACGACGAATACAAAGACTTGTTTAGCTATTACAACGAGAATTTACAGACGTGAATTGGCCGGAATATCAATTACAACGAGAATTTACAGACGTGAATTGGCCGGAATATCAATTACAACGAGAATTTACAGACGTGAATTGACGGGAACATTGTTTTTGTATATTCACGTCCATAAATTCTCGTTGCATATTAACTTCCCTTTACAATGCTACCATCATGACGTCATAAAGTCATTTCTATTATGACGTCATTGAGGCTTGTTTCTATGTACAATTAATTACCATTTTTGCTGCAAACTGTTTACATTGAACTCTGATCAGAGACCATGGGTTGTATCGAATCTAGAGGAGATGACGAGAACAAACGTAGAATTACACTGGACTCACTAATCAGGAGACTGCGACGGAATAACAAGGTAAAGTATGCGTATGTAACCCTGGTAAAGCCTACCCAAAATATACAGAGAAATTATCTCTCTAGCTATATCGTTTAAGCGTAAAACTAACAAGCCAGAGTTCCTTGGTTCGAATCCTTGCAGAAGCATTGAAATAAAAGTAACCTCTGTTAAAATTTAGGCCTATGTCGGGACTCGGGAATAAAATTTAGTCCTGCCCCATAAACATCACTGTAACCGCTGACAACTTGAAGACGAGTTCTTTCCTGGAAGTGGAGTATGTAACCCTGGTAAATACCAACCGCCATATAGGTATAGCTCCGCTAGAGAGAACTTCTCTCTTTAGCTCGACCAATTGAACCTCACACTAGTGAGCCAGAGCTCCCGGGTTCGAATCTTAGCGAAAACATGGGGAAGTAGGTGACAGAACGAGTTGGAACGACTTCGGAAACATCGGACAAATTAGAAAGTTTCTTTATTTGATCTGCTAGTATCAATTAAATGTCACTTTTGTTGTTGTTTACTATTATTTATTTACATTTCGTGTGAGATTTATTTTGGCATTAATACGCGAATAGAGTCAATCGCGAATTCAAACCTGTCGCGATTAGTTGCACAAACATAACTCTGGATGGTTTCCGTTTTGATTCGGTTACCGATATCAAAGTCTTGAAGAGTCCAGATCTCTAATAGCCTATTATTCGTGAATTGAAAGTCATTTCTAGATCAGCGTTCGCGAAATCATATATTTGCGAATATGTCTGAAGAAGTAAGTTCGCGAAATAAAGTTTTCGCGAAACATAAGTCATTTACAGTATGCATATTGAAAGTCTTAAAAGTCTTGTTTCAATATTGATTTCAACTTTTCAAAAATCATAGAATTTAACATCAACGACAACAAATATTTAAATTTAACGAGCTTTGTTTTACACGACAGGTTGCGCCTTTTACTGATAATACAGCTCGTGTAGCTGTATAAAAGTTGCCTGACAAGGAAGACAGAGCAAATGTGGCTGTGGGCGGAATTCATTGTGGAATTGAAATGGGAGACAACAAACCAAAACGATCCTCAGTCAGTTTCTCTGCCGCCACACTACCGGGAGTACCGCAGTATTCCGCTGCCGAGAAATCTCGCCCCGTGATATTGCAACCAATTTCGAGAGTAGCGAAAATGATGGCAATTGAAGAGAAGATGGATAAGGCCAAACTGAACCGAGAAATGAAGATCCTGGAACGAAAAGCAAAGGCTGCTAAAACCATCGAGAAGGCACGAAAGAGGCGTGAACGTGTGTTAAATGGACAATAAACTGTTGTCAATGTTTCGTCAAGGGAGATTTAGATAGTATATATAAAGACTTTTTCTCGTCTGTTTGTTTACATTTCAATTATTTATTGATATGAGTATTTGTCTGTATTTTATTTTAATCATGTAACTTGTTTTTTTGTGTTTACATGGTATCAGAGATGTTTAAGAACAAACAAACTCAGTAATGAGTAAGAGCTTGCGCTATTACCGACAAGAGATGCCTTCTAGTTGTAATATAGAATTAAAATGTGTCACACAGTTTGGTGCAAACCACTGACGGATCAAAATGTACGGTGTCTCAAGGAATATGAAATGGATATTTATGGTAAACTTTTCATTCATGTCTCTTTACATTCCATCAGTTATAACATCAAACACGTAAATGAAATTGGATATGGAAAGTTTTACAACTTTTACAACAATTCATCTCAAGTTAGAGAAAACGCAATCGAAATTAAGAAAATAACTACCATTATATGTGAGAAGGGGAAAACCAGTAATACTCATAGTATATTGTCTGTAGGAGTAGAAGAGGGAGAAAGGGGGACTGGACCACTCAGATATACCATAATACAATTCTAAAATATATATTAAGTGCATATATATGAAGTTCACGCTGGACATGCGTGTATTGAGTGAAAATTAAAAAAAAAAACACTCATTCAAATATTTTCGGCCTGAAGATGAAATTTTGCGTACATAAAAAATATATGCATTATCATCGTTTGATAACTCATCACCACAGAATAAGAGCAATTCATTTAAGATTGGGCGATTTATTGCAGCAAGGCACGTACATGGAGTTGACGGGAAAGACTGCAATGTTACAAATAGTGTTCATTAGTCCCTTCGTTTTCCACACACATACATATAGGGTTATCAACGAGAATTCTACAGTATGGGTAGAATCTTAAAGAGCTACAATCCATTCTCAATCTAGATTGGTGGACGTGACCCATCCTGCTACCGATATAATAGGAAGGTGGTACTTTGTAGGAATAGTCAAAGAGGTGATTTTTCAGTCTAAGAATCGATCGACCACTTGATTAAGTCTGGCTAGAAATTCCGAAGTTCAATTACAGAAGGCAGTAAAGATTTACTATATAAAGTCGTACGACAGAGCGTTGGACAAAACTTGTTGTCGATACGGGTATGTTGACCGTGGATACGATTGTAACGTTGAGAGAAGAATATTTCTAAGTATAGAAAAGTGAGACCGTGAACCATTTTTTGAAAACAGATAATCTAATGATATTTGCGTCTGTTTGAAGACATCTTTGATCTAATGTCAGTTTCAATTTCATCTTAGATCTTAGATTTCATATAGTTAACATGTTCGTTCCAACAACCATTCCCAGACAATAACAGGCCAAGACGTTTATGTGAAGCAAATTCAGTAATGACAATATTGTTCATAATAGGGTTGGGGAAGAGGGAGTGGGAGTAAGCGGGTGGAGAGGGGTAATAAATTTCCTACTTATTAAAACAATTTCAGTTTTATCAGGGTTAAAAGTTACCAATCAGTTCTTGGACTAATCATGGACTTTACTAAGCTCGTTGCTCAAAATGTCGGCACTGATTCTTGGGAAGTCGATAATGGCGTGCAAGGAGGTGTCGTTTACGAATCGTTTTATGAAAACATTTATATCTTTAGCAATATCATTGTTAAAAATTAAGAACAAAACATGCCCAAGAATGGAGCCCAAGGGAACACCAGCTTTCATTTCAGATCAATTTGAACTTTTGCCGTTAATAACAACTCTCTGGTTACGAATATAAAGATAATTTACAAACCAATTCAGTTGCGAGCCATGAATTCCAAAGCTTGAAAGTTTTAGAAGAAGACCCTTATGCCAAACCCGATCGAATGTTTTGCTTATATTACAAAAGACCATTCGTATTTCTTTACCGTTATCTAGGGCAGAGTACACGACATGAGTGAGCACAAGAAGTTGGTAGATAGGGGAATCGCCGTGTCTAAATCCAGACTGATGAGCGGATAAGAGGAAATTGACTTGCAGGAACTTATAGACATGCTTATAGAGGCACTTTTCCATCAATTTACCAACTATAGATAGTACAGATATAGGCCTATAATTAGTTTAATGGACTTGTTATCTTTTTTATGCATAGGAGTGACATTTGCATTTTTCCATTCTGATGGAAATTCACCAGAGTTTAGAGACCTAGTAAAAGTGATACGAAGATGTTAACATAAGACATCTACAGCTGCTTTACGTAAACGTGGATTCACTAGATCTGGACAAACAGCTTTAGAACAATCAAGGTTAAGTATAACATATTTTACGTCGAAAACAGATATATTGATATTAGATAAACTATTGTTACACTCATCAATAATATTAGGGAGGACAGCATTAGATTCATCAACAAGATTTTTTCCAAAATCATCAGAGATAGAGGTGACATTGTGGAGAAGAGGTGGCATGCAGAGTTTTCCGGAGTTTGTTAATAGTAAATGTATGTTTTCCACCAGTACTTTGAAAGTTTTTACACAGAGTTTCAATATATTTGATTAAATCCTGCTTTATTAACACATTTATTACGGATACGGCCAAATTTTGTCAATTGAGTATCGCTAAGACTACGTTTGGCTTTCTTATGTCCACGTTTACGTTTCCGAATCAGTGTCCGTGTGTTGGTTGACAGCCAATAAGGTTCATTTGATCTGGTTATCACAAATTTGTTGGGAATACACGTTTAAGCAATATCAAGGAGAATGTTTGTATAACTTTTAACAGAGACATTGATATCTTCTACTTCAATCATTGTTCCAATGTACTACATTTAACTTCTCTCTAAACTAATCAGAATTCCCAAGATCAAAGAACCAAACGTTACGTTTAAACTGCACCGTCTTCAAGATATTTAAAGAGCAATAGGTAGGGCAGTGATATCTAACAGTTTGATCGAGAAAATCTTCCCCAACAACAGGTGACGAATTCCATTATTTATTTCAGTGCACTGATGTAAGATTGATTGAACTGAGACAGAAATTCTTACCTTCATATTACTGAGAAATCCAAACGTGTTCAAAATGTACGGATTGCTCTCAGTTTGTTATAAAAAAAGTTCTAAATGCCTTTTGTTTATTTTTAAACAATTTTGACAAAATATTGTGAGAAAGATAATGTTTTCATTATATAAGTGGTTTTATGAAACCCAAGTATATCAGCTTTATAAAAAAAAAACTACCAGATGACATGTATTTACTTTAAAACAATCTTAATCAAATATTGTGAAGAAACACTACGTTATCATTACATAATATCAAAGGGTATTTAGATGTACTAATTGATATCAGTCTTTTACATATACACCTGATGCCCTCTGTTTATTTTAAACAGTGTGGTGTTATAATAGCAACGTGTATATAATGCGCAAATTTCTATCAGTTTGATATAAATACTTAATACCCCAGTTTATTTCAAAGTCTAAACAAAACACTATGTTATCCTTAGATAATGTGGTTTAATGAAACCAGTTTGATATACAAAAGTACCTAATGCCCTTTGGTTATCTTGAACAGCCGTAACAAAATATTGTGAAGCAATACTGTGTGATCATTATATAATGTGGTGTTATATTAAAGTGTATTTGAATGTACTAATTGCGATCAATATGAAAATTGAAAGTACTAAATGCACCCTGTTTATTTTAAAGTCTTAACAAAATATTTTGAAGAAACACTATGGTATCCTTATATAGCGTTATGTTATGCTACCAGCTTGATTTATATAAGTAAATTGTATTGTGCTAGTTGTTATCAGTCTGATCTATGAAATTACTGTGTACTTTCAATAGTCCTAACAAAATACAGTGAAGCGTTATGACTTTCAGTACCATCCATTTTGTCACGTATCTATTGATATAGTACTGTTTTACCTCATGTATAAACAGTTGGAGACTCTATAAAAGTTGTAATGAATTAAAGATGATAAGTGGATAACGTAAATTAAATGACTGATGGTCAATTAATAGGCCTGTTATTACAATATCAGATAAGTCTGTATTATAAGCAAGTTTAATAAATTGTGCTAAATGACATCACGTAATGATGGAAGAGTTTGGAGGTCTATAAAAAGTATTATATAACATTTTCTCTGACCACAGGACTAATTCACATCCTATAATAGGTCATTCCATGTCTTCCCTTCTATTTGCGGATTTATGGTTTTTAACATAAACAGATATACCACTGCCCATTCGGACGGGCCTACAGAAGCAGAATGGATCAGAGTAGCCAGGCTAGATTAGATCTTTACATTTATCGCTGACGCTTAGCCAAGTCTCGGTGAATGATCAAAATGTAAAAATGTTTCGTTCAGTAAATGTCGAGCTTTTCTTTAAGACTTTGGACACTGAGTTGGACAAATTAATAGTTAGTATTGGTACCAATATAGTCACTGGTAGTTGAGGAGAAGGACGAGTCGGATGTACGTGTAGATAAGGGACATGGATTTACCTCGACGTCACCAGATAATATCAAATGAATTAGTGCACCATGTAAGTATACTGAAAGGATAAAGAAACGCAGGGTAATATTTATTCCGATATTTTTATAACGCGTGCTCCAAATAAAGTGAAACTTTGTGGATTGAGTAATTAGGTCATATTACACCTTGTCATGTATCGAAAATTTAGTCACGGTACAGTGCGCAGCTCTGGTTAATGGAGGAAGGAAAAAACAAGAATCTCGTGCACCGTGTTGTTCTGGTCTCATGCAGCGTTGGTCAAGTCACTCTTCGTTAGTCTTTATAAAAACCAACTGCTTCCCTAAAATTAATTAAGAATTTGATTCGTTTCAAGAATGGCACGACTTACAGAAACTCAGAGGGGTCAGGCCATTCAGATGCTGATGCAAGGACAGCTGCAAAATCAGGTTGCTAGGCACTTTGGTGTTAATGTTTCCACCATAGAACGTCTTGTAAGACGTCTTCGGGAAACTGGGCGATTGGCCGATCGACCTAGGTTAGGACGTCCGCTCGTAACGTCACGACGTCAGGATCGCTATATCGTCGTCTCTCATGTGCGTAATCGGCGCCTTACTGCCGTTGAGAGTGCACTTAATGTTCGTTGAAATCATGGGCGTCCTATAAGTTCAAAAACTGTAAGGAATCGATTACGACGTAGGTCCACACCTTACCCCTGCTCGACGTCAGCGTCGTATGGCCTGGGCCGTTGCACATGCTCCACGACGGTTTCCACTGTGGCAGTGGAGACAAGTTTTCTTCACGGACGAGTCTCGATTCTGTCTTTATCGATCTGACGGCCGTGTCTACCGACGTCGTGGCGAACGTTTTACGGACGCCTGCGTTGTAGAGAGGGATAGGTTTGGGGCGGTTCAGTAATGGTGTGGGGAGGAATCTCACACGGGTTAAATCACAATTGGTTGTTATTGATGGCAATTTAACAGCAGCTAAGTATAGTGATGAGATCCTCCGACCCCATGTTATGCCTTTCTTACAGCAGCATAATCTAACCCTCCAGCAGGATAATGCTAGGCCCCACGTAGCAAAGGTTTGCCAGCCACCCCCTGCTACTCGAGAGCAGTTGACCAGAGCTCTGATTGAAGAGTGGGACAACATCCCCATAAGACGGATTAACGCTCTCATGAACTCTATGACCAGAAGAATAAGGGCCGTGACCACAGCAAACGGCGGACACACAAGATATTGATGACTCAGTTCAATTTCAATTTCAAAATCATATGGGTCCATTCAATGTAATCGTTAGTACCTCTAAACCAATTGTCAGATGCAAAATACAGACTTTGGAAATTTTTAAGCTTTAATTCATCTGTAAGTATACAAAATTTCGTTTTAAATGAAGCCCGATATCATACTTAATTTCTGGTTTAAAGTTCACCCTGCGTTTCTTCATCCTTTTAGTATAGATATATAATGATATGTCAGGTATGCTATAGACGAAACGGTGATATAAGCTACTTCGGCATGGATAGGCATACACAAATATAAAATATAAACAGGCGAAGAATCAATAGCCCAATACATAATCATGTCAAGGACGGTCACAAAAGTAACATAATTTGAGGCCTGTACACAATTATTAAAAGCACCAGTTCGGGAACGATATAGTGACAAACTGATAGACATTTCAGTTACCACAGAGCGAATTTGGAAAAAAGGAGCAGAGTGCACGAAGTGGTGTTTTAACAAGATGTGTATTGTTTGGTACGCTGTGCAACAGAGGGAGGAAAAAAGTGGCGGGGGAGGGGCTTAATTTGACTTAATGAAATATTATATTTATAAAGTCATGATAAAAGGGAAGAGAAGAAAAAATCAAGGGAATAAACCGTGTTGGGGAATCAATATTGGCAGTTATCGATAATAGAACTAAATAGGGATATTTCATCCAAGTTTCAAAATTTCTATCTGCTTTGTACCCTTTAAGAACTCATTCTAATGACTTTTTTTTTAGATATTGTTCACTACAAAATATCTCTCCTGTACTCACTTTGGACAGGCGAAATTGGTGGGAATACTCCCAACCAAACCGTCTAAATATAGCGCAT
The DNA here is from genome assembly GCF_031769215.1 of Ylistrum balloti. NCBI lineage: Eukaryota > Metazoa > Mollusca > Bivalvia > Pectinida > Pectinidae > Ylistrum > Ylistrum balloti. The sequence continues at coordinate 968,174 of NW_026782111.1, read as the reverse complement.
CGGGGAAACCCGGAACTGAAACCTCACTGGATTAATGAATACACAAGTGTGTATCCTGTTCGCTAATTTTTCTGGGTTACAATTTAATTACTTCGTTAAGCTTATTTTCTGTTTAGTTTATAATTCATTGAAATATTTAATTCTGACAAAAATCTATAGAGAATTTCCTCAAATTTGATATCATATGATTGTTGGTAAACTTACGTGAACGATTTCTATAAGGACATAGGGAGATGCTTTTGTACAGTTTTCTTCAAAATCATCCCATTACGTGTGCGAAATATCCATTTATACTACAATGAGGATTTACACACGTGAATTGACGGGAACATTAAACTACAACGAGAATTTACGGACGTGAATTGACGGGAACATTAAACTACAACGAGAATTTACAGACGTGAATTGACGGGAACATTAAACTCTTTTGTCTAGTCACGTATGTAAATTCTCGTTGCAGATTAGGTAGCAGAAAACAGATAATTTGCATTTTCGTGAAATTGCTAGCAATTTTTGAGATATTAATGTATAGCAGTTTGGTTATGAAAAATCATCCTTATATGTATATATGTTTATAAAATACGTAACATTACATTATGAGTAAAGAGATAAAAATTGTGTAAATCAAAAATTTCATCTGATTTCTGACATGTGATTGTCATGGTTACCCACTCAAAAATGCTAAAATGCAAAAATACTTCTAATTCCAACCTAGCACTACAACTTTACAGAAGATATGTATTTCTGAACACCTGTCTTAAAACCAACAACACTGTCATGGTAACAAACTACTTACATTTCAGCAAATTCCAACTCGGATCCTTCACAACATGACCACGTGTAAACACTACAAAAATTTCACTTTTTGTAAAGCTAGTCTTTGGAGTACAGGTACAGATTCGAGACTGCCCAAACAGTAATCTGCAATATAATGCAAAAATATCATTCTGGAAAAAACTGAAACCCCACACTGTCCACTTCAACATGACAAGACCAATTTAAGCAAGGATTTATTTTTCAAATTTTAATTAAAACCCTCATAATGGGGTAATCTAATGAACAAAAATAGTACACATGACCACACTAAGAAACTGTGTACCGCTACCTAAACGATTCGACCATCATGACGTAATCAAACCCTTGTTATTATGACGTCATAGAAGATTGTTTCCATGTACAATTAGTTACCATTTTTGCGGCAAACTGTTAACATTGAATTCTGACCAGAGACCATGGGTTGTATCGAATCTAGAGGAGATGACGGGAACAAACGTAGAATTACACTGGACTCACTAATAAGGAGACTGCGACGGAATAACAAGGTAAAGTATACTAATATTGTTGACAAGATGAGATGGAACGTCTTTGAAAACTTCAGACACGATAGAATGGTTTCTTATGTTGATCAAGCCGGCATTTTTAGGAGTATTTATGTATATCAAATCGTATCGAAAGTCAATTTTTATACATTGACTTCAGCAAATAAAAAAAATCCTTAAACTTAACGATATAAATGGAAGAAAATCTTTAATTTAATAGTTTTTGATTTTCACGACAGGTTGCGCCTTTTACTGATAATACAGCTCGTGTAGCTGTAAATACGGGGACGCCAATGTTGAATCTGACAAGGAAGACAGAGCAAATGGTCATGCAACAGCTGTGGGCGCAGGGGATCATACCAAAAAGGCGTGAAGGGGGTGTGGAATTCATTATTGAAATGGGAGACAACAAACCAAAACGATCCTCAGTCAGTTTCTCTGCCGCCACACTACCAGGAGTACCGCAGTATTCCACTGCCGAGAAATCTCTCCCCGTGATACTGCCACCAATTTCGAGAGTAGCGAAAATGATGGCAATTGAAGAGAAGATGGATAAGGCCAAACTGAACCGAGAAATGAAGATCCAGGAACGAAAAGCAAAGGCTGCTAAAACCATCGAGAAAGCACGAAAGAGGCGTGAATGTGTGTTAAATTGACAATAAACTGTCGTCATTATACAGTAAATTACGTGGTGTCTTGTTTTTTTTTCAATTGTATATTGATAATTATTTGTCAAACTGAGAAAATGGTAAAAACTAATTTGTGACTTACGTAAGTATTTTGAAGTTTAGTGAGTTTCGACTTCGGTGGCAAACGCTAGGAAATGGAAACTAGCAAGATTTACGGAAGGTTTTCAACGACAGAGAACCTTTTATGTGGCCTGGCGATATCTTTCGGTATGGTTTGTGTTTCGTGCAAATGCTATGATCTAAAACTTTTATCATGGAACAACAGGATGATGTATATTGAAAAAGTCTTCGGTTCTCACAGAATATACTTTCAGACGATACGGCGCTGCTTCCCTGATCAATATCCTTTCATGGATTCCCAAACTCTACTTTTAATGCTCGCGTGAAACCGTCACATTCGACACCTTGACCATACACCTGTGACATGACTAATATATTCGTAGACAGCGCGTGCTCTAAGTTTTTTTAAACACGAGTATCTCAGTCTGCCCGCCTTTCGTTCCTACACTTTAACTGCCACAAATTGCTAGGTGTTGTAAAACAATAGCCATTCCATACTATAACATGCTATTTGCGTGTCAGTACATATTTCTATTACTTAAAGACAGTATATTTTAAGGCGCACGTGACTTGGGCGAACACGCAAACCTTGCCCTATTGTTGGTTGACTAACACTATGGAAAATAAGACATAGCTAGTTTTAAAGATAGTTTTACCAAATTTTATCCATTATGATACAAGGTCTACCATTGTAATAGGTTTACGATACTAATGGACATTGGCGTTTATTGATCAAGATTCACATAGTACTCAACACATGCAATATCATAAAAACCGTGCATGCAACGAACCAAACACCAGTGGTGCATCAACTGAATCTAACAATAATTGGTTGCCATTACGTTATATGTTTCTTATGCTTGTTTGCCCGAATGGAAAGCGCGCAAAAGGTGTATGATGATCACTGAGTACCCGGATGCAGCCCATGTGGTCGCACAGTTCTGGGAATCGAACCCAGGACATTTTTATGTTACATTAAAATAGCAGTGTGTTAACATGAACTTTCATTAAAGCTCTGAAATATTATGCGATCTATATTGTAATTTTTTCAGCATGTTCTAAAACATGTCACCCATCAAATCAAATTTATCGGAAAATAATGTCAAAGTGATGGGCAAAATGTCACTTGTGTTCGGAATATCATCACTCAAAGCCGAATGATTCTATCATTTTAACTGCATTTACCTCTCTCGGTTTATCAACGAAATAATTTTGTAATTTACCAAGATCTTTTTAATAGATTGCACTGTCGCCCCCATTAAATTTCTTGATTTGTACTGCCCATCAATTAAATTCAATCGATTATTATATAACAAAAATATCTTTTCCATCCCGAACCGTCTAAGAAATAGATTGCCTTCTTTCTTGTCCAAGTAACCTGTTGATACAACACTTGGCAAAGCAATCAATCATATAAACTGACACTTTCATCCATGTCAAAGGCAGGTCATTTACAGGGAAACATTCTCATCTCAATGTCGCACAGGACTGACTTGTGAACCGTGTGAGGTTTGTGTTATATAACGTCACACAAACCTCACAGTAAACAGTGTTATATAACGTCACACACACCTCACAGTAAACAGTATGTCATATAACGTCACAAACACCTCACAGTAAACAGTGTGTCATATAACGTCACACACACCTCACAATTAACAGTGTGTTATATAACGTCACACACCTCACAGTAAACAGTGTGTTATATAACGTCACACACACCTCACAGTAAACAGTGTGTTATATAACGTCACACACACCTCACAATTAACAGTGTGTTATATAACGTCACACACCTCACAGTAAACAGTGTGTTATATAACGTCAAACACACCTCACAATAAACAGTGTGTTATATAACGTCACACACACCTCACAGTAAACAGTGTGTTATATAACGTCACACACACACAGTCATAATTCAAAACAGTGTGTTATATAACGTCACACACTTTACAGTAATCAGTGTTATATAACGTCACTCACACCTCACAGTAAACAATGTGTTATATAACGTCACACACATAAACATGTGTTATATAACGTACACACACAGTGGTGTGTATATAACGTCACACACACCTCACAGTAAACAGTGTTATAACGTCACATATAACACGTCACACACACTCACACACACCTAAACAGTGTGTTATATACACACCTCACCGTAAACAGTGTGTTATATAACGTCACACACATCTCACAAACAAAGTTAACAACGTCACACACACCTCACAGGAAATTGTGTGTTATATAACGACACACACACACCTTACAGTAAACATTGTGTTATATAACGTCACTCACACCTCACAGTAAACAGTGCGTTACATAACGTCACTCACACCTCAAAGTAAACAGTGTGTTATATAACGTCACACACCTCACAGTAAACAGTGTGTTATATAACGTCACACACACCTCACAGTAAACAGTGTGTTATATAACGTCACACACACTCACAGTAAACAGTGTGTTATATAACGTCACACACATCTCACCGTAAACAGTGTTATATAACGTCACACACCTCACAGTAAACAGTGTTATATAACGTCACACACACCTCACAGTAAACAATGTGTTATATAACACACCACACCTCACACACACACTCACAGTAAACAGTGTGTATATAACACACACCTTACAGTAAACACACACACCTCACAGTAAACAGTGTGTTATATAACGTCACACACATCTTACAGTAAACACTGTGTTATATAACGTCACACACACCTCACAGTAAACAGTGTGTTATATAACGTCACAAACACCTCACAGTAAACAGTGTGTCATATAACGTCACACACACCTCACAATTAACAGTGTGTTATATAACGTCACACAAACCTCACAGTAAACAGTGTGTCACAAAACGTCACACACACCTCACAATAAACAGTGCGTTACATAACGTCACACACATCATAGTAAACAGTGGGTTACATAACGTCACACACACCTCACAGTCACAGTAAACAGCGTCACACACACCTCACAGTAAACAGTGTGTTATATAACGTCACTCACACCTCACAGTCACATTAAACAGCGCCACACACACTCACCGTAAACAGTGTGTTATATAACGTTGTGTTATATACACATCACACACACCTCACAGTAAACAGTGTGTTATATAATGTCACACACACCTCACAGTAAACTGTGTGTTATATAACGTCACACACATCTCACAGTAAACAGTGGGTTACAAAACGTCACACACACCTTACAGTCACAGTAAACAGCGTCACACACACCTCACAGTCACAGTAAACAGCGTCCCACACACCTCACAGTAAACAGTATGTCATATAACATCACACACACCTCACAGTAAACAGTGTGTTACATAACGTCACTCACAGTGTGTCATATAACGTCACACACACCTCACAATTAACAGTGTGTTATATAACGTCACACAAACCTCACAGTAAACAGTGTGTCACAAAACGTCACACACACCTCACAGTAAACAGTGCGTTACATAACGTCACACACATCATAGTAAACAGTGCGTTACATAACGTCACACACACCTCAAAGTCACAGTAAACAGCGTCACACACACCTCACAGTAAACAGTGTGTTATATAACGTCACACACATCTCACAGTAAACAGTGTGTTATATAACGTCACACACACCTCACAGTAAACTGTGTGTTATATAACGTCACACACATCTCACAGTAAACAGTGGGTTACAAAACGTCACACACACCTTACAGTCACAGTAAACAGCGTCACACACACCTCACAGTCACAGTAAACAGCGTCACACACACCTCACAGCCATAGTAAACAGTGTCACATACACCTCACAGTAAATAGTGTATTTTATAACGCCAAACAAACATCACATTAAACTGTTGTTGTTAACGTCACACACAACTGAAGGTAAATCGTGTGTTATTTGTTTACAGTTGCCGTGGTAACGGACTTTATAACCTTTGTAATTATCATTATACATGAATAATGATGGTCTCCCTTGCGCTGCGTCGACGTATCATACATTGTGCTTGGATTTCGAGCGTTTTGAAATGTCAGCACGAAATAAAGGCTGTTAGAAATATGGCCCTTTTGCAAATTTTGTCAACCTTTAAAGTTTTTTTATGACAGAATTCCCATAAAATAAACGTTGACATTTCAAATTTGAAATGTTAATAAAATGTTATTCTTTTTTTAACTGGATTTTGATGAAGAAAACCTGTAAAATTTTAGGATTAATTTTCTATTTAGATAAGGTAATAACACACATATATATTACAGTCGATAATTTGTTTCAAGTTGATACAGATATGGCACTTTGTCGTGTGTTAAATAATTTAGGATGACCTCGGTGTCGTGTTACACGAGATAGGTTTCAAGATGGCAGTATCAGGTTTCAGAATCGATAACATGAAATTTCCTTTGATGTGTTGCGAGCGTCATCGTTGTGATCTTCGTATTAGCATATACACACAAGTTATTTGCCTAGGGCTAATTATCATACTCCATCAGATAATCTTTTTCTCTATTAATTATCAAGACAACACATCCGGCCATTCGGACACGTAATTACAAGCAAGCCATAATCAGCAAAGCCATCAAAATAAAAACGCAATATCCAGGACATTTGTTCATATAAGAAAGTACATAATATGAATCAGGGCGTCAACTTCCATATTGCTGCCTCAGTACCCCGAGTAAAGACCTCATTGGGTCGAAGGAAGTCTCCTGACATAGGCAGGGACGTGTCTTTCCACAACTTTATTGATTAGGATTAATGAATGATCGGTCAGTTACACCGAAGTCCTGTGTGTTTGTGTGTTGTTGTCCTGTACTCACATGACCTGATTTATTTTATCTTTCCCGTCCGTCATATATCGTGTCTTCCTCTCATGTCCTATATTCACATGGTCTGATTTATCCTATACTTCCCGCCCGTCCTATATCGTGTCTTCCTCTCATGTCCTATATTCACATGGTCTGATTTATCCTATACTTCCCGCCCGTCCTATATCGTGTCATCCTCTGATGTCCTATATTCACATGACCTGATTTATCCCATCTTTCCCGTCTGTCCTATATCGTGTCATCCTCTGATGTCCTATATTCACAAGGTCTGATTTATCTTATCTTTCCCGTCTGTCCTATATCGTGTCTTCCTCTCATGTTCTATATTCACATGGTCTGATTTATCTTATCTTTCCCGTCCGTCCTATATCGTGTCTTCCTCTGATGTCCTATATTCACATGGTCTGATTTATCCTATCGTTTCCCGTCCGTCCTATATCGTGTCTTCCTCTGGTGTCCTATATTCACATGGTCTGATTTATCCTATCGTTTCCCGTCCATCCTATATCGTGTCTTCCTATGATGTCCTATATTCACATGGTCTGATTTATCCTATACTTCCCGCCCGTCCTATATCGTGTCTTCCTATGATGTCCTATATTCACAAGGTCTGATTTATCCTATCGTTTTCCGTCCGTCCTATATCGTGTCTTCCTCTCATGTCCTATATTCACAAGGTCTGATTTATCCTATCGTTTTCCGTCCATCCTATACCTCCCGCCCGTCCTATATCGTGTCTTCCTATGATGTCCTATATTCACATGGTCTGATTTATCCTATACTTACCGCCCGTCCTATATCGTGTCTTCCTCTGTTGCGCAGTGCTCACATGGCCTAGTTTCCCGCCCGTGTTGTCTTATCTTTTCTCGACCTAGTTTGTTGTGTGCTGTCTGTCCCGTCAAGATATGCGCTACTCGTCCTTGTCTGTCGTCCATTGCGCTCATGTTTCACACGTCCTTAACTGATAAATGTTACGGAGACAGAATGTGCACTAGTTACATGTATTTCACCAGCAGGCCTTCATGTTCCTATTTCGATAAAGTATGCATTTTGTATGCTTGCATGCTCTAGGCTACATCGCCACACGAATTAACTGATATTTTATTCAAATCGCTATTATCAAATATTTGAATCTGCTGAAAACTTCTCTCCCCTAAAGTGCACCATACGGAAATCATCAATTATATCCATCATCGAAAGCGGAAGTGACGTCATAGCCATTTCCAACATCCCGATAATGTTTAACAACAGGATAAAGGATGATTGAACCATGAATAATGACAATCATAAACGGAGACCGTCTAGTACACAAAACTCTGCTCAAAAACTCACAGCTGTCCTTAACTGTTCAAAGTAAAAACGTTTTAAAATACCGGAACAAATATTGAGTACATCAAACACGTTTGACGACATGTTTACATTGAAAAATGCAAAGGAGTTTTCAATTGTGAGATAAGTATAAAACTTTCGAAATGCCTAGACAAATAATATACAGTAGATCAAACGAGTTGGTATGACTGAAACATAAAATAAAACATTGAAGGTTATTAGCACTCAAAATTCTTTTCCGTCTCGTTTTCCTTACTGATCGGTATGATTTTAGACCTGGCCAACTTGTGAGATTCTTAGTATGTGAAAAAAATACACACACAAAAACAAACGAAAGAACAGGTTTTAACCTAACTTAGCTCTGCATTTTCTTGGCGCCATCTTTGGCCAAGTAGGGAATATAGATCACAAGAATAATAGGTAACTAGGTTACTATCAGACAGATCCATTCACAATATCGTTTTACCATGTTTCAGTCAAATAAAATTCTGAGGGAATGTAGATTGTGTCACGTGCTGAAGCTTCATTTCAGGCTATCAACATCATCCCGCGCAGGCAAACGAGTTTGATTAGAAGAACACAAGGCGACGCCATCGTTATCAGGGTTGACGCATGCGCTGTGCATTCATATGTAATACACGCAAAGTTTGTTTTTAAAAATTGTATTTAAGTTAACTTAACGTATACGTAAAATCGGATATTGTCGACTGGTAATTTCGATCACTATAGCCGGAAGATTGCCAGGGCTTATCATAGGTATGTGGAAAGTGTGCTGCAGAATCAATGTTCTTATTCATATTTGTCTAGGGAACAAAGGGTGGATAACATCATTAAAGAACTAACGGTTATGAGGGTACTACATCTGTCAAGGAACTAACGGTTTCTTAAGAGAACTAAAGTTACATCACTGAAGAAAGTAATAGGTTCAAACGTTTTATTAATCTCTGAGAATTAATTAAAGAAATCGCTAAGAAAAGCATTGAGATCAGAGAGTAGTGTAGGTCAATTACATCGCTGAGAGATCTAGATAGTTCTGAGAGGATAGAAGCTAAATTACATCACTGAGAGATCTAAAGAGTTATGAGAGTACTGAAGGTAAATTACATCAAAGGAGAGAACTAGGGAGTTCTGAGAGTAATATAGGTAAATTACATCAAAGGAGAGAACTAGGGAGTTCTGAAAGTGCTTTAGGTAAATTACATCAAAGGAGAGAACTAGTGAGTTCTGAGAGTGCTGTAGGTAAATTACATCACTGAGAGATCTAGGAAGTTCTGAGAGTACAGTAGGTAAATTACACCACTGAGAGAACTAGGGAGTTCTGAGAGTACAGAAGGTAAATTACATCACTGAGAGAACTAGAGAGTTCTGAGAGTGCTATAGATAAATTACATCACTGAGAGATCTAGGAAGTTCTGAGAGTACAGTAGGTAAATTACATCACTGAGAGAACTAGTGAGTTCTGAAAGTACAGTAGGTAAATTACATCACTGAGAGAACAAGGGAGTTCTGAGAGTACTATAGGTAAATTACATCACTGAGAGAACAAGGGAGTTCTGAAAGTGCTTTAGATAAATTACATCACTGAGAGAACTAGTGAGTTCTGAGAGTACTATAGGTAAATTACATCACTGAGAGAACTAGGGAGTTCTGAGAGTGCTTTAGATAAATTACATCACTGAGAGAACTAGAGAGTTCTGAGAGTGCTATAGATAAATTACATCACTGAGAGAACTAGGGAGTTCTGAGAGTACAGTAGGTAAATTACATCACTGAGAGAACTAGTGAGTTCTGAAAGTGCTTTAGATAAATTACATTACTGAGAGAACTAGAGAGTTCTGAGAGAGCTATAGATAAATTACATCACTGAGAGATCTAGGAAGTTCTGAGAGTACAGTAGGTAAATCACATCACTGAGATATCTAGTGAGTTCTGAGAGTGCTTTAGATAAATTACATCACTGAGAGAACTAGGAAGTTCTGAGAGTACAGTAGGTAAATCGCATCACTGACAGACTAGAGAGTTCTGAGAGAACAGTAGGTAAATCACATCACTGAGAGCACTAGAGAGTTCTGAGAGTACTGAAGGTAAATTACATCACTGACAGACTAGAGAGTTCTTAGAGTACTGTGTGTAAATTACATCACTGAGAGAACTAGAACGTTCGGATATACTACTGCTATTGAATATTTTGTTTCGGTGCGAGAAATATTCCCCAGACAAACATATATATACATGTGACACATGCAAGAATTCCATTAGCTGTGTAAAGAGTCTAAATTACTTTGAATATATTCAAAGCTTTAAGACACTCGTAATGCTTTCGAAATCGATTTAAAATGATACGGCCCACTTGATATTATTACGTTCAGCTGACTGGGTGGTCGACAATCCAGTGGACCTGAATAATTTACACGTTCCGGAATAAGATAATATTTCGTTTACATCTGAATTCAATTTCATCAGAAGACGGTCAATTTAACATATTTGTGATGTTACGTTACAGTCATCTTATTGACTAACCCTAGCTGAATCAGGTATATACTTGTGAACAACTCAGGTGAAAGAATCTGCCTACAGATGCCTGGTATTTCTTTTTTTCGGTGCCGTGACCAGTCCTCATTTTTGGTCAAATACTTTGTGTGCGGTTGTTGAGAGGATAACGGAACCTGGATGGTAAAAAACGCTGTAATCAGGGTTGGAACTTAGAAACGGTAGGTGCAAAACGGAAGAGAACCAAGTGATAATTACCAACAAGATACTGCATAATTAGCTGGAATTGGGATGTTTAGTAAGACATCCAGGTTTGCCCCCAATACATCCCGCCAATCATGAAGCATGAAACGTTTATGTAAGTTTCTGTAAAAGGCTGGGTTACTAGCAGAAATGAAAAATGAAGCGTTTATATAAGTTTCTGTAAAAGGCTGGGTGTCTAGCAGAAATGAAACATGAAACGTTTATATAAGTTTCTGTAAAAGGCTGGGTTACTAGGAGAAATGAAACATGAAACGTTTATATAAGTTTCTGTAAAAGGCTGGGTGTCTAGCAGGAATGAAACATGAAATATTTATATAAGTTTCTGTAAAAGGCTGGGTGTCTAGAAACAGAAATGAAACATGAAACGTTTATATAAGTTTCTGTAAAAGGCTGGGTGTCTAGCAGAAATGAAACATGAAATATTTATATAAGTTTCTGTAAAAGGCTGGGTGTCTAGCAGGAATGAAACATGAAACGTTTATATAAGTTTCTGTAAAAGGCTGGGTGTCTAGCAGGAATGAAACATGAAATATTTATATAAGTTTCTGTAAAAGGCTGGGTTACTAGGAGAAATGAAACGTTTATATAAGTTTCTGTAAAAGGCTGGGTGTCTAGCAGAAATGAAACATGAAACGTTTATGTAAGTTTCTGTAAAATGCTAGGTGTCTAGCAGGAAAAGAAACATGAGACGTTTATATAAGTTTCTGTAAAAGGCTGGGTGTCTAGCAGGCAGAAATGAAACATGAAACGTTTATATAAGTTTCTGTAAAAGGCTGGGTGTCTAGCAGAAATGAAACATGAGACGTTTATATAAGTTTCTGTAAAAGGCTGGGTTACTAGTAGGAAAGTAACATGAGACGTTTATAAAAGGTTCTGTAGAAGGTTGGGTTACTAGTAGGACAGTAACATGAGACGTTTATAAAAGGTTCTGTAGAAGGCTGAGTTACTAGTAGGAAAGTAACATGAGACGTTTATAAAAGGTTCTGTAGAAGGTTGGGTTACTAGTAGGACAGTAACATGAGACGTTTATAAAAGGTTCTGTAGAAGGTTGGGTTACTAGTAGGACAGTAACATGAGACGTTTATAAAAGGTTCTGTAGAAGGTTGGGTTACTAGCAGGAAAGTAACATGAGACGTTTATAAAAGGTTCTGTAGAAGGTTGGGTTACTAGTAGGACAGTAACATGAGACGTTTTTAAAAGGTTCTGTAGAAGGTTGGGTTACTAGTAGGACAGTAACATGAGACGTTTATAAAAGGTTCTGTAGAAGGTTGGGTTACTAGTAGGACAGTAACATGAGACGTTTATAAAAGGTTCTGTAGAAGGTTGGGTTACTAGTAGGACAGTAACATGAGACGTTTATAAAAGGTTCTGTAGAAGGTTGGGTTACTAGCAGGACAGTAACATGAGACGTTTATAAAAGGTTCTGTAGAAGGTTGGGTTACTAGTAGGACAGTAACATGAGACGTTTATAAAAGGTTCTGTAGAAGGTTGGGTTACTAGCAGGACAGTAACATAACATGAGACGTTTATAAAAGGTTCTGTAGAAGGTTGGGTTACTAGCAGGAAAGTAACATGAGACGTTTATAAAAGGTTCTGTAGAAGGTTGGGTTACTAGCAGGAAAGTAACATGAGACGTTTATAAAAGGTTCTGTAGAAGGTTGGGTTACTAGTAGGACAGTAACATGAGACGTTTATAAAAGGTTCTGTAGAAGGTTGTGTTACTAGTAGGACAGTAACATGAGACGTTTATAAAAGGTTCTGTAGAAGGTTGGGTTACTAGCAGGAAAGTAACATGAGACGTTTATAAAAGGTTCTGTAGAAGGTTGGGTTACTAGTAGGAAAGAAAGTTCACAAAACTGATTTCCAATAAATCTTTTAATGCATATGTGCCGAACACCTGTTTTTGATATATCTGCGACACGTGACGAGAATGTGTACGCGTTCTCTAATTAAGTTAAAGGTGTAGATATTGATGTATACTAGAAATGTAAACAAACAGGTCAAGGTATAAACAGCTAGCGATAAACATGCCTGTATACATGGATTCAAGTTTGCCTCTGTCATCACCATAGGCCAGCTGGTGTGGGGCCCATGCAGTCCTCGCATACCGATCACTTCGCGCGTGCGAACTGTGCGCCTGGTGTGTAAATTTACACCAATAAACGGCTTCCGTACATGTCAAAACTAGAAAATATTGAAATCACTCATAAACCATTTTGAACTTTTGCAGAATATCCACCGATGACATATTTGCGAAATGGGATTTGGTTTAGTGCAACCTCTTCTGTTCAAAACAGCGGAACAAATGAAAACAAAAATAAATAGTCATTTGTTTAAATTTATGTTTTTGTCTTTTCCTTAGACTGAAGACAGAATTTAATTATGATAAACGTGTATTTGTGAGCGTTTTTACAGCCTGTCGAAAGTTTAGATACCGAAGCATGAAACGAGAAATTACTTACTGCATATTGTATAGTCTTAAAAAACATATACCGTATTCCGTACAAGATCGATTTGATCTAAAGAAATATCTTATTCGTCATTCAACAAAAAAAGGTTAGGAACAATTCATGTCATCATCTCGAAAACTTGATTAAACAAGACACATGGTAGCAATGAAAACGCATTCATTTAAATACTTTAAAACAAACACCCACATCTTGTTTACACGTCAAGTCAGTGATACCCATATGTTGTATACACGTCACGTCAGTGATACCCGTATGTTGTATACACGTCACGTCAGTGATACCCGTATGTTGTATACACGTCACGTCAGAAATACCGTATGTTATATACACGCCACGTCAGTGATACCCGTATGTTATATACACGTCACGTCAGTGATACCCGTATGTTGTATACACGTCACGTCAATGATACCCGTATGTTGTTTACACATCAGTAATACCAGTGTGTTGTTAACACATCAGTGATATCCGAATGTTGTTTACACATCAGTAATACCAGTGTGTTGTTTACACATCAGTGGTACCCGAACGTTGTTTACACGTCAGTAGTACCAGTATGTTGTTTACACGTCAGTAATACCAGTATGTTGTTTACACGTCAGTAATACCAGTATGTTGTTTACACGTCATGTCAATGATACTTGTATGTTGTTTACACATCAGTGATACCCGAATGTTGTTTACACGTCAGTGATACCGATATGTTGTTTACACGTCAGTAATACCAGTATGTTGTTTACACGTCAGTAATACCAGTATGTTGTTTACACGTCAGTAATACCAGTATGTTGTTTACACGTCATGTCAATGATACTTGTATGTTGTTTACAAGTCAGTTGATCGGGTGAGTGTCAGACCAGGTTTCCTTAGCTCGATCGGTTGATCGTTAGATTGGTAAACTAGAGGTCCCTGGTTTGAATCAAAGCTGAGGCATTGGAATAAATAATAACCTCTGTTACAATGGCGCCCATGTAAGGACTAGAGAGTATTACTAAGCGTTGCTTTCACAAGCATCGCTGTAATCCCTGTAATCTCCAGGACGGTATTATTTCCTAGAGGGGTAGTAGATAACCCTGGTAAAATATTAGCCCTATAATAACGCTATGTTGGTCAGTGTTAATGACACCGGATAGAATTTACTTTTAGAGGAAGGTATGAAGCCTCTGTTTCTAACACCAAATCAATCGGGAATCTTCGGCACTTTCCGTAAATATTTATTTTCTCGTCTACGGAAAGGCTCGAAGGTTCGCGATTGATCACCAAATGTCTAGTAATTTACAATATTAATCAGCCGTAATCTTTACCATCAACAAGATTTTTATTATCTTTTTACTTGTCACTTCAGGCCAAAACATCTGAAAACCAGTCGTATTGAAATTGCGAACACATTACCTGTTAATCATTATCGAAAGCTGTAGATTGCTGAGACGGTTTCCCTCGGAAGTACAAAGACGCGACAAGATGGAATACCCGTCAACGGCTTCATTACTCAAGCCAAGCGATCGATAAAAGTTCAAGGCAGAGTAAGCAGAACGTTGACCGAGAAAATATTTACCCATATTTGGCGTTACAACTCACTAACACAATTTGAGAGGTCGGATGGCACGATGGTTACGCAATCGTCTCTCATTTAGACGACCCGGGTTCGATTCCCCGAAAGGACGTAAAAAGTTGGGGGGCATACCTGCCTGACCACGTGGGTTTTCCCCTGGTACTCCGGTTTCCACACATCGTAAGACCCTTCGCGCTTATATCAAGGCAAACAGAGGTGATCAGAATTAGTTGAAATACCGTGTTTAACATTTGTAGAAAGATAAATAAAGTTTGTACATGTTGAGCCAACAAACATTTTTTTCTGAGAGTTGCCGTTCCTTACACTAACATATAAAAGTTCTACCCAGATTTAACATGAATTACATTCATTTACACGAACTGAGTGTATTTGTTCCTGACATTCACTTTCGCCATTTCCACTCTGAATTGTCGCTCTTCCCACCCATTAATCGAAAAAACAGAGCGTTGTCGTTCACACTCATTTTCACAATATCTACCAGGAATTGACTATTTTTCACACTAAAAATAGAAATCAACCAGGATTTTTGTTCCTTACACTAAAATAACATCATTTCTAAACAGGAAGTTGTCGTTTTTAACTCTCAATAACACAAGCTACTTTTTTTTTTCTACGTTGCTTTGTTCATTCAGTGTTTTTCGTAATAGTAGTGAACTTGATTTTGTAGAAGCAGTTACAACAGAACGCATCCATGTTGATTATAACGTGTGTGCTTTTGACCAATAAAGTCGTTTACCGGGTCTCTGAAAAGCCTCAGTTTGACTTCAGAATGGAATCGTTGAATTTGACTACAGTTCTTGTTGGTGTAGCGTGCACAGACTAGAGGATGGTTGAATGAAATTAATTTAATCTTAGTTGTCGTCACTTACGCTCCCTAATTTGTCAAGTACCGGGTTTACCGCTTTCAGAATTGTGTTTTTCTACGTCACATATATAAAAGCTCTTTTTATATAGTTTTCTCGCATAGTTGACAGATGATTTCGGAGATAAAAGCGTTGTTCCGGCTAGACAAACCTGTTGCGAATACTTCAATATATTCGGAGTTTAGAAGTTCTGACATACGAGCTGAAATTACTCAGAAACGAAATCCCACTCCTTCAAAGCTTTGTCAGAGTTGACCAATAGTTAGTAGAAAATAAATTATCACTGAAAAACAAAGACTTTCAAAGCAAAATTAACACTTAATTAATACTTTCACCAGATCTGTTAATTAAACTAAGCTTCCAGTACCTGGACAGAAACGTCCTTTGTTACGCTTACATATGTATGTGCGAGTATTCAAAACTCTTAATAATTTCACACTCATGTTTCAAGCTGGCTGGAAATTCGTTTCATCAAGTTCACATCACTTGTCATTACAACTTTGACCATAAGTTAAAAAACGACTTTAAATCTAAAGTATGCAACTTTCTTTGATTACAATATTACGAGCATCTATTTTACACGTCTTTCTAGTAAACCGTTCCAATTTCTGACGATATCATCCAAGAGTTATCGTTCTTCACAAACATTAAAAGGAACGACAACTCTGTGTAGAAATCGAGTTTGCAGCAGAAGCTATGCCTAATTAGTGTCACGTCCAGTTGTATGGTGAAGCATGAAGCATGCAGTTTGAACCAAGGAGAATAATTCGTACCTGTGGTATGAGAGTGGCAATGAGTTGCCTTGTTAACAATACTTAGGTATTGTGCCAATCAGCTATCAATTAGAAAATGATTATGAAAAAGTCAAATATTTTTTTCATGCTTGTTGTTTTTGTTGTTGTCGTCGTCGTTGTCCACTGTTTCCGTTTTATTTGACAACATACAGAAAAAGTCAAAAACATATAGTACAAAACATTAGTATTTTAAAAATGACCTCAGAACGTTGAATACTTTAATATATACAGTTATCAAGAAATATATAATTTGGACACGTGCAGTTACAGCAATTGAACATGACCTTCAACATAGGTTGCCATTCTGACCTGTTTTGGGCAATAAGAATCGTATGCTATCTATGAAACATTTCAGTAATTTCACAGTCTGACATCGACCGGAGGGGAGTACATTTGGTTATAAACACCAGACAGACCTCTATTGACGTCCATAATTGTAGGAGTGTGTGTACCGTCCTGTCCTTCAAATGTCAAGGTCTTGGGGTCACAGGATAGCAAAGACAATATAATAGTCTACTTAAGGAATAACCATCACTATATAACGGTCTAGTCTGAAACGGAGAGCTCTATTTCGATGCGTATTGGCACCTTTCTCAAATCAATGAGGATGCGAGCCGTCTTGACGAGATTCCTAGATAAATTCTACTCTTATTCTAAAATACATATAACACCCCAAGCGAATAGACCTTCTCCTGTAGACATGTTGGGTGACCGCCCTCTAGTTCGATACAATTAATCTCGCATTGGTATAATAAAATTTTCGGAACTTCGGATTGTCATAGGGTATTCCTCCGCATTTAGAGGAGTAATGTGTCTGTGTTCCTCCGCGAACGAAAAAAAAAGATTTTCGGTCATTACGAGATAATAATGTATTAAAGAGAAAATAATGTCGTATTAATGAGATAATAACGTCGTATTAACGAGATAATAATGTCGTATTAATGAGATATTCCGGTAGTTATACGGAATAATGATTGCGTTGCAGTTTCAAGATATCCATGCCGTAATTACGAGGTAACTATGTGAGATTAAAGAGATAGATATTGTACATGAAAATATAAGGGGAATAACCCTTATGCAAATACTAAGCACTAAACGTGCGCTACGCTCATTAATATTCTTCTAAAATGTAATTATCGTTACAAGTTTATAAACTGACATCAGAAAGGAACAAGATAATTATCCAGATAAAAAAAATGAAATAAGAAAGATAATATTACAACTATATAGGTATTTATTACGTGTTTTATGTTCACACAAGAAGTTCAGAAGCGATACCTCAAACTTCTATCATCGAAAGGAGGAATATTGATCGATTGGTTAAGTGTAAATACAAAACCTCCTCCTCCACAATCCCATTATCCAAATAACCCTTACCTTTTGTGACTCTAAATATTCCAGAAACCGGAAGTCGTATCCATGCCTTTCGGCACACCAGAGTTCTAACGATTCGAAAGCTCGTAAATTTCCGACAGACTTATTGTTATGTGATAATATTTAAAGCCCGTAAACACATCGACCATTTACAACAATTTTTACAGTGTAGTTACAGGAAATCGTCAAAGGCTACAAAATTATATAATTACCTGTTTTGAAACAATTATTGTCAGGGTCTCCCGTTGGGTCAATTCTTAAGTTCCGCTTGGCGTCGATGATGGACTATGATGACGTCACTACCTGTGAATGGAACCATTAAAACGTTTACACGCTGGTGTGGTGGAATCGACAGGCAAAACATAATAATGATAATTACTGCTGTCATTTTATTTACCGAATGAAATACCCAGAACGACAGAATACTCCCATAACACAATAAAACAATTAGAGGTTTTGACATACAAAAAAGGACACGTTAAGCCATGCGTGTCTTCATATTGCATTCTGACATGACGGTACTATCGGACCACTAATCTATCCTCAGTCATAAATTATATTAACTTTAACCAATAGAGAAGATAGAAAGTGATGGCCATTCTGTTATAATAGATACTTCAGTTTGTCACTATTTGCAGTGTCATGAGATTTTATCGAACTCAAACTGCTTCTAAATTCCGACCAACTAGAAGTCAGCCATTTTATAACAGCCATTTTGTTCCATTATGAAAAGGACACCATATAAGTTTGATTCAACTACATTCCTTCATAAATTAAAATCGAGCAATATCATTTTTTATCAAATCAGAAATAATGAATCGCTATCATTTCCTAAAAGAATTTCGCCTTTTAAGTCTGAACATGGATCTTGTTGAACTAGTATTCTTCTTTACCGAGTTTTCAGAAAAACACTCCATCGTCTATCGTGATATTCAATTAAGAAAAAAAAAAAACGTCATTTGGAAATCTAGACACCGTGGACCGTAAATTTGGGGATTAAACATCACGGAGACATTGTGTCGACAGGTTTATCGTCCGCTACAGATACAGCAGGACACTACCCCATAAGGTCCGGCTCAATTCCATCCAACGTCACCCACACACCTTAATATCTTAGCGAGCCCTAGTCACAATGTTCTTTGTGTTCTATAGAATTTCATTTCCAACTGAGGTAAAACACATACATAATTCCAGGTTCATAATTTATAAGATGGCGGTG
Organism: Ylistrum balloti; assembly: GCF_031769215.1. Taxonomy (NCBI): domain Eukaryota; kingdom Metazoa; phylum Mollusca; class Bivalvia; order Pectinida; family Pectinidae; genus Ylistrum; species Ylistrum balloti. The sequence goes on along the minus strand of NW_026782111.1, from coordinate 948,876 downwards.
GACATTCCCATGCACATACACAACGCACGAATAAAGAAACAGTGATTGCTAAGCAGAGAAAAAGAAAAAGACGACTTTTCCCGCAAACCCATCTATAAGTTTCATGATTTTCCAAAAACTATACGTTTTCGTTGGCACTTGACTCCGTGGTTAAATTTTGCTCACGAAATCTGCTAGTACTATAACCCATGTCTATTTTTTATCAGTTAATTATTTTGTGAACATATAGATTTGCGGATTTGAGTACCCGCGAAATAAATCTCCCACGAAAATTTATGATTTTACAGCATACAAAATATAAACAAATATCAGTCCAGTTACATCAAAACCGATATTTTCTGCACAGATTTATCAAAACAACTTGATGAAACCCTAAAGACATGATATATCTATACCATATGTATTTCCTTTGTGACGTCACACCCACTCTCTTAACCTAAAATCCCCATACTGCTGCCTGATGACTACATGTCGTTTTATAAGCGATAAAATCCCAGTTTGTACGACTCGATTGTAGACAATTTCCTAGACACTGTTGTATTAGAGATACCATCTTTTGCTGTGTATCTATTAGTACACCAGAGGCGGCATGAAACATACATCCATTATCTATATCAGGTCTTTAAAACATAGAGACCAATTATCCAGACAACTGACATTCAACATATTGCTGTTTCGACATTACTTTTCAGTGCTAAAGATTATTACAAACAATTTTACGACTATTGATTTATTTGTGTCGAAAGGTGGAGAGAAAGAGAGATACAAAAAGAGAGAGAATGAGAGAGAGACAATGAGAAAGAGATAGGAAGACAAAGAGAGAGAGAAAGACAGAGAGAAAGAGATAGGAAGACAAAGAGACAGAGACGGAGAAAGAGGGACAGAGAGACAGAGAGAGACACACAGAGAAAGAGAGACACACAGAGACAGACATACATAGATAGACAGACAGAGAGATAGAGAGCGAGACAGAGACAGACGGACAGACAGACGCAGACTGACGGACCGGCAGACAGACAGATAGACAGATATGAAAGGAGGTAGGGCGGTATGGTTTTCGTATAGCTTAAATCTACCAAGGAAGAAAAAAAAGTTTTTCCACTATATCATCTCCCTCGCTTTGAAAAACAACTAAAACAAAGATTTTCAGTCATTTAAAACGAAAAACATTAACCACAAAATAGATGGCAATTCTCACGAGTCAAAATTTTCGCGATCTTCTTTTTTTACAGACTGATTTATATTTAAAGGAATTTCGCGATTTGTCTGAATGTTAAAAGACATTAAAGCACACGTATCTCAGCGTAATTTTCGTGCTCACGTCAATGCAAAATAGCAACATAACTGGCTTTCTTTAGTGTCCCAGGCTTATGATATAACCTGTGTCAAAAAAGGTCAATTTCATGATGTTTAAAAGATATATATTTCTCAAATCTGAAAAAAATATTGGAGATTCTTGCTTTGTTCTTTTGAATGTCACATCTGATCGGATAAAGATTTATCTAAGTCGGACAGGATTAAGATGTCATCTGATTTATGTTCTTATAAGTGTTTATATCGTTAATAAATGTCCACTGAAACGACACAGCATTGGGTGAGCATTTTGTTCCACACAATCAATAGCAAATCCAACAGCTTCACGCATACACTATAAAAGGCTATTGGAATACCTCCAGCATCCGTATATCTTTATCAACAGCAACTAGAGTAGGAGTTTTCTTCAGAATGTCACATTGTAATAAAATATCAAGAATATACAAACATGTCAACATAATCGTAATTCAAACTCAAATTCAATAAAGCTAGGGCAAAATATGAACTAAAGAAAGGTTACTCGGAAACTGCTGAAAAAGTACAGAGAGAATTAAACCAGGTGTTCCGGAAGAGTAAGCGTCTTCTGTTTCATCGATAACACCCGCCATGTAAATCTTGGTCCATCCCCAGTACGTATTGCCAGGTTCTAAAATGAGAGCAAGTTATACAATAACGGAACCAATAATTAAGAGTATCAAACACGACAAACTTCATATCGCACAAAGAAATAGAATATTTCTCAATGAGATCACTAAGGCGATCGTAAAGCTCCTTCATCTTAATAAGACTTATTAAATATTGGGTCGTTCTGTACAGTACAAGTCCACGGGCAGGGCATTTGGCCCAAGTTGTTGTGGATGGTGTGTAGGCGATGAGCCTAATATAAGTAGCCAAAACCTACGACCAGGAATCCCGGCTTTTAAACGACCCTGGCTGTTGACTAGACGATAAAGCATTCCTGACAACATGAATTAAACCCAGTGAAAATTATATTTGACCTGATATTGCAACTTTTGAAATGTTCCGCTGTCCGCTGGTTAAAAAAAATGGCGACCCTGTCATGTAACTTAACCGAAAGTTGTGCTAATTGATATGTATATGTGGGAGGTAAACACGCAACACAGTGAACTTGAACGACAGGGGAGACCAGAAAGAAAATATATAAATCAATCAACCTTTCGCAAACAATAGAAACATCGATAAATCTATTAAGTTTGACAACGAAACAGCACTACCCGACATTCACTAAAAGTCGTGATGAAGTAGACTTCCAAGTAACATTTCTCTAATCCCCACATCAATCAACATGTGTTCTTCCAGTATAAAAAAAATACGAATTTCGACTCTCCTGTGAGCTGCCATTAAACTTGCTTCATTGTATTTCTGTGCATGTTTAAATCCAATAGGGGTTTATATATGTGCATCAAATATAGTGTATTGACTAGTCCATTACAACTGGGATAGGGAATGTGAGGTTAGTATGGTAGATGTGGATCAGTCCATTACAATGTGAATATTAAGGGCAAGGTCGGGAATGGAATTAAAGAGGTAAAGGGGCTTTGAGAATAAAAGCCAAATGTGACATCCGGTTCTGTCTTTGAAAATAAATTGCTGCAATTTAAACGATTTTATTCAAAGACAGCTTGATCCTTAATGAAAATGATAATTAACGGAAAAGCTTCAGCTATTGCTATTGCTTTGCTTTCAAACTGATATTTCAGGAGGAAAACACATTCCTCATAAGGAGACATAGTTTCCCTTGTGTCCTATTGTTGTTCATTTGGAACCAAACATAGGTCTGTGATGTCGTTAGATTCAAAGTCAAATCAAGATCATTTGAAAATAAAAAAACAACATCATCTTCGGTTAACTGTCAATGGACATCTTCGTTAAATTTTACAATTTATTTTTTCAAGCAAAATGAAATTTTCCCTGCGTGAAAAAAGGCTATAGGAGACGTATGTTCTTTTGTCAGAATTAATCTCTTTTACCATTTATTGATTAGCGTCTCATGAAAATACATTTCACTTGTGTCCCGCTTGGTAAACATCATAATCACTCAACTGGAATTTTTCTCCTGAAAAAAAAAAAAAAAAAAATTTAAAGTATGGCGTTCGTTCTTGTCCATTTGTCAGGTTCTCAACGGCTCGTTAATGTTATTGTCCTTAGTCTGAACATCAAAATGCCACGACAAGCAGAGCATAATCAGCAGTGAAAAAGTATGAAACAAAGCGGTTTAATTATGTATGAATGTTAGAGCGCGACTGAAGGACAAATGAATACACATATCTGCAAGAATCGCTACATACTTTCATACCGACAGGACGAGAATGTGACAATTTCTCTGGTTTTTTTTTTTTTTTTTTAATTTTTTTTCTTATTTATTTTATAGGTAAACGTGGTTTTCTGCAAATTTGTGCGTAATAATTGGTAACTTTCTTGCATTAATTACACTAAATTGAAGTTACACATTACCAGTTATTAGCAAAAACAGAGATAATCACATGTAAGGAAATACCATCCTAACCATTACATAAGTTATATTTCGTTATACGGATCCTGTTTTGATCTCTTAAATCTCGATACTGCTGTTGTAGATATACTTAATTCATTGCAAACGATGAAGCACTTGAACGCAGTCGTAATCAAGTTATACACCTGAAATTTTCTCCTACACATTTACCTTGACAAGTGTTATCCATTCCTGCAGATAAATCAGACAATAGAAGTCGTATAATTCCATTTTACTTTTACCTCTTTTCATGTTCGTGTCTTCGATAAAGCAAAACACGTTTACTTTTCAGGAACTCCGAGCCATAATTTTTTTGTGCTTATTCAGGAGTTTCCGTGTAAATCTTCTTTTGTTCATATTTTGCCCTAGTTTTACTTTCATTTTAGTTTCGATTATTATTTCAACAACATGTGTGTGTGTGATGTTGTTTTGTTCGTATTGCTGTTTCCTGTTGTTGCTGCTGCTGTTGTTTGGTGTTGTTTTTGCTCATGGTGTTTGTTGTTGCTGTTTGCTGTTGTTGTTGCTGCTGTTGATGTTGCTAATATTGTTGTTGCTGCTGCTGTTGTTGGTGGTGGTGCTGTTAGTTGTTGCTGTTGAGTTTTGCTGTTGTTGGTTGTTGTTGGTGGTGTTAGTTGATTTTACCGTTGCTCTTGCTTGTTGTTGCAGTTGCTGTTGTTTGTTTTTGTTGTTGCTGTTGCTGTTTTTGTTGTTGTTGCTGCTGCTGCTGCTGCTTTTGCTGTACATGAAATCTACTTTACCCTATATCTATCAAGTATAGAGTTAAACAAAGACATTTTTCAAATGTAGAATTTTGAAATGAACGAGAACCACTAATTCTCAGTAACTTTATCACCCAAAATGTAGCACAGCATTGCATATCGCACCAGGACTGCGACGTCCAAGGCCTTTTGGTGTTTAAGCCCCATAATCAGCACCCATTCAAGGCTGTACTCATCACATCAAGCTCAAGGATAAACATAACACAATTAAAACAGAAAAAAAACGCGACAAAAGTTCGGCATCGGTTAAACTTTGATCATCGCATTCCTCACACATAGGTAAAATCTTGGAACAAAGAGAAGGGGAGGGGTGAAGAAAAAAAAGTCAAGAACTGATTGATAAGTATATTGTTAAATTTCAGATGTTCTCTTTAAAAAAAAGTGGAGAGATTAGGGGGACAGAAACTGTCAAGATTCACAGTTTAATTAGGAAAAGTGTAAGTGAGCTTTGGTAGTCATCTCCTAAATGAGATCATCAGCATTGGATATTTAAGTCAGCGTTGTCTTTCGATTCTACTTTTACTTATGGTAGTAAACGAAATCGTAACTCCAGCCCAACACATTATGCAGACGTATTTAGTCTGTCGAGGGTACATTGTACCTATTATTTAATTATTGGTGAAAACCAAAGGAATGTCGTGTTCTTTAAATAAGAGCCGTGATAGCATAACGGCTGATGCAATGTCTCTCTATTACCTTCATCAATCTGCATTCTCTGAAACCCGGCGATGTAAGGTTCTTTCTTCGTCGTTCATTATAAAAATGATACGACCTTGATCAAATGTCTTATTTTATAATAAACCTAAAAAAAATGGAAATAACATCTTTTGTCAAATAGAACTTTGTGGCTGGCCATCTACATTTTTCATAATCTTTAGTTTTCAGTGATACATTATTATTAACAAAATTCCAAAAGAGAAAATTTCCTCATTTTGTATTTATCAACAAATTTCAATTTTGTATCAGTTTCGGTAATAAAAAATCTGGTACAAAAAATGTTATACAATGCAGGAACCACCTCAGGTCAAAGGTGACTTTGGGAAAAGCCACAGTGCTACATTGAATGAACATCTCAAAAAGCAATATAAAGACTGCACGCCTCTGAACTCCTCAAAAAATTGTAATAATGGCGTGGACTTCTACCAAAAGACTCCAAAACCATTATAAGAAATTGACTCTTCCAAATCTAACTTAAGAAATGGACTCTTCCAAGATAACATAAGGAATGGACTCTTCCAAAGATAATATAAGAAATGGACTCTTCCAAAGATAACGATAGGAAAAAACTCAAGGATTAGCCCTTCAAAATGGAAAACATATATTGGATTCCTTCAAAAATGCCATAAGGATTGGACACAGTAAGGCTTCCATGGATTTCATTTATAAAAAAAAGAATCTCCTCACACAAAACTAGGATTTGCCACGGACTCGTTAAAGTCAGCATAACAATGGAATTTGCATGTTCAATATAAACAACATTTTTATCAAAATCGGTCATTTTTTCTAAGGCATGTATTTCGTCTCAGGAAAAAAATGTAAACGTTAAAAACAAACATTTAAAAAAGGAAGATCAAAATCTAATGAATATAAAGTCCCTATGGACTTGTGACATTCATCCACAAAAAGAGCTCGTCTCCAATGGTTATTTTAAATCATGATTAAATGATGATGGCGCCATTTTAATTAGTCGCGTCGCACTATTTAAGGCATGGATGAATAATTTATTCAACATTGTCCCAAGTTCATACTGTAGCGGATGATGAGTCTGTACATGATTCGACAAGGTCTGGATTAGAGTGTGATTTACGTTTAGAAGGCATTTAATACGCAAACCGCGGTCATCATGCAAAACGTTTAAGTCTGTCTCAATAATCATTTCCCGTACAGAACTCTTTCACAGAAACAGGATTTGCGAATTAGTTACAGTGCAGCGGTAACAAGTGTGCATGTGGTTGTGTTGATTCTGTGTAATTAACACAGCAAATTGAAGCGACTTGGGACATGCTTCACAAGTTGTACAATAAATATTTAACTTGACACAAGCTTAAACGGTATCATCATCTCTATCGGAAGGTAATCCAGCGCAAGCTGAGATTCCGTACAATGTTTTTGGTAACAAAAAATCACAAAAGGATCTTCTTGTGTATTTACAGAAAGTGAACGCCTCAATTCACAATGTAAGCAAACATGCAATATTTGTTTAACAATGTAAACAAATATTGTTCTTTATAGATCTAGCAAAATCGATTTACAAATAGTTGTTTGATTATGAATAAACCACAAATGGTGCGATTTTTTATAAACCAAATGGTGTGAAATATTTGTGTATACTTTAATATTGACAAGACATGCCAAACAATCAATGGAATCCACAAGCATATTGACATGTACATTTACATAATTCTTTGATTAAAATCTTTGACCCATCCATTGTCCGAGTTTCGTTCCCCAATTTGCTATACTTAGACAGTCTCATTTTTATCTTGGCATGGGATATTTCTACGAATTTTGCCTGTCCAAATTTACATTAGAAAAGATATTTTAATGCTGACAATAGTTTTAAAAGTCACTAGAACGAATTCTTAACAAGGTACTAAATAGAAATTTACCAAAGTGTGCAGAATATCCCTTTAAATCCTTATCTCAGACCCTTTTTGTGAAACACACATAAAAATATTAACTTTTGCGAAAAGGACCTAGGTCTCTGGCCCGTGGGGCCGGGGATTGACGGCACCAGAGGAAAGGATATGGTTTGGGTTAGGCGAGGACTAAAATAGAGTTAGAGGTCTGAATATGATATCGGCTTTATTGAGTGATGATGGCTTTAACAACTGTATATCCGATTATCGTTCATATAGCATAGTGTTTTAAAATAATGTTTTTTTTTTGTTTTTTTTTTTTTTTTTTTGGGGGGGGGGGGGGGGGGGGGGGGGGGGGGGGGGGGGGGGGGGGGGGGGGGGGTGAAGAAAGACAAAAGCTCATATTTTAAAACAATGACCATGACCATTGTATTCAGTTTATTTGTAACATTGATTGAATATCAGACAATCAAAACTTCAGCAGTTGTGTTTTCAATTCTTTGTTAACTTGTCGTTGACGTTACGCTGAATTTTGCCTAATGACCTACGCCAAAATTATTGCTTCGCGCAGAAATGTAGTTATGAATTTAAACGGGACAGTGATATTATCAAATGCCGTAATTAAACTTCTAAATTACAACAAATAAAATAATTCATTTCATCAATTATTTATATCATTAAACGTAATTTTAAAATAAATTCAGAAAGTAATTCTGTCGGATTTCCGCACATGCTAAAATACAACCGTTTTCCGTCGTCACGTCGAAGTCAACAAAAATATATATGTGGCAGGTGTATTCCTACAATAGCAGTGCCAGTTGAAGGATAAAATATATATATAGCAATGTCAAGTGTTTCTCAGTGAACCTCTATAATATGATATGGAATAGATGGATTGATCTCTGTATAGAGTGGTTTGTTAACTATAGAAATACTTCAATGATATTTAATCATTTTTGAACAATAAATTGTGTCTCAACACTAGAAAAGAAAGGTCATTCAAATATATCGATAAGAAGGTCCTGAGAGCGAACGAAGGGTTTGTTTTGTATTTAGCTAGCACGTTACTACTAGAACATGTACAACGTTATGTGACAAAGGCAGCCACTACTTTCATTAATATGCCTGTTTTTGTATTAATACAGATGAGAAGCTGTCAGTTTGGGAACGCAATATCCGAAGTCTTCATTGTATGGCCCCAAATAAAAGCAACGAGCGACGAAACAAATGTGGACAAGGTCTGGAATCTTGGCAACACCATCAGGCCGTAATCAATAAACAATGTTTATGTTGACGTAACTACAATGGGTTTTAAAGACAATGAATACGTTCCAGGAATATTGAATTCTTCGTGAAGAGTGCCTCGTGTATGTGTATCTGTCATTTTCCAAAACAGCTAGTGACCCAGTGATATCAATATTCTGTTTAAGTAGAACCTTATCCTATGAGTTTAATATCTAGGTTTTTATTCGAAATTATAACACAATATCTGTTACGTAGCTTTTTTAACTGGTTTATAGGGCAGGTTGTTTTTACGCAGTTTTGATTGGTGAGTAGAGCTGGTTGTTTATTAAGTAAATTTCCATTGGCTGTTTACTTATGTAGCTTTTGATTAGCTAGTTTTGTTAAATTGTTTGGCGAGTAGAACTGGTTCTCTGTTCGTGAACCCATGTTCTAGTTCTCGTGAAGTCCAATATTGACTCATGTAACACTACTCAAGCCTCATGTAAAACTCTGAACTCTTTGACAATAAAACATTTTACGGAAAACGGATGTTTATTGGTGTGTGGTGCCAACAAAGTGACATGTCATCATCATTATGTGTTAGCATGAGCCCCAGTCCAGTCACAAACATTAAAGTGCTTATTTTGAATAGACGCATGTCTATTAATAGATTATTACAGCTGCAGTTGTACTTCTGTTTTCCTTTGGCGATTGGTAGACTAGACCAATTAACGCTGGTATATCCCCATTACCCCCCCCCCCCCCCCCCCCCACCTACTCTCATCTTTTCTCAGAAAATGCGACCTCGCTTTCTAAACATTGCCATATTTTCAGATATTTGTTGACACGAGCGAAATTTGTTCGATCCGGAAACAGCAGATGCAGACTAATAAAATGACGATAAAACAAATCTGGTCGTGAGATACGGATCAGCGGAGACGTTTCCAAGCAATGACTGTGCCATATCTGGAGGAAGCAGCGACATCTGTTGGGCAGCGAATGGGATTAAAGTACATTCCTCTTGAACATTAGCCTTTCTTATGATTTGCGATCGACCAGATATGTGGATCAGAGATGACAATTCTGATCGTAATGAATGAAAATTCTACCATTATCATTATTATCTTGTTGTGTCGATTAATTTCTAAGGTTATCAAGAACATATTGCTTTTACCTACTAATCCGGCGTGGGTTTAATTTTGATCACTCATCATTCTCTTGTTTTCTCGATAAAATTCCTTAAAATAAAGATGGGATTTCCAATAAAAACAACTTACTTCAAGTACCAGTGTGTTTTTTTATGTTCTCTTTGAGTACTCGCGAGAGAATATGAACCGTTCTAATTGTCAATGAAAATGACAACAAAACCACTACAATATTAACTGCTAATTGAAAAAAAAAATAGAAAAAATATGGACATTCATTTCACAACAATTGCGAAAGCAAGTTTTTCCAAGTTTCATTAATCACTCTAGTTGGCCCGGATGGGAGCGTGCTCGGGGTCTTACTTTGTAAAGAAATCGGTGAAAACCCGTGTGGTCGGGCGGATGACCTCATTTTTTTCACGTCCGTTCCGGCAATCGAAGGTGAGTGCGTTACCACTAAGACACATGGCCTTCCTTCTGAAGGAAAAGACCAGATGTTCCCAATGACTAAGCGTTTTCCGTTTCAATGACAAAATTTGTCATTACATTTAAAATCCAGTCTAAGTAATGTTATGTTGTCTAAATAAGAACTGTGTTAACAATGTCGCTAGAAATTATATGTATCGTTTGTTCAGTGGCCCTGATAATCCTGATCTTAACGAGACATACTGCAGATGCCAATCGCTTATCATAAACGCCCACCTTTATATTTAATCCATCACTTCTGGAGAATGTGAAGTTCGATCGAAACACTAACTTGATCAATTTAAACCTTTTTTTTTTTTTTTTTATTTTTTTTTTTTTTAATCTAACCTCGGAAATGCATACATACAATTAGATTGGGATGAGGAATATAACTCTGAGTTTATATTGAATCAAGTAAATACTTTGATCCTGACGCAATGGATTTTTTCCAAAAGCTTACATACAATTTCTACTTCAGTATTAATCCACTAATGTATTCGATATTTTCGATCTCCATCGAGAACCTTGTATTACACGTGCCTGCGCGACTTACCCCCTCGTGGCTTCGTCTTATTAAGCGATGCGTTTTATCTAATACCAGTACTGTAGCGTAAGAACACGGAATAAAACCTATTTGCTATAATCTCGTATATCATGTCACTAACAGACACTGATCTTGTGGTCCTGGCTCCTCGCATACTCGCGGCAATAAAACATGGTCCCAAAAATGTTTGTATAAGTAAAGAGTTCAAGCGTGTGTACAAACCTCTCTCCGAAAACAAAAGAAAGTAACAACAGAGCAAAAACTACACGTATTAAAATCGGAAATTCGATATTATACTCCAATATGTGTATATTATAAAAAAACATTTTGTTTGATTTTAGATGTTTTCCGAGATGCATAATCGCGAATGTGTATGTGAACAAATCAGGTATGCTTAAAATACATTTGTACTCTACCAAACCTATCTTGAGAAGACCCGTCCATTTTCCCTTATGCGTTTGGACATCCCTGCAGATTGGGGATTGAGATTAGGATGCCAGAGGCAAACCTATCAGCTTTTTTTTATTACATTTTTGCTACATGTTCTTACGTTTCTATTTCATTAGTCCTCTGCTTAATGTCCAGGCTTAATATAAATGACGGCAAAGGGTGGACGCCTATTGTCTGAGTCGGACTTATTATAACGTGGTCTATTGGAGAGTACCGTAACTCAGGGCAGGAGCCAGCTTTAAACAGCTGCTAGCGTGACGTAAAGTGCAAATCGTTTTAGAAATTCATGAATGGTTTCCGAGTGATATTTTTCGCTAAAGAGGATTTTTTTTAAGTATTAAAACCTAGCTCGTGTCCAAAAGAATTGTTTGATGAAAAAAGAATCAATGGCGCGTTAGAATTATTGTTAATAATCCTTAATCGTATGGTGATACGCTTGACGAGGTTTTTTCTCAATCTAACCTGTATCTTTAGTTTATTCATTCTAAAATCAGGTCAACACCACGCCTTCGTCACCTAATCTCTATAACAAACATTAAACTAAGTTTGAGACAACGCTGAATCCTTCCATTATGGTTATTTTCTAGAATATGGCAAATTTTTATTTTACCTTGTTAGACCTTGAACAGCTTTCTATCCTTATTACATGTTTAATGCGTCAAGTGTCACATTTCGAGATGCTGCCAACGATTCGTCCATGTTTAATTCCGGTACTTAAAATATGTCGATATTTTTGCTCGGTAGATAATCATGATGGATTACCTTGTTACAATTTGTCACACTTGAAAAGTGTTGATGACAAAAACAAAATTGAAGCTTAAAATGTAGGATTGTAGGACGAATTCAGCATGCAGAACGGGAATACAGTGGAGTATCCCGCACGACATTGCCGATTAAAGTAAAAAAAAAATCTAGCGATATTCATACTGTGAATTTTATTTATTTACTTTATTTGTTTTTTATGGTTTTGCAGCTTAACAAAAAGCTGGATGGAAAATTATGTATTTTCAATACCTTTTAATTCATTTTACCTAAATATGTTACATATTATCATTAACTTTATTATCCTGCTCTGGCTTTCGTTATTAAAGTTCATTCTTATAAACTACAAAAAAAATCTACAAAAAATAAAGATATATACACGATCACGTACCATTTCGAAAAATCCTTAATAAATATTCAAAACGGCTTAATCAGATACACGCTTAGAAAATCACTTATTAAATATTTCTCACTCTCCTGTAAAATTCACGACACTATACTGTAACGTTGGAAAGCTTGTCTTTGCTATCTGTACCATGGACCGTAAAAAACAAATGCTTTTGACACTGTTATGCTATCCCCAGAAGCGTGAGCGATCTGAATCAGCATAAGTAATTGTCAAAGCCTGTTCCGGCACGTAGGAGATGAATATATATTGAATCATTTTCTTTAATATCAAACAAGCCTTGCGTTTGGCGAGTTTTGTCGCGATGTCTGAAGCAAGAAAAGATTAATCAAAATCGGTCCAAATAATGCAATATGGCAACGCCGACACAGCACGGCTGTTTTAATTCACTCACACAAGCATTCTACCCAGCCTGTTCGTGGGATTGCATTTTTGATCGAGACATCAAGACATTATTCAATTATCTGAAATATTTTTTCAGGCAAAAACGTTATTTCAGCAAAGAAAACGATTGATCGAACTGACATTTCTGTCATATGGTAGACACAGAAAAAACATCCAGCTAAAACGTTACCACTGATAAAAGCTTATTTTCAACACACAGGTTTCATAAAAAAAACGTGAATTCCAGTATTGTTTTGATAAGAAGATATCAGACATTTCTGCTGTACATGATAAAACTGGAAAAGCGAAAATGACAAACAAAAAGATTTTTTTCCCAAAATCACATGAAATGACCACATGTCATTCACAAATATGATACTGATCGTTCAAAAGAAACGCATCAATTCAAACGTATATAAGATACGACTGAGCTGAATAATTATTCAAAATTTTCAGAATTTTGCACAGATACATCAATGAATGCTACATTTCAATACATGTCTTAAATAGTATAGAGCATTCATGACGCAGTCAGTAATATTGTGATAGCCATATTGAAAGATTGCATAATCTTTTCCAAATTGACATCTACTTTTGCGAACGAGGACAACATAGAGGCAGGACCTACAGATTTTGTTTCATGCCTTCTTATGGGTAGAAAACGGGATCATACAGTGTGTTTCTTCTTTCTAGACTCGTTAGTGAAAATATGGACTTGAACAGTGGTAAGTAAACATTGACATATGACGCGCATACAGTATGCACTTACATTGTAGAAGTAGATCAAGTACAGCCAAACAATTAAACTGCATCATACAGCTCTTTCATTCTTCTTGGACTCGTCAGTGAAGATATTCAATAATGTCTCGCCGGAGAGGAATGTTAATATATAGCTTGGGTAGTTTGCCATCCCTAATTTTTCAGTCGAACTGATTATCTTTTTGATAATTTACCAAGAACGCCATGCTACTATTAGGCATTGAGATGTAATTAAAGAATCGCGTTCATTCTTTTGTAGTCCTAAAAAAACAACAGAAAAAAAACGAGAATAACATTACAGGTATGCGGTTGTGATTTATACTGAAACGCGACTCCTTGTAATGCGTGTTAAGTCAAGGGAAGGAAATTAAATTTCAGCTTGACATTATCTTGTAAGATTGGCGAATAAATCTTCTAAAGGAATACTGACATATCAAGGCAAACTATCTCTGTCCATCGGTTAGCTGTCTCCATTCTGTTTTCATGCGAGGCTGACTTTATCGGACGTCTCATTTGAAAAAACAAAAAATTATATTAATTTTTTTTAATTCACTTTTTGGAAAATCTGTAATGCCTTGCCGTAAAATAATAAGAAATGTGTTGACTATATCCGGAACATGAAATCAAGGACATGACCGACTCCCCTGTTTTACAATGCAGTCAACAGGGACTGCTGTAATGATAAGCATTATGATTTTAATTTCCCTATTGTGAATTTTCCATTTACAGATACACAGTGTAGTATCATCCCAATTCCCCAATCTATGGATTTCAAATAAGGTTTCGTCCCAGTATCAACATTACCGTAATAGATGTCGACAGCTGACAGTTAGACTTATATCAAAAGTTATCGAGAGATGCAGGCTGACAAAGACCTTTGGTGAGTTTTTGGTTGTTATCATGGTATAATTGAGTATCACTAATTTTCTCTTCAGCATGGCTTACATTTTCATTTTTAATGACCAAATTCCTGTTTTGAAATATTGCGTTATGTTTTCACCAAAGCGTCTTAAAGAACGACACTTATTCTTTGCGAACACCTGGTCTTTTTCATTCTTGTACTTTCGAATATCCCGTCTTGATTTTGTTCATATCTTGAGTTTGTTTTATCGAAGTTATCGAATTTATTGATATGTCGATGTCCTATTCTTTTCCTACTTCTGTAGATTGAGATAATGGAGATGGGTCCAAGGAGATTCTTTTGTTGGCAAGTATGACGTCTTGCATGGAGCTTGGCAATTAACAAACCTTACGCAAATTTTTGTCTCACATTTCAAAACGCAATGGGGAAAAAGTGTAACTCATAACGAGCAAAAAGCCATTGAATGGAATTTTGAAGTTCAGATCTGAATGAAATATCAGCCTGGTTGTGAAATATGTCTTAATCATAAGGTGCTTCAATCAGTTTAATTCCAGTAATACTGAACCAAAGTGTAAAGTTGAATGTGGGTTTTGAAGTGGGTATAATTCGTTATATGGCCCTGCTGTAACTAACGCTTAATTTGTGTTAAAAGGTTGCGGTTCGTGTTTACGTTTTTTTCACAATCGTGCAGGTGACTAGCTATTGACTGGTTTATTTAAACATATTTCATTATCAGCTGACAAACAAATCAGAATCCTATTCAGACAAGCGGATCTCTCATCTTTCAAACTTATAATTATTGAAAGAAGTTCTGTTTTAGACAAACTTGTGATTACTGGAAGATGATTGTGAAAACGCCGCCTCGTGTTCGGAAAAGTACAACAGTAATTTTCGACAATTAATGACATTTTAGAAAATATGGATGTCGATTAAAAAAAATTATATCTCCGTTTTAACAAGAAATTAAAACACATCAACTTGTGAAAATGTATCATTTCATTTGATTTCTTTTTAATTCAACATATATTTTGATATTAAGATTCTCACTTTAAGTATGTATAGTTAAAGCTGTCTTTTATATTCAAACCATATATTTTGGCGTGAGTAACGTAATTACTATTATCGACTTCTTCGAACTAGGCCAGTTGACTTTTGTAAAGATGCTTTTTCATAATGGCAATGATAGCTCCACAGGGAATCCGAATGCCTTAACAGCTCCAGAGGGATTCCGAAAGATACCGTAGCAATGTGGTATTTGTCGAAGAAGTGGAACTGGAATAATACAACTGTGACTCTGACAATAAGCTTGCATCCCAGAATGACACGCCTATCGTTAATTGTCTGTTATTAAAGGGACACTCCACAAATCAAATTTAAATATGTAAATGACTCGTTTTAATATCTTGAATTAGTGTGTTTACAATATTCCCCTTGTCATAAACTAGACTGATCAGCAGATGGTTAGTATCAGGTGTTAGAACACCTCCTCCCTCTCTCTCTCTCTCTCTCTCTCTCTATCTATCTATCTACTGCAGGATTAAATATTGTTGTCTGACACATTTAAATCTTTTATGAAATTCAAACCGCTTACTTATTTTTCACGCAACATTTGTAATACACAAAATTTTAAATACCAATTCCAAATTGCATGCAATGAAAGTGCAAACTAAACAAAAATCATGATAAGTGCAAACGCACTATACACAGAAAATTGAAAGAGTGAGATATATTTCGATAATTGAATTCAGCATAACGCTTTATCTATATCATTCAAATTCTAAAAAGAAATACGCCTTCTTATTAAAAGCAATGATAGCTTAGACAAAGAAATTATAACCATTATAACACGAAAGAAAACTTAATTCCTGAAACACCCTTATCAATGGCGCCAGTTTTTATTGTAAAGAAATATCATTAAGATATCAAGAAGCACAATTTGTACTAAAAAGCCTGAATATTTAAAGCCATTTTTTAAGAATAAATAAATTGAATTTTGGTATTATTTATCGAGCAATTATAAAAAAGTAGTAAACTGAAATTGTGCTTGTCTATGATTCAGATACCCGTCTCCATAGATTTCCCACGGCGTTAACTTTGATCTTTTACTTACGTCTAAATAATCAATCATTTAGTATCGTAAATGTGTGTGAGCGCATGCGCGTGTTCATAGAGGCGAGAAATTGGTGGTGAATGTCAATGTTGTAAAAGCAAATGAAATATAAACAAATATTGCGAAACTTCACAATTAAGGCCTTTGGGATTGGACAAAAGTAACCTTAATAGCGGTATAATCCGCTTATTTGGTTTCACCATGTCCACAACTTTACCTTAGGACCACTTTTGTCCATATTTCCGTAGTCACTAAATCAATATTAAGGTTTTGTACCATTAAATAAGAGGTAATTTTACCTGAGAAGCTAAGTAAGTAGAGTTGACTTATCCGACACCTGACAGACACACAAGGTGTAATATACACAGGCAACTTTTTCAGACTTTTTTGTGATTGGCCAGTAGGTCTGATCAACTTTGTGACTTTTAAACACTCGTCTTAAAAGCGATGTGGTCTTTCCATGAGATGGGCTTAATAGTGAAACACCCAATACAAATGCTTTTTGAGATTAAAATGAAATGGTCCTAATAGCGAGGTGGTTGCTATTGAGAGGTGGTCATTAAGCTGTTTAACTGTAATCATTTCGTAAAGTATGAAAGCAAGAGTGATATTTTCAAGTAAAATTTTGAATAAATGTATTGCGATAGTCCGAGATAAACAGTTTCTTTAGAATAGAAAATATAAGTTTATATCGTTTTTGATGAAGGCAAGTGTACTCTTTTTATTAATATAAACATGTATAGGAGTGCCGTTATCAACCACTTGGTACGTCTTTATAGGAGACCATTTCGTCGAAGTAGAAATAATTCTCTTACAATTACCAACCCAGACAGGTCATATAAATCCTTACAGTACAGATAACATATTCCTCAAGATAGAAATAAACATATTCTCGTGATAGGGATAAGGTTTTGTAACAAAGCCATGAGACACGTAGACGGATATTCCTCTACAACATGCTCTAGGCTACCATGATGGGGTCACTTTGATCGCATGGCAGAATCGGCTGCTGCGCTATAGAGGTTTTATGTTATGTTACGCCTGGAAGCACAACCGACTTCGTGGTCTCATAAATCTATGCACTCTGATTCCCTTAACGTGTTTTGTCATCAAAACCTCATAAATTTTATTACTTTTCAGTTAGGAATCATTCATTCTGCTGTCATGTTTTTGTGATAAAAGCAAATTTGGTGTTTATCGCTGGGTGTTCTGTCTACTTTCGTCATGAATTAAGCTTCTATTGTCATATAATTCATGATTTTATTACGGATTACTAAGGCGAAATCCATGTGATTTCTATTTACATTTGCATTCCTTTGCAGTTGTATCTTCCTGTTGTAAGTTACCATTGATTTTTAATTCATATTACTGTCAATCATTGCTTAACGTGTTAATTGGAATGACATTCTTCCCTCACAAAACAGACGCATATCTATTTGTAGTGAAATAACAACTCATTGATTTTCAGGGGATGCTTATCTCAACATAGCTCTAAGTGAGGATACCATCAAGTGACGCTTATCACTTTTAGGCAAGATGACGTCATTGTCTTTATTAATTTATCAGAGAAGATGTCGAGTTTGTAAAGTATGGAGTAGAAAGGGAAATCTCAATTTGTAAAGTACGATATCAAAGAGAATAAGACAACGTAGTTTGAAATGAAATACAAATTTCATTTGAAATGAAGTGCAATCATTTTGAAATAAAGGATGAATAATTACACTTTTGTTCAAATCTAATTTAAAAGTGATTACGTGGCTTTTGTTAAGTATGAAAAAAATCTAATGTGTTGATAATCTTAAATATGATGTAGTAATGAAGATTTTGATTTTGTTAAAAACGTTTAATTTTGTTTAAGATGTTTAATTTGTTGCTTTATGTGTAAAATTGATATCGAATATTCAATTAAATCTGATGTGAAATTTAATATTTGGATTGTTTTCTATATTATGTTGTAACGATTAAGACACAATTCCACTGTAATGTAAAAAAGAGCCTGCCGTTTTAATATTTATCTTGAAGCGAAAAGATAGAATTGTTAGTAACTTGCAAATTTTATTATGACGGGACCATTTACGGTAAAATCATAAATTTTCGCGGGGTATTTATTTTCATTGATTTCATATGTTCACGAATTTTTAAAACTAGTATAAGTAGATTTATTGAACTATATCTCTCCTCGAAATCAAGTGTCCACGAAAAAGTGTGTTTGGTAAAACCACGAAAACTGGGCCCCACAAAAATATATGATTCGACAGTAGTTTATGTTTCATCTTTACTTTGCAACTTTCATGCTGTAAAATATTTACCTGAAAGATTAAGAAAAAATGCTCTTAAATATACAGACAGGCAGTGACTGATCAGTTCGGGAAAGTTGAAAGAGTGAAGAACATTGGACCAGGGTGATTGGAGACTGACAGAAAAATGAATGGAAGTAAAAGATTAGAACACGTAATAAGGATTATATAGATGAATACAACCAGCTTTCAGTGTTACATTTTTGTGACGTTACATTAACCAAATGTAGAAAATACTTTTTTTCCACAGAAATCTTCCATACTATCTTCAGGTATCTATATTACCTACCTTTAAAGTGTTAGGTCTATATTGATCGCCTGCAACATAAAGAATTACTTATAAATTGTGTATGATTCTCGTCCAATCAGTGTGAAGTGGTCAGTCATTATCAATATCTAAAACACAAAATGAAAAATAAATGCAAGTCTGGCACTTGTATTAGCATCAATTGCTATCCACTCGGTTTGTAAAAGAAAAAAGAAAATACCGACATGTCAGCAGTATGAAAAAAAGAAAGATTTACACAGAAATTAATGAAAAAAGGAAAACGAAAATAAGACCAAGCGTTCTAGAATAGTAGGCGTCTTCTGCTTCATCGGCGACACCCGTCATGTAAATATTGGTCAATCCAAGTAAATAATGTCACGTTCTCAAAGGAGAACAATGTATATAACAATGGAACCAACAGGAAAACTAACAAGCAATAAGCACAATTATAAGGAGAATAAGAACAGATGTTCCGGAAGAGTAAGCGTATTCTGCTTTATCGATATCACCTGCCATTTAACTTAAGTCAATCCAAGCAAGTAATGTCACGTTTTCAAATGAGAACAAGGTATACAACAACGAAACCAACAGGCAAACTAACGAGTATCAAATACGTAGTAAATACCTGTAGATGCACTCATTTTGGTTGTGAGCTGAGCTTTTTAGCGCTTTTCGAGAAGAAGATATTGCTCTCATTACAGTTTCTGTATGTCGACAATACAACAAATATTGTGAATGTGTGAATTCGTTGTTGCGCTAAAATTTGTTTTCACCAATATGATTATCGTTTGTTATGAAAAATAATTGATTGATAATGATGGAATGACCTGATCTAAGATTAGATTGGTTAGAGGTTAACGGAGAGTGGTCAACGATGAAATTCTGAAAAACTTCCAATCACTTTACTGACAATCAAAACCTAATTGACTAATAAAACTCTTGTTTTATTCGGCGTATTATTTGCCAATTTCCATAACAGGGTGAATTAGTGAAAGGAAGATCAAATGTCGCTTCGGAAGAAGTACTGCTGATGTTTATGTAAATATTGGCCGATGGCATTGAGCGTGGGAATTCAAAGTAGCTGAAAAAAGAACCCAACAAAAGCCAACAAACTGCATGTGTGTGCTCAGCCTTGGACAGGTGATTCACTGGAACTTTCAGCAACATGGACTCTGAGCTTCCATATTGTCGATTAGGTCATAAAAGGTATCCTGGGCTAAAGTAAGTTTTAAAGCATTAATACATTTTAACCAATCAGGATTAAAGAAAATTATATTTCCTTTTGATTTAGTTTCCGGTTTAAAACGCGGATCGTACTAAAACACAGAACGATACGGCATGCAATAAAATCGTACGAAAATACGTTGTAATAAGGCATATAACTAATCCAGTCTATGCACAGAATTATCATCATTTCTTCTGTAAACATTATCAAGCTTATCTAGAATTCAATGTGGCGTCAAATTGACTAACGTTAATGTATCGGCGGATGTCTCTAGTTTGAAAAAAAAACTTACTCGAGGACCTTGCTGTTTACTAAGTGTGCGTCATATGATATTGAACACATTGTGCACGCTTTTAGGCAGTGCCTTTTTTCCTATAACGAATTGATAAGACCGAGGTCAGTCGCTTTGGAAAAGGTAAAAGTAGTCGATAACATCACTCGTCTCCTGCGTAGACATGATATTATTATATATATATAACAGTTTCCGGTGAATATATACCAATGAAAATAGAAACTGTTTTTGACTGTTTAATTTATAAATTCATACACTGAAATAATATGTTTCATGTTTTACCAAATATTTCTTAACAAAGTATTATCTTTGTCATGACACATTAAATCAGAAAATTGGTAAATCAAGAATAAAATTTATAGCTATAGAAGAAAGGAGATTGAATATCTAGTTTCACAAGTTCAATACTGTATATGACAGGATGATGTTCTGTCATATGCTTGACAATGCGCAACGTCACTGGAGGGTTTGGCTCCAGACGCAGTCGTTGTTCCATTTTATCCCAAACATGCTCGTATGGAGACAAATCTTGTGACATTGCAGGCGAAGTTAGCACGGTCATTTTCTGCTGCTGTAGGTATGTCTCAACAACACCTGTAGTATGCGGTCGTGTTCTGTCTTGCTACATAATAATTTTACGCTGGCTGTTACGAATGAATAGGCGAACGTTTAGATGTCGTATAATTTCGTCACGGCAGCGTACATCGGTCAAGTTGCCTTTCCCTATAACCAAATGAGTCTCTCCGTGTTGTAATGCCACACCAGACAACAATGCTCCCTCCGCTGAATTGACGACACTGAATTACATAAACGTCATTATATCGTCCTCTCAGCCGTCACTGATATCAAGGTGAAATTTCGTCTCATCTAAGAAAAGCACTTCAGACGTTTCCCTGTTTGTGACTTGTAGATGCCTCCTTGCCGGACGTCACAGGCGGAGGTTGTCCTCCCTAATCTGTTTCGTTCAGTTATTGAACTGATCTGTCATGGAACACTTGTAGTGGACAGTGAAGAAGAATGAACCGATTACGCAAATACGACTTCCGTATATATCCGTATTTTGCCGACGTTACTTTACAAGGGGACGTCCTTTGTCTGCTAAAAACGCCTCCATAAAGCATTTATCATATTAATATACACCGCAACCTGTCTTGTCACATTATTCTGAGATATTCCAGCCTCTAGCATACCAATAACACGCATACGTGGCATGTTCTGATACAGTGCATATCATACTGCCCATAAATTCCATTTCACTGTTCTCTATGTATACACTATTGAAGTTCGAAACTCGACAAGGAGCATGCGCTGACCATTGAAGAGTTCAGAAAGCAAACAAGTTTTTACTAATTGGACAAGATGTTAATGCTTCAAAACGTAATTATATATGAGAAAAATATTCATAATTTTACCTACAGTTTATTTTTACCATTATTATAAATTTTATGAATACGAGTTTTTTGTAGTTCTAATCGAAAATGGAAATAAATGTAATGAGTTCGTGAAACATATCAAATACTTATCCATTCAAGATTCTCTCTCTCACATGACCGACTATTCATGCAAACAGAAAAGGTTATTTCGGTTCTCGATATTTCATCTCCATTATTACATCGGTACGGTAAACCTCTGTGACGTAATTAGGTGACGTCATGAGAAAACCTTTCAAGGAATCGTCACGTCATGTTATTATCGCAGAACAAACCAAACAATAGAAATAATCGCGGTTCCGGACGAGTGGTTTTCTCTATTAAAATCTCGTGCGTCAGAGCTAACTCACGTCAATTTACCGCGAGATTTCGATGGTAAATGATACAGAAACGAAAAATGGAAAAGAAGAAAAATGAAATATATCAGCAACAAATGATTTCATAATGTTAGAGAACTAGTGAGATGGTGAAGTTGAAATAATAAATATTCCGAACGGAACTAAAAGAAATACTTGGTCGAATATTTAGCACTTCATCATACAGCTTAATACTTGTTTAAAAAATGTTGCATTGGTTTAAATATCTTTAGTCGAATTTGGACATATAAGAAGAAAACATGATGAGAATGTTAGGCTGCAGCAACCAGTTGTTTGATAAAAAAAACCGTGACATGACTAAAATAGTTTTCATTTCAAAAGAGTTCATAATCGCCGTCACTATCTCTATTTTAAGTAACCTGCCTCTACGTGACCAGTGACTATACATTGTAGCATGATATATTCTGTTATCTTACACTCGTTAAGCTCAAACATCACTTAATGCTTCCGTTTTAAATGGCTTTTTCGGGGATACTTTTCAGGTCTAAATGTGAAAGGCCGAGTTCACTGTTACCATAAAAGAGAAGTGGTTTATTTACAGTTTTGGGAAATTCGTGTCGTTATATATTTAATGTAGCATTGCATGTTAGTGAACCGGAATAAGTTTCAACGGAACGAATTCATATCGGTTGTAGAGATATTTTGAGATCATTAAGAAGTTAAATTGACATAAAAATTCAAAGAATTGCTTGCTCCATTGATTTATTTCGACAGAAGGGCACTACATTGTAGAGATATTTGAACCCTGGGTTGTTTCAGCACAGAAATTTCATCATTTTGTAGAGCTTAACATCTCGAAATCAATATTTTTCCGAAGTCACGATATCAAGCCATATCTCATTTTAAAGAATGTTTATCACCGTTATAATTTTGTATGTATTGTATATAGTATATATTCGGTTGGTTTTTTTCTTTCTTTTTTCTTTCTTTTTTTATTTTAAACAAGCTGGAGCTTTCGCCACATATGTCTTACTGTGAAGTATCACGTATTTCAACATATTATACAAAAAAAAGTATTTGTATGAGTATTTTTTCAGTGAGGAAGTAGCTTTAAGTACAGCTTTGTTTTTACATAGCGTTATTAGTCGTGAACTTACATAAACGGTATAGATATAGATAATAACTATATATCTATATAAACGTATTGAAAGTAGATAGAATACAAATAATTCCACACGAATGAAATAAATACGAAAAATGACAAAAACATAAGACTGTCTGGTGTTCTTGTTTTTTGTAGTATTGAAATATATTGCGTATTTTCATCTACTAAAACACATTTACAACGCGTCACGAACTGAAGAATGCGGACTTTCTCCGTGTTATTTCACTTACAATTCTTCTGATTTCCATCCCATCTGCTCTAATTGGCAACAATATTTTTTAGCTGTTTTGTCTATATTGTATGCCTAGCACGATAAGACCTAATACCCAACACACGGACCACCGTAATTCCTCACGACCTTGTACTTGGGCTGTCGCACATGTCTCCCACTTATATCGATGTGTCTCCCACTTATTTTCAAGTCCCCTTTCAGGCAACATGTGTAGGTGAAGCCCACTTATTACCTGTGCTGCTACGTATGCAGGTGTCACCGGCAAGGTCCCTGTGTTGTAACGTATTCAGATGTCACCCACTTTACAGACTAGTGTGTTGCTTTGAATTTAGGCGACGATCCCAATCTATCATACAAGCATGCTAAAATAGTGTAAATTCACTTACCGTATCGGTAAATGCACGTCTTGCTGCACGTGCTCCTCGAATGGTAGTATTTGATCCTCGCGCGCCACACAGTTGAGTAGGGAGACCACACACAGCGTCAAGGCGCGTTATGAAACAAGCTACGTACAACGCAACACCGCATGTTTTTATTGAAGTCTTGATCGATTCAAAATATCGATCGGGCAGAATTTTCAATAGCATCTATTTCCATACTAAATAACAAAGGAAGCACGTACATGATATGAGACTCCTGAACTCTGTCCGTAACGATGGGAGCGTCCGTTCTGTCCGTAATTATTGATCCGAACCTCTGTAACGAAGAAAGCAAACGTTTTGTACGTCATTATAGGTAAGTTCGTTCCTCAATTACAGATATGAACGTCCGTAACGAATGGACCAACGTTTTGCCAGTAATTACAGATCTGTACCTCCGCAACGAAGGAGTCAAACGTCTTACCGTAATTACAGATCTGCATGTCCGTAATGAAGGGGTCAAACGTTCTATCCGTATTTACTAATCCGTACCTCTGTAATGAAAGCGTCAAGCGTTCTGTCCGTATATATTGATCCGTACTTCCGCAATGAAGGGGTCAAACGTCTTTTCGTAATTTCAGATATGTACGTCCGTAACGAAAGGACCAAACTTTCTGTCCGTATTTATTGATCCGTACCTCCGTAACGCAGGGGTCAAACGCTCTGTCTGTTATTACAAATATGTATGTCCGTAACAAATGGATGTACACTATATCCGTAACGAAGGAACAAAATGTTCTGTCCTTATTATCGAATATTATGTCCATTTGGAAACTCTGTGTTTGTAATTAAAGAACTATACAACCGTAAAGAAAGAGACCAATTTATTGAGGATTACGTCCGTAACAAAGGGAACGAAAGTCCTGTTTGTAAATATTGTATATATTTTTGTAACTTCTCTTACTCACATTTACTCTCGCACCTGGGAAATTAGAGAGCACGTATTTATTCACTTAGTTCATTCAAGCATAACTAGGATTCAAATAATCAATTTCAGAACACATGTGTGTGGGTAATGGTACAATGACATCGGTTTTTACTGAAATCGATTTACATACACTGACAGCCAGCTGTTACGACAAGGTGGTGCTGGAAATAATCATCAGAATAAAAAATAGCGTAACATTAAAGTGGATGAAACTATTCGATATCTGTGGTAAATTGTATCGCATTTTATCTCCATAAACAAACAAAAGCCATGGAAATTCAAAACCAGACAAAATAGAATCCATGTCAGGTGATATAAAACAAAGATAAATATAATCCCAGGTCATGTGAAACAAAATAAATAAAACCAGGCAGAGTGAAACCAAATCAATAAAGCCAGGTCATGTGTAACCAAATAAATAAAGCCAGGTCATGTGTAACGAAATAAATAAAGCCAGGTCATATGTAACCAAATAGATAAAACCAGGTTATGTGTAACCAAATAAACTGATACAATATGATGTTAAATGAACCAAATAAATATAATTCAGAACAAGTGAAGATAAGCCGCAATCAAAGGAAGTTCTGTTAATTAACATATTTTCGTGGGGAATAATTTTCGTTATCATTTTTTTTTTTTTTTTTGGCCGGGGGGGGGGGGGGGGGGGTAGCGTATACTTGATAAATATAGCTTAATGAATCTACTTATACTTAGAAAATAAACTTTATTTATATTACAACAACTGTGCACGAAGTAATTATAACTTATACTACTCGGACACGCGAGAGGTTTAATTGTGGGAGGAAGCCGAAGTACCCGTGGAAAACCCACGTGGTTGTTACCTTTTCACGTCCGTTCCGGGAGTCGAATCCTGAACGGCTAGATGAGAGTTGAGTGCGTTACCACTACACGACCCGACCACAACATATACTGATTTTAACAGCTCGTGGACTGATATATTAGTGAGCTTGGAGCATCCACGAAATCAATTAAAATAAATTCCCCGCGAAAATTAATGATTTTGGTACAAGTTATTGGACTAATACAAAAGAGAATTTCTGAAATTTATCGATAAAGCCGAATCTCCACCATTTGACTCCCTAATTAAATAACAAACAGACTATACAGCACAACGGGGAAAAAACCTGCTACATCCTGCATGCGAACCAAAGCAAACACGTAACCAACGAGACGTGACGCAACAAATTATCATTATTATTATTGCATTCTTAAGGGCCCGCAAACATATAAAAGGTCATTCGGGCCATGAACCGGTGAAAGACACAGCGATCAACAACGAAATACCATCAAACAAACTAAAAGGTAATAAACAAATGTTAAAAATCTGAAATGGTTGTATTTTCACAAAAGATTGAAATAGTAAGTCATTAAAAATAGTCTATGATAGTTAATATATACATTAAAGATATATTTACTTGTTTGAAGCGTGTGATTATATATTTCCTCTTAACCTTGTGTTAATCTGAGTTAATTTGTTTGAAATGTTCATTTTCTCTAAATTATACGAAAAAAGAAATATATAATAATTTGGTTTTCAATGTTTGTCCCACTTTTGACTATTTTGCGGATGGAATTAATTTAGGATTTGCTGGGATTTTTTTCTATACAATCCTGTCTACGGTGACTTGTCACGAATTCCCCAAACCCTCAATATATATTATAATGACAAGGGTTTTAATTCCCGAGTGTGTAAATTTAATATATTTTTAAATCATGTTTTTTTATATTCTAGGGACCATGTGTCTTTGTAACGTATAACATATTTTATACGAACTTGGCCAAGTATAGACCAAGTGATGACCTGACGAATTCGGAAGGTATAAATGGCGAACACACTCTCGTCTGTAATGGTACCTAAATAACTACCCCGAAATTTACGCTTGTGGTGGTACATAGTGCACGTGATCATCACTCTGATCATAATATGGATTGAGATTGGAGAATTCGTGCCAAGTCACTGTAATCTTGTCAATAGAATTTGCCATAAAAAGACTGCGAAAAGAACATGATATAAACTTAATGCATAAAACATTTCTCGCCGTAAAGAGAATTCACGATATTGTTATAATTACTACTAATGGGGAAAATATTACACTCGATAATGTATTTCCCTTATTCGGTCCAACATACTTTAATCTCTGTCCGTCAACGAAAGTGTGAGTAAATGACATAAGTGATAAAGATAAAATCGTCAATGTTGCTCATACCTTTTACGTTTCACACAAAGCGTCTTTAAAGAACACCTAGGCATTGAAACAAAAATGACGTGATCTGTTTTTCATGTCCAGTAGAGAGAATAAAAAAGCCCATCCCCATTGCCGGAGATTCCGGTCCGTCCCTGTTTTCAGTTTACATGTACCTTGTTTACATCCGTTTAATGATCAAGTGCAAGAAGACCGACCCATTATCACAATTAACTTTCTATCGACATGTAGACCGTCTTTACAAAAACAAAATAAACAACAGAAAACAAACAAGCAAAAAGCAAGCGAAAACGAAAACACAATCTTGAAACACAACATCTCCACTTTCTAGATTTCTAGACTTTAGGCCCTGGCCATCACTGACGAGTCCTGCAGAACGAAACAGCTGTATGATTGAGTTTAATTTATAACAGCATTTATCTATTTTAATATTCAATTTATATTCATAAAAAAAATCTTTTACAGTATCCTTAAGAAGAATCTCTGAGCTTTCAAAGTGTTGGCTTATATGAAGTAGAAAATTGAGTTTGTGTTCGTTTCCATAGTCTAGCAGGAATTCGCATTTTTGTGACGAACTGAAAAAAAGGATAATTTATGAGTGAAATTGACACTTTGATCGTAATTTCCACATCGGATCTCTATCCTCAAGCAATAAATTGATATAAATCATTCAGTCAGATATGGAGTGTGCAATTTTTAAAAATCAAATGTCTACAGGGAATATGGGCATGGTCGATAACAAAAGCGCCTCAGTGATCGGATACCATGAATGGTGTTGACTTAATTAAATATTTCATATTGTAAATGGTTTCAATTTGAATTAATGTAAAAATGTTATCTTGAAATTCAATCGATTTATTTGTGTTATAAAGGTCAGGAAACATTGTTATTTATGAACTTCTGAATCGAGAAAATTATAACAGTAAAGCAGAAAAAATAATGGACAAATTTGATGAAGAAATTATTTATGACAGATTGCGTCATATTGAATCAATGACCTACGGTTCAGTGAGTTAATAAAGAATTTACATAAAACATATCCATTATATCAGATATCATGTGTCGTAAGGGAGACGATGTGTCATTTCCGAACACTGCATAAATAATTGAGAATGCCATATCCGATAATTTTAGAATGTCCACTTCCGGACATCGTGCCTACGTTTATAGTCCCCATTCCAGTTAGTATGGTGGTTGATTGGTTGTGTGGTTGTTTGGCTGGTCTACTGTTAATTCACAGAGGAAATGTGCAGACAACGTGGCCATTTAATGACATAATTATCTGTCCTAGTACCGTTTTTCTCCGCTAGACTGCGCTTGCTAGTCATCGTCTTCATAAGTTTATTGTTATCTGTTTAACTGCCTTGGTTGCCGCGTGAAATGCCAGTATTATTATGGGAAATAGGTGGTTATTACCCCAATGAAAACCTTGCGGGATATCCGTAACGTTCCATTCAAACAATTATAATATACATTGTATCAAAAGTGTCTTGCCGATAAATATTAACGAGAGCACAGAACGACCAATGGCCGCTGCTTCCTGATAAACACCCTGGGAAAGGATCGAACCGCATCTATTTCGTGGTCCCTCCCAAATTATCTTACATCTCTGCCTGGATGCATTCTGTTAAGTAAATGCGATCGATCAGTGCTATAACTTTGCGATATTTTTGTTCTTCTTTGTCGCTAAAAAGTACATTTAAGTATTTAAACCATCGGTACTCAAATATCTTTTAAATGTGTCACATGATCTTTTGAAACATCTTATCCCCGCATACATATTTGTAAATTTTATCCTCTGCTCTTTGTGACTGTTCCATTTAATGTGTCGAGCAGACGACACTGGTGACATTTTAACGTCGGTGAAAACAATGCCGCGGCATAGCTATTCTCTTTCAGTCTTTAATTTCAAACTAGGAGAGCTTTTTCGATTTAGATAGGCTGAACACGGAAAAGTAGAATGAAGTTGGACATTTAATCGTGCTGTTTTTGTTTATACAGACATTTGATATAAGACATGTATGGTGATGTAAAGACACGTTGGTTTGGTGTATGTGTGAAACAGACGGCTTCTATCAGTTGTGAGATAAGGACGAATGGTCAGAGATCACGAAACAATATTATCCTGTAGAGGACAATTGGTTCGTATTGATTTTGCAATTGCTTTTTTGTTTTGGAGAAGACTAAGAGAGATCCGAACATAAGAACATATTTTTCAGTGTTTACATCTAACGCAACGGTAAGTCTGATACTGGCTTTTAATGGCTTCCATCAGAACATTTCTGTAGAAGTACGGAATTCCATCTGAGCCAGAAGTTTGTCAAGGACAGTTTACGGATTTTGTCCAAGTAAAAACGTTTTTCTTTATGAAAAGGCACACACGAAGCTAGAATTTTTTGTTTCTAGATAAAGATTGTAACCTTTATATATGACTTCTGTTAAATTTTTACGCTCGTCATGAAATGGCCGGAGTATGAAATTTTGCTCTTGGGTCCAATTCCACCATAATTTGGTTTTCGCTTGTTTACTCTGGAACGGATCGAGAAATTGAACTTGTAATTTCATATGCGATCGTATAATGATAGTATGTAAGTTATGACAAACTTTTAAAAGATGAAATCATGAACAAATGACCAATTAAGTTCGAAAATTGAAAGCTTTATCTTACTTTGTCGAACTTTATGAAATATAATTGAAGAAATATACTAGCCTTTTATTTTATTTACAAGATACCGTAGACCGGAAAATATAGGGATAAGATCATTTGGCCGGTTTAGAGAGAGTTCCGGTTACAGAAATTAGTTGGGTCAAAAAGTAATATATAAATATATATATATATTAATGACATATCATTTTTTATTACATAACACAGGCATTGCCATATTTTACTTCAGAACAATGTTTGCATGCTTGCTGGGTTTATTGGCCAGCTAGGATTAGTACAGGACGAGATCTCCTTGAAAGAGTTGCTGGTCACCTTACTGAAGAACAAACGAGAGACCCATCACGTGCCATCCAGAACAACAAGGGTAACGCTTCTTGCCTAAGGATACAACCATTACAATACATGCCAGTCTGTTCCTCAACTTCCTAAATAACTCAAAGCGCCACGGGTAGGCAGGTTCAAAACGTGCACATCGGATCTTCAACAAAGGTTACGTAGGCCGACACACTGACCATATGAGTTATCGCCCCTAACAAAACTGAAACATTTTCAGTACATTAGCTGCGTTTGGGTAATAACATATTCCAATATCATAACCATCTTTTCTCAGAAACACTTCAATATCGATAACAAATTTATGGAGTGAATATCATGCATGTTATAAAAATGACACATGTGAGTCAGAGGCGGAAAACAGGATTCCGTCGTGTGCACTTTTTCGCATATTACTATTGACAGTTAGGGCTCTATTAACAGAGTAAAGAAATCTGATTTGTGTTGATATTTATGGTCAGTGGACTTCAAAATTTCAGGAAACTCTCAATTTATTTCATTTTCAGCTATTAATAATTAATTTTGGACGACAGACGGCAACCGTAGTCGACAGATCAGATACCGAATAGCTTAGTAAAAATTTGATGAAGCTGCATGCTTTCGATGGTTTGTTTAAAAAGTACATGCATTTCATTCAAACAAACAAATAAACATACATTTTGTCACAAGGAGAATTTAGAATATATATATATATATATATATATATATATATGTGTGTGTGTGTGTGTGTGTGTGTGTGTGTGTGTGTGTGTGTGTGTGTGTGTGTGTGTGTGTGTGTATATATGTATGTGTGTGTGTGTGTGTGTGTGTGTGTGTGTGTGTGTGTGTGTGTGTGTGTGTGTGTGTGTGTGTGTGTGTGTGTGTGTGTGTGTGTGTGTGTGTGTGTGTGTGTGTGTGTGTGTGTGTGTGTTTATTCTTCTTAAATAGAAAACATTAATGATGTGATATAGATTCCTAATGAACGCCTTCCAGTAAAGTGAAGAGATGGGTTGATATGGATTTTTCTAACGAAATGTTGTGCGATTGTTTTCAGCAGTGACCCAGATCCATGTTTTTCTTTTAATTTAGAAAAGTCTTGTTCCTCCACAACCTCAATCCATGAATAATTGAAATTTAACATGATTTATTCATGTGATTTTTACAAAAAAAAATGGTAGTACGTTTCAATACTAATTCGGTAAAAGGTACAGTCATTACAATATACTGGATAAAAATGTACCATTTTAGCTATTTCATCATTTTCTTCATGATGTAAGAAATATATTTACAGAAATACACACGGTAGACGTTGCAACTCTCAACATCTACCAAGAGAGAAGGGAAGGGTATGATATATATCTTTATATATAACGCACTCTTCCTTCTTCTAGACGTCCGAGGTTCGATTGACCGAACGAACGAGAAAAGGTTAGGGGTCACCTTACCGACCACATGGATTTCTCCGGGTTCTCCAGTTTCCTACCACAATAAAATCTCTCGAGCGCTTACATCCTGGCCAACACGAATAACTAGTATAAGTTTAAAAAAAACTTGTTCCCTAATTGTCGTAAAAAATAAAGTTTACATTTTACAAAACATCTCTTTCGTGTATATTCTGCCCCGGTACCATTAAACACAAGAAATTGGACATAGCGTGCAAGGTTACGATAAACTCCCGGGATCGATAAAAATCATCAGCTAATCTTAACACTCAACAATTGATAAACATTGTACAAATACACACACAAAAACAATTCGAGATATGAATTAATTTTCCATCTCTGCACCATGTTTGCAACGGTTCGGATCTGTTTTATTTCTTTTGCCTTCCTTGTGAAAGGCTACATTATAGTTCTGCGGGTTGTTGGTTCGCCTTGACGATATTCATTAAACCTAAAGTCTTTATAAAGTATTTATCTTTACGGTTCGATAAACTGACTTTATCTTCCAAGGAAATGGGTTTCAAAAGTTGATCACTTACTCATTATTTCCCTTTTAATGTTTCAAACAGAAAAATGTATAGTGCAAATTAATGTATGGCACAATCATTAGACGCACAAATGAATAGCACATTTTCCAATTGAGAAGTAAATACAGTAAAGCCATTTCAAATTTAGAATTAGATACATGAACCAAATAAAAAATTAAAATTACAGCTAATTCGTCCTTCAAAGACTCTTCACTTAATTCCATGTGTAAAGAGAACTGATGGCATGATGACCATTAGTGTGTTTAGTAGGTTACTCGCCATTTCCACGGTTCTCTCTTTGGAAACGTGTTATTACTTCGATATTCTCGTATTGTTTTTAACACTCATATCGTATGTATATAGTCATCACCAGAATATTTTTCATCTTGATTTGAAATATCGCTTTCATAATACAAAATGATATCTAATGATTTCCAGTTGAATATTATATATATATATATATATATATATATATATATATATATATATACACGAGTATAAAAAAAAAAAAAAAAAAAAAAAAAAAAAACAATGAAAAAGCATATCCAAACAAAACATAATCAAGATTTAAACATTTTAAAACAAGTTTTTAAATACTAGATTAAGGAAAATCCAACATGTGCATGGTAAAAATTTGATAGATAACAAACGCATTCAACATTCCCTTAAATTGTTTCTTTTCGAACAGGGAATTCAGCCAAATCCAATGCAGTGACTAGATAGCATTGCTCTGATTGGTCATAATTACAAAGGTAAAACCAGACCGCATCGCTGTTATTGATCATAACTACAAAGTTAAAATCAGACAGCATCAATCTTATTGGTCATAATTACAAAGGTAAAATCAGACTGCATCGCTCTGATTGGTCATCACTACAAAGGTAAAATTAAACTGCATCGCTCTGATTGGTCATCATTACAAAGGTAAAATCAGACTGCATCGCTCTGATTGGTCATAATTACAAAGGTAAAACCAGACCGCATCGCTGTTATTGGTCATAACTACAAAGTTAAAATCAGACAGCATCACTCTGATTGGTCATCATTACAAAGGTAAAATCAGACAGCATCGCTCTGATTGGTCATAATTACAAAGGTAAAACCAGACCGCATCGCTGTTATTGTTCATAACTACAAAGGTAAAATCAGACAGCATCACCCTGATTGGTCATCATTACAAAGGTAAAATCAGACAGCATCGCTCTGATTGGTCATAACTACAAAGGTAAAATCAGACAGCAACTTGAAACTCTACTGACATAGTTAAATCAATTTCACTGATTCTGCCTCAAAATAGCTGATTGCTTAGAACTTCCGGAACGAAAAGCAATATCAATTCCCATTCGACTGACCACACATATTTTCAGTGTACCTTCGATAAAACCGGCGACACAAAGTCATTAGGTCTGATATTCGAGCAACGTTCTTCAGTGTTCAAACAATTATATTGAGCCCACCAGAACATGACACCGGTCTAGGCGTCTCTATGAAAAAAAGTAAGTGGTATTTAACTTTTTTTGTTAAAGTCATGAAGTGCAGAACGGACGTCGGTGTTTAGGGGAAATAGTCAATATTGAGGTGAGAGGGTGGATGGGGTTGTCTGCCTAACTGTAGGGATTCAAACTAGAGTTCGTGCACGAAAGAGGCAAACACTATCTGAAGCCTTATGTATAGTTCATAAATTTATTAAGTTACGTTCCAGAGATCACGTGACTCTATCAAAACTAGAGCACTTTTTGAAGAGAACAAATTATAATGAATTTAATTAATGTAACATTTTAGTGATTCTGGGATAACAGAATCTCGTGTGTCTAATTATAGAACCCGTTTGGTAGAGTCTGGTTCAGTTATGACTTCAGCGTGCAGCAGTACCCAAGATGGCAGGCTTTGTCGTATCAGTCACTTTGTAAAAATAGCTGACAATATTTTTAAGTAGGTCTGTTGAGTTTATAAAAGCTTTTACACGTTCCCATTATTTTTATGTTTATGCGTTGATACATCTGTTTCAGCAATATTAAATAATTCAACGATATTCTTTCCGTGTTTAAGTATATGACAAGATAATTGTGTTGTTATATGGCGTCATTTTCAAGGACAGTCTTTTGCACATCGATGTTTGCTATTATAAGTAACAAAGGAGAAGTCGACTATTAAAATTTATTCCAATTACTGACAAATATATCAACTACACGAAAGATAGTAATTTAGATCATAAAATATAATTGCATAATACTATGAAAAGTGTACCGATTTGGATAACGTTTCATTTTCGATAACGTCACTTTTGTGTCAAATCGTGACACAAATAAGAAGGAAGCTTCAACAAGAGGTACATGTCAAAACAATTATCGATTAAGTTAAAAATCGATTAAACAGTGACAAACATCATGATAAAAGGATTATTAACTTGGGTATCATTCAATAATGACAAGATTGATAAGACCAGATGTTCCAGAAGGGTAAGCGTCTTCTTTATTTTATGGTCGCCGTAGTGATCTCACTGAGAAAAATTCTTGTGTGTTATGAAACTGAACCTGTTTGATGGTTGTTAAATTCCCTGTTGGTTCCGATATTGTATAACTTCTCATTTGAGAACGTGACTTTACTTTCTTGCATTGGAAACGGTTTACATGGCGGGTATCGTCGATAAAGCAGAAGGCGCTTACTCTTCCGGAACATCTGGTCTTTTTCTCCTTGTACTTTTTTCAGGAGTCTCCGTACAAATCTTTCTTTTGTTCATATATTGCCCTAGATTTATTGAATTTGAGTTTGGATCACGATTCTGTGGACATGTTGGTATTTTGTCATTAACGACACTGACCATATCAAGCTAGACTGAAGAAGAAAATTTTTTTTAAAAAAAGAAAAGAAAATGAAAACAAAATAGAAAAAAAATACCAGAAAAATATCAAGAAGAAATCCTCCGTTAATGATCTTTTTTTCACATACTGAAAAAACACATTAAACATACTGTTATTTTCCATGCTAGATTTCTAAGAAAAACGAAACCTTAAGAATTCCCCAAATTTGAAATTAATTTGCTAATAATCATATTTAGAAGTATGTCATTTCCTTGTGAGATAGGAGAGTTTGACGTGCTCGATGCTCGCTAGTACGTCTGCTGGTTCCGTTATTGTTTACCTTGTTCTCATTTGGGAACATGACAATATTTACTGATATTGACTAAGATTTATATAAATGGCAAGTGTCATCGCTAACCATTCCGGAACATTCAGTCTTGTTCTGCATGTTAATCTTTCTTTGTTCATATTTTGCCCTAGTTCATTGAATTTGAATTATGTTTGCATTTAGTTTCATCGTTGCTTTACGTCCTGCAAATAGCCAAAGTCGTATAAAAACGTGCTAGGTTTCGATAGCGGAGCAAAGCCGGAGTTCCCGGAGAAAAACAACCCACTTGCGGTCAGTACATGACGAATATAACATGTAGGCCTCAAAGCCGCGACCCACTTGCGGTCAGTACATGACGAATATAACATGTAGGCCTCAAAGCCGCGACCCACTTGCGGTCAGTACATGACGAATATAACATGTAGACCTCAAAGCCGCGACCCACTTGTGGTCTGTACATGACGAATATAACATGTAGGCCTCAAAGCCGCGACCCAGAGGAATGTTGACATGTTTTATTTTGAAAAAAAAACATACCTCTAGCTCCAAGAAACAGTTGCAGTGTGCATCGTACTTTATAATTCAGTAAATACCGATATTTTACATAATTTGTACCGGAAGTTGCTATCCGTAACTCCTTAAAACACCATATTATAATCCAGCTTTTGGGTAGAGGGTAAGCATTGGAAACCTTTTATTGTTACGATGTACGGTTTTGTAATGTGATAGAACGACGTGCTAATTGTACCTTTTAAAGTTAAACTTGTTATCAGTCGATTGATGTGTTTAAAAGCTTGATTATATGTCAGTCTTTTACAGGAGAAATGTGCGACGCCGACGAGGTTGTTCATTTACAGCACTTTGTAGAATACAAGGACGAAGTGAATCAAATTACCATGTCAGAAGCAACAACACAAGTAATACTAAAACATAGTAACCTCTACCGATCTGCAACTTCAAACTGATACTGTTTAAACTCTCCCATAATCCTTCGTGGTGTGTGTATGGTATCTTCAAATCAGCATTGTGTGTACTTCTTATCCTAAAAGCTAGACAAACGCAAAGAATTCGATGCAGTCAATTCGGGTTTTACTAACTGCATTAAAAGCATTCTTCCAACTCGTTAATTGCTACAGCAAAGAAGCTGGGAACACCGACACTCCTCGCCAAATTTCCATTTCCTCTCCTCTTTGACACTCCTGTAAATGGCTTTAACTCTTTCATTACTTTCGGCATGGGATATTTGATTAAATCTGATAATGCTCCTTGCTGTTGGCGCTGATGTTTTCTTTGTTAATGATGTACGTTATAAACAAAGCTGATTTCATCCGTAATGGTGATAACTTGACGCTGTTAGCGAGAACCTTTCTACAACCGTAATTATATTCAATGAATTTCACTCCTTTTGTTCTTCAACACAAATAGGTTTCTCGGGTGATTTTAGTTCTATATTTTAGATCAGACACCTCATCGAGGCTTTTTTGGGGAATGTTATTCTCTTTTATATAACAAAATAAAATTTCTTCCCATTAAATATTTTAGTGTTCGACTTTCCGACAACACGACAGTTGTACTTGCCATTATCCTTTACATTATGAAGACAATTGAACTCTGTGGAAGTGGATTATTGGTGTTAATTTGCTCCTATAATGTTTCCTAAGGACCACACCGAATCGTCACCGAAATATTTTGTTGAGACTTTTTAAGACTTTCACTAACGCCTAACAATATCTCAGAGGATATCCAACACCACTATGTCTCAAAAAGATCTTTTGCTCTTCATGCCGACACTAAGAAGTTAGTTAATATCAAGTACCATGTCGTCACTCAGACATTAGTTGATATCCAATACCATCACTCAGACATTAGTTGATATCCAACACCGTCACTCAGACATTAGTTGATATTCAGTACCGTCACTCAGACATTAGTTGATATCCAGAACCATCACTCAGACATTACTTGATATCCAGTACCGTCACTCAGACATTAGTTGATATCCAGTACCATGTCATCACTCAGACATTAGTTGATATCCAGTACCGTCACTCAGACATTAGTTGATATCCAGTACCATCACTCAGACATTAGTTGATATCCAGTACCATCAATCAGACATTAGTTGACATCCAGTACCATGTCATCACTCCGACATTAGTTGATATCCATTACCGTCACTCAGACATAAGTTGATATCCAGCACCGTCACTCAGACATTAGTTGATATCCAGCACCGTCACTCAGACATTAGTTGATATCCAGTACCATGTCATCACTCCGACATTAGTTGATATCCAACACCGTCACTCAGACATTAGTTGATATCCAGCACCGTCACTCAGACATTAGTTGATATCCAGTACCATGTCATCACTCAGACATTAGTTGATATCCAGTATCCTGTCATCACTCAGACATTAGTTGATATCCAGTACCATCACTCAGACATTAGTTGATATCAAGTACCATGTCATCACTCAGACATTAGTTGATATCCAGTACCGTCACTCAGACATTAGTTGATATCCAGAACCATCACTCAGACATTACTTGATATCCAGTACCGTCACTCAGACATTAGTTGATATCCAGTACCATATCATCACTCAGACATTAGTTGATATCCAGTACCATCACTCAGACATTAGTTGATATCCAACACCGTCACTCAGACATTAGTTGATATTCAGTACCGTCACTCAGACATTAGTTGATATCCAGTACCATGTCATCAATCAGACATTAGTTGATATCCAGTGACATCACTCAGACATTAGTTGATATCCAGTACCATCACTCAGACATTAGTTGATATCCAGCACCGTCACTCAGACATTAGTTGATATCCAGTACCATGTCATCACTCCGACATTAGTTGATATCCAGTACCGTCACTCAGACATAAGTTGATATCCAGCACCGTCACTCAGAAATTAGTTGATATCCAGCACCGTCACTCAGACATTAGTTGATATCCAGTACCATCACTCAGACATCAGTTGATATCCAATACCGTCACTCAGACATTAGTTGATATCCAACACCGTCACTCAGACATTAGTTGATATCCAGTACCGTCACTCAGACATTAGTTGATATCCAGTACCATGTCATCACTCAGACATTAGTTGATATCCAGTATCCTGTCATCACTCAGACATTAGTTGATATCCAGTACCATCACTCAGACATTAGTTGATATCCAGTATCCTGTCATCACTCAGACATTAGTTGATATCCAGTACCATCACTCAGACATTAGTTGATATCCAGTATCCTGTCATCACTCAGACATTAGTTGATATCCAGTACCATCACTCAGACATTAGTTGATATCCAGTATCCTGTCATCACTCAGACATTAGTTGATATCCAGTGCCATCACTCAGACATTAGTTGATATCAAGTACCAAGTCATCACTCAGACATTAGTTGATATCCAGTACCATGTCATCACTCAGACATTAGTTGATATCCAGTACCGTCACTCAGACATTAGTTGATATCCAGTACTGTCACTCAGATATTAGCTGATATCCAGTACCATTAGTTGACATGAAGTTCTCTGCTTTTTCTTACACATAATTTGACATTCACCAAATCTCTACGCCGCTTGAACTTTTTTATGTGGTTTACGATTAATACTTACACGGCTTTCGATAATTCAAATTAGATTGATTGAATTTCCGTTTTATATATTACGTAAACAGCACGTTCTTAGTATTTAAAGTTTTCGTTAAAACCGCAGAAAATTATCATCGAAAAGAAATTTTGGACAGTCACGGATCAGCAAAATGCGCTACATAATCAATTATAATCCTTATTCCGTTAAAAATTAGGTATTATTATATACGTATTCAAAACTCGAAAATAAGCCTGTCTCAAAAATAAGTTTATACAGAAAATAAGCCGGCCTCAAAAATAAGTTTATACAGAAAATAAGCCGGCCTCAAAAATAAGTTTATACAGAAAATAAGCCGGCCACAAAAATAAGCCTATCTTGAAAATAAGTCTGTAGTTGTTTATATAGATAAGCATATTGTTCTATTTTTTCGAATTTAAAATAAATAAAGAAATCAATGATACAGATAACATCACGGATTAAAATTCAGATTTCATAATTACATTTACGCAAAATAGAACTTACTGTCTATTCAAAGAAAGTAAAGCCTTTTTTTCTTCCTTTTCGAAAGGAAGTGAAAAAACTTACTTGAACGAGTAGATGTCAATCCTGATTACAAATAACCATAATATTGTGTTAGTTTTAATTGGAAAAATCTGAATATTTTTTATTTAAACATTGGCATTGAATTGAAGAAAAGTGCATTGCAAGTAAGTAATAATCTAAACTTCAAGTGTATGGATTGAACTTCCTTACATTTATTCCTGAAAATCGATGTTCAGATATTGTTCGATAGCCTTGCTAATGAAACAGGTTACACACAATTGGACCTTCGTTCATACTATACAGAAATGTAGACGAACAACGTAGAGAACTTTGTTGGCTAACTGAGGAGATTAATTCAATAAAAAGAGAACAAACGTAAAGGTCCTTCCGACGCTGTTGGAATACGTGATTTGATACCCGGTTGTAAAGTACATCGCCATGTTGACAACGAATTTATGCGTATCGTTTTGGTGACGACATTCAGCCATCTTTGGCGAATTCGTCTGATGAAAGTGATAGAATACATTCATCTTGAACTATTAGCTGACTATGACGTATAAAACATAAGTGTTTAATTGAAAGCCCAAAGAAGCCAAGTTTATCTATAATTATAGTCGCATAAAGCCGGATCACTTATCATATTCCAATCTGACCCAAAGACGTTTTCCACCAATTTTCGACAAACCAAACACCGGCACCAAAACATATCCTTCCACGATACTTCATTCCGTCACATTCTTCCTTGTACGACAAGCATTTCCCAGTTATTGTAACGAATAGTGATATTGTCTGTGACTCATTGAAGTCGACTGCTACTGTTTCGTGTCAACACATGCAATATTTAATAGTAACGCGTGTCTTTGCTTTGTTTCGGATAAACTGGACGTATACAAGTTATCCGCAATAAAGCCCATTCGTCAGGCCGATTCGAAGGTCATTGGACGCAGTGTCTGTCGCTTCACGGTCGATTGATTCCAGCAATGCAACAACATGGATGTAGATTTATGCATTTCAGATGGAAAATAACGTTTCCAACAATATTAGCTAGCGACACTTCTGTTAAGTCATGAAAAAAATGAATCTGGTATTTTATCACTATTATTATTTTAAGTTATCATAGCGTGAAAAATAAATCTTTTTCGTGTTTTAATCGTTCATTGCTGGATTTCACATGGTATTTGCCAAAACGCATCAGGAACTCCTAGTCCACCATATAATTTCACGCTTGAATGGCTTTAATGATAACGATGTGCCTTCATATATGTTATAGTCAGAGTTTTTTTCAAAGATATAGATTTTTCTCACGGAGAGAAAATAATTTTTTTCCGTTATAACTGACAACAACCACGAGAAGCAGGAGCAGAATGGCGGCAAAAAGGAGATGGACGACGAGGAGGAGGGGACGAGACGACGAGGATAGGGTACGGTGATAGTTTTTGAAGTCACAAGAACAAAATGTTTAATTTGCAACGGGAAACCAAAATTATTTAAGAAAATTTACTCATAAACATGAACGAATAACAATGATATGACAAACACGACTTCATACATGCGTTTGTGGAAAGTCAATGTTGACATAGCAGAAATCAGAAAAGTCAGATTATTTCAGTTGGTTGAATAAAACCACTTCATTCTAAATTTCCTTTTTTGATAAGTATATTTTACGACAACAGTACCAGCGTGATATACGTGTTTCGTATCCTCAATGCAACTGATTAGTTGTGAAACCGCATACACGTATCGCTGAGCACACTTACTAACGAAACATCACATTTACGTTATCGTGACTCCCGTAAACATAGAGAACAAGCAAATCAAATATTCAGATGTATTTTGGTCTAAATTTTGTTTCAAGATTGTTCTGAAGATCGTTTAATTCTTCAAAGTCAGCCATCCATGAGTTTCTTGAGTCAAACTCTGTCACAATTCCACCGAAACCTCATTTAATGTTTTCGTGAATGTAGTTAAAGTTCTGGTTAATAGTTTTGATGAACAACTAAAAGAGGCAGTGCCAGCAATAAATAAATGGGGATTATCGCTTCTTTACTGGTTCGAAAAGCAATGGCAGCCAACAGCGTCTGTGGAATGGTGTAAAATTGTTGTAATGGTGCGAATCTTTGCAGCATACGACATGTGTGAGTTTGTTTAGAAATGGAGAAACGAAATACAATTTGACGTATTTCGCTAGCACTATTTCGTTTCTATATTGCTTGCGAAATACGTCAAGTTATATTTCAAACCGTGTTGCCATGATAATTAAAAGGGCGCCTAGTAGGGTGAACCTTCAAACTGTCTCTTATTCGTTTCTTATATCAAACAAATGTGTCTTACACGGAGAACACTAAAATAAAGAACCAAATACGGAACCGAGACAAAACGGGAAAAAATGTTTCTTATTATAAGTACAATACAATAATGGAACAAATACGGACCGGAGACAAAACGAAAAAAAAGTTTTTTTACAATGAGTACAATAAAATAATAAACCAAATCCGGACCGGACACAAAACGATAATCTAATACAAAAAATTAAAATGCTGCATTCAGTATCAAGAAAATAAGGAAAACATATGAGTTTAGCTCGGTCCTTAATGAGAATGATATTTTTGCTACACTTGTTGGATAGACTGACTGCAGGTCGATACATTCGGTCCCATAGAAAGCAAAAACTTAACGACAGCGAGATGAATACATTTCTGAAACGAAACCGCCTTTCTAACGAAAAAGTGAAATTACATTGAGGTGGTGTGTTGTAACAGTTGCAAAGCACTCGTCTATCACCCGAGACCAGTGCAATTCAGATGCAAAAAGCTAATGGATCATTCATCCCGGCCATATTGTTTTCTGTTGGATCTCCGTTTTCCTCCCACAATAACAACCATCCATGCCGACAAGTGATTAATGTCTGATATAGATTGTTTTACAGCTATTAAAAAATACATAATCAGTACATCCGGAAACATTACAAAAGTCAATAAAATGCTATAGATAATTGGTCATGCGCAATTTGTGTATAAATATGTATTTAATTTTTTTTTAAAGGTTTATTTTTATTAATGAGATAAATCTAAAGCTTTATTTGTATGCGATACAAATCAGTCTGTTAGCGAAATGCTCTTTCATATGTCAAAGGGTTTATAATTACATATTTATTACAACGACATAGACGAAGCTGATTTATATATTATTTATATTGTAGATAAATCGCTTTTATCATCAACATGGTTTATTAACAAAAACAAATTACGTGGGTGATTAACCTTTGGCTAAACATATATTTCATCCTAATTAATAAAACGACGGCCAGCCCTATTTTGGTCTATCCCGTAAACATGGTAATTAATAGTGATTAATGAAATCCGGTTCAATTTGCTTGGCAAGTCTAACAATTTCTTTTGATAATAAATGTCAACTTTGTTTGTCATATTGTAGAATTACTCGCATAAAGGAGGCCAGTTGTCTTTAACGGTGTTATGGCTGATAAATGATTGTAGATGCGGATATATTCTGATATATCTTTTTTTATACTTTTTTTGTTTTTGAACATTCGTGTGACCAGACATCATAAAATGCGTGTTATGGTCAGAAATAGGATAATTGCAGAAGAAATGTAGTTTGCTTTATGGTGTTTGGCTAACACAGCTGTAAAATACGTATGATTTAACGCATACAACTTACCTCATACAGTATTATACGTTATAGCACACAGAGAGGTGTTTGGCTAACACAGCTGTAAAATACGTATGATTTATCGCATACAACTTACCTCATACAGTATTATACGTTATAGCACACAGAGAAGTAAGAAAGCCAGCCGAAAATAATGAAATTAGTTTAATAATAACATTTGTAGTGGTACGACAGATATTGAATTCTCAACAATAGAAACAGTTATGAATGATATGTTGGGTTGAAGAAGTGAGGTTGATCTGGAGCCTTTCACAGGTTACCTTGTTTCAGAAGTGGCTGTCGTATTTAGGTCAATACATTTATGATTCACTATTTAGATTGTTAGACTGAGAGTTTTTTTATTGGAGAGATACAAAATAAAATATATTAACAACAAGAGAAGAAAAACATATTATTGTCAAAGAGAATAATGTTTAATACAAACATCATATGAACTCAAGAAATGTCACGGAAGTCACGCCAAGCAAAAAAAAAATATATATATATATATACCACACATCACATCTCGACAATAACAGAAATATCACACGTCA
Organism: Ylistrum balloti; assembly: GCF_031769215.1. Taxonomy (NCBI): domain Eukaryota; kingdom Metazoa; phylum Mollusca; class Bivalvia; order Pectinida; family Pectinidae; genus Ylistrum; species Ylistrum balloti. The sequence goes on along the minus strand of NW_026782111.1, from coordinate 905,317 downwards.
TATCTCGGCAATAACAGAAATACCAAACGTCATATCTCGGCAATAACAGAAATACCAAACGTCATATCTCGGCAATAACAGAAATACCAAACGTCATATCTCGGCAATAACAGAAATACCACACATCATATCTCGGCAATAACAGAAATGCCACACATCATATATCGGCCATAACAGAAATACCACACATCACATCTCGGGCAATAACAGAAATACATCACCTCATATCTCGGCAATAATAGAAATACCACACGTCATATCTCGACAATAACAGAAATATCACACATCATATCTCGATAATAACAGAAATACATCACCTCATATCTCGGCAATAACAGAAATATCACACATCATATCTCGGGCAATAACAGAAATACCACACATGATATCTCGACAATAATAGAAAAACACACCTCATATCTCGGCATTAACAAAAATATCACACCTCATATCTCGGGCAATAACAGAAATACCACAGAACATATCTCGGCAATAACAGAAAATATCACACCTCATATCTCGGGCAATAACAGAAATACCACAGAACATATCTCGGCAATAACAGAAAATATCACACCTCATATCTCGGGCAATAACAGAAATACCACAGAACATATCTCGGCAATAACAGAAAATATCACACCTCATATCTCGGCAATAATAGAAATACCACACATCATATCTTGGCAATAAGTTTACATTGCATTACGGAGTTTCAGAAACACCCCTATAATACTCCAATAGATAACTACCACGTGGCATTGGCCTTGTTCCCGTATAACATTAAATTTGTTTGATTCTGTCTCCCTAATTACTCTTTTAGAATTTCTCGATTAAGACCACCATTGACGAGCCATTGAAGAATGTACGAAGACACACAAGTAAATAGCACATTTTCATAATTTAGAGTGAGATACAGTAGAGTTAAACAATGAATTAAGCTGCATCATACAACTGTTTCGACCTTCTAGAACTCATCAGTGATGCTAAGGGACTAAATTTTGACGAGGAGGCGACAGAGGATGATCTAAAGTGATTTAAAGAAGAGCTAAAATCTAGATGGGGGTGGGAGGCGTTCTACCTCCACAATTAAAAAAAAATAATTTTGATATAACTGATGATTAAGAACAACGGCAAACACACGTGTAAATTTTGGAGCGTGCCATTATTCGAATAAATTAAAGCCTGGCATATGCAGGTTACGGCAAGATAAAACAGCTGTATGATGCATACTTATTCAATATTCGTCATACTTTGTCTAATTCTTAATTCATATTGAAAGGCACTATTCACTTATGGATTTTTTTCGTACATTCGGATAAGGTAATCTCATCACGTTTTATATGTACAAATGTTTCTCGTGGAAACCTAATTCTTCGCCATCTTTGTTCACGAAGACACTGCAGTATATCATATCTGAGCGAATCATATTTAAGCAGAGAGCATCAATTTCCTGCTATAACGCAAGCAAACAAATTGTTGTCTGAAAGGAATGAATTATTTACTGGGGCTTGAGATAGTAAACAAAACAAAATACTACCAATAACCATCAACAAACGATATACCTCAATCTGATCAGATCGTAGATCAATGATCAAAAGTATTCCTAACTATCATTTCATCTGCCATCCTTTAATAGCATCTTTTATTCTTTGAAGATTCCACAGAAAATGTAAATATGCAGGGTTGATAATTACATCAGAGAATATTTATTTGGCAGTGATAATACAACACCCAGTCCATTTTCGCCAGAAAGTTTGTAATCACGCTAAAACAGCTCCGGTCAATGACAATCAGGGTTGTAATTACTAAATGTGTTGGCGGTCATGTTGATGTTACGTCATGTTGTGGTATAATAGGCCCGTTTGTATTTTTTTGTCTATATTTAGTTTAGAGAAGCCATATATATGTGATTAATTGCGTCTTGTTATGGAATCATTATAAACACGATGCTTCAGGAAATACTGTCATTTAATTTTCATTTAATTACAGTGTAAAGTTTTTTTATTTAATAAATAAAAGAAATTTCAAAAAGATCCTGCAATGCCTTAAGGCAATAAAATTCTTATCGAAAGCGGTAAAAACAATTTACTTGGTGTGTAAAATTCACATCGTTCATACCATCAGTGTGCATTTCTTTTAGTAAATTTCATATTTAAGTTGCCAAATATTCACAAAACATTCCCACATAACATTTACATCTTGACTAGGTTCTATTATCAAATCCGCAAAGTTCTGCAGTGACAAATAGTTCAACGATAGAAATATAATAGAAATAAAATGATATCATAAGAATGTTATTAGAGTTATCTATTGTCGATAAGAGAGTGAAGTTTTATTTTATTGCATGTGCTTTTATCATGGTTGAGAGCGAATATACCTAGTCCTCTTTCGAGTTATCTATAGTACATCGACAATTAAAACAAACTCATAATTATCTGCCCTTCATTAATTGGAGGAGAAGGGTGTCGATGTGAGTTGTTAACGGGGTCAGAGCGCCATCATGATCCCGATATCCTACAAGAATTACTAAGAAAGTACCGTCATGTCACCAGAAACAAAATCAAAGTCAATGAATCCGGAGCGTAAAAAAACACAATAAAAAGACAGTAACAAAATGTCAGCAGAATCCTAATCCAAATTCGAATGAGGGCAAATGTGAACAAACAAAAAAAGATTTACACGGAAACTCATGAAAACGTACAAGGAGAATATGAACAGGTGTTCCGAAAGAATAAGCGCCTTCTGCTTCATACTTAGTAATGCGACGTTCCCAAATGAGAACTAGGTAAACAACAACGGAACCATCAGCTATACTAACGAGCATTAAAAAAGTCCAGCTTGTGTCCTGTACTGTATGTTGTTATTACGTTATTTTTTGACGTCCACTTTTAGACAGAATTCTCTATTGAACATGTTGTTTTTTTTTCTTTTATCTTTTCTTTTTAACTCCTTTAACATTTTTTACTGTCAAAACTTATTCAACTGATGTGCCTCCAGACAAAACCTCTAACATTAACTGTATTGTTTGCTTTTTCTTTCCTCTGTGTTACATTACCGGTATAATCTGGGGTTTTGTTCTTTCCCAGTGTCAATTTTCTGCAGTTTTCTCTTTTTGTCGACATTTATTCTCTGCTCTTCTGTTATGTCAACATTTTGTTTTGCTCTGTTACTTCTTTTATATTGACAAAAAAGTATCATATGTATTCTTCTTTTCCTTGCGATGTCAATTTTCTGTAAATTTGACAAATATGATGATGATAATGGTAACATTTAAAAATTTAGTAAATGTTCTAATCGTTTAAGTATTTTGGTTTTATGGCATTCTTTGGTTAAAAGAAAATGTGGCTTAAAACTTGAGAAGGGTGATTGGATTGTTTCAATCAGGAAGTTCACGTATTTGTTAATAGACTAGAAAGATGAATGTAATAAAAGAGCGGAGCACTTACAGAACGAGAAACAAAAAGAACTTTAAGATCAGTATCTATTAGGCAATTAATCTACAGCCAGTACATAGAAAACGTGGTGCTGAGTGCTACGATAGTTTACCAAAAGGTTCGTAGAAAGTTTGAATGTAGTTTTACATGCTAGTTATAGATTTCCTGTCGCGATGTCACATAAATGTGTCACTCAAGTATCAGCGAAACCACGTTGTAGATGCATGCTGGGACGTAACACTGTATTAACCGTGTGTGTTATCACTCCGATCAGCCATTTAGCCGGCCGTCCATCAGTTCAGGCCAGATACGACTTGACAACACGTCCATCTCACACATCTCGCGACAATTCACGCGAGATAAACAAATGATTTACGTCACCTCACGTCGTAATTGACCGCTCCTTGACTATACGGTGTCCATGATGATGTCATCAACAGCCAGGTCTCGTCTCAATTACCGCGAGAATTGACGGTTACGTGCTTGTGTTCAAGAGGTTGCTTTGGTGAAATGTCAACGGCTTGCATATATACTGTAGCTAGTTTTGAAAATGGATTCTTATCTGATGAAATCGAATTCCGTTCTAGTGTATTTCTCTGTTAATTTTGGTATTGGGGTCAAGTTATCAACACCTTTCCTGTCCCTTATCAGATCCGACGCGTGCTTACTGTGTCGTGGTAGCAATGATGTTTACCTCGTGCATACCATTAGGGAGAAAGACTTCACGGTTATTAGAAGTAGCTTGACATGGGGACAGACTTTTACCAGGGGGACGTCTTGCAAAGTATGGATAACTACTTCCCACTGGTGAGGAGACTCCTCTGTGGACAAACTTTAAGTTCAATGAAAAAAATTAAAGTGAATGAACTATAAGCAAATCAAATCTTTCGAAGAAGAAAGAGAAGGATTATTTTTTAAATCATCTTAACATGCCGGTGAATATCATGCATTTAGATCTAATTTATTTTAGATATTGAATGGTGCGTGTGCTGTGGCATTATTTGATAGATAAGAAATTCCGATATTGTGACCGTCCGATAGTAACGTCATATGCGGTTTTAAAAGCTCTCGCACAACTGTTATTTCATTTCTCTTGTTGTAGAAGATACCATTCACCACAGAAGTTAAGGATATAATGTTTCAAACCTTTTAGACATTTTAATCATTGTCTGTGATAATTCATGTTTTCTAACATATTTCCGAAATGCAAATCTTGACGGCTATTCTCATAATTTACATAATTGTTCCTTTTATTGAACACATTTCTTATCATAAAACTCATTTTAACAAACACTGTTTGTTCATTTGTCCTCCTCACATTAAAATGAACAAGACTTTATCAGTCAAACTCATTAAGATCATCACTTCAAAAGAGTAATTTAAGTCAAACATGACATGTCTGAGATGGTCAATACTGGCAGCAATGACGCCTCTTGAAATTTGTTATTTTAGAAAAGAAAAAAAGAATTGAAAATAGCATACACCATATTAGCAGTGAGGAAGTTTATGATATTAGTCAGCTTCTCATTTCATTTCTGTCTTATTTTGAAACAAGTATTGTGAATGTGAACCCCCTTCCAGCAACACCAACTAACTGAAGACGTCTATTGCGATTTCAATTGAAAACCACGGATTTTTTTCGAAGATATTCTCGATATATCTATTGGTTATACAAAACCATTTTTTCAGAACATTAGGAAAAGTAAGCCCCTTTACAATTTCCGGATTTTTGAGGCTTGACTTAACACGTTCTCGAAAGTGTAATATCCGGTACGGAAAAATCCGTTTCAATTTCGATTGTCAATTAGTCACCACACAATTGCACTTCTCAACTGCCATTTCAAATATATCAGCTACCAAGACATCAATTTCCATTCAATTTAGATGACAAACATATACCGAAGCCATAATCAAATAAATGATAAACAGATAAATGAATAAAATAAATAAAATAAATCCTAATTCCAGACACAATCATAATTTTCGTTTCCAATTCATAAAAAAAGAAAATCATGTTTGAAATCAAGCACATACATCTAATTATATAAAAGTTCAGATATTTCATTGAGTTTTCATGTTGACCAATTATCCCAAGCGTTAATTAACATGTTCTATTCATCGTTATGTGAACAGAATCAAAATCCAAAGAAGACTAATACGAAGGCTGCTGAAAAAAAAATAAGAAGAATAAGACAAGGTATTCCGGATGAGTAAGCGTCCCGAAGAATTAAATTTGTTAAAACATTGAAACGACTTCTTCTGATAAACCAAAAGGCGCAGAATTAAGGTATATGACTGGGGGGTTACTAGGATGAAGCCCGGCAATTATTGCGGAGAGAAATAACCTTGACCCATATCCAAGGTCACGGGAATCTAATTTGTTGAAATCTTCTGATTAAACAGGCCTACAGGCATGACATTTTTCTTGTAAGTCTCTCGGATGAAGTTCGTGACAAGAAACTACCTTGACCTATATTCAAGATCATATAGGTCGAATTTGTTAAAACTTACACATTTTTTCTGATTGAACAAAACTTTTGGAAGCATAATATTTGGCAGGTAGGTCTCTGGGATAAAATCCGACAAGGTTAGCTATAAGAAATGACTTTGAACCATATTCAAGGTCACAGAACCAAAAGCCCTAGCAGAAGAATATCTAGTGGAAAAGTGTTTCTATATCGAAGTTCGATAAATCATGGGGAAAAAGACATATAACCTTTAATCCATGTCATAACTGTCACTGTTTAGAACTGAGCGTTAGGAACATTGAATATCACGTGACCGATGCATGCACATTAGGCTTCTTATTTCAACGCTTCTTGAACAATGTTTTCAGAAAAAACTGTTAAAATTTCAATTTTCCCCATCAATATCACCATACATAGAAGAAATAGAAATAAGAAAGAATGTGAAAATCGAAAATAGTAGAACTCAGAATAAGCCGTCCATGTCAATGTAAGAGATGCTATAACGATGTGTAACTTCGACTTGGTCAAAAATTTTGCAACTGGCAGCGATGTATCTGCAAAACCATTATTCAAATTGTTCTAAAATTAATTTATCAACGAGATCTTTTTAACTATTCACAGATGAATCAGAGAAACCTTTCAGCTTAGTTGATATTGATTGGTCCACGGATAATAAGAACAACATAAATCGTGTTAAATATGATGTATACAGAGAGAGAAAAACTGACATATCGTATGGCTGCGAAGGGAATTTTGCTGTCGTTAGAACAGGCTTTCCTTACGTAATCAGTGATTCAACTTTTCACTTTGGCGACAGAATACATTCATCTTTGTACAAATATAAAGGTGATTACTAAGGCTTTATACCTTACCTAATGGGTGTGATGAAATATTATATTGCATGGGTTAACTTGAACGTATGAACTGAATCAGCTCTCACATACGTAGTTAGACACAAAATAAGAACATTTCAAAACCGACAGCATGATTTTCCCTTCAAAAACGAAGCTAAAAAGAACCTCATTGGCACGATATCAACAAAAACAAAGGATCAAAGCATCCAGAGATTTTTTCAAAAGCCACAAACGCAGAAAAAAAATTTACACGGTATTTACGAAAGAAATTTAAAAACAAAACGATCAAAGGAGAATTCTTAAATTATTTGGTCATAATTAGATAGGAAGTCAAAATACAAAACAGGCGATGTTGATCTTTGCATGGATATCTGATGTTTTGATGAAAAGTTTAATATTGTGAAAAAGCCGAAATTATCTCTTAAAATGTTTCCTGTGTGTATTTCTGACAGAGCCAAAAATTCCATTAGTTAACATCAAATAGGAGATTACAACCCTTAACATGAAGATCAAAGAAACACGAGTATTCTTACTTAATCTAGAGGTCACCAAATCTGCAAGACCAGATGACAATTTACTGAAATATTGTTGACAATGTCGTTTTGCAGTCAATTGAAACCGGAACTAAACCAACAAAATGGTAGGACACCCAAGTGTACACAATATCCAAGAATGACAAAAAGTCTTTTCAGGAAATGTTCGACATGTAGGTTGTCTCACTTAGGCGTAAAGAAATAAAGCACTCATCAGAAAACAGTGCATCACAAGAAATATACCTCCGTTTTATCTATTTGTTTATTTTATTTATCTATTTCCAAATAGTACGAATTCACATCAGAGGGCATTTGACACATCTTAGACATATACGTAAGCTTAAGTCTTGTTGCACACAAGAAGAAACATTGGAGGTGATTTTATATACAATATTGGCGAAACTCGACTAAGGAAACCAGAAAAAAAAGAGACGTTGGAGTACTAACTGTTAAAATCTTTAATTCGAAAAACATTCGTGAAACTTCAATTTCTGGATATAAGCGCGGAAATTTCACTTAATCACCACTAATTCAAACACATATTGACTTCAAGCACAGTTTGGTTTCCATATAAGATGGAAGACATTTAGGACATTGAAGGAGTACAAAGACAGGCAACAAAACCTGCTCAAGAAAGTAGAAGTCTTTCGGAGCGGATAAACAGAAACGTTTGGACAGTTGGAGATAAGGAAGACATATTGAGGAGTTGTAAAAAATACGTGAGAATATCAAAATTTGTCTTTATCTGTTAATCACAATATTGGAATCTGGTCAAGAGGATGTGGATTCTGTACCAGAAAACCCATTGAATGTCAGTTGTGTTTCACAAGATTTGTGCTTCCTGTGTCAGTGAGGATAAGGATCGACAACTCTTCTAGAGACTTATAAGATTAAACATAAAGAAGAAAGGCCTGTTCGGGACTCGCACACGAAACCTTCGTCATAATCTCTATATAGCTACATGCGGTTTATCCATTCGTTCTAAAAATAAGTTCGACTGAGCTTTGAAAAAATCAGTACGAAATATAAGATTAATCCTTGTTTTTGTAAGCTGATTTTGAAACAAGAGACCCAAGTTTCATGAACTTACATACTCACAAAATTTTACATGAAATGATCACAGAATTTCATTATTTTTTTAATATGGACGAAAAGAAGACAAATCCTTGAAACTTGGACCAGAGGTATGAGTAAGTTCATATCAAAACATAAAACACGGAAGACCATATCTAAGAACAGATCGTATTGTTAAGATATAAATGTATGCATTTTCTTGAACAGCCCCGGTCCATGATTATCTTTATTTGAATCCTCCAATTAACAGTTAAGTATAAATTATCTTATCCTACATAACTGACCAATCAAAATGCAATTAAGGTTGCTGATGCCGACGAAACCATCAATGGCGGTGTTGATCGGATTAGGAACAGGAAACAATAAACATACCGGTTATCATTACAAGCATCAGCGATGCTGTCTACAAAATCTCAATAAAAACAAATTGGAAAACAAACCCCAACAAGACGGAAACATAACAGTGATTAATAGCAATGCGCCTTTTAATGATTTAGGCTAGCTGTCGGATATTTGTTTAAAGCAACATGAGAAGACAATTTGTTCTAGGTTTATAGTGACAATATTTTATCTTTGTTCCTATTTTATAAACAACATTTACGATGTCTACCCACGTTAGTTACCAGTCCTGTTTTTGTGTGATTTTTAACTACATCACCACATAGTCAGTAGATTTAGTCATGTCTGTCTAGTTAGAGCTACAGGCATTCATATTATTTCTGGCATGCAGCCGGATCAGTTCCGTCCCTATAGTATGACGTACAGTGTATGTGACATCGCAAGTCTCACAATGTCTAGTATCTGCTATATTCTAGTAAATTTTGAAAAGGGTATATGAAATTGTTTATTGGAATATACCAGACTTTTGTTCATTCGCAATCCTTTGAGAATCAAAACTGATGATAGAATCCAGTTTTCAAGTCCAACATTGACAAGCTCTTCTTTCTTAGCGTCTGTGCATTTCTGTTAGAAACACTCTATATCTCTGTTTGGTCACAAGCTTCATTTAACTTTTTTTCTTACTATAATATAATATATATTATATTTATCAAAGTTAGCATAATCATTAAACTGCTGATAAAACAGTGTTGACTCAAATGGTATAGTAGTATTTTTTTAAGAAAGGGAGCATCTAAAAAGTACCCCTGGTCTTATTCAGCTTGTACTTTTTCAGGACTCTCCTTGTAAATCTTTCATATGTTCATATTTTAGTTTTAGTTTTATTGAATTTGAGTTTGGATAATGATTATGCTGACATGTTGGGGTTTTTTTTTCTTGTTTTTTAAAGCTCTAAAGTTTTCCGTACTTAATTTTCAAGCTTTCGTTGTCCCTCTTGACATCCGTCCTCATATGACTATTGCGAGTACATTGAACCCTGTTAAAATCAAACAAACCCTCTCATGTGATGAAAATAGAACTTTACATAATGAAGATACATATAAAAGTTTGGAATTAATTCAGGCAGACTAATTAAATTGTTAAAATCTTACACAGCAACTAACACTTGATTGTTTCCAACTTCTATTCATGCTTTCTCGTGCGTACTTGACAGGATTAAGCATCACAGCAGTTTGAAGGTTTGATATTTCCGTCCCTGATTAAGTAATATCCTTATGGTGTTGTAATAGTATTGAATTTAGTCTGTAACGATCTGAAACCTGTCAATATGTTGTAAGGCTTTGTACTCAGATTGAACCTATCAGAAGGCTTTAATTACTAGAATCAGTTTTGCAGGCACAAACAGACATTGCACTTACTTCAAACGTTCCGGTTGACTTCGCTGTACTGCAAGGAGCTTGAGATATGGTTTTCAGGAGACGTCGATTCATGTCGCTGTACTTTCATAGAGAGCGTCACTGAAGAGTCACAAAAGGACGAAACAGTAGTATAATGTAGTTTTATAGCATTGAATTCGGATTGAAAGGTGTTATCTACACGCGTATGTCTGTTTCAGTCATCTGTTTCAAAATCTGTTTCAGTATTCTGCTTCAGAATCTGTTTTAGAATCTGTTTAATTATTCTACTTCAGACTCTGTTTTAGAATCTGTTTAAGTATTCTACTTCAGACTCTGTTTTAGAATCTGTTTAATTATACTACTTCAGTCTCTGTTTTAGAATCTGTTTCAGTATTCTGCTTCAGAATTTGTTTCAGAATCCTTGTCAGAATCAGTTTCAGTATCTGTTTAAGTCATCTGTTTCAGAATCCGTTCCAGAATCTGTTTCAGAATGGTAAAGTTCAGAACTTATACTTATTAGACGTCAAGAGGAAAGAATATGCCTGATGATATACCTGATTTTATGTCGTATGAGGCGTCTAATTGTGGGACACCTGCAAATCTGAGTTGGTTTCTATGTTAAGGGGACATCAGAGATCCAGAAAATATCTGCTGCATTCCACTGCATGTTCGTATGAGGCAACTAAAAGTGGGCCTATGCCCTTTCTTGCTTTCTACCGAAGTGACATTTAATAGACCAAAATAGAATTGCTGAAATCATTACAAAGCCTTGGGTATGGATGTATGTTTTCTTATCTTCTCATTGCATTCCTTGCTCTAATTTCTGGTCTACATGTATGTGACCATTTTGACATCCATTCCTATTTGATACTGGCTATTGTTGGGTTATTAACCGTAAAAACAAACCCAAATCAAAAATGATAAAATTCAATACTGGGTGTAGTGACCATTTTCTCATATGTTTTATTGTACAACATTTTAATAAAAAAAATTCGTGTCTCATTCAGTTGAGTAGTTCGGAGAGGGAGAAATGTTTAAAGCTAGAAATAGTTCTCTGACATTCAGCAAGAGGGAATTAGATACTTTTCAGTCTCTAATATAATGTGCTTAAAAGTAGAACAAACATATTTCTCAATTCATTTATTTTATGTGATTAGCAAGAAAAGTTATGATCATAAACTTTGGCAACAATTGTGCAACAAGTTATATCTTTCGTATGCTACTCTTGAGGGCACGAATTTAAAAAGGGTTGAAGATTTCTCTCTACCTTATATCATTTCATCACTCCAACAGTTTAAATCTTGTCAGAATTCAAATATTGACCAGCTATATTTTTTCTGTTTCGGGCGAAAAACATAAGGCTATCAACAAAGACCTTTTATATGAGTATTTTGTTTCAAAACACTGACACTGAAATGTTAATACTTATTACGGTATGGGACGTCAACAAATATCTTATAACATATCTAAAACATCACATTGTTCTTAAGCTTTTTTTTTTTTTAAAAAGGGGTCATATTTTCACGCCCAGAAATTATTTAAATGTAAAAGAAAATGTGGTACCGGTCGTCTCCGTATTATCCCTCAAAGCAATTGAGTTTCTTGATGGAAAGCAAGTCCCTTTCGCACCCAACACCATGCATTAAGTTCATGTCGTCTGCCACATAGTCTGCACGTGGTTAAAAACACACTTCCGGTTCACAGATAGAGGCCCGGTGAAGGGTAACTAAAGCTAGCTGTTATTATTAATATCATTTTTATTGTCGTTGTTAGTTAATATCTTTGTTTTGATGGTTAAAAAAAAGAAGATGACTTCTTGGTAATATATTGTATCTGCTGACGTATTTTATTGTAACAGATAATCTGACAGTAAGAGATGCAGATTAGTGAAAACTTGAATACAATGCAGGTATATGTATATGAAAGAATATTTGACGATCAATGTAGCAGTGTAAATGATGTGCCCTCTTATACGAGGGCATATTTGCATTGTTATATTTGTCAGTCAATGAAACGTTTGTCGTGAGGAAAAAATTAGCGTGACGGTGGTCTGTTCATGTCCAACAAAGTATAAGGGTAAAATGTGACTAAGTGTCGGTAGTTTATGCCCAAAAAGTGCACTAAAATACCATGACTTGGTTTGGGCATATCGTTACCGGCAGATTGGACGATCCACGCGGCCTTGTTTTTGATCAGCTGTATCAATTACCTGTTGACAGTGATTAAGAGGACAGAATATTTAACTCATCGTCTAGACAAGTCCCTGTGGACGGGTGAAGTGAGGTGAAAGCTACTTGCCAGAAGGAGATATAGGATGGCGCCTTTTCACCTTTTTAATGAAAATGGCCACCACGACATGATTAACTTATTCATAGCAGTTACACGATTAAGAAACTCAAAACGTTTGTTACATTGAACAAACAGCAAATACTATGTACATATACAGCACTCAGCCTTAACTCGTGCTTATCAATTAAATAATTAGTTCATTAATTAATTCCAATACGCTCTACAACCTAGAGATCTGAGGTGTTCGATCCCTACTCGAGGTGGTTTGTGTTTCTGAGGAAGCAGATATTACGGTCCGTGCTGTGGTCCTCCCGCATTTTGTTCGGTGAAATAACAGCAGGATTGCTTGGACATCTCGCCTTTGCTGTTTGCTGAGCGATGTTCAAAACAAAAAGCAACCACTTCTCCCTGATAAATATAAAAATAACCGATTAAAACACAAGCATACGAAAATAGTAACGATAATTATTTCGTCTGTCGTTTTTGTTTTATTTTCCAACATAGGTCATGAAAAACGGGGATTAAAGGAAATGAGAGTCTTATCTACAATTAAATCTAAATGTATTCTTCAAATATCTGATGATCCACATGATAAATTTATGTATACGTCTGAAGAATTCGTGAAGATAAGACGATATTAATTGCGTGTGAAATCGAAAAAGAAGATGCAACATTTTGAGATGAACTGACCTGCACTCCGGTCTCAGACAATGATAATGCGAGCAGCATGTTGAGGGAATCCAGAATAATATTGTGTTTCTCTGGAAGCTGAAGACTTGTCTGTGCTGTCGTGGTGCCTTGGGCAAGATAATTCGCCCTAATCGTTCAGGATGGCTTGCGACGGACCTCATGTGTGTTGTTCAGTAAGGTAGCCACCAGCTTCTACAAGAAATCCCCGCCTCAGAATAAACCTGGCTGTCCTCGGGGCGATTAACACAACAAACAAAACCAATACATAGTCGATGTTTATAAGATTTAGATCTGTTTGTATTTATCTGAAGATCAGACCGAGGTTTACATTACTGCCCCTCCCATTTCCCCACGTTCCACGTCTTACATCGTCATTCCATCTCCTCCCTGATACTCTCATATGTATTGCTCATCCACTCAAGATATATTCACTAAACACGTCAGTCACTAGTTGACTTGAGTATTTGTTCCATGAAACATTTAAACCGAATTACCGAATCAACTTATCATACTTTTTCCTTATTGTCCTCTAATGTAAGTCTTTCTTTTGTAACACTCTCTCCATCAACCACTCACCCCCTAAAAATGTCAGCAACCCAAAACATTAATTAGCGGTTATTTTACCTTATACATATTTATTTCTTATGTGAGTTTATCTTTTTGCGATGTGCCCTTTAAAATGCTCTTTTGGACAAATGGTTTCAATTGATCACGGCAGATTTGCTGGAGTGTGACAAGAACGACAACTCTTGGTAGATATTGACCGAGTATATGTGATTTTTAGGGGCAAGACGTACGTGTGCTATAGAAACAGTATGTCTGTTGTATCACTAGATTAGAAAACATGGTATGTCAGGTGAGCCAAAGGTACTATCTCAATACTCATGCCTTGCAATATCTACATATGAACATCACTGTAACTCACAAAAATCGTGAAAACGGATGATAATGTACCTTAACCCAGCATCCATTCATTATTCATACCCTCTTTTGTAATACTTAATGCTTCCCTACACAGCTGCCCTTCCTACACAGTTGCCCTTCTTACACAGCTGCCCTTCCTACAAAGTTGTCCTTCCCTACACAGCTGCCCATCCTACACAGCTGCCCTTCCTACACAGCTGCCCTTCCTACATAGCTGCCCATCCTACACAGTCGCCCTTCCATACACAGCTGCCCTTCCTACACAGCTGCCCTTCCCTACACAGCTCCAACTCCCCACATTGCTGTCTCTCCCCCACAATGCCCATCCCCTACACAGCTGCCCTCACCTACAATGCTACCGCTTTCCCTTCAATTCTATCCCTCTCAAACAATGTTTCCCCTTCCCTAAATTGCTCCCACTCCCTACAATTGTTCCCACAATACCCCTCCCCTACAATGCTGTCCCTCTTCTTTTAATACTGTCCCTCCTCCACAAGAGAGAGGGGGTGGGGAGAGAGAGAGAGAGAGAGAGAGAGAGAGAGAGAGGGGGGGGGGGGGAGGGAGAGAGAGAGGGAGAGATAGAGAGAGAGAGAAAAAACGAATGTCAATGTCAACAGCCCAAAACATTAATTAGTAAATATTTTTATTTCGTAATTGTATTTAGCTCTGATTGCGTCCTTTTGGATATTTCATAGCTAAACTTGTTACACGCCGCTGATCACAGCATTCCGTTATAGTGTGACAAGAACGACAACTCTAAGTACAAATTAACTATGTATAAACAATATGATGTACTATGATGTTTATTTAGTTTGATAGTTTAGTTTAGCATATCTGGTTTGTCAGGTGAGCCTTATATAGATAGTATCTTAATACACATGACTTGCAATATTTACATATAACCTGCAAGCCTTGAACGTCACTGTAACTCAAACAACAAAAATACTAATGGGGTTTACTGAGGGAAAATCGAACAGTCCCAACGTCGGCATGATGCTTTTATTCAGACACAGTTTCTAATGAAAGCGATATAATTATCAAAGTTCGCACTTGTTGAACCCAGATGGCCCGTAGTAGTTACACCTGAAATCTAGAGGATGTCATGATCTACAGTAAAATGCATTGATTTTTCTAACCATAATAAGTCTAAACATCTTTTATAAAAGCGTGAATATGTACAAAAGTTTCATATTACTTGAAAGCAGTAAGTTACAACATACCGATTTCATGTAGTCTACTTACACCTTTCATGAAGTCTTGAATTTTGTGTATGGATGCAGGAAATTCTATGTAATACAATGTGCCAGACTTTGAATTTTATTTAATCTGCGTTCAAGATTTGTTCCCCTTTTTTTCCTAGGCGAGAGGATTCCATTTCCCGATCGGACGTGAAAACGTTTGGGGGTCATCATCCCGATCACGAGGGTTTCCCAAGAATACTTCAGTTTCCTCCCTTAAGCAAAACTTATCCAGAATAACAAGAAAATATTTTTAACTTGACATAAGTTGATAGAGCTTGTATCCTCATTCAATTTTGTTACGCGTTAAACGTCCTCTCAACAGCCATGGTCAAACAGTGACGGACATCAAGAGGAACATCAAGACTGGAAAATAAAACATGGACAAAAGAGCATACAGGAAAGAAAGAAAAATATTAAGATTGAAAGTATTGCGATTATGGCAGACCATGAATTTTGTCTCTTTAATGTCTCTTAAATAAAAGGTATTTACAGGGGGAAACCGGTGATGCAAAGGGGACAAACTTTAAGTCGCCTCTTACGATCATGCAGTGGAAGGCAACACATCCAGTTCTTGAATTCTTCGATGTCCAATAAACAGAAGATATTAGAGACACCTTACTTACCTGGAGGGGTGCTCCACAAATAGACGCTACTTACGACAGCTACTGGGGTGAAACAAGCGTCAATCTTTACATGGTTTCGTTTGGATTTGCTTCTGGCGCTTTTAAGTTTTTGTTTTGTTTGTCACCGACAATTGAGATGCTGCGAGTTATGGCAATCGATAACTATTGGATAAATTAACCATAAAATATCAAATCTGCGTCTAGGGCAACAGAGCATGGGATCCGATTTGATACTAATATTCATGTGTGGAAATAAGAAAGCACGGATTACATCAGCTTTTCACAAGGATTCGCATGTCGATTTGTTACAGTAGAATAATTCGTTACGTGGCATGAAACACAAACACGCCGAAAAATATGGAACATGGCCCGACGCTACATCCGTTGACGGCAGAAATGAATTGATTTGGACAAATACTCCAACAAACAACACGAGGGTAACTTTAAACTGTTTCTGAAAAACTGTTCTGTAACAAGCTGGCGATCCATTGTGACTTTTTGAAATATAAAACATATATATCCATATATACTTATGTATTATTTTGTCACCGAGCTGTTTGTGTGGTCATCAACCTAAACGACGCCGAAGTCTTACTCGTTTCTCATGAAGTCAAGCAAGTTAGCTACTAACTTTTTTACAAATATTCTAATAATTTTTCTAGTTTGTGGAATTATTAGCTAGCAAACATGATGAAGGTTAAAATGTTGTAAAATCTTATACAGCATTTACACAGGGATGAAAGCAAATATTGTCAACAAAAGTGATATTCATAATAATTGCCATGTACATTCGGTGTTAGACAATTTGGTGATTTGTCCTGTTTCTTGTTGTTTATATATATTTCTAAATGATTTTCAAAAGTGATTTAAAAGAGAATGACACTGAACTAAATTTAAATGTAATATTGTGTCGACAATTTGGTGATTTGTCCTGTTTCTTGTTGTTTATATATATTTCTAAATGATTTTCAAAAGTGATTTAAAAGAGAATGACACTGAACTAAATTTAAATGTAATATTGTTCGTGTCGTTTTCCGTGTTACCCTATTTAATTAGCTGAATCACCGTGTTACTTGCAAATGAATACTCCGGTATATTTTAATGTATTGTTACAGTATAAGATGAAATTCCATAGTTAACGAACTAAAATCGTGATTTTCGGTAAAGGGAGATGGACAGGAGTACTCCTGACCTTCCAATACAATCTTATTTCCCTATATAAGTAAAATCATATTTCTGTCACTATTTATCCGTCGAATGTGTCTGTCGTGGATAATCAATTCAACATTTCCTCCGTTGTCTTTACAGCTCATGAACAGCATGTTGTACTTGGTAAAGGATGTAGTACTTTGTTAGGCCTTGTTTTGATTTATTTGACCTGTCGCTGCTAACTCAACTTAGGAAGTCTTTGGTACATTTCAATTTTAAATTACATGAATTATCACCACAAAGCACATTTTCAAATTCGTGAAATATATTTTGATGATTAGAATAATTTAAAGACCAGAATAAAAATAATCCAGTTTGTTCCTTGATCTAGGGGAAAATTGCAAAAGTAAAAAAGCAGAGACACACATTATTTTTTTAGAATGAAAGTTATCCTCTAGTGTTTTCTACTTCTTAAGTACCATGAAGTGGTCAAAAACAAGGGATATAAAAATAACTGTTTAAAATTTTCATTTTTTTTTTTTTTTGGTTCCTATACAGATACAAGTTGATTACATCAAACAATAACTTAGCATTTTCACACTGTTTTATCATTATTTCTTTTGTTGATAGTCAAGTATCATACTATAACTTATTTTAATGAAAGACGAAAATGTATTTTCAAAAACGTTGCCGAGAAAATTTCAAAGATTGTCTGTTATTCAGAAAAAATAATAATAGTATGTAAAAGGGAACTACTTCCTGATGCACGTATAGTGTATTCTGGTTTATCAGTAGTGCTGCAACATACTGATGTTTAGTTCTTGATTTGTTTTCAGAAATGTAACATGATAAAAAAAAAAAACAAGAAAAAAAACAAAATCATTGCCATATCTTTAAGTTTTTATGCTCCTCCATGTGTCCCCAAGAGTAAAATATTAGTTAAACACACTTATTTATTAACCGGTCACTCGACCGGTTGCTCTGACAAAATCTTTCCTGTTTATATCTAATTTAAGTATTATTCTATCATGATTAAATTCGCAAAATTGTGAAACAACACACTCCAGTAGTGTAATCCAGTAGTAAAATCGGATTTTTAAACACTACTTTTTACCTTTTTTTACTTGAATACTTTATATATGTAATTCCTACTGAACATGCGCCTTTTGTCCTACAGCCGGAAGTAGTCTGACGTTCCTTTCCCATAATTTCTCTGGACGGGCCTCTCGTATGTTGTTCAGTGTGATATTCACCAGCTACGACAAAGAACATTCCCCACCACCACCAAATACAAAAACATTGAGGCTATCGAATGTCTTCACTCTCCTGATTTTATATTTTCCCAACGCAGATTTTGGTGAAAATTATCTTTCAATATTTTATAAAGTTATAAGGGAGGGTACAAAACATCCAGAAATTTGTAACTTATCCGGAATATCCCTTTTCACCGGTTCCATTTTGTTAGAAAGGTTGAAATCCTGCTTAAAAATATTCTTTAGCAAGATATTCAAATGAACAAGAATTTCAGTATTGATTCAAGTGACTAATCAACACGCGCAATTTCTTCCCAGATAACACAGTTCTTGCTGTCACGAACTTTTCTACAACATTTCTGAACACTACTTCTTTTACTTTTTTCCTGTGTATGACTTAAGTTCATCCTACTACATGTTTTTAAAACGTATTGAAGACTTTATATGTGATCTTAGAGCATAGAGAACCTCATATCATGCTCGTTATTTCTTAGAGTATTTCAATATCCTGTAATGTTTCAACACTTTTAATGAGATAATTTGTCTAGTTTTTCATTCCGTTTGACATCGAATTTAAAATGCGAACTCGATGTAACAACTTTGTGGGGTAATGCACTAAGTTAACTAGGTACACTTAAACTATCGGACGACGGGAGATAACTCCTGTTAAAAAACACGTCAAAAGTTGAATATTGAATTTATAATGTTTGAAAATTAAAAGAAATTCTAATTCTATTCTTTTAAATATTTGTACATGATAGTTAATATAAATGTAGTTTCCATATTTTCAGGACACTTTTTGAACAAAAAAATTTAATTGTGACTCTAAAGTAAACCGGAGAAATTGAACATAAAAATGTGTTCGCCGTATTAAGTTACACACGCTTGCCGTCTTGGTCATTTGTGCGTTTTACTTGTACGCACAGAGCTATAACAGTTTGTGTTTAAAAGTGACATTGAGCAGATGCGGACCACGTCGGCGAACGAATTATCAGAAGACCTCCACATTGATGTAGCGAGTTGCAGTGCTGTTACATAAAAAGTTTATGATGGCAGGCAACAGCGACATCAGAAGACGAAGTGGCATCAAACCAAAAGGGAAAGATGCAGAACATGGTGATGGCGATCGCAAAAAGAAAGCCAATGCACCTGGTGGAGCGGGAATGATTTTTGGACTTGTTCTGGTTATTGTTGTGGCTTGCGGTGTAGGATATTTTGCTTATTTGCAGTATTGCAAAGGCATCGTTAACACGCCCTTAGCAGTGTCTAAAATCAACGCAGCCAACAGCTCAAGCGCTCTAGTCGACCCGGATAGATTCTGGGGAACCTATCGGTCAAATCTGTACTTTGGAATGAAAACCAGAACTCCTCGCTCACCGGTGTTTGGACTTATGTGGCTACAGCAGTTGACAGAGAAGATGCCACCTCCAATTCGACATTGGTGTGATCAGGATGACCAGTTGAGGAAATATGGATGGCTGAAACACGACGGCAGGAATTTTGGTATTCAAGAAATTGAAGAAAATGGTTTTGTTCTAAGAACGGAATTCGTTAAAAGAGCAGGTGGATTGCACGGAGGAGACTGGTCTGCGAGAGTTGTAGCGACAAATTTGGTATGTTACATGCGGTCAGTTACACAACTGCGAAGTGGGAGATGATTTTCTATCGTGTAATTTATTAAGATTCTTAATCAAATTAAAATGTAATCAGCATTTTTTGGATATTGGGAGAAGATCATGATATGACATATTGTTAGGATGATATTCAAAAGAGTGTTATGTCGTTTGAAATATGACAATCTTAAAAAGGTTTAAATGCTAAGAACAGAATAAAGAATTTAAGTTTTATTTCTTTTTTTATGATTTTGGTACAATGTTGATGGTAAAATTAGTGAACCTGCATGTTGGATGATTCTGCATACCTAAACCCACTTGTTTAGAAGTTGTCAAATGCAACCATTTCTTGAGAACAGGATCACTAAGTAAAATATCCTGACATTGTTGTAGTGAATTTATACAGATGAAAGTTCAAAATACCTGATATCAAAGATTATTAGAAATAAAATGACATAAAGGATCACCAGTCCCAACTGTATGTAGTCAAACGATGTAAATAAGCGTCAGATTATGAGATGATTAAAAGTTTTGTTTTAAATGTAACATACTGGTAATGTTACAAGATTCAAATGCTTTCTATTTGTCGATTGATGAAGCTGTATGAAGGAAAATGCTCCAATTAGGAAGAGTGCAAGGAAATAGTATCTTACATGTCTTTTTTTTGTCTGTGTTTGTCAGAATCTTATGTAGCAATTGTATTTCCTTTCTGGTTTTAAGTTGTGATGGGATGGGGCAGCTTATTAGATAAACTGTTTTAAGATTAAATGTAAGAGACAGGTTTTCAGAAAGAAGTTGGTGATTCTGACATTATCTTTAAGAATACAGGCCATTCAAATTCTTTATCATGATCTATGGCCTTAATGTATGTTCATTTTGACAAACTTCATTATCTATCAATACATCAAACTATGCATACATTGATAAAGTTCTCTTTATCTGTCATAAACCTTAAATACGTTGATAAAATTCTCTTATCTAACTGAAGCACAGAAACATTTAAAAAGTTAACTTCATATCAATATATCATGAAACATGAGTATTATTGCCAGTCAGAATTTTCAGCAGATTAGCATGAATTTATGATTGAAATTTATAGACATTATGAAGATACTATTTTTGAAGAAGAAACTGAGTATATCCTACAATATCCAGGGGCCAATACTTAAAATCTGGTCCAAAGTTCATTATGTGGCGACGGAAAAAAATTATTTTAATCATTGATTAGTATTTTTATGTAACAGGGTGCAGAGTGTAGGGCATGGGATGTTACCTAGATCTCTCTCTGTTCTGTCACATTCTGTTTTGAATAACTATTATGTCTTGAAAACCTCAGCAGATTTAATTTATGTAAGTCATAAAAAAATGCCATAGTATGATAACATCAAGTTCCAAACATCAGATTCTGTTTTGCACAGGAGTGACGTTCATGTCTTAAAGTATATTTTCAGTTTTTTTGTTTTTTCACATTGTTTTTTTTTTTTTTTTATTTACCACTACTCTCTCACTTTCTCTATCTCTGTCTAATGACTTTTCCTCAGCTATTTGACAGACTATAAATGTAGGTAGACTTAAAGCCAGGCATGGCCTTAATTATTGCAAGTAAAATTATAACGCCATATCTGCTGAGGTAAACTGATGTAGATAGAGCTTTACAAAATATGTAAACGTGTAATTTCCTGTTTATTGAGACAGTCTTTGAACCTGGTTGTCCAAGTCCAGTCATAGATAAAGAAGTTTATTTAATGATGTCCATACTTACACAAAGTTAAGAAATGTAAGTTAATGTCTTTAAATTTAGTCTTTAGTAAACTTTGGGGGCCAACAGTAAAGTTTAAGTGGGGAGGTTTACTTATTACAGAATGATTATATAGCATTTGTTGAGTCAATACGAAAAGTGCATTAAATGTGGATGGGCTTATTACCAGACATAGGCACATTACAGTATTTATATGGCAATGATCTGTATTTGTTGTTGTTTACAGGATCAGAAGAAACCTGTTGTACTATCACTGATGTACTATGTTGCCCTGGATGGTCAAGGTCACTTAGAACCTGAGATGACAAGAAACAGACTAAGTGCCATCAGAGGTTATTCCGAGGAACTTGGTGATTTCACTTTACATTTTCCTAAAACAAAAACAAAGACACAGACTAAATATAATCATCTAATAACATATACATCACGACTGGATCAGCTGAAAAATGTAGTCACCAACGCAATGAAGGTGGATGCTTGGGACAAACAACGCACTCAGCCTTACTTTGTACTTGGTGGTCGCCTTGTACCACGTGACAGTCCTGGAGGTCCTAACTTTATGGTCCAACAGATCACAGTTCAACTGCCATTTGAAATGGAAATTATCTTTGAATCTGGAAGTGTACAAGACAGACCTGATACTTTGTCTGATGAAATATTTTTAAAAGAATTGGCAAAGTATTCACAAGCATTTGATGAAAAATTTTCTGCCACTTTTCATCTGGAGGGTAAGGGATATGGTCAGGATGAAAGTAATTTTGCTAAAGCTGCTCTCAGCAATATGCTTGGTAGTGTTGGCTATTTTTATGGATCATCCATCGTCCAGTCTCGCTATAATGAAGATCCTGTTGAATACTGGCCTGCAGCGTTGTATAGTGGGGTACCTTCACGGTCGTTTTTCCCTCGTGGTTTCCTTTGGGACGAAGGATTTCATAATCTCCTCATTAGCAGATGGGATATAGAAATTTCAAAGGACATCATTTCTCATTGGCTAGATTTAATGAACACAGAGGGATGGATTCCAAGAGAGCAAATTCTTGGAGTTGAAGCACAAGCAAGAGTACCGAAGGAATTTGTTGTTCAGAGAAACGAAAATGCAAACCCACCAACTTTATTTTTGCCACTTCAAAGAATAATCAATCAGATATCATCTTCAAGTGATCCTAAGGATAAACAATTTATGAAGTTTGTTTTCCCACGTCTGAAAGTGTGGTATAATTGGTACAATTCAACACAGACAGGCAAACTACCACTCACCTACCGATGGAAGGGACGGGATCCAAAAACAAACAAGGAACTGAACCCCAAAACTCTTACTTCTGGCTTGGACGATTACCCTAGGGCCTCACATCCCACGGACGATGAACGTCATGTTGACCTTCGATGCTGGATGGCATTTGCTTCAGGACTAATGGTGGATATTGCTGAAGCACTTGGGGAAGATCCAGCAGAGTACAAAGCTACACATCAACTGTTAACTGACAATAAATTGCTGAATGAACTACACTGGTCCACCCAAAAGCAGCAATACTCAGACTATGGTCTTCACACAGATAGAGTCCAATTACAACGTCCCAAACCTCCGAAGAATCTGCAGCCAGGACAACCACAACCACAGCTTGACAAGATCAGAGCTGTGTCGAAGGAACCAGAGTATAAATTTGTTGACACTTTTGGTTATGTTAGTCTGTTTCCTTTCCTACTTAGAATAATAGATGCCGATTCTGTTAAGTTATTTCAGACAATGGCAAAATTACAAAAACCAGAATATCTCTGGACTGATTACGGACTGCGATCATTGTCTAAAAGTGCCTTTTTATATAACAGATACAACACAGAACATGACCCGCCATATTGGAGAGGTGCGATTTGGATAAACATGAACTATTTAGCATTAGGTGCTCTTAACCACTATTCTGTTACTCCTGGAAAATACCAAGACCTGGCAAAGTCTACTTATAAAAGTTTACGTCAAAATGTCGTACAGAACATTTTTAAGGAATACAGGAGGACAGGCTATATATGGGAACAATATAGTGATAAATTTGGCTCTGGAAAGGGGAGTCATCCATTCACAGGATGGTCAGCTCTTGTAGTCTTAATCATGGCTGAAGAATACTGACCAATCATGCTAAAACTGACCACTCAGGACAAAAACTGACTACTCACTTTCAATACTGATCACTCTCATTTTTGCTTCACACATAACCAGATCACCAATGTTTTGCATGTGATTATATTAAACTGATTGTAATATGACACTTATTTTAAATCATGAATCATTTTTGTTGATTTCTTGTTTGTTGGGACCACTGCCAGATTTTTTTATAGTGGTATTACACTGAAATGTCTTAATCTGAACACAACACCATGACACCCCTACCAGTGACATTATATTAACCATGAACCATATCAAACAGCAGGAAGGGATGAAGTACTGTTTTAAAGACTGGTACTCCACAGCTTGGAGACAAAACCCATGACCTTCCTCATTCATGTTCCATTCATTTCTCTTTACAAGTGGACTAAAGCAGTCGGTGGAATAAGTTCTGGTTTCATGATCAGTAATTGAATAATGCATAATAAACTGACTATTGATTTTAATCAGTTTCTTACATTGATTACATAATAGCTTGAATGTTCTATTTCTTGCATTGAAAATTATTGAAATTATTGTGAATTAGAAGCTTAAAATCTGCTACTGTACCAATATTTGTATATTTTACTTACATAGTAATTAATACCACTAATAAGATCCGTTTAAGACTGCTTGCTGTAAATTACCTTTAAATGAACATAAGAATGACAAATAATCTCTGCATTTCTGAGATCTTTGAGGGGCCGAGTGGTCAAGGCATCAGATGTCATTATCAGTAGCCTCCAACTCTGGGTTGTGGGTTTGAGACTTACTGTGGGCACTTGCCAGGTATTGCCTGCATGTCGTTGTTTTGGGTTTTTTTCATCTTTCCTTCACTTCCAAAACCTGACATCCTTAAATGACCCTGGCTGTTCATATGGCATAAAGTATCAATAAACCAAACAGTGATTCTTCAACTGAATGCAATTAATCGTCTTTGCAATTTCAACATTAATTAATTGGAAATGGAGTTGTCTCCCTTGTTTTGTGTGTTTTCCCTGATGGTATTCTGGATTCCTTCCACTTAAGGTCCCTCTGTGTGCTACTTTCAAAGCCTTTGCCAAGTGTCTTACCACTTACATGTGGGAGCCACGATTGTTAAGCCCGTAAAACATCAAACTTTGCAACCTTAGTTGAAGATCTGAAGTGTATAGCTTGATCCATACCTTGGGCAATTTTGTGTTTCTCAGCAAATTAAGATCATTGACCTCCCTGGCTGTCATGGATGTATCATTTGGCTAAACATTTTACTCTAATTGCTCTGGATAGAATGCAGTGGGCCTCTGGTATGACGTTCAGTGAGAAAGTCACCAGCTATTTCAAAGTGACTCTGTCTCAAAATGACTCTTGGTCTTTACAAGGCCATAATCTAGCAAATGTACCCAAAGTTATCTACCATTTAATGAGTTTTGTTCATTTCTTCAGAAATCCGTCAAAGTCAGTTACCTTATTTGTGTTCCATATAGGATTTGTTATCAAACCTGTCAACTTTTTGTTCAATCGAATAAAAAGCATATGGCCTTTTATATAAGTCCCTGCCTCTGCCCATCATCTCACTAGGAAAGCTGACCAGACAAGTGTAACTTGTAGAATCTACAAAACAATATATTCTCAGTCGTTTTAATGCTTTTTCTGCTCATATACCAAACTTTGCCAGTACTATGACTGAAAATCAAATATTGATTTCAAATTCTTTTGTCTTGATCTGCTAAAAACTGTCACATCTCAATTAATTTTAATATGGCACTTCCACTGCAATATTTTTTATTAAGAATAATCCTTTTGTGTATTAGTAAATACATTGTGCATTTATTTGGTTTATATAAAATTAATAGAAGTTACATATTCTTCAGAATATATATGTTGTATCCTATGAGACAAGTTTTAGAGGTACAATATTAATTAGAGCTATTCTATTCAAATGCAAAGTTTAGTCATTTTAAAGAATTAAATGGTAACAACTATAAGTGAAAATCAGGGTGATTTCTTTAAAAAAAAAAATTGGTAGATATATTTGGTATTCGATGAGGTAATTTTCTGAAGAAATCCCTTAAGAGGCAATGGGAACATCCACAAAAAGTCAAAAATTTTAATAAAATGTTACAAATTCTTTAAATTTTGTGGTTTACATAGCACACACTTGTAAAATACAGAGACGTCTTGCAAAATCATGACAAGTCTGAACTTTCCAAGGGTTTCCAACTTGGTAGAATACATTCTCTTTTTTCCTTCTTGGAACTGTTTTTGAGAGCACTAAGAGATATTTAATTTTTCACAGGCTGTGCAGGATATAGGAGGCTGTTAGTATTCTGTGATAAGGGATCATAGTCTCAGGTTTACAACAGCATTTTTAGTCTTGTGGAGGACTTGTTTTAAAATAACGCCAAAGTTGCAATGTCGTATCTACAAAAAATATATTTTTGTAAACCTATTTTGTTATATATTTGAACACTGATAATTGTTTTTAATATGTTAAGCAAATGTAGTAAATGTTTCATATTTTTAACACAATTAAAAACAATATTAAACTGAAGTATTTTTAATGATCTTTAATTGACTTTACTAATATTGATTGATACAACATTCTGACATAACCAACAAGAAACTGTGGTCCTCCCTCATCTTTGTCATTAACCAAAGTAGGTTCATCACAAAACCAACCAAATAGCTCAACCTCTTGCACTAGAAAATTCAAGTTTTATTAAAAGAGGCAATTTATCAATACCGATAATATACACCAAAAATGCTCTTTCTCTTAATAAATAGAAACATTCCAAACTTCTGGTAATGGATGTAAAAGCAGTCAAAGGTATATTGATACCTCTGTTAGGATTCAAACAGGGATCCCTTGCTTCTTGTCTGATGCTCAACTGATCGAGTTAAGAGTTCTCTTTAACCAAGCAATATATTGCGACCAGGGTTTCAGTATAATTTGATTAAACTGTTGTTCACTTCGACAACATCGGATTTCTTATCTAAAAAACTTCACTAAATTGTAACCAAATTTCGTCTATCTTTGTGAACTATAATTAAACACTTATATCTTCTTTAGGAATCATGTTTGCATTTTTATAATAATATTATTATTTAATAATAAAACTTGCCATTAAATTGATCTTGAATCATGATTAATGGACTCGTATATTCCTTGCTGCTTTTGTCCCTTGTTAAATAAATCATTTCTCTATAATTAAAAGTTCAAACACTAAGACAAAGTCTCAATCGAATTGAAATATTTTATTTCCTTTTTTGTTTCCACGATAACATATTCATCAGTGTAACTTTCATTTACACAATATATCTTAAGAAGCCTCCTTACAGTTAATATGTTATCACTGGAATGGGTTGGGTGAGTAAAATACAATTTTCCCATCACCACTTGTACCATTTTTTAACACCAATCTAGATCTCTCGTCTTCAATAGTATAACCAGAAGCTAATAGTAAGCATATTTGTTCAAGACGGGAATATTTCAAGACAATGGAACAGGGCAGAGATAAGCTGTAAAGGAAACTAAGTAATGCTGTACATCTAT
This sequence comes from Ylistrum balloti, assembly GCF_031769215.1. Taxonomy (NCBI): domain Eukaryota; kingdom Metazoa; phylum Mollusca; class Bivalvia; order Pectinida; family Pectinidae; genus Ylistrum; species Ylistrum balloti. Next base: position 878,002 of record NW_026782111.1, on the reverse strand, counting down.
ACACTAGACTCCATTCTCAAACTTTCATAAAAATTCCATCGCAGATTTTACAAGGCACCACTTTCCAGCAAATGTAATATATAAATTATACTCCTGTTTGTGCCATGTAACATCCACTGCATTTTATTATTTAAAGGAACATACTTAGAATTTTCTGAAATTAAGAATTTAAGAGGAAAAAAAATTGTAGTATTACATTATTCTGTGGGGCTGAATTATTTTGAAGATCCTGATGAAACACGTTTCTAAATAAGCTTGATAAATATTTCTGTCATAGATTTTTCAGTACCTCTAAGAAATTGGTCAATGTGTCAGGTTTGTTTCGCTTTACCTTCAAAATAAATATTTCATCTTCGTCTCCATTTGCTATGATCATAAATATTACACAAAATCTTTCGGAGTTCTCTTTAACTACCAGCAGATTTTGTTTACATTTTAACTTCACCATTTCAGTTCAATAACGGATCAAATTTCATCAAAATTTGGTCCTATGTAGCTATTGTGTGATCTGTTGACCAACCAGAGTGTAGTAGTATGCTATATGCAATTAATTATGCACAGCAACAACATCCACTGCACATTGGGCTTCAATGCTAGAAATAATCTTGGTTCCAATCTTGCAGACTCTTCAATATAACCTCGCTTGGACCAACTTTGTGGACTTGCAGTTAGATAAAGTAGGTGTATCAATAAATACTGTACAATACACACGTTTGAAAGCATCAGTCTAGAATTTTCTTTAAATGTTGTTTAATACAGAGCATTATCTCCAAAAGGGATTACACCTAGAACCTCTCTTTTATTAGCACTTTTTTTTATTAACCTCTACTGATTGAGCTATACAGGAATTCTCCCAAATGGAGATAGTAAGAAGCAATTAGTCTTTCATGTATATTTTTGCAAACTTTAATAAAATTGTTAGGACTTCTTACTTAGAAAGACTTTTAAAAAATGTTAGGTGTTGATATGTTTGACAGTGTATCTTTTAATACTTGCTTAAAAGATGTTAAAGCAGTGAGAATCACAAACAACATCTATGAACTTGTACTGGCTCAAGAATCCCAATAAGCAAACATATTGGGGAAATCGCACCAAAAACATATGCACTAAACAAGAATGGTTAGCCATGAGAAATTTTATATTGCACTCATCAATTTTAACACAAACAGTGGTTACACAATTATTGGTCAAAAGAGTGTGAAATTATACGTTCCTACATCAGAACTTTACCATGATTGCATGGTATTTATTACATCAGGCAGTCACACATGTTTTGTTCAGCCTCATTATTCAAGTCACCACAGATTCGGCAAGCCAGTCAGAGGATAAAGATTTCTTTTCCTCAGATGACCTCCTGTCAGTCAAACCGACTCCCTTGCACTGTGGACTTTCCTTCTAACAGCAAACTTTCTGTCCATGATATGACAGATTTTCTGTTCATCACTTGGCACAATGAGTCTGAAAATGTTTTCCCTTAAGTCTGAAGAGAAACCTTTACTTCAGTACACCAGTTTCTTAGCCCATATCAACGAAACAAAGGGAGGAAGGAGGGGGGAGGTGGAAATAGACTTTTCTCTCCATTTCAAAACCGAGAGAAAGTGTTCTCCATAAGTAGAATATCTGATGGCCAGATGTGTTCATAAGTACCCAGCTTTGTCAAAATGAATAGTCTACAACTAAAATGAAAATACAATGGATCCAGCAGACTATTAAACCAGTTATTTGTGCCTGATGAGATGAACTTTATACTAGGGCAAGCAGGTACAGCTAATTCACTTCTCATACACACACCTCACTAATGTAAATCTAAAAATAGAAAAAAAAATTACTTAAAAGCATGCACACATATATGTACTACATTATTACCAGATTACTTTCTATGGATGGGTCATTATGGGATTACTGCCCATATATGGGACATTTCCAGATTACCTCCCATACATGGGACACTACCAGATTACCTCCCACAGATGGGACATTTCGAGAGTACCTCCAACAGATCGGACATTTCCAGATTACCTCCTATAGATGGGATATTCCAGATTACCTCCAACAAATGGGACATTTCTAGATTACCTCCAACAGATCGGACATTTCCAGATTACCTCCTATAGATGGGATATTCCAGATTACCTCCAACAGATCGGACATTTCTAGATTACCTCCTATAGATGGGATATTCCAGATTACCTCCAACAAATGGGACATTTCCAGATTACCTCCAACAGATCGGACATTTCCAGATTACCTCCTATAGATGGGATATTCCAGATTACCTCCAACAGATCGGACATTTCCAGATTACCTCCCATGGATAGGATATTACAAATGGTCTATTCATTCAAGCGTACAAACTAGTTTACCCGCCCTTACCATTTCAGGCATAATCTGGTAATTTTTTGGATGTGTCTATGGTTAATATATATCAGTCAACATGGGTAATCTTTTGGCTTGCCTACTTTTTCTGTTTCAAATCAATTCTACACTGCGAATCATTAACAGTGGACAAATGAATAGTACACTGTGTTGGGTCCTGATGGTTAAGCGAGAAGTAACATCATTGATCTGATAAAGGAAAGGGAAGATTACAGAGGACTTCAATTTAATAGTAAAATTCTAAAACAATTTTTCTTCCTTTTTTTCCAGTATTAAACAAATTAAAAATGGTCCAAGAACAGGAAGGGAAGAAATTTGAAATTTATAAATTAAACATATCTTTTATTTTATTTTAAATTTACCCAAAATTGGGGTTTTACTCTTGATCTTTTACATCAACAAATTATGCAAATAACACACATGTACCATCATGTTCAGACATTTATAGTGTAACCCAGGAGTTGTTATGAACTTACACGATATTATTAGACAGCTATATCCGACTCAAGCAAAAATGAAAATAACACCTCATCCATAGTTTATTCACGAAAATACTACAAAATAACATTGACTAGCTTTGAGAGATACATTTGAATGTCCTTACTTGCTTGATTTTTATAGGTTATCTGTTGGTGTTTTTGTAAAGATTGTAATTACCTAAGGCAAGAATAGTTAAAATACTATGTGAAAACATTACCTATTTGACAAAAAAAAAAAAAGAAACAACCTTTCTATGATGTCTGATGTACAAATGCTATAAAATGTATAAAGATTTTAATATAATTAGTAATTAAGTAGAGAAACACAAAAAATTTCTTGGTTTCTTCAAAGTTGTGTGATTCCGGTATCATCCACCATTAACTATCATTATTACAAAGTACGACCCTTCACAGTATTTATATCATCTTTATCTTATTTCAAAGAAAAAAATTTGACAAAAGTCACAAGAACAACTCCGATGTCCCATTTTTTAAACTTATCTATCTGCCCTGGATATTGGATATTGTGAACAAGTCAAGCACGACAAAATTTTCTATCTAGTTGGATATTTAATGTTCCTGAAAGATTTTGTTTGCATGAACAGTAGGTCTTTGAGAACACAAAATTAAAATAAACAAATTTATTGTAAACAAAAATTCATTAGTGACAATATTAAATCATAAAATTCATCCACAGTTGCTTTTGCAAAATCTCACAAAACATGGTTTGGTGTACACAAAAGGCACCGACCCCTAAATTCAAAGTTGGTATAGCCTTTTCTTTTAACATGGATCAAACTAAATCCTTTTACAAGGGTTGAGAGGTAAAAAAGTAGTTTATATGATGTAGCAGTACATTACATACAATGCAACTATTAGCACTAACATCACAATTTCACATACATGTATAACATTTCCACATCAACAAAATGGGAAACAAGAGGAGTATTTTTTTGTGGACGACTATGATAGAACACAGTTACTGGTGCTCTTGACAATGACCTTTAAGTATGACCTTGACCACAACATATGACCTTGTCAGTTATTCCTGTTTCAAATCTCCCTGGCACTCATTAAATGTAGAACTATACCGACAATATTTTGAGTATACACTCAATTTTAATGAAAAGGTATATGCTTATGTATATACATATGTTTGTATATATGTATAAATTTGTACAGGAAAACTTTAATTTGATAATCAATCTCACAATTTTGTTCACGAAATTTTTATCTTATGTTATCATTATGTTAATAGTGAATTCATCTCCTCAAAAACCACTTCTTCATTGGCTGAATTGTTTAATTGATTACCTCTTATCCTAGCATTCTTGACCCTAAACTTGAGTTAGGTAGAGCGACTCATGCATGCATTTGACGTTGTACACAAAAAAGCAAAAATAATTTTATCATCCGCACTAATGAACTTATAGAACACTTTTTATACCCTTGACTAAAATAACGCTCTGTAATTCAAATCTTACTGCAGTATCAGAACACCACCTAAGCAAATACTTGAGATTTCTGTAGACATGGTCATAGTCCCACAGAACACTAGGACAGAACAGCCGTAATAGCACAGTCCTTTGGAAGGAAACAGCCTTCATTGAATGACCCCAGACAGAACAGTCTCGAAATTATTGTATCACAGTTCTCCGCGAACCCTCATACAATTGACCCCACCATTCAAACCAAGAAGAACAAATTGTGAAGAGATAATGCTGGGTGTTTATACATTTAGCAAAAGCTGTAAACTGCAAAACATAAATTTTTCAGAAAAGAATCAGGGATAAATTTCAACTTTTTAAAAAAAATCTTTAAATTCATCACAAAAAATAACCAAATAGGGACTACAAATATGTGAAACCATAAAGTTCAAAATTAAAATAAATGACTTTCACATCTTAGATATTGGCCACTTTCTCAGTATATATCTCTTTGGCAAAAAAAAATTAATAAATAAATAAATTTAAGTCAAATTATTTTTCCTTTCAAATGTGATCTTCTTGACCTGTATCCTTTTATAACAGAATGGTGTCATTTCAGAAGTAAGTTACACACACTGATTTCCGATGGCTGTGATCCAGTTCTGTAGATAAATACACCAGGTATGTACATGATGATAGTTTGTTACAAGCCGCATACTAACATTGATGTTGGGCTAAAATGTCTTTCTGTGAATGGCCTTCACTCCTTCTTCATTGTACTCACGTTTAGACACCCACATCTTCTTAAACGTGTCAAGTGAAGCTAAGATGGACCCACTGCAATACAAAAAGGAATTAAGACACTTCCTAACAAAAACAAGTATTTTCAACATTTACATTTTGGCAGTAACATATTTTGCACTTAAAATATTGTGTTACAATATGACTGTGCTAATTTCAATTTCCTTATGCATCTTATATAATAATGATGGTCAATGCACCAATTTATCAATATCCTAATTTCTAATTTTGTTTGTGCCAAATAATGTACATTTATAGTCATATTTTTACTCAGGGACATCCATCTTCATGTAAACTTTTAAAAGAAATGGCACTCATGTGACTATAAATGCAACTGGATCGGTATCCAATTGAAACTTCTCCTTTCTCACAATCATAAGAATCATTTCAATATTCAAATGGAGCTGGAATACCCTTTTTTAATTCAGATTTAATCGTTTAAAGATGGCAAATATTAGAAAACACTTTTCAAATTTTGTTCATTCCTCGTAGCTATATTTCACAAATGTTAAATTTCATTCAAATGAGTTTGTTGCAGTCATAAAATCTGCAGATCTGAAAATGTAGAGAGCTTTTCATTATAATTTTTGTCCAATAAAGCATTCATCTGTTTGCATCTGTGAAAACTTACCCTATCCAGGTAGAATATAATCTTTCTTGCGGTGCAGAAATCTAGAAATAAACAATATAGGTTACTTTCAGGTAAAGCTTAAGAAGGTGAGAGAATCAAGGGATGGAGTAATGACAGAATCCCATTACTGCATAAAATGGGGCAAAAGCCACAATTGGCCGGGTTGCGGGATGAGTGCAATGTTAAATGGTATTTATAAGACAGTTAGGGGTGTTTCATTTGTTGAGTATCAAGAAAAAACATTCACGATACTATAACCTGGATTCGCACTATGTGTAATCCACCCAAAAATCACACAGGCATCTTTGGCAAAGCGAGTTAGAATGCTCTGCATTGGGTGATGGTATGCAAATTAAAGACTGGATGAGTAAGTTAATTGTATGATACTTATACAACATTATTGGCATTTAAAAAAAATGACTCAAAGGTAAAAATCAGATAGAAATTTTCGCTTAGGAAATGACTCACCCTAATCTTTATATCCTTTGGAGATAGTTTCCTAACCTCACTAAGCAGTCTGTCACCAAAACCTGGGGGAAAATAAAACCAAAATATTAAAGAGATGTTTTTTTTTACAAGAAATGAAATTGAAATTACGTCCAATGTCAATTTCTCACATAACAAATCTTTATTGCATATAGGCAATCTTTAAAAAAATGAAATTTTACTTACAATATCACAAAATTGTTAAATAGTCAACATTGAATATATTAGTCAATACTGACTACACATAGAAAGTGGTACTTCAAGTTATCCCCTACATCATATTGGGCCTTATCCATTAATTACACTTAAGTTCAACAAAATCTCGATCAATCAAAAGGACAGCATCTGTCATCTTGAGGTGATTCTTGAACCTTGAAATTTGCTGTTTTATAGTTACACAATACCTTTGAAGAGTGTTGAACCTCCAGACAAAACTATATTAGAGAAAAGAGTGCGCCGTAGATCCATGTCAGACTTGCGTATAGAATACTCCAGCACTTCATGTATACCCTCAAATTCTTCACCAATCAGGTCGGGTCTAAATAGCAATTCAGGCGCTCTAAACCTCGCTGGTCCTACCTGTGATAAAAATCAAAGCTTTATCAAATAAACAGCTTTCTGATACTACACAAAACTAAAAGTAAACTTGATTCTGATAAAGATTCACTGTTTGTCTGTCCATTTTGACTAAAGAAATTCCCAATTATGTATTGATGAGATTTGATCCACCTACCGCTAATATAAATCTTCAAAACAAACCAAGATATCTAGGATATGAAGTGTAAACCAACAGACCAAACAACATAACATAATCCAAACTTACCAATACATTAACAAATAATATTTGGTGTGACTCACATATTATTTCAAGAAGGAAACATAGGCAAACAAATAAAACAATCACGATTATATAAATCTCCTTAATATGCATTGATACACAAGGATAATAATATTTATCAGTTCCAGAAGAAGTGTCCCCAAGATAAATTTAGAAATCATATTTGAAAGATATATGATATAATTGTGAGAAACCAATGAATGAAAAATAGACACAAGACTCCACACTATACTTCAAATGGTAAAAGACAAAAGTTGACCATTGTTCTACAAAAAAAAAAAAGAATAAATAAATAAAATAACAGTGGCAGATTCTATCTTAAATGGAAAATACGATAAAACATTTATTTTGTTATTAATTGTATGGTTTTATACATATCCATTTACATTTCTAAGCTATCCTGATATTTAGTCACTGTCCAGTTTGACCACTTCTTTAATTCAGGATACTCCTCTCAATTTTAGAGCTGATAAGGTTACATAATAGACAGTTAAATTTGAAAACATGAACACATGATGGCAGGCGGAAATAACACACAATAGTGACAGTAAATACTGAATATTTTTATGGGTGTGGCAAATGTTATTTGATAACTAAGTCAGAAGTACTGTATAAGTGACATTAATCACCAACATTATCACAACCAATTCAGGCAGGATGCCATTCTTGTTTATAGGTGACAGTGTATTATGCACATGTGTTTTCATATATGACACAAAAATAACATATCCAGACTGTTAATCAACAAAAAAATATTTCCTTTTTCATTATCATTAATTAACCTCTTGATGTGCATATTTCAATGAAAGCCAACTATCATTGTTCATAAGGTGATACACTTAATAATATATATAGGCAATTATGAAAAAAATCTGTTAAAAAAAAATGTTTTACCATGATGTTGCTTCAAGGAAATGTTCTTTCTCATTAAGATTTTCATATTGAGTGAGTGAAAAATATGTAATGTTCCCCACAATATTTCCTTTCCCAAATTGCAGATCTGCTACTGATAAATCAAATGCTGGAATTGTTCTAATTACATGTATGTTTTACTTTAAGAAATAGAGAAGAAATGACCTACCTCTATTGTACTACCATCAGGTAGTGTATACTGGGACTTCTCTGCTTCCATTGACTCTTCTTTTAAAGGGTTAATAGACAAGTAGCATGCACGCTGAAACAATCAAGTATCTCTATAATTGTAACAATTTTCAGACAAATACTGAAACAGTCAAGTATCTAATAATAGTAACAATTTTCAGACAAATACTGAAACAATCAAGTATCTATGTAATTGTAACAATTTTCAGACAAATACTGAACAATCAAGTATCTATATAATCGTAACAATTTTCAGACAAATACTGAACAATCAAGTATCTATATAATCGTAACAATTTTCAGACAAATACTTCAAGTATCTATATAATCGTAACAATTTTCAGACAAATACTGAACAATCAAGTATCTATATAATCGTAACAATTTTCAGACAAATACTGAAACATTTAAGTATCTAATAACAGTAACAATTTTCAGACAAATACTGAAACAGTCAAGTATTTATATGTAGATCAATCTCAAACTGATGTTTATAAGACAATGAAATAAATGCTGAAATGTATTTGAATTTCACAAGTAACATCTATTCCTCCTTCATTGTGATTTATAGATCAAACTTGAAGATTGAAAGTCATCAAAGTTTTTATATATGAAGTTCATTCTTAATAAAACTGAAATATTTATTGATATACAACTGTTGAAACAGTCAAGTATTGAAAAACAATCCCACAAAATTAATACAATAATATTCATTAAATTTCTGGAATATAGGTAACATGCTGTGAACAGTAAACAGATTTCCCAATCTCATCACTCAAAAAGTTTTCAACATCAAGACAATCACATTGATAATCATGATTTCTGTAATATATTGTTCCTCATCTTACCTCTTTAATGGTTTTTACGATTTCTAGCTCGGCAGATGTGTGGAAGTTGTATCCCTCCTTCCTCAAAAGAAGTCGCAGGTAACGTGTCACATCACGGCCAGCAATATCTGATCTCATAATACTATGAGGCATTGCAAAACCCTCATAGATGGGCACAGAATGTGTGACTCCATCACCAGAATCCAACACAACACCTGTTGTCCTACCTGTCGCATACCTACAACAAGACAGATGCAAATTCCAAGTTTAGATCTTAATTCAAAGCAGGATGCAAGATCTCAGTTCATGTCAAACTGCCAAGAATAATCTCAGATCAAAGGTCATATCTGAAAATAATATAAAGTCAAATGTCTTTGACACAACTAATAAAAGGTCAAAGGTCATCAAAGGCATATTGTTTAATTAGGATAACGGATATATAAAACAACTAATTTTATAAGGTCAAATTTGCTCACACTGTCAAAGGTCATATCTAAAACTAGATAATTTGATAAGGTCAAAGGTTTTATCTACAATAAAGAAAGGATATGTATTCTAAAGCAGTGATTATATATAATTTCCAGCTATTGAATTAGAGTATTAATAGCAGACTCTTTGACAATATACCACATTACACTCTAAAAAGAGGTAGTACAGTGATTTTTGAGACTCATATGTTTAAGTCCTGGACTCATGATTGTCCAGTGGGACTCATTCAAGTTTTACGGATCAACTTTATCTCTTAGTCATGGGACTCATCAATATGTTTGAAATGGTGTCCTGGACTCACAGGAAAAAATCCTAAAGTTACCAGTGCTAATGACCAAACAAGCATACTCACAGACTTAATACAGCTTGCATGGAGATAAACAAGGCTGGCACATTAAATGTTTCAAAAAAAACTTCTGCAGCCTTTTCTCGATTTCTTCTAGGATTCAATGGCGCTTCTGTCAATAGCACAGGGTGCTGTAACAAAATTATTAGGAGAGTCTCTCAGAATTACATCACAGTTACTGAACACAACTTCACTTGGTGTTTGAATTTCCAGCTCAAGAAAATTGAATTTTAACTAGGTAATAAGAGGCCACAACAGGGATACTTGGTAGTATCTGTAAACTTAGTAATCAGTCAACCCACTTAAAATGGTTTCTCAACTTAATTTACAATTCAATTCAAATATCAAACTTCTGTTAGTAACAGAATCACAAATTACTTTAAAAGGAATTTTTAGAAATAAATTATAACATTTATAAGAGTTAAACAAAGTAAATTATTGACAAATTAACGACAAAAGGAAACTGTCAACAAATATTATGGAGATGATTTTATACCTCTTCTGAAAATGTTTGTAATTGGTCCTTAGAATAAATATATTGCCAGATTCTCTCCATATCATTCCAATCTTTCACGGTGCCATGCTCCATGGGATATCGTATCGTCAACAAGCCACGATGTTCCTGTCATAATTTAAGGTGTAGATTTTAACATCTAACAACTTTGTCTTGTGACTGGTTTGTTTGGTTTATAGTTGCTTTATGTCCTATGTTAATAGGACGTAAAGCAACTATAAACCAGGGTCATTTAAGGACATGCCAGGTTTGGCTGGTGGAGGAAAGTCGCAGTTCCGGCAGAAAACCCATTGACTTTCGGCCAGTACCTGGTGACTGCCCCACATGCATGTAGGCCTCAAACCCATGACTCAGAGGCAGAGGGCTAGTTAAAGATGGTCAGATGTCTTAATCACTTGGCAACTATCACCCCTCTTGTAATCGCATATCTAATACCAATTGAAAAACTCCCAAAATAACCAGGTCTTGTCTGACGATGTACATCTTTTTCTGTCTTTAATTTAAAGAGGACTATAGCAGGACGTGTGTCAGTATTTGTTGGTGATTCTGGCAATCTACTGAACATTTAGAACAGTAGATACCGATTCTATGTTCCACCTACTTTTGTCTGTACTAAATATAGGAGCCATCCATAATGTTAGAACATTGAAAAGTGATCAATTTAATCAAATACTGCCAACACAACTTTGAAAATATGATTTTCACAAATATGTGGAGGTAGGAATTTGTCATACATGTGGCACTATATACCTGGTTTTGTAATACTTCAATACCTTAACATTAATATGGGTGGAGCTTTTCCTTTTTCAGAATTTTTCTTCTTTTTTTTTTGTCCTAGCATAAAAACATATCTTTTATACAATGTGAAAATTGTCTTAAAACATGTTAACTTCAACTTAAAATTAAAAAGGCAAGAGTAATTTAGGGTCATTAATGTAACAGGAGAATCTCAGGGTATTAGAGAAAACAGATAGGATTGTTCTTTATGATCTAGAATATTCTGAGAATTTCATTAGAAAAATTTTGAGCAAAATACACTAGTTAAAAACCCCTGTATCTCACCTTAAAGTGAGCCGTGGGTTAAAGTGAAATTGTAGTTAAAGTTTCTCTCTTACACTTTATAATATAGTGTACAGAACATCAAATTACCTCAGCATCTGGACCAAGGAAAACATCCCCTTCCAAAGCTCCGGCCATGACACGCACATGTTTAGGCCGACCAATACTGAAACAGAAATGGTTTGTCTTATATGAAAGCTCTGTCAGAAAATTCTGTACCAACAGATATATACTAAGCCATGCTGTAGATTTTATAACAACAAAAAAAAACAGTCCTACAGTCTTAAATGGTCATCTATCTCATTTTATATACAGTACACAAATTTTTCTAAAATAAACGTTTCCTTCATTTATCTTTAAAACAAAAATTACAAACATATTATAAAGGATCCTGTGGACCCTAACCTCGATACTCAAGGGGTTACAACCACTTTTGCTCTCTGCACCCCTGTAGCATGTCATGGCAAAACTGAAGACACAAGCGAAGTCATCTGATTGGTTCCAGGAGAAAAAAAAAAACCAATAACAGACTAATACACTCCTTTTGAACTTTTGAAGATTTCAAAGGAGCGACACCCAACTTCAAAGCCATTGCAATATGCAGATATGCAACCGCAAGGTTTGTTTGATGTACATCAAATGATCAAACTAGTCTTTTTGACTTGTCCACAAGGTGTCGCATATGGAACCTTCAATTTTGAATTGACATGTACCAGGGGTGCAGAGTGAAAGTGATTGTAACCTCTTGAGTATAGAGGATGAGTAGAACCTGTTGCTAAGGTAACCAATGGTTTGGTAATAGTGATTAATTTTAAGATTTACTCCTCAGGTTGTGGACAAGATGCCTTAAAATTTTATTATGAGACTGAAATTGACAATAAATGTTTGATCAAGCCACTAAAATTGACAGTGTTTGATCATGTGACTAAACTTTACAATCAATGTTGCAGCAAGTGACTAAAACTGACAATGTTAAATCATGTGACTGAACTTGACAATAAATGTTGCAGCATGTGACTAAATCTGACAATAGTAGATCATGTGACTAAAATTGACAATAAATGTTTACGCTTAATCATGTGACTAAAATTGACTATTACAATATCAGATTTTAACTAAAGGTACATATATACATCCAAATCAACAAATTATTATAAAATATAAAAGATCTTGTGTTATACTTACAAATTAGGAAAATGATATTTTGGCACCTGGTCTCCAGCAAAACCTGCCTTAATTACCCCAGACCCCTGTAAAAATAAACACTCACAATGTTAAATGTCCATATTTTGGCAAAACATGATTTATGAGAAATATCTAGAAATTTTCAAATATTTTTTGTCCATGTACATTTATATCTTGTATTTGGTTAAACCGAAAGAGAAATATTTGTGTTTCCAGTTAGTTCCTGTCTGCATTACGGCCAGTAGGTCAGAATTGACATTTTGGTTTCTTTTTTGATAATGTTTGCTTGATTTTGACACTGACTTTTCATGTACATGTACCATATGTTATGTAGAGAATGGCTTATACCCTTGTGCCAGGTATATATAAGTGTCGCATATGTGTATTATAAGATGTGTATCGCGCTATAAATCACAATCTGTTGGAACATCTATGTATGCTGTTTGATTATTGAAAATGACATCTTTCCTGTACTATTGTGTACCAAGTTTCTTCAGAATGGATAGAAAAACAGACAGACAAGGTAATTCCTTTACAGCCCCTCCCCCTCCCCCCAACCTTATCTCCAAGGATGAGGGAGGGGCGAGGTAATAAAAATAAGTTACAGGATTAGGAGAAGTTTGATCAATTTCTGTCAAAACAATACAGAACTATCACATTCAGAAAAGATGCAAAGAAGAAGCATACTTGTCTGGAACTCCTGATTTTACCTCAGGGCACCAGGATTTCTAGGGATTACCAGTACACAAAACATGAGCAGAATTATTATCATGGAAATGGGACAGTCCGGAAATCAAGATGTTTATTTTTGCCATACTCTAGGTCCATTGTACCGACACCTTTAGCTACATGTTGTATCAAAATGGAACGATATTATTATGCATTATCTTTGCACATAATTCTTGACATTAACAAATCTTCTAAGAAGAATTGGGTCCTGTTGAATCAAAACATGATTAGCTATAACTGTGACAAGTACATAAATATGGTCCCTTTTTTCTATGGGAAATTTTCCTGTAGCTTGAGAAGGCACACTACTGTTACAAAATGAAATGGTTGATAACATAAATATTAAGATGAGTGGTGTGGCAGTGGTGGGTAAAATTCAATTAGATGCAGAATGCTATCATATATGATCACCTGCAGAACAGAAGGTGGTTCCAAGAATCCACCAGACATCTCAACAGTAAATATACAGGGCTCTCACACCCCATTTTGGGACTGGGGCCCGGGGCCCTTTGAATTGGGAAAAATAATGGTGTTTTCCTTAGAATTGGGAAAACTTGGGGTCTAAATTAGGGAAAAAAAGATACTATTTTGCATTGGGAATGGGGCCAATATTCAGCCTCAAATCTGGCAGATCAAGAGCCCTAATTTGTAACATCTACCATGTACTAGTCTTAGGAGGGGTGGGTGTAGTATTTATAAGAAATATGTTACAGTTCTGCAGCTGTCTAAACTACCATAATTAATGACAGTTCAAACATTCATGATAACAATGCAATTTGAGATAATTACAGCAATAAATTAGCTCAAAATAGAAGGATTTTTCGTTGAGTGTACTTCTTACTAACTCACACGAAATGATAAAAGGAAAATACCGAATTTCTTGAAATGTGAAAAAAATTGCATGACAGGGAGGGGTACAGTACTCTGAGTTATCTCCCTGTAACGATCGATCGCACAAGTATTATCGCTGTAATTTACTTTCATGGAAAGCAGAAAAGAATGGAAGATTGGTAAACATCCCTTCGTTACTGTGATATCAGTCATTACTTAACTACAGATAAGCATAGGGAAATATGTTAATGTACGATAGTCACATATAAAATGAGTCATTCTGCAATCAACATAAAAATGGCTTCCATTTTCAGCCGCATCAGCAGATGCATTCGATCCATTTGAGTAGTTGGAAGGTTTATAATATTGGAGGATTTCTCCATTCACTCACGTTGTCTATCACAACGGGCTGGTTCGCTATCACGTCGGAGTATGGTTCCATTTATTCGTCCCCGTCATTCATCTATACAACCATCGATCCGGTCTAAGGCGTATCTAAAATGAAGGTACGAAACAACGGAGAAGGGTGTTCCGGATTGTTTTAAAGTACACGATAAACAGCGAAAGTGTTTATTCCGAAGGAAGAAAAACTAATTCACAAAACTACAGTTTTGCAAATACATTGTTTTTAAAATCTTACAAAAGATTCAAGATCGAAATAACTTAACTTTCACCACGGACTTAGATGTAATTAGTCTCTTCTATCACCCCGGACAGAGTCAACTTCCCACACTCTTATTTTTTTCTAAGCATTTATGCATGGGTCCCTTTAAAATGACAGTTTTCCTTCTGTTGTTTTGTAACTATCAAACATTCTATAAGACCTATTTTTGTAACTAAACTAGCACAGTACAGGAATTGACAAAACAGAATTATTAACAAGGTTACCTCCCTTCAAACACTGAGGTTCATTTATAATCCGTATTTCAATCACAACAGAATTTCGAGTGCCCAATATCCACTTTCAAATTACTATAAAAATCATATAGTGACTTGTCATTGGTTCACTGCGAGCTTGCATGTCAATATTTCATATATGGGCGTTCAAAAGATTGTTCGCTTAAATCACCTGGTTTTGTCAAGGACTGACCGTATATTCGGCATCAATAACATTTTTTAACGCGCTTCATTGAATTTGCCGTCGTCTATTTGGCCTTTCAGAAGCCCGTGAATGCCAACTGAAAACTTTATTTACGACTATTCATGTGTTTTCCTTATTTTTTTTAATTGGTATGCAAATCTCCCGTGCTTTTCGTAGGCAGGTATAGTATCTTTACCACGGATTTACTGTGTTAAGGCTAGAAGTTGGTAAATAAAGTATACGTCCATGATTTGGAGTTATATTCTAATCAAATATAGTTCCCAATGACTTGCTGTATTTTTAACTCTATGCTCGCTGGTGGTCTATATCTGGGCGTTTTGCATTTCTCGGACATGCTTTCAGATGTCGCCTTTTTGGTTTGATAAAACATAGTGAATAGAAATCGTGTCATATACAATGACCATATGATTACAATCTGATCTGATATAAAATCATGGGCAGTGAAAATATATCCCGAACACAATCAATCGTAATGTGCTTAAAATATTTTCGAAACGTAATTGACTGTAGTAAGGCAGAATTCTGTTCTTTCTGATAAGATCAGTTTATATATTATTTTCTATAATTTTCAGTATAGAAATTAGTAAATCAAAACCCGAATAAACGTGCAAATATACACTAAACATTATCGTTGATATTGATGATTTTCATTTAATTTCATTTCAGACTTTTTGAAACGAGTCTCAAAAAGTTGTGTTTTGTATTTTTTCAAGCCTTAGCGTGCAAAATTACACCTTCGAGACTAGTTTCTTCACATATCATGAAAATGGACCACATTTAAAATACTTTCCATAACATAACTAAGAAAAGTTACATTTTAGAGGTTTTAAAGTCAAAATATGGAGTACAATTTGAACATTGAGGCAGCCATTATATTGTGTCGTCTCCCTATACGACTATAAATGCTATAAAAGACTGTTCAGTGTGTTAACAATACATTCTCTGTGTATTTTACTTTAAACTGCAAATGGTTTTATCAATAAAACTCAACTCAACAACTCTTTATCGAAAGTGTATCGATAGGTGTTGTATCCGTCGAGAGGCTCAGAAGTGGAACCCGTTGTTGTATCGTCAAGAGACCCTGAAATGGAACCCGTTGTCGTATCCATGGAGAGGCTCGAAAGTGGAACCCGTTGTTATACCGTCAAGAGACCCTGAAGTGGAACTCGTTGTCGTATCAATGGAGAGGCTGGAAAGTGGAACCCGTTGTTATACCGTCAAGAGACCCTGAAGTGAAACCCGTTGTCGTATCCGTCGAGAGATCCTGAAGTGGAACTCGTTGTCGTATCCATGGAGAGGCTCGAAAGTGGAACCCGTTGTTATACCGTCAAGAGACCCTGAAGTGGAACTCGTTGTCGTATCAATGGAGAGGCTGGAAAGTGGAACCCGTTGTTGTATCGTCAAGAGACCCTGAAGTGGAACCCGTTGTCGTATCCATGGAGAGACCCTGAAGTGGAACCCGTTGTCGTATCCGTCGAGAGATCCTGAAGTGGAACCCATTGTTGTATCGTAGAGAGACCCTGAAATAGAACCCGTTGTCGTATCCATGGAGAGGCTCGAAAGTGGAACCCGTTGTTGTATCCGTCGAGAGGCTCAGAAGTGGAACCCGTTGTTATACCGTCAAGAGACCCTGAAGTGGAACTCGTTGTCGTATCCATGGAGAGGCTCGAAAGTGGAACCCGTTGTTGTATCGTCAAGAGACCCTGAAGTGGAACCCGTTGTCGTATCTGTCGAGAGATCCTGAAGTGGAACCCATTGTTGTATCTGTCAAGAGACCCTGAAGTGGAACCCGTTGTCGTATCCATAGAGAGGCCCTGAAGTGGAACCCGTTGTCGTATCCATGGAGAGGCTCGAAAGTGGAACCCGTTGTTGTATCCGTCGAGAGGCTCAGAAGTGGAACCCGTTGTTATACCGTCAAGAGACCCTGAAGTGGAACTCGTTGTCGTATCCATGGAGAGGCTCGAAAGTGGAACCCGTTGTTGTATCGTCAAGAGACCCTGAAGTGGAACCCGTTGTCGTATCCGTCGAGAGATCCTGAAGTGGAACCCATTGTTGTATCCGTCAAGAGACCCTGAAGTGGAACCCGATGTCGTATCCATGGAGAGGCCCTGAAGTGGAACCTGTTGTCGTATCCGTCGAGAGATCCTGAAGTGGAACCCATTGTTGTATCCGTCAAGAGACCCTGAAGTGGAACCCGTTGCCATATCCGTCGAGAGGCCTGAAGTGAAATCCGTTGTCGTACCCGTCAAGAGGCCCTGAAACGGAACCCGTTGCCGTATCTGTCGAGAGGCCCTGATGTGGAACCCGTTGTCGTATCCGTTGTAACGACTAGGCGCTGAATGTCATTAGCTTATTACAAGAACAATTTACTGTGTGTGAAAAACACATTACAACCCTGCCATGTAATTGATATCCACAATTGTAACTTATTATACTATATGTTCACCCAAAAATTCATAGTACACCCCCGCCTCAAATATCCATAAAAATTCCCACGACCCTATGATGTATCACCGTGTTTATTTGTTTTTGTTTATGGTGCTATTGCTATGCAAATGTAAACATTAAAGCCGTAAATTCTTAGGATTTTTTTTATTATATGTATCGTGACTAGCAAGACGGGATGAGAGTACAAAAGCATTTTGTACAGTATGTGTTTAGGAATTTTTTTTTTTTAATCTGAAACACGCTTTGATACCCCGAATCCGTATCACATTTAAAAGTCTGCTTTGGAACACTGGGGCAGTCTATATACTACACAAACCCTCCTCCCCCAGA
Source organism: Ylistrum balloti (assembly GCF_031769215.1). Classification (NCBI taxonomy): domain Eukaryota; kingdom Metazoa; phylum Mollusca; class Bivalvia; order Pectinida; family Pectinidae; genus Ylistrum; species Ylistrum balloti. The sequence continues at coordinate 860,003 of NW_026782111.1, read as the reverse complement.
AACTTTCTTATATGCCCCTGTACTTTGGAGCACAAAAGAAAATTCGTTGTCTATGTCCTTCATGTTAGGCAATGAACATATATATCCATTTCTTCAATGTGGTCGCGGCTGGCGATTGCTTTATCGCCACTAAGTCGTGGATTCGAACCCGGACCAACGTGGGCACTCGCCAGGTTGGTGCTTTAACTCTAGAGTCCTGCGGCCTTGTTCAGCCTTCAAAACCTGGTACATGTAAGATGACCCTGTCTGTTAATAGAACATGAAGCAATATTAAAATAAATTCTTTCTAAATGTTAATGTTTCAATCTCTTGTAACCACCATCCCCCTCTAAAAAATATATATAATACATATGTAATGCAAATGTATCTTAAATACGTCTCTCTACTCGTTTATTCAAATTCCACTTCTTCTCTCTAACATAATGTTTAGACGACTTCAGTTTATTTGTTGTTTGGGTTTTAAGTTCCGTTTCATGTTTGAATTTCTTTAGAGCTAATATATCATCATTTTCAGGTAAAAAAATGTCTATTGCTTCACAGGATGTAGGTAGTCTGGGACCATTCCAGTCTAAGGCAACAAATACACTTACCTGTGAAATTTACACCTGCTCAAAGCCATAAATGAAATCTGTTAGGTACACCTGCTAGAAATCTACCTTTTAGATGTAGCTGTCTATGGGGACACGACCAGTTTGATATATTTGGCGTCAGGCGTTATGTAGTCAACACTCTGCAGACACAGACTCTCATCTGCGCATGTCTACGCTATTTACGTTCATTTCAGTTGTGTTTTTCTATCCGTTATAAGTCACGTATTCCCCCCTCTCACAAAGTCACATTTCCCCCATACGCGTTGATATTGGTCTCAAAGTCACGTACCCCCCCCCCCCCCCCCCCCCCCCCCCCCACCCCCATACATTGATATTGGTATCTACGTGATTGGGAGTCAATCTTCTCAAACTTGAAAGCGATTTAATGTTTCAGTTACAACTGCCACTGTATTTTCATATTTCACTGTTTTAAACTGCTTCATTTAAGCTACAGGGAATTCATTATTTTATTCTTGATATCGTTACCGCCTGATAAACAAATTATTAAGATCGATTTAAAAAGTCGAATCTAGCATGGTGTATCATTAAACGAGGGGTGGGTGGGGGTTCGGGGCATCTAGTGTTCTTAATCTTGTAATATTGACCTTTCCCGTTCCGTCCCATCCCGCCCTACTCCATCCCGTCACGTCCAATAATATCCTGAATCAATATGGTCACTCTGGTAAATTTGTATTTGAGGAATTTTAATGAAACTTTACACAATAGTCAGCTAAGACAACGCCATCAAGGTCAATGTCGAGGTCACTATTACTACTAATTAAAAATCATAAAATCACCAATTCATTTAGTTACATCACACTAGCGACCTCACTCCTATAGAATATAAAGTTATGCAAGAAGAGAGAGCGAGATAGAGAGAGAGAAGAGAGAGAGACACACACAAACACACAACAAAGTGTACTTTTTATAGTGTAATTAGAAACAAGTCGCTGCATCTAGAAATCCTAAACACACACGGCTACCACACAGATTCTTTTTAAAATAAACTTAATTTAATTTACAATAATCGCGAAACAAGTTATTTCAACTTATACTAAACACTCTTGTTGGTCCGGATGTAAGCGCGCGAGGGGTCTTATTGTGGTAGGAACCGAAGTACAGGGGAAAACCCACGCGGTCGGACAGGTGACCCCTTATCTTTTCACGTCCGTTCCGGGAATCGAACCCCGGACAGCTAGGTGAACGGCCAGTGCGTTGCTTTCAACAGGCCGAAAAAATTCAAATCCAGTATTACAAATTAATTCTATTTTAACTATGGACTTCATGAAAATTGTAATTGCATTCTATTATGGTCTTTTGACATGCTGAATATTAGTGAATGATTAGTAAATCTGCTACACACATGAAACTCTTCTCAAAGAACAATTATTTATTACTGTTTATACATTTATATTCATAAAGGTAATAAACAGAATTATGAATATAAATGATATAACTTTGTGTTCGCTAAACCTGCAGGCGGCGGTTTCGGGATGACCATGTACTGTTAAATACGTGTAGTACTTCAGTGTGTCACCTTAAAATCACTTATTTAATCGTACTGCTATATTCATAAACTTCAAAATAGTCATATTCGAAGACAAGAATTTTACTTAAAATTGAGAAACATACTCATGCTCACCACGTGACACATCTGTAATTCTGATTACTCCTTTAAATGTCGAATCAATTACGACATCGGTTGGGAAATGCAGGTTGTTACCATCAAGAAATGGAAGGTTTTACGAAAGGGAATATGTATGATACAATTAGAAGTAAACCATCATTGATTCTTACACTGTAGTAATTATCTAGGTAGCTGGTATAGAAAAACATGCAATGTCTTCGATTTCAGGAAGGCGTATAAACAGTGACAGCAGCACCCGGGTGTGCACAACATCAGCAGCAACAAACATGAATTAATGCAGCTTCACATAATCATCATCAGCCGCGACAATAGCAATAGAGAAGTTGTAGCAGTGTGTTAAATCATAAAGAGTTACCTCCCTTACCACACCATGTAAATCCACGAATATTCAAGGTTTACCTTCTGGTACACCACGAGTGAAAACAATCAATGTACTTTTAAATGCTAGTAAACTATAACCGTCGTAGCTTAATGTATTGCCGTCTGAATGATGACACAGTTTGGATTCCCTAATGTTTAAAAAATTATTATGTTCAGAACCAACCAATAAAACTACACATTAAGTTTTTTAAAAAAATCCACTTGTTATTCCGGAAAAACGTGTCGTGTTTGGCTTTTAAATTACAAAATTATTCAGAACTTTCTTTTTCTTTTTTTTGTTTGTTGCTTAATAATCGCATACATTCCTTTATATATATTCTAATTTATCTTAATTCTTTCAATGCAAACAACGAAAATGAACGTGGGAGTATTAAAATGAAATAGATAACGCCCTGAAACGAGAAAATACGAGAATACATGGGTGGTCTCCCAGCGGAAGCTAACAGTGTTGATCAGTCACTGGTATTTCATAGGGCGAAGAGACGTTCATATTTAGCTTAGGAAATAATGAATTCGCACCGCTAACATGCACCTTCTGGGATTTATTCATGTCATGGGATTTATATTCTAGTTGATGAAATTTATATAAACAAACATGTCTGTGTGCCAAAGTGGAGAGTAAGGCAGCAACAGAGGAAATATTGGGTGGAAATCCGGTGTTTAGAACAGCCCGAATTTTGTAAATGGCAAACATGGACGACCGTGAAAGTATTTACGGTTCCAATTATTCGCAATCATCTGTGCCAGTAACGCCTCCAGGATTAGAGGCGATATATACAGAATGTCGGCGACTTTATCCCGACCAACCAAACCCGCTACAAGTAACAGCATTAGTAAAATACTGGTGAGTAATGTGTTGGACATTGTGGCCATGTTTGTATATTGCAGGTTGGGCCTTTGTTGTAAACACGGACTAACATTATCCTTCATGTGTTATTTTTAAGGTAAAATGTCATCAGAAAACTTGTTTTCTCTTCCCTGTGTTTTATTGTTATTGTTAATGTATGAAAAATACCGAAGGAATGTTCCAGCATACCTGTCCCGGGGATGTTATGAATGACGGGCGTTGAATATTATGGTCGTGTATTCAAATTTGACTTTTAAAGTTCGGGCATTTCCTGGCTGGAGTGTTCAAAATAGTACCATTGAGTTTTATTTTTGACTTATCAAAATTACTTTGGGTATTGAGTTTGTAGTGGCATCTAGTGGCGATTTCCGTGAACAAAAATTCAGATGGTAAAAATCTTAATGTACTACAACTGGTAAAAGTCCATGCAAGTGGCTGAGTGCAGCTGAAAGCCAGGACTGTGTATTCACAACCACGAACCCCAATAATTTTCGTTAAAAATATCTTATTGAAATCAAGCTTTATTTTCTAGATTTTTAAGTTTTTTTTTCAGTTTTAACAGTTTTAATTTTAACTGTTTTATTATGTTATATTCTGTAAATGTTATCAATTCTGTATTGACTTTTTGACAAGTTAAGATAGATATCTATATATAAGTCATGGTACGTTTTTATCTTCTGACCATCCCTACCATTTGATTACGTACAACTGCCCTATACATAGCATACAATTTTACGAAATGGAATGAACTTGAATAAGTTCTAAAATAGAAAATAGCAGATGATCAGTAAACATTGATACTTTTTTGAAGCAGTCGTAGTCGTAAAGGCCAAAAAAAAGTAAGAAAAACATTTGAAGGAAAACAATGAAATCATTGTAGAACAAAAATTAATGATTCATTTACTAAATTTTTAAAAAGTAATTATAGAATATAGAATTTTTAAGTGTTTCTGCATTTTTGCTAATGATCTTATTACATTTGTACTTGGATAGAAAGTAAGATCAAATTTAAAAAAAGCAGATTGTGGTCTTAATAGAAAGAAAAAGTTTTCATAAAAAAAAAAATTATCAAAGCAAACAAATCTTGGTTCAGATATGCCATACCAAGTATTTGCTAGCTTGTGAATAATGTTCTAAAATTATCTGGAATTCAGAAATTGTTTATTACTTTTCTAAATTTGTATTTAGCATATTTTTTGTTTTATTTATTGTCATGTTAAAACATTTGTTTTTATGTAAACATTCCTTATTTTGATTTGTTAAATTTTTGTTGTAGTTTTTTTTAAAGGTCTGAATAACTGATGTTAGTTTTTTTTTGTGAGTTATCAAAATTGATCCGTTAAGATCATTATTGTTCACAAATTTGACAAAATATAGTTTTTTAATTACAATAGGTCTCAAGGAAATCCAGTCATTTGATAGAAAGCTTTGTGGAATCTGAATGTGCACAAAATGTGTATACATAATAATCCAATGATTTGATCATTTATGGAAAAGAAAAAGAAATGTAAAGAAATGATTTTCATCTTGAAACTTCATTTTAAATTTTTTGATGATAAATAGAGAATTTGATATATAGTGTTGAGAAATTGTATGATTTCTTCTGGAGTTTCAGCTTTCATATACCAAGTATGAAATTTTCTGTTGTGTATAAATCCTTCCTAGCTAAAATTATAAATTATGCAACTCGCTTCCCAAAATGTTTCTTTTTATAACTGCAGGTTTTTATACAATAGTTACAATTATATTTTAATTTAGTTAATATACTCTATCTATTTCATATTTACAATGAATGTTTGCTGAGGTACTTAACAGCAAAAAGGATAATTTTTCAAACATTTAATTAAAAAGATTCAAATCAAATTAAATATTTCAAGATGGGTCTTTTTAGCAGGTTGGTGCAGTTTAGGCAAAAATTAGGATTTTATTTTCAAGTTTTAAAAAAAATGCATCTTTAACATTTGAAAAAAGTAATGAAACAAATATATATAATTTTCATTTGATCAACCAAATTATAATTGTTGTTAATTAATGATATTTAGTAAACAAACCCTTACAGCAAAGTTCCATGAAACAGGGTACAAGTGTACCAGATATGGGAATAAACTTGTTTTTTTCTCCCCTGGATTGTAAACAGATTCCATTAAAAATCTCCCATGATCTGCTTAAGTAGTCGTGGCTAAGTGTAGGGTTCAGGGTTGGGGGTGGGGGGTTGGACAACGCAGAGTTCCCCACTTTCTTGTCTTGATCTATGTAGATGTTTATAAGTACTTAAAGGGATTGTGGAATGCCAACACAATGGGCCGGTAACAGAGAGGCCTGAATAAGTGGAGCCTAGGTAGAGGAGGTATTGTGGAGAACGAGTTTGTTGATATATTGATTAATCCCAGGAGAGATACCCTTTTGTGAATTACATATAAGCATGGGGTAGAAACCAAAGGTGATTGATCATTGTAATTTGATAATAGGGTGTTTAATTCAGGCAGGTTTTTGTTGTTAAAGATGTTGGAGGCACTATCTATTTAGAACCAAAGTGACAATTAACAATACCAAATACCATTTGTTTTATCATATTGTTCTGTCCATTTGACATCTTAATTATAGTCATTTACAAATGTAACTTACAGGCCTTTTAAAATGATGAAACTTTTTGTAGTATTTTATTAGAAGTGAAATATTTCAATCTATGTTATTTAACTATTCAGAAAAACAACATCCATGACCATGTCCACGAATTACAAGTAATTGTATCACTCGGCATATTATATGATAAAGGGACTTTTCTAAATATAGATCACCAGTTTCAAATGAAACATTTACAAAAAAGATTTTGCAGAGGTCATTATCTACCTAAGGTTGAAATTGAGAATCTTGTTATATTTTGAAAAGCAGTCCTAGGAACCAGACATATCCAACGAGACCAATATCTATGTCGTCTCTCTTGGACTTAAAATTTGAGATTCCAGAGACGATGTCCTAGGGAAGTCTATCTATGTCAGTACATAGTGTTAACTTCAAACCATGTACCTAGTACATACGTCTGCTGAAACTATATGATAAGTATGATCTTTCATAGAGGTTCTAAAAGCAAGATACACATACTGGTCTCTAAGTGTATAAACATGTAATGGCACAGGCCTATATTTCATATACATCCAGTTTGTCAGTTTGTATTTTTGAAGACAAAACATGTACGGTTGGCTGCATGTGTATGGCAGACAGCCTGCTAAACCCTCACAATGACATGCACAAACAATGAGGCAGGACACCTTGCTATATTGTCCTTTAAAATTTAACAGGGCAGTGAAATACAGAGTCCACAATATTAAAATAATGTACCATAACGTTATGACATTCTGTACCATGGCAGTGTGTACTTCAAAAATATATACATCAGACACAAGAAACAATGCAACTTATAATTTGCGACAGCTCTCATTAGAGTTTTATCTTAAAGCAAACCTATTACATTTCAAAAATGAATGAATGTAATGTAAAAATTGTGGCGTCTAATTATAACTTGTGTACATCATGAAAATTGGCATCATCCCACAATTTTACCATGGCAAACCACAATTATCTATCTGGGTATGTGTATAACATAACGGTGATTTGTTAAGTTCTCAGTCTAGCAAATAAGGAAGGCAATTAAAACAAACATGTCAATGTTGTTTTTGTTTTAAAATGAAGAGAGATTTGTAGTGTTAAAATTTTGTGCATAATTTGTTATTGCTTAAAATTATATACTCTTATCTATAATTATAGGAAATGTAGGTTTCGGTCACTGTGGTACTACAATATACTTACTAGATATGTTGGGAGCTGCATTTGACATGGATCTTTCAGATTAAGAATCCCTTTCTTAAAGGGCAGACAAATTAAGTTGTATTTAGCTAAAAAAGTAGAGATAGTTTTGTTTCTGGATTTATTTTTAGGCATACTGTCTGTGAAGTAGCTGATGGCTACCTCACTAAACAATATGCAAAGGGGCCTGCTGCATGCTATCCTGATCTAGAGCAAATGAATTTTGGGAAGGTCTCTTTGCCCATTGCGTCCAAAGCACTGGGCAGTCTATGAGTAAATTAAATCTCCTGAGAAAGGCTTAATTTCAGAATGGCAAAGTTGGACAATACAAAATGACTACAGTACATACATGTATTTCTGGCAGTTCTTACATAGAGTATTCCAAAGATCTCAAAGAATGCTATATATTTAGAGTTTTTTCGGGACAAATCCTAAAACGTATTTCACAAGTTACAGCTGCCAACTTAAATTAATTCAGTGTTTCTTTATCAAACAATGTTTGTTTTCATTATGGATTCTTTCATTTCATTATTTGGAATTCGAAAATACACGGAACATGATTCATACACATTGAAGCTTGACAAGTAACATGTAAAATATCTTTCAAACTCTCTCCTTGATTTTCTTCAAAGAGATTACCAAGGGTACCAGTAGATTCACACTGTTTAACAAAAGAATCCTGTATTTGTAATAATTACTTTTTGTATGAACATCAGGAAAACCTGAAATATAGAAGGAACATATATTTTAACTTTGAAAGATGTTTTATTACATTAAACAATCATAACAGTTGTTAATTTCAATAAAAAAAATAAGCTTTTACAAAATTAGTCTCTGATAATTACAAGTGTGACTTTTTTCCATGGAGAAGTGAGGCAATATCCATAATAACATACAGTAGTGTTATGTTAAGGAAGAACCATGAAAGGACTGGTTTTAATTAGCATATGTGTTCGATAGAGAGTATTGTAGGGCAGCGATGCTATGTGGGAGAGCGACCAGGAATAATTACAGCCAGGGGGCCGGGCTGTACGAGGTCGATCGCTCTCATTACCAAGTGATCACGAGAAGTAGATCAGTTAGCTTCACAAGTGCTGAATGAAAGCGCAGAAATATATTGTAGTCCTTCAAATGTTTGTATTGAACTGTCTTTGTGGGCTTTGTTTTTTTTTCAGTGAATACTTCCTATAAAGAATTCCAAGATTAGGAATAAATTTGATCCTTTCATGCAATGGAAATTTATGAGGACATACAATTACTATAATGTATAGATTATTGAAATTATATTTATAAATACAATAAACAGTATACACCATGTAGATTGTTCGTGCGGTAGTGATCGACTACCTGTAAACATTTACAAAAATACAGGGGTATGATTATTTGTGAGAAACACAGGTTGTGATTGCTCACTTGTATAAGCTAACTATGTAGCAAAGGTTTAATCTTTGGACAGAGATCGGAGTGGTGGATTAGGGCCATGCTCGGCTTGGCAGATACACTGCAGCACTCATACTACGACAGGTGAATGCTATCGACTGGCTTTGTTGGACTGTCAGTAGGGGGTCCTATAGGCGTTGCCTCACTGAGCGACTCAATGAATGTTGTTGACACAGTGTAGACCATAGGGGGTATCTCACTTACCTCCGGCCTAGACCTTGGGTGGGCGTAGGGAGTCCGCTATACATGGCAACTATCGGCCACTGCCAGACATGTTTACCTGTGAACTCATTATTGATATAAACAGACATAATCTGACTCTCACCTGCAGTGTGGATGGGTACCTCATTCGGTGTTATTTTACGTGTTGTTGGTATTTGAAATTAATTTTTGCTTTGCAGGTGGAAAACATGCTGTAATTTTAAAACTCAACACTGATGTCATTCTTTTTTTCAGTAATAATTGTAAGCAAATCAACAAAACTTGCGTCTTTGTTACAAGACTCATTCTAGGGCTTTTAGGGAAGGGGCTAATGGTAATCCCCAAACAATTAAAATTATTCAAGCTTTATTCTCAAATTTTGCAATCTACTTCTAAACATGTCCTCCCAAATTTTACCATTTTTTTCCCCAAAAATCACGAAAAGTGCCCCCATCCCAAACCACTGATAAAAAGCCCCCACTGTATCATTGCCCCGTAATTAATAAAGCCATGCCACAATACCCCATACATGGAACGAGAGATTATCAATTATTGGCCCCCTTGGCGTATTGAAGAGAAATTTAATTTTGATAAGTATATTGGATTGATTCGGCTATTAAATTGTAAAAAAATGTAGTTCACTGTGCTTGTAAGTAGTGGAAATCACAGTATTATTATCAAGGGTAGACCTAACTTAGGTCACACTTGACTGTGTAGGAGAACACCTTCATTAGTATATATTGTGTTTTTTTATTAGAAATTTAAATACCAGCTGGTTAAATTAGTAGATAGTGTTTAAGTAGCTTTTAAGAATGGGCTGTAGTCAGAGTGGAAATGGGGAGATTTTATCGTGGTGAATCCCAGGTGTACAGATATTGATAAGATTTATGGGATGTCTTGCATGCTTGCTGATGGCTTGACACAATATAATGTATATGGCAGATATGTTTAAAGATTTTATGTAAAAAACTATCTACATTTAATTTGAAACTTGTAGATAATTAAAAGATGAAGGGCAAATTGGACCCATATCATGAATATGGATTATAGTGTTAATATAACTGACAAATCCTTGACTGATTGCCTAGTACTGTTATTGAGATTTGTAGGAATTGATCATGATATGAGTTTTGCACAGGGTAGGGCTGTATACCGGTACTATTGTATATCATATTTCATGATTGAATTCTTAACAGGATACATATTCCACCTGAAACTGTCAACTGACAGCCGTATTGTAAATCTAGTACTATTTACAATAAAGGTACAATTTATGTATGGTTTTTGAGTTAAAAAATAAGTATAAATTCATTTTTTAAGATACATTTGTTATTTAGAACAACTCAACTGGTTTTGAGATGGAAGTATTTTAATATTAATCGGAGATTTAGTCTCATACACTTCTTTACCTTTGAAAGTCTGCATGGATTAGCTAAAAGAACAATTTTTGTTAATCTGGTCATTTCACAATTTCATTTCAGATGAAATTTTAATTTGAAAAAATAGGAAAAAGAATTAAGAATAAAGTTTTTTTTAACATATTAATCTATGATAAAAAATGTATCTGTAAAGTTGTACCGTAGCTCATGACATGACACAGGCATACCAACAATATTTTATTTCATGAGCTAAAATAAAAACCTTTAGCCAATATGAGGGGAATTTAATCTAAAGCCAAAGAATATATTCTAAAGTAAAACCATATCTTAAGTTTAGACAAACTTAACCTTAGTTGACCTTTTGTATAAATCTTGGTTTTTGTTTTCCAGGTTGGGTGGTCCTGACCCCCTCGACTACATTAGCATGTACGCTCACCCTGGGGACGAGAATAGAGGTATTCCATCACATTGGCATTACATCAGCTATGGATTGTCCGATCTCCATGGTGATGGTAGAGTGCATGAGTAAGTATTTGTGAAGACTTTAAGTTAATAGTCCTTTACTTCTTTAGTCATTTACTATATATATATATTTAAAGACAAGCTCTTTGTTAACGTTTGTGACTCTTTTGTGTCATATTCTGGCAGTTTCTCCATGATCATTATACTCTTCCCACATGAAAAACGAATCACATTTTCATTTTTATTTGTTTTTTTTCTTTGATCAGAAGCAAGACAGGATGAAAATATTCCTATTTTCAGTATAAATTTTAAACTTGGGTAGGCCCGTAAAAGACGCTGGACAAAAATTTCAAAATGACTTGTAATTATATGAAGCCACGATATTTGCTAGATAATTATAAATATGATATGTGATAATTCTGAGCCTGTAGGCGGTGGCCTAGAATAACAGGGATCTGCTGCTCTGTGTGTGGCACCCCTGAGTGTGGCCTCTGCATGGGTGGCCCATGTCAGCGGCCAGTCAAACAAGCATTAACATCAGGCAGAGGCAGCCAACATGATGAATTATTGAAGAAAGCTATAATGAGTCGGGTTGACACTAGCAAAGTTTCTTCTCATTACGACCAGTTCAAAGCTTGGCATTGATAGAATCTGCGTGGGATTATTTGACTTTTACTAGCTCATATGCCCTAAAGGTGTGCAGCCATGGGTGGCTCCTATCCTCTGATGTGATCTTAGTTATGGCACCGTTGCACAAAAAACATCTGTTTTCCAGCCATTTTAAACAGGTGTGATTTTTCTCACAGTCAATGATAATGCAGATGGCGATTTATTGTACCACCTACCTTGAAAATCAACGTCAAGTTTCATTGTTTTAATGCTTATCTTCTTTATAAATACTTAGATATATGAGAAACGTTTTCAATTAATAAATAAATTATGTCCCTCAAATTGTGACATATTATTACTCTATTTAACTACTGGTATAGCCAATTTCCTGTCTAGACACCATTTTTAAATACTCCTAGATGTACATGTATTACTTTTGTTAGAACAATACACATTTAAGTTTTGGGGTGTTTCACCTTTGTTGGACATTTTGTTAGGACAATATACATTTAAGTTTTGGGGTATTTCACCTTTGTTAGACATTTTATTAGGACAATAAACATTTAAGTTTCAGAGTATTTCACCAAGGCCATTAACAGAATGATTAATTAACTTTATACTTTGAAATTTTGTGGCAAACGACAAACTGTAGCAATGGAATATGTAGCTGAAAGAGAAAAAATGCAACATGTCAAATTTTACAAATACTTCATAATTCCAAATTGAACTAAAAATTGAACTATCAAAGATTCCTCATTCTGTTACAGTTAATACTTTATTAATGACGTACCATCGACTTAAATCTGCATTTATCAGCACTTTTCCAGCCTAATTTGAACACTACGAAGAAGATATGATATATAATGCTTAGAGATCATAGAATAGCAATGACAATACTTTGATATTTGCTGTCATTTTGGTACACATTTGACAAGAGCTAAATGTTTGTGTTTTTCTATTTTCAGTCATTCCTTCCGACTTAATGGTACAGAGGGTCCAAGTGGATTTGGGTTCGAGTTAACTTTCCGATTAAAGAGAGAACCAGGGGAGACCAATCCACCAACATGGCCAGCTACATTGATGCAGGCATTATCACGTTACGTCTTTCAAACAGGTAGATAATCTATATATAGCTGTCACATCTGTTTCGCTGTAGACCGGATGTCTTGCTATAAGGCAGCATGTCTTTTTAATTTCTAGAGAAATTTCAGCAAATTATGTTATTGTCTGGAGAAAAATTCTGCTTCCTTAATTTCAGTCATAGGGCTTGTCATAAGTTAAAATTGGTATACATACTAACACACATGCTTCTTTAGAATGGCCAATGTGTTTTGATAGCAGTTTGAACTAACTGTTTAGACATACCAGTAACACAATCATGTACTCTTCAAAGATGGCAACCATCTGCTGTGTTCTGTATGAAAAATTTTCTCTATTGTAGAAAATGTTCTGTTTCGTGGGGATCACATTCCGTGGCACATGCCGCTGGACGGCAGTGAGTCACGGATACAACACATGTTGATGGCTGAAGATGCGCAGCTATTACCTATCACGACACCATTAGGCTGTGTCAACTTTGTTCAGGTAACACATTCTCTAAAGCTTTATAATTAAATCTAATATTAGAATGGCCTGGGCCTCCATATTATGAAACAATATGGTAAAATTTTTGAAAAGATTTTGATCAATCTTCTTTTATGTTTTATTGAAAGATTTTTCTTCTTTTTGGAAAAATAACATTTTTGCAATGGGAAAGAACATTTTTTGGGAATAAAAATCAACAAGTTTGTAAGATACATAATATGATTAATATCAATACATGTTTTTGCTCTGATATTCATGTGTATCAAAGTATTTATCAAATGTACATAGTCTGTGATATGGTATATGAAATAACAGTGACATTCCATACTGGTCCTTCCCTATACAGATAATCGGTGTTTGTGGAGAGGAATTGTGTGCTGCACAGCATTGGACAGGTCCAGGAGTGATAGAACTCATCCGCTCCATACCATGGTAAGTATCAGAACAGAAGTTATATAATGGCATTTATACAACATTGAATACATATCGGGCCTCATCTGTATATTAATTTATAAACTAATAGATATCAATATAGTCCTGTAATGAGCCCATGTATATCTATAAAATGTTATAGTTACATAGTAATAGTAATATGATGAATCAATAGCCATGTAATAATAGTAATATATATAATAGTTACATAGAAAAGCCCATCAAAATTTTTCTGTCTCCAAGTATTAATCCTGTCCCCTGTCTTTGAGTTATGCGTGGATTTTATTGTTTGATTATTTCAACTGGTTCTGATATGATAAGATTGATCTACTTAAGTTTCTTCCTTCAACACCATCATATAAATTTTTGTCTGAGAGAAAAAGCAATAATACATTCTGCAATCATCCATATCTCAGACAAGACTTACAAGACAGTCCCCTAACAGAGGTTACTGTACCAATATTACCTATCGTAAAAGAGTCACACAAAAGAAAATTTTGGGTTATGCATTGCAGTGCTGGTGGGCCCTGGTTGATCACAGACATGAGGAGAGGAGAGACAATATTTGAAATTGAGCCACATTTTCAGGTTAGTAATAAATTGATATCCTTCTATCGTCTTCATTCTGTATCTCATGTGTATATATTAGTGGATGAATTAAGGATGAGACGCCTGTTGGACTCACTGATTGGGCTTGCAGTGGGGCAATTGTAATCAAACTTTGTAGCCTGAGTTGCTCAAAGCCTTGTTAGAGTTTACCAGCCCTAAGTGTAAAAATTAAATTGCCACAGAAAAAACAAAGACTTCCAAATAAAATTTAGTGTCAAAAATAACAATCTGACATAATTATTTCCAGTTTTGTTTAAATCATATTTGAAAATTTTCAGTTACACTGGTTTACTCTTTTCAAGTTTTTACAATTGGAACTTGGGTGTAGACCATATTTCTCATTTATTTATCATTTATTATGTGCACTGTATGTTCTAGGATCGTGTGGACACTGGTATTGAGACTGAGGGCTCCAATCTAAGTGGTGTCAACAGTCGGTGTTCGTGGGAAGAGCCAGGTGATGGGGGAGATGACTTCTACAATGAAGATGAAAAAGAAAACCGTATGATAGAGGAACGACGAAACAGCAACAATGAGGAACGTCCTCAGATATCGGACTTCGGTAGGTGAAAAATTGTAGTCACTGATGATCTGAAAGGGAAAAAAATTGAAATGAATATTTTATGCTTGTGTACAAAACAAAATGTAACACTAGATCTAGATGATTATTTAATCTTAAACTGAACTTAAAATCTGGCTACACCCAATGCAATCGATTGTAATGGAAATTGTTTTTGGCAACAGACTCGGAACAGATCAAGGCAACATTGAAACGTGGTCTCAATGGCTCCCGACCTGGACATTTTGCACGCAGGGAATTTGAATATGATAATGGGTAAGCAGTTTTGAACTCTAGATATTAACAAAACAGAAATGTTTGGAAGTATAACATTTTATGACAGTTATTAATGTATGTTCGTGTTACCTGAATGTTTTGTAGCATCTCAAATGACTTTCAGTAACGTTACATACTTATGAATGTTAAGTAAAAGAATTGAATCCCTGTATGAGCAAGATGAACATCTTAAATGATTTTCTGATCATTACCTGAGTTAATAGAAGTTCCCTCATTTTGTTCTTTGAAAACTAAAGGATATATAGTGACTATGGTATAGACTTTTCCTATATGTCTCTCTTTCTGATTGCAGTAATCGGATACAGTCTCGGAAGCAGTCATTTGACAGTACCGCCAGTTCAGATGGACCTACAGAACTTCTGCGAACACGCTGTTTAGAATCTGTACATTTGAAGTTTAATTTAGAGGCAGGGTCTCTTCTGCCATTAGCCCTTAAGGGGCGACTCAAACATGGACGCCATTTTACATTCATGAGTGCATTAAATGATACAGCAATTACGCTAGTTTCAACAAGTGTAAATGGATCTATAGCAGACGAGAACCACCCCTTTGCTGCCCACGGGCCCTGGCTACAGGTAAGATAACTCTCTCCACAGTAGCCTCTCCTTTCTAGATCTAGGGATGCACATGTTGTTACCTATTTTATTTTTGGCTTTCATATTTGTTCAAACGAATGACCTAGAACATCTGTCAAGGTGACAAGAATCAGTTGTGTACAAAGGAAAAACCATTAGGAAAACTCATGTGAATAAGGCTTTGATAAGCAGTGTACTTAAAAGGAGTTTTAAATGAAAGAGCTAAAATTTGAAATTTTTTAAAGGATATTTACTGGTATGTTACAGGTATGAGTGTTACTAAGTAAAGGTATTTACTGGTATGTTACAGGTATGAGTGTTACTAAGTAAAGGTATTTACTGGTATGTTACAGGTATTTACTGGTATGTTACAGGTATGAGTGTTACTAAGTAAAGGTATTTACTGGTATGTTACAGGTATGAGTGTTACTATGTAATGGTATTTACTGGTATGTAACAGGTATGTTACAGGTATGAGTGTTACTTAGTAAAGGTATTTACTGGTATGTTACAGGTACTGTTAACTGATGACTTTCTGGACGAGATGATCTGTGATATAGAGGAACTGTGTAACCCTGATGAGGTAAGCAATTCTCTTCTATATCTTCAATATAATGGACTTTGTTTTGTGTAGATTTTGTGTGGAGTCCTCTTTTACACCCTCACTATTACAGTGTTTTGTCTGTAGGTTCTTAGAAGCCCGCTTCTATGCCCTCAATATAAATAAAGATAAAAAATCCTCAAACTCTTTTCATAAATATTATCATAATTGGAAACTCCAGCAGGACTCTATAAATGTTTACCAAATCAATAACCACTGTACTTTCTTGTTTCAGATGTTGTGTCCAAAGACATTCAGCTGGCCTGAAAGAAGACTTTGTATCACAGTGCTTTCAGACTAGGTGTAGAATCCTGATGTACGGTATTGGTGAAGACTTGGAACTTTTACATGCTGTTTGGTGTAACAGTATGTCAAGTCCTCCGTGGTGCAATCTCTTAATCAGCTCGCTTCGTGCAGCATTGTGTGTAAAACACCAAAATTTAGTCGCATAGCAAAACATTGATCAAGAGGTATTCAGTGTTCTCTGTCCTAAAAGAGATTCAGTCACATATATTGCACAACATTGACAAAATGTATTTTGTACTGGAAGAAATTCAGTCAAATAGCACAGCATTGATGGAAAGGCATTTTGTACTGGGAAAAATCCAGTCATGTTGCACAAGGTTAATGGAGGTATTCCCTATAATATTTCCTGGAAGATAAGTCAGATCCCTGATAAGATTTTGCAATGGGAAGGTCAGGAAGATTTGTGCAATTTGTGAAAGGAATATTGTTACCCTGGATTATCTAAGCAGACCTACATTAGTGTGCTTCTACACTTTGATTGCCAATATGTGGAGAGATTTTGGTGTTTCAGTGGATATTATATGTAGACCTATATCAATGGGCTACTATACATAATGAAGAGAGTGTTATGTTGGATTTAATCAATGAACTGTTTCCAATGATTATAGGTGGCATTTGTCAGCATTCTTCTACACACAGATTTGGAAGGTGTGGTGCCTCTGTGTGCAATGGGTACAATTGTTATGGGTCAGGATTCTACTCCACAGAGGGTATATGACCTTACTCGTTAATGACTTTTGATCTGTGGTCAAATTTCTTGTTCCATATTAACTTGACTGCAGATTTGTTATACATGTTCCCAGAGCAGATCATCTATTTCATATGTGAGTTACAGAAATGTGACGGAGATTTGATGATTAAGATGGATGTTTACATCAGTCAGTCAGATGATAGTGAAATCTTGTTAACCGAAAAAAATTACTTGTTTTATATATATATATAATATCAAAATGATAACGGGAATGGAGAGTATTAACATATTTTTCTCTCCCCCACCGTTTGGCTGCGGTGTTAAATGAGAGTCTTGTCCCCCACCACTTGGCCGCGGTGTTAAATGATGAGGTGATATAGTAATATCTCATTTGGCCTCCGACGACATGCAACAAGGTTGATTCGACCAGCTATAAAACAATTATAGTAGAAAAAGCTTGTTGAGATTAATTCCCTTGTGTGATATCTGGTATAATGGCTTCTTTAGATCTTTAAATTCTTCCACTCTGACGTAATTAAAAGTACTTAAGACATAGTCACAGTTTCAATGAATATTTTAAAATGCTCCAATAATTTGATTTCATTTACTGTTCCTTTCCTATACTTTATATAATTTCATTTGATGTGAAAGTGTAACGAAATGACCCAGTGTATGGATAATTGCGACTGGTTGCTGATCTCAAATTAAAAGAGAGATGTTAGTTAATAATCTCAAATTGGAAGAGCGATGTAAAATTTATATTGATCTTGGAGAGATGTTTCAGGTTTTTATGATAGATACAATATTATCATTGACAAATCCATTGAATATGGGTTACCCCTTTGCTAAATTGAGAGAGGTGTTGTGCGATATTTAATGGAGAGTGAGGGTTGATTTTATTCTGATTCTGATCTGAAAATGATGTTTGGGGGAATTGGGTTATCACCCAACAGAAATACAGAACATTTACTGTATAGCTTGCTAAGGAATTCATTGTGTGAAATTTAATGAAAATATGTCATATTTCAACATAAAATTTATTCTGTATGTACAGATGTATGTGTTTATGAAACTAAAAGTCATTAATGTAGAGATTTGATAATAGTTTCCATTTAGAGATACTGAAATTTTGGTAACTCTCTCTTGTATTAATGAAACTAAATGTCATCAATTCAGAGTTTTTCATTCAGGGATATCGATTCCAGGTCATGTTAAACAACTCTCAGAAGGACCACTTTAGTCAAATAGTGCTGTCAATAAAGTCTCCATAATTTATAAGCTTATTATTGAAATGCTATATCGATACAGCAATAAGCCCATATCTGGCAACAAGCCCATGTCTGGTAATAAGCCAATGCGTGGTAATAAGCCCATCCTCAATTGCTATTAAGTAAGATTATGAACAGTTGCAGCTGCTGTTCTGTTGTTCTGTGACTTAAGCCCTTCTCCAGACATTGCAGTATAAGTCGCCTGTAATGTGTTGGCTGCTGGGCTTATTCATTATAAAGTCAATGTTTTTATTGTAAGAACTGTAAATTTTAAATGCGTATATATTAATTATCTTGTTCTATTTGGTGTTTTTTTTTTTTTTAAGATTTGAAATATAGATGTTGTCATAATAATATATAGTTATCATAAAGGTTTACACATATGTGTTCACGGATGGTTTACATACTTTGTTAAATGTTTTGACTGTTGGTGATTTTCATGATGACGACTGTATGCACGTATTTTGCCTTGTTATAGTTCAATGTAACCTTGTGCCATTGATGGGCACATAGATTTAAATAGGACATATTTGCAACTGATGAATTATTGTGAGATTCTCTTGTTTAATTTCTAATACCAATGCAGGTGTTTTATATTAATTTCAAGAAATGGCTATTTAGCACACAAATATACTGCAAAAATGATATATTTTCATTGTTGGGAGGGGGGTTTCAAATTTGATGTTTTTTCAGAAAGTTTCTGTTTCATTGATGTTATTTTGTTGAAATACACCGTTCACAAAATCCACTAGTGCAAAAAAAAAAACTTGTCATTTTTTATCATTTCATGCACATGTATGTATATATATGAATTTGCAGTATAACACTACCAATGACATCGGCGAACATAAAACTCCCATGAAAATTAATGATTTGACAGTAATATATAAGCTGTGTAAGCCTTAAGTCGGCTTTCCTTCCTCTTTTCTTTTAATGTTTAAGTTTGGCCTTAATTAGAGGTGAGATATTGTAATCCTCACTACACCTCTGACTGTTACAGTTGACTGAACATAATTACAGGTGAGGAATTGTGATGCAGCGTGACCTGCCCTGGTGACTTCGCAGTTGGAAGTCTATAACAATTCATTAGCTCGTGTATACATTCTATAATATTTTATACTAACAAAAGCAGGGGGTAGATTTAAATCCTTTAATGTTACATGTGCGTAGTTGTTAATTCAGTTTACGGATTTGTCAAGTTCACATTTATGGGTTTACAAATGCATGTGTAACCAGTTGGGGGGGTTGGTTGGTATATAATGGAATGTAACTGGGTGGGGTGGGGGATAAAGGTTAACCTGATATGTAGAGGAGAGTGTGGAATAAGTTTAGCATGGTGATCTATTCTTAAAAAGGCAATGAAACTTGTTTGGATACATAAATTTCATCTTTAATATGTAGGTGACAAACTGGATCTGTCAAATTTACAAAGAGGATATTTAATCATTGGTAGTGATAACAAGTAGATCTTGTGCATATACAAACTTTGCTAATCAGTATGATAAGGATATTTTTCAAATGACTTGGCAATGATAATAATGTACATATCATTTAGTTTTACTTGCGACATGATCTACATATTGTGTACAATTCATATATATACATGTATATATCTGCACACTTATAACACCATACAGGCAGGTCGTCATGGGCTGGTCTTTGCTTATTTCAACCTTTGGAACAAAATAGATGTTTATCAGTTTAATTAAGATCTGTGAGCGATAATTAATTGGCACTGGTTTTGATTGCCAAGATGGGAATGTCTTGAAACCTTATCCAAAGTAGGACTTCTATACATTGTTAATTTGGTACATATGAGGTAGCCAAAAAATCAGCATTATTCATTGTCTTGTAAAAATTGACAAAGTGATAGTTGGGATTTTTTTTACTGTTGAATACATTGTATATTTACCAAACTTGTGCCATTTTTCTGTCGTGTTGAATGCATGGCACTGCATTTTTCTAACATTATGTAAAAAGTTACAATTGGATATGATTAAATATCAGATGCTTGTTCATTATTAGTTTCTTTTTCGATAATATTCAAAAAAGTTATATCATGGGAAATGGTCTGTTAAGAACTGTATTGGTTTTTCTTCCTCCAAGTATGTTTTTCAAACATGTTTCCTGTAGCTGTTTAAGTTACAAACTTATATACCTTGGACGTCGGAATGTTGATGTATATATTGTGCTTAGTACTGGTAATTAAAGTTCCTTTGGATTTTTCACATCTGAAGTTTGCACCAAAACTTGGGACATTTGTCCGATGATCATGACATGAACAGAACATTTTCTGGAAACGTCTAGTTACATATGCTGTCTAACCCATATTTGACAACCTTTCACAGTTTTCCAATCAGTCTCTCCTACTTTTTTCCTACATAAATTGCATTCTGCAAATATATATAATTAAATCATTGTTACATAGACACTTCATTCAAAGTTTGACAGTACAGGTGAATGACTGTTTGATTCCTCCTAGTTGTTGTACTAGTTACTGTAATCTTCTGGTGTCAAACAACAGTGATGGATCAATGATTTAACACTTTTTGTCCCACTTTTGTGTACAAGATAAACTTGACCAATCATTCAGTGGGGAAAGGTGTTAGTCAAGCTGGGAGACTAAAGATTTTTTTTTTTTGTTTTGTTTGAAAATCCTAGTTTGTAAAAAGGTGATGTTCAGTATGAATTCTCCTTGATGGATTTTTTTTTTTTTTTTTGAAAAGTGGCACAATTGCACTTGGTTACTTCCTAGCTGTTAGTCTTCAGATGAAGATTTTTTCCCCCAAAAAATGAAAATTTCTGAAATTGAAAATTTGATATACCATATAGATCTTATATTCTTTTTGTTTTCTCTCTGAATATACATCCTTAGTAAACGTATATCAATACTGAGCTTGCATGTGGTAAAATATCATTATCAATATTTAATTCAGTTCTGAATTTGAGAGAAAATTAATTCATAACTGCACTCTGGATGAAAGGTGTAGAATTTCAATATCCCACTAATCTCTACAGACAAATAATAAAAGATGATGTCCCAGCTTCACTGACAGTAGTATTTACCAAACATGTTTGCTACATATTGGGTACAAGGGAAGACCAGCGGGTGTTAGTAAACATCTGTCATATATATGCCACAGTAGATACTAGATCAGGATTCTTATTGTTTTGAAATGCTACACAATATACATATCTGTCAAAATCAGAGCACCCCCAACAAGATTAACACAATAGTTTATTTAGAAGAAAAAAAAAGGATCTAAAATTAGTATCTAGTTGTTATTTTTGGTATAAAATGTTCTCCCACATCCTTCAATGATTAATTTGATTATATTAGTGCATATAGTCAATATCTTTGAATTATACTTAAAACACTTCAAATTGACGAACAATGGTAAAGTGGACTTTTATAATTGGTTATATAGATAAAGAACTGTGTCATCTGACCGATTTCTTTTTTACTATGTTGTGTTGAACAAATTAAATACGGCATGATTGTAGCTTGACATGTAGCTGTATAAAGCTACAACATAGATTGATTTAATCAGTCATTAATTTATAAAAATTGTTAATCAAGTCGGTAACAGAATTTATTTATAACCCCAAAATTTGATATCCCAACTTTATAAGCTATCCCATTTTCCGACTCATTTATTTATTAAATATGACTGAAAATTGTTTCTATATATAATATGTATAGATATTGAATTTTTTTTTGTACGTTGATGACCCATGTTATTGGTGAGATACGTTCGAAGCCTGTTTTCGGACAATTTAAGACTGTATACATTGTATCATATCATCTGTCATCCTAGCTCATTTATATTTTTATCTGCTCTTTCTTCATCCCATCAGCATGACTAAGCGTGTGTGAGTGGCAGATTTGTGGAGATTGAATATGTCATGCATGCATGTCGTCAGAGTGTGCCGGTTGTTTAGTAAGTGCGAGTGAGTTTTGTCCGAGTGTGTTGTCTAAATGTCTTTTAGTCTGTTGGCTGACATGGATATCCATATGTTTGTCTTCAAATAAAAATTTGATACAACACTATAATTTGTTTTGCTTCATTTGTTTTGTTTCATTGTTAATGTACATGCATTTGAAATCTTAAACGAGTTTTCATTTCCTGCGAGATTTTATAAAAAGATTGTCTTACTAATTAGAAATTTTTATTTTTGCAAGACTTGGCAAACATGAAAACTTCGAGAAAAGTTTCATGAAATATCACATAAAAGGAAAAGAAACGTAAGATACTTTTTATTTCATAATTTAGAAAAATGACATTTTGGCCGATTTAAAGTCAAAATATGGATAACAAATAAAAGGCAGCCATTTTGTTGCTCCGTTTTCATTTCATGTCATTGTCCATGTTATGACATCACAATAAATTTTTGATTGCTGCAACCAATGAATAACCCTTCAGGGTATAGTGCACTAGTGACATACTAATAACACTGATAATGGACGCATTACATAATAAAACAAGTTCTACAGCTGTGCAATGCAAACAAAAACAGTATTTGTCTATGTTGTATCCAATTCTAAATTTGTATAAAAGGCAATATATTCACTTTGTACATTTTTTTTTAATCTTCATCAATCGGAACACAAAGTATTCAGCATCATAGTTGAAGTTGTATGCAGCTTATTTTTTGCCATCACTGTTTGTCTGTCGTCAATTCTTAACCAACTTCCACGCAAGACGCCTCATATTTCTATGGTTCCAATTTGCTGTTAGATGTAGCACCCTGTGAACAGTCAGACATTTTGCTGCAGAATCTGTGTAGTAGGTGATGGCCACCTCACTGAACAACATGCAGGAGGCCTGTTGCATACTACTTACAGAAATCAATGCTGTGTTTTTCTCAAAGGACATCACCACAACAATGACCACAGGACAGTCTGTAGGGCCTGGTAGAGGAAATCCTCCACAATGGATTCTATTTGCTGAATCTTTCAATACTTTCCATGTTCATAACAATAAAATCAGACTTTATAGATAAGTGTATCAGAATGGGCTTTAGCAAACTCATACAAGACACAAGATTGATACCAAAAGTAGATTTTTACTCGTAAACCTAATGCAATAGTTACATTCATTTTGTGTGACACCTGGCAGTTACATTAATTAGGATATTTGATTTAAAGGGTCTAAATGGTTATATTTTGTTATTTTTCCCAATGCGTTTGATTTCAGGGAAGCATTGTAATACTTAAAATTAGACTCTTCACAAAATTATAACACTCTCTGAGAGAAATTGATAAAGATTACCATTTTCAATTTAACGCTAGTCGACACTCACTGTAGGTGTCTACGTCCCATCACGGTTTTGATCAGAGATAGCAAAGTTCATCATGTGACCTTTCGGAGCCTCGTTTTAACCGCCGGTTTGATATGATTTCTTATTATGTATAAAAATGTAATTACCTGAAAATTAATTTGCCAGCCATGTCTCAATTCTTACTTTGTAAAATGACCCCTTGTTTCATGATATACGCGTGACAGAGCAAAATAAATTAATTTGAATTAATCTGAATCTAAAATTGCATGCATAAAAGCATTATTTACACTCTGAATGATAATGATATGAATTAGTGTTGGATTGCTCCTATTTTATTTGAACTTTTTGATGTTGTCAATAAAATGGTGATGCAAACTTTAAAAATATTATAATTAACAGAAAGAACTAAATTTTTAACAGATATTTAAATGTTATATTGCTTTTCCTCAGTTATGATATGAATATCTAACCATTTAGTTCCTTTAAACTCAAAGGGAAATTACAATAATATGAAAGATTTACTCATAGACCCTTAAAAAGTGCAGAAATGATTAGAAGCATTTCAAAAGGAAAAGCATCTGATTCATTGACAACACCTGTGATACAGATCTTATGTCATTCTCAGACAAACAACATAATAACAGGCAAACCTGCCCGGCATGATTATTATTGCAATATCATTGTAGCTGTTAAATCACCTGGGATCCGTGAGTAATTATTTTTTCGTTATATTTACACTAATGAAAAATAGCACAAAATTCAATACCAGGCAAGCATTTTCACAAATTTCTGAAAATGATACATCATTTGCCAGTATACATGGACACAAATTATAGACATGTTCATAAATTGTATATCTAAAACTAAAAATGCAGTAGCGTAACTTTGATCCCGATGAACAAAATAAAATTGGAACACACAGGAAATACTAGCAATGCAATGAAACAACTTCACAGTATGTAACATGTAAAATCACTACAGAAACGTTTAATCAGTATTTTGTAATGAAAATTTCTGTGTAACATGGAAACTATCATGGAATCTATTTCTATAATTTCTATGATACATCTATAAATCACCATGGAAACCATTGTGTTACCATGGAAAAGACCATGTAACAATTACCACAGAAATGTGTATGCTAAAATTGTAAATCACCATGGAAACTTCTAGCCATCATGTCAACTTAACAACACCAATGTTACAATTGTAAAAACACAATAGAAACCTCTCATCATGCTGTTACCATAGAAACCTCTGTTTCTATTGTAAAAACACCATAGTAACCTCTCACCACTATGTTACTATCTATGTTACAGTTGTAAAATTACCATGAAAAACACTCACCAGTATGTTACCATGACAAAATCTATGTTACAGTTGTAAAATTACTATGGAAAACATTCACCAGTATATTACCATGACAACATCTATGTTACAGTTGTAAAATTACTATGGAAAACATTCACCTTTAAGTTACCATAGAAACCTGTACTATAGAAGCCTGTATGTTACAATTGTAAAACTACCATGGAAAACACTCACCATTATGTTACCATAGAAACATGTATGTTACAATTGTAAAAAAAAATATTTTTGAAACAATTAAGTCATCATGAATGTGTAAATCACCATGTTTAAGTCTCTGTACTCTCAAACAAATACTCCAATGTCTGACAACAGTCAAATCAATGCTGACATGTTGACCCGGACAGTCTTCTTTGAGATAGAAATCTTCATCCCAGAATTAATCAGTTCTCAGTGTTATTAGTCAGGTTAACCAAAATTTCCTTTACATTTCTTGTCTCGATGGATCCTATTTAACCAAATGCTACTCGTTGACCCTGACAGGATTTGCTGAGTACCCAGAATTATCATGCTGATGGCTGGTTACCCAAGCCCAGCTACCGTAGCAATCTATTCTTGGAATAAATATGCATCACTCTCTGTTTCCAGGATTTCCAATCTGTGGAGTGTTTTCTTAATTATTAATCATTAGCTCACTGGTTACGAGTGACCGTGAGCTAATGCTGGTTCCAGAACATCCACATCTTTGTCCCAAACACAAAACTTTAAAAATTTATTGAAAACTTCTGAAAGTCCATAAACATATGTCCCACACCCAGCATTTTAGAATTGGTATATAAGAGATCTATGATTTATATTAAAGCAATGTAATGTTGATTATGAATATTTTGCTTAAAAAAAAAACAGGTTTTGGATTTTGTCATGTTGTGAAAGGTTTTCTACACCAAATGTGGATATCTTAAATCTCTGCTATCAGGAATCTATATACAACTAAACACTTTGCAGTGACAGCTACTGGTGAGCAAGGCAGTCATTGACTGCACTCGAGATAAAGCTAACAATAGGTTTGGAATTGATGTAATCATTACATTCATTTGTATAACATCTATTTATCCGTTAATAAGCCCATGCCTGGTAATAAGCCCACCTATTTTTATTAAAGTTTAAATGCCAACCATTGCCGTAACTTTGTTTCATATTCAGATCTTGTTGGAACCCTGGGCTTATTGTGGAATGAACACAATAGATATATGACAATATTCACTATTTAACTTCATAGATGGTAGCAGTCCAGATGAATTTGGGGAGATCTCTTTTTTTTTCAATTGTTAACTTTTCTTTTAAACTCTAATTGTCTAAGTCATTATTTTTATGGGATTCAATACTTACTGTGAAAGTCATCATTTTTGACAAGATTCATTTCAAGAAAACCTTCATTCCATTTCATGATTCACACATAGTATATGAAATACATTTTGAAACTGTGAAAATTTGAACATTGAAAAAAGCAAGTTTTACAGTCAACAATTTTTTTCATCTTAAATACAATCCACATATGTAAATATTTACATGAAACTTCAAGTTGATTGCTGTTAAGCTAACCAGGCTGTGACCCAAATTTGTCGTCTCGAAAAAATCAATATCTGTCACAATGGTTGGCTTTCGTCCAAACAATATCTACATAACATAGACCTGTATAGTTAACAAGAATCTGACAGTTTAAACATCGCAGAAATAGTGGTTCGTCAATAACTCTTTATTCTTTGATTGACTTTCTAACAAATGGTGTACTTTTGGAAAATTTAGAAGTGAATTAGATAATACCTTCCAGATAGGCTCCAGGTGTTTTGCGTGTATTTTTAGACAGTCATTATATTTTTCTTGTCAAAATTGGCTAATTACAATACACAGTACAATGGATTTGTTTTGATGTGCTGTGAAACAAACATCATTTCCGTATTTATTTATGTGTGGACATGGAGAAATATACAGACATCATAACAAGCATTGAAATTAAGTTATAGTTTAATTCTTGGTGAATTTTTCATATGCTTATTAGTGTAAAATTATGTTCAATCATTTTCAGGCGACATTATTCTTAAATGAAATTCTATTGCATTGTTTCATCAACAGTGGAAAGAAATACTTTATTCTTTCACACATAATAAATTAATGAATTTAATATATTGAAAGTTTAAATATTGTTTTTAGTGAATGAACATTTTTGTTTTTTTTGGGGTATGTCATCTGATTGTGTACCAACATACGAGAGAAATTTGAAAAAAAGTTTTCTTCTTCAGTTTTTTTTTTTGAAAAATTGGTTTTTTCAACTAACACATGCCACGAGATATTTTACCCAGCACAGATTGCACTAGCCAGAGACTCCATACTTCACAAATGAACATGTTAGCAGACAACGTACCATTTTCTTACTATGTCCTCTTTCCAGAAAGGTCAGATTGTAAAAATAACCTTGTCCTCTGTCTAGAGAGGTCAGATTGTGAAATAACAATGTTGTCTGTTCTGAGATGTCAGATTGTGAAATAACCATGTTGTCTGTTCAGAGATGTCAGATTGTGAAATGACCATGTTGTCTGTTCATAGATGTCAGATTGTGAAATAACCATGTTGTCTGTTCATAGATGTCTGATTGTGAAATAACCATGTTGTCTGTTCTGAGATGTCAGATTGTGAAATAACCATGTTGTCTGTTCTGAAATGTCTGATTGTGAAATAAACAGGTCTTCTGTCCTGAGATGTCTGATTGTGAAATAACCATGTTGTCTGTCCAGAGATGTCTGATTGTGAAATAACCATGTTGTCTGTTCAGAGATGTCTGATTGTGAAATAACCATGTTGTCTGTTCTGAAATGTCTGATTGTGAAATAAACAGGTCTTCTGTCCTGAGATGTCTGATTGTGAAATAACCATGTCAGAGATGTCTGATTGTGAAATAACCATGTTGTCTGTTCTGAGATGTCAGATTGTGAAATAAACAGGTCTTCTGTCCAGAGATGTCTGATTGTGAAATAACCATGTTGTCTGTCCAGAGATGTCTGATTGTGAAATAAACAGGTCTTCTGTCCAGAGATGTCTGATTGTGAAATAACCATGTTGTCTGTTCAGAGATGTCTAATTGTGAAATAACCATGTTGTCTATTCAAAGATGTCTAATTGTGAAATAACCATGTTGTCTGTTCATAGATGTCTGATTGTGAAATAACCAGGTGTTGAGATGTCTGATTGTGAAATAACCATGTCAGAGATGTCTGATTGTGAAATAACCATGTTGTCTGTTCAGAGATGTCTAATTGTGAAATAACCATGTTGTCTGTTCAGAGATGTCTGATTGTGAAATAACCATGTCAGAGATGTCTGATTGTGAAATAACCATGTTGTCTGTTCAGAGATGTCTAATTGTGAAATAACCATGTTGTCTGTTCAGAGATGTCTGATTGTGAAATAAACAGGTATTCTGTCCTGAGATGTCTGATTGTGAAATAACCATGTCAGAGATGTCTGATTGTGAAATAACCATGTTGTCTGTTCAGAGATGTCTGATTGTGAAATAAACAGGTCTTCTGTCCAGAGATGTCTGATTGTGAAATGATCATTTTGTCTATTCAGAGATGTCTAATTGTGAAATAACCATGTTGTCTGTTCATAGATGTCTGATTGTGAAATAATCATTTTGTCTATTCAGAGATGTCTAATTGTGAAATAACCACGTTGTCTGTTCAGAGATGTCTGATTGTGAAATAACCATGTTGTCTGTTCAGAGATGTCTGATTGTGAAATAAACAGGTATTCTGTCCTGAGATGTCTGATTGTGAAATAACCACGTTGTCTGTCCAGAGATGTCTGATTGTGAAATAACCATGTTGTCTGTTCAGAGATGTCTGATTGTGAAATAACCATGTTGTCTATTCAGAGATGTCTAATTGTGAAATAACCATGTTGTCTGTTCATAGATGTCTGATTGTGAAATAACCATGTTGTCTGTTCAGAGATGTCTGATTGTGAAATAACCATGTTGTCTGTTCATAGATGTCTGATTGTGAAATAAACAGGTATTCTGTCCTGAGATGTCAGATTGTGAAATAACCATGTTGTCTGTCCAGAGATGTCTGATTGTGAAATAACCATGTTGTCTGTTCAGAGATGTCTGATTGTGAAATAACCATGCTGTCTATTCAGAGATGTCTAATTGTCAAATAACCATGTTGTCTGTTCATAGATGTCTGATTGTGAAATAACCATGTCGTCTGTTCATAGATGTCTGATTGTGAAATAACCATGTTGTCTGTTCAGAGATGTCTGATTGTGAAATAACCATGTTGTCTGTTCATAGATGTCTGATTGTGAAATAAACAGGTATTCTGTCCTGAGATGTCAGATTGTGAAATAACCATGTTGTCTGTTCAGAGATGTCAGATTGTGAAATGACCATGTTGTCTGTTCATAGATGTCAGATTGTGAAATAACCATGTTGTCTGTTCTGAGATGTCAGATTGTGAAATAACCGTGTTGTCAGTTCACAGATGTTTGATTGTGAAATAACCATGTTGTCTGTTCTGAAATGTCTGATTGTGAAATAAACAGGTCTTCTGTCCAGAGATGTCTGATTGTGAAATAACCATGTTGTCTGTTCAGAGATGTCTGATTGTGAAATAACCATGTTGTCTGTTCAGAGATGTCTAATTGTGAAATAACCATGTTGTCTGTTCATAGATGTCTGATTGTGAAATAACCATGTTGTCTATTCAGAGATGTCTGATTGTGAAATAACCATGTTGTCTGTTCAGAGATGTCTGATTGTGAAATAAACAGGTATTCTGTCCTGAGATGTCAGATTGTGAAATAACCATGTTGTCTGTTCAGAGATGTCAGATTGTGAAATAAACAGGTCTTCTGTCCAGAGATGTCTGATTGTGAAATAACCATGTTGTCTGTTCATAGATGTCTGATTGTGAAATAACCACGTTGTCTATTCAGAGATGTCTGATTGTGAAATAACCATGTTGTCTGTTCAGAGATGTCTGATTGTGAAATAACCATGTTGTCTGTTCAGAGATGTCTAATTGTGAAATAACCATGTTGTCTGTTCATAGATGTCTTATTGTGAAATAACCATGTTGTCTATTCAGAGATGTCAGATTGTGAAACAACCATGTTGTCTGTTCAGAGATGTCTGATTGTGAAATAACCATGTTGTCTGTTCAGAGATGTCTGATTGTGAAATAAACAGGTATTCTGTCCTGAGATGTCTGATTGTGAAATAACCATGTTGTCTGTCCAGAGATGTCTGATTGTGAAATAACCATGTTGTCTGTCCAGAGATGTCTGATTGTGAAATAACCATGTTGTCTATTCAGAGTTGTCTAATTGTGAAATAACCATGTTGTCTATTCTGAGATGTCTGATTGTGAAATAACCATGTTGTCTATTCAGAGATGTCTAATTGTGAAATAACCATGTTGTCTGTTCAGAGATGTCTGATTGTGAAATAAACAGGTATTCTGTCCTGAGATGTCAGATTG
Source organism: Ylistrum balloti (assembly GCF_031769215.1). Lineage (NCBI taxonomy): Eukaryota > Metazoa > Mollusca > Bivalvia > Pectinida > Pectinidae > Ylistrum > Ylistrum balloti. The sequence continues at coordinate 829,589 of NW_026782111.1, read as the reverse complement.
TGAAATAACCAGATTGTGACATATCATGACAGACAACATTGTTGTTTCACCATCTGATATCTCTGGAAAGACTGTCTTTTCACCATCTGACCTCTAAAGATAAGGTCATTTCACCATTTGACCTCACAGGAAATAGGGCAGGGTGAATTCATCATCTGACATTTAAGAAATGGGTCATTTCACCATTTGACCTCTAAGAAAAGGAGAAAAGGGTCATTTTCACACCTGACCTCTTCAATGGGGTAATTTCACTATCTGACACTTAAGGACAGAGGGCAAAGTCATTTCACCATCTGACCTCTTAGGACAGAGGTCATGATCATTTTACCATCTGACCTCTTAAGATGGGGTCATTTCATCATTTGACCTCTAAGGACAGAGGGCAAATTTATTTCTCAGTCTGACCTCTAAGGGCAGAGGGTAAGGACATTTCACCATCTGATCTTTAAGAAATAGGTCATTTCAACATATGACCTCCTTGGACAGAGGACACAGATATTTCACTATCTTACCTCTTACAACAGAGGGCAAGGTCATTTAACAATTTCACCTCTTCAGACCATGTTCATTTTGATATATCTTGACTTCAACCTCACTCCTCAATATTAACAGTTTAATTATAATTCCTTGTCATACCCTGGCATGGCTAAGTCATGTCATCTTCAATAACAAATTGTCTAGTACCTGCCTAAATTATGTTTCCTTTGAATAAGACCAGTGTGACATATTACTGTGTACCAGAGTACAGAGCGCGCTGACCATACCAGATCGTAATCAGCGGCGTCAATTATTGGACATTTGACAAGATCTAATACTTGTCTACGTCTTTGGTTACCTGCTGTCTGTTCTACTTCTTCAATATGTGTCTCACATCATGATTGATTTGTCCAATTGTCAATATCTCTTCATATCAAATGTATGTTTTGATCCGTTTGTTTTGTGGAAATGAAAAGAAAAAAAAATCTATCATGAATTTAGGATGATCGAAATTTTTTAAAGATATTATCCTTTCTAAATATAAGAAAAAATTTCCACTTTGGCAATTACAGGTTTTTATTCTGTGTCGGCATTTCTCCAGATATTAGATTGACCTGATATTGACTATACAAGACACCATATCTTGACATACTAAAATAACAAAAAAAGCTAGAATCACTTACCAGGTAATAATATTATGAATACCTTATTCTGTATAGTAGCTTTTAAAGTTTCAGTGACTTATGGACGAATTATTAAAAGAAAATGCAACAAATAAGATTTCATGTAAAAGAATTATGCAAATAGTTATTTATGTAACCCTGGTAAATACTGCCTGCTTGGGAGAAAATCTCTTTAGCCCTCTTGAGCAGGAGTCTAATTTGACTCAGGTCCTATGAGGGAATCCTAGTTCAGGCATTGAAATAAATAATGAACTGAAGCTTCTATCTAAGGACCTGGAAATAATATTTTCACAAGCATTATTAACACAGTCATTTACATGTATGTAATCCTGGTGATATATTCTGTTTAGCTCATTCTGTTGGGTAGAAGATTAGTAAGGGAGAAGTCCCAGTTTGGAATCCTGGTGAAAGCATTGAAATAAACAATGACCTCTGTTACATTCACAAATGTACCAAACATTAGCAGTAATACACTGCTCGGCAAGTGAGATATTTGCTCTTGCTAGTTGATCAGACTAGTAACAGGTAAACCAGAGGTCCCAGGTTCGAATCCTAGCAGAAAAAACCCTTAAATTGGTGATTTTGGTTTAAACCAGAGGAAAATATACACACAAATATTTCTTGTAGAAACTAACTGGTAGATACCTGACTGAAAAACATAGGGGAGACCAGCAATGTTTCATCCACAGTGAATGGGAGTGTGTGTCTTGCCCCTGAACACAGCCATGCCTGCACATGATGGTCTGTTCCTCAGCTTCTATAGAAACTCTAGCCACTCTGCATAGTAAGCATTGAATCAGGCACCACAGATCATAACCTAAGGTTACATAGGCCATCACAAAGTTTATCATACTATAGTAGTTTAACTCATATCTGTCCACTGGACATAACTGGAAAACTGGAGATATCCAGTTTGAAAGTCATTCACAAAATGGAAGATAATTTGTTACGTTACTACTGTGTATGGGACAACTTATGCTGTAGTATAACATGCAAATAAGGCAATATCAAAATGGGGTCTTACATTTTCTGTCACAGCTGGAATATCTCATTTAGGAACATCTACATCAAATCACTAGGGAAAATGGTCAGTTTCATTTCAATGCAAAAAGAAATGGTGTGTATCGGTTTCCTTGTATACAGATTCATCTAAATTCAATCTCATTTTCTTTAACATAATTTTACACACAAACACACACTCAGTTTAAGAAAAAAATAAATTATGGCTGCTAGACACAGTGAAATTGGCGGGACATGTTGCTGAGAAGGAAATCAGCACATGTAGCACAGAAAAGATGTTCGTTGCAATACCAGTAGTTCCATATTTGATATGTGTAACAGACATCATTTGTACATGTAGGACAATCAACACATTAAGTTAATTGATGAGGGTGCTAATAGCTTAAATCTGTTAGAGTATCAGCCTACATAACCTCAGGTGAAAATCTGAGGGGCGTGGTTCAACATACATGCTACTTGCCAAAAACCTACCATGCATCTTGGTTTTTCCTTCAGAAGTCTTTCTTTTGAAATTAATTAACTTCAACTCAACCTTGTCTGTCAATGTTATTAATTTGATGAAGTATGATACACTTTTATCCCAGCATAATAAGAGATAAATATAATGACCTTGCGCCTGAAAATTATTCTACATTCATTTGAAGATATAGTGTGAACAAATGTAGGTCTTGCACATTTCTTTTCAAAAGACAAATTGAAAACTAAAACAAAATTTAATTTAACACATCTTCATGTTAATTTATTTCCATTTTTTAAGATTTTTTTTCTCATTTTTATTCATGATTTATAAATTTCTATATTTCATGACAAATTTTGTAAATATTCATCCTGATCATGATGCTCATGTTGATGAGTTAATGTGATAATGAGATCATATTCTATAATAAGATCAAGGTTTAGTAATTGACCCAAGTTCTGTAACAAGATCTGATGGGTTACCTCCCCTTATAGGAAAGCTGCACAAAAAATGTCCAGTTTTCATGGTAGTAACTTATGCACCAGAGCAATAAAGATTTCCTGAAGACTCATTGGACTAGGAAGCATACTTTTCATTTTAAGAATATGCTTTTTGTAAAAAAAAACCTCAAAAAACCTATATTTATCTGTCAATAAGGTGAAGCCTGGTATTATAATCCTGATATTATAAGCCTATTCCAGTCCTTTCTTCAGCCCATCCACTGACTTCAATTTTCAGTTCATGTGTTGGACCCGGGGCTTATTGCACTACAATAACCATCAATAAGTAAGTGTCAAAGTTTAGGATAATCTTTTAAATTTGTGCTGAGTAGGCACTAGCTCAGATGTTTATGTGCAGATCAAACAGTTCTTGGCAAGTGAAGTGGGGATAATGATTTTTGTATAGAACAATACTATACCATGTGTTTCAGGTACTGCTTCAGGTGAGAAAAAAAAACATTGCTAGAGGATTAGAATATTTCTGTTTCTTGTGATGAGAGCAGAGAAATTCAAATTTTATCTTTTGAGGTTAGATATTACTATATATATCTGACAAAAAGAATGCGTCTGTTTATGATAAGCCCACCCATTTATATTGTTATCATGCAGAATTACAGTGTTATTTCAGTGTTCTTTTATAAGACCCACACATGACTTTCCAACCCTAGCTAGACCAATATCTGACCTCTGAGACCAACCCATGATTTTCAAGTCTGAAGCTGTGTAGGCATTGTTGTCATATCTCTGAAGCTGTGAACACAATGTTACCATATCTCCGAATCTATGAACACAATGTTGTCATATCCGCAGCTGTGTACAAAATGTCATATCTCTGCAGCTGTGTAAACAATGATGTCATTTCTCTGCAGCTGTGTAAACAACAATGTCATTTCTCTGCAGCTGTGTAAACAATAATGTCATAATCTCTAAATCTATGAACACAATGTTGTCATATCGATGAAGCTGTAAACACAACATTGCCATATCTCTGCAGCTGTGCAAACAATGATGTCATATCTCTGAATCTATGAACACAATGTTGCCATATCTCTGAAGCTGTGCACACCATGTTGTCACATCTCTAAAATTGTATTCTTGTCTTTCTGGCAGGATATATAATCTGACAATGTCTCTGAAGCATATGACAACTGTTCATGTCCCTGGAGTTCCACCAGAAAACAGTAAGATGTTAAGCACTTTTATTAAAATGTCACCGTTTGACCTTTTTGGCAGTGTTGAACCGTGTGGGAGGGGGAGGTGAAGGGGGTCTTTGTCTTCTTGTCTCCCTCTGGATTGGTGGTGGTGAGAAGCGGTCTGGTGCAGTGTGCTTGTTCCGTAATCGTTGTGACATCATAGGGGGTGAAGGAGGTCTCTGGCTCCTTAGTGCCCTGGTAGATGGCACCACCTCCTCCATATAAGGTGGTGAGACAACACGTTGCCCTCTGGTCAAAGGTCTGGAAGGTGGGGATGGAGGATGCTGACGTTTGAGTAAAGGAGGGGAATCAGATGGGGAGACCTGCCCTCTTGTTAGAGGTCTAGACGGAGGGGATGGGGGTCTTTGACCCCTAAGGCCACTGTGAGGAGGGGAGGGAGACCTGGGCCCTCTTACACCCTGTCTTAAAGGCGGAGAGGGTGGAGAAGGAGGTCTTGTGCCTCTTATACCAGGTGGTGGAGATGAAGGTGAGGGAGGTCCCCTTGTACCTAGAGGTGGAGGAGGAGGAGATGGCGACCTTGGCCCTCTTACTGGAGAGGGGGAGGGGGGCCTACGACCTCTACTTATGGGATGGTGAGGTGGAGATATTGATGCTTTTGACCTTTGTGTGGGAGATGGAGGATCATCAAATGAACCAGATGAACTGGATATTGTTTCTATACAGTCGTCTGGGGAAAACTGTCTTCGGGGCAAAGGTCGTGCTAAGGGCGATGGTGACCTTTTGCTCCTAGTATGTGGTCTCTTTGGAGGAGGTGAGGGAGATCTGTAATGAGGTGACTCCATACTTGGTCGCCTATATGCTGGTGACCCTGATCTATAACCAGGTGACTCGGACCTATATACAGGAGACTCTGATCTTTGCCTTGAATAACCTGGAAGTGTTGGTGTGTCTCGTCCCCGATAGGGATAGGCATAAGGAGGGGACTCTGGACGTACTACCCGGCGGTGTGGGGGGGAACTACTCTGCCAATTAATGGGTGGGGTATCCTCTTTAGCAAAAGGGGAGTGGGGAGAGGTTGATCTTTCCATTGACATTTGCCGCTCAAATCCATAAAAGTGTTTCTGTGGACTCTGTGGTGGAGATGTCCCCAGCGGCCCAGATTGTGTATCCATTGAATAACTCCATGCTCCAGAACTGTGCCATTGTCCCCTTCCCTGTAGACCACCCCCTCCTCGCACAGCTTGGCCGGATCTTCCTGGATTACTGCCACGAGCACGACCAGGTCTGCAAAAAGAACAGGGAATTACACAACACATCAGTGTGACAGACATTGCCATATAAACATATGATTTCACTTATCACATGAAACTTCATATCTTGTTTATCTGAAGAAATTTTGCAAAAAAAAAAATTAAGAGAACATATGACATTTTAACAGCACTGTAGAAGACTTGGTGAACTGTACTAAATGACTTTTGTATGAATTTTCAAGGAAGACTTGTCAGACTTCCTACCTCTTTCCCTGCTGTTGAACCCAGCGCTCTGCTTCACCAAAGTCAACGTTGATCAGACTACTTTTAGCCAACCTAGCAGCTTCACCAAAGTCTACCATGTCAATTGGCATTTTGAGATTCTTGCGTTTTCTGCGACCAAACTCGTCCACAGATGATGACGAGGAACCTGAAATTGATTTCTTGCCTGAGGAACGACTACTTCCAGAATGATGACTCCCTGATGAAGAGGATGAACGTGACCTTGACCTCGATCTTGACCTTGATTTTGACTTAGACTTTGAGCATGACCTTGATGAAGAGAATGAGGCTGATGAAGAGGAAATTGGGCTAGTCTGACCAATTAGAGATGTTGGGGATGTTGACCTTGAACTTATCGGACTTGTGTCCAATGCCGATTTAATTTTCGGTTTTTCAGATCTTGACTGACTCTCGCCTTCCTGTGTTGATCCCGGTGAAGATGGGTGACGTCTGGAGCTACGGAAACTACGATGAGGCTTGTAAAGGTCAGATGTGTGGTATCGTTTAGAACTAACTTTCTCGGTGTCTGCAGACCTACAAAAAAAAAACAAAATGATAATGACAACGATGGATATACATATAAGATGAACTGAGAATTGAGGAGTAATGTGTGAGGGTCTGGAGGGGATTCATGTTTTTAAAGGATCATGCATGAAATTGTACAAGATACACAAGTGAATAGAAACTTTTAACAATTTAGAATAAGATAGAGTAGAGCAATGAATTAAACTGCATCATACAGCTGTTTCGTCCTTCTAAGACTCGTCAGTGATGCTACATCATACAGCTGTTTCATCCTTCTAGGACTTGTCAGTGATAATACATCATACAGCTGTTTCGTCCTTCTAGGACTTGTCAGTGATGCTACATCATACAGCTGTTTCATCCTTCTAAGACTTGTCAGTGATGCTACATCATACAGCTGTTTTGTCCTTCTAGGACTTGTCAGTGATGCTACATCATACAGCTGTTTTGTCCTTCTAGGACTTGTCAGTGATGCTACATCATACAGCTGTTTCATCCTTCTAGGACTTGTCAGTGATGCTACATCATACAGCTGTTTCGTCCTTCTAGGACTTGTCAGTGATTCTACATCATACAGCTGTTTCATCCTTCTAAGACTTGTCAGTGATGCTACATCATACAGCTGTTTTGTCCTTCTAGGACTTGTCAGTGATGCTACATCATACAGCTGTTTTGTCCTTCTAGCATTTGTCAGTGCTGCTACATCATACAGCTGTTTTTGTCCTAGCACTTGTCAGTGATGCTACATCATACAGCTGTTTTGTCCTTCTAGCATTTGTCAGTGCTGCTACATCATACAGCTGTTTTTGTCCTTCTAGCATTTGTCAGTGCTGCTACATCATACAGCTGTTTTGTCCTTCGAGCATTTGTCAGTGCTGCTACATCATACAGCTGTTTTCGTCCTTCTAGCACTTGTCAGTGCTGCTAAAGACATAGATAATATACAGATAAAAAGCAGTTTTTAGCAAAGGTTAATGCTAAAAAGATAAATGGGATCACTACCTGGTACCCTGTTGTCAGTGTACTGACCAATTGTATATTGTTTTGTTATTAGACACATTAATACAACCTAGTGGAGTTGTGAAGGGCTAAGAGTTCCCAATTTATCTATTGTGATGTCATAGCTTCATGCATCGTTTTGACATCACAAGAGGAACAGAGATAAAGTGAGAAGATTTTGCATAAAGTCTAATAAAATGTTACTTTTATGAATATTACCAACAGTTTAAAAGTTACTATGATTAACAGAATCTTACATTTGTTTCGATTTCATGCAAGATCAGATTTATGAATCTCTTCATGAACATCTTTTATCTTACCTTGCCACAGACTTGGTAAAATAAGTGGCCTATGGGACAGTATTGATCATCTCAAGTGTGAGATCATTTCCTACACTGTAACCATGGAAACTGTAATCATGTCTAAAAATTGCTAGCTTATGAGTGATGTGATGTTGGTTTTATTTTAACAACAAATTCTTATATGTGCTGCGGGGTTGTTAGGAGGGGAGTAGGGGAAGAAGCACAATGTGCATCCCTCAATCAGTAAGTTTCAGTGAAATACGTCCAGGGACTACTTGGAACTACCTTCTGAAGGAGAAAATCTTGAATTGGAGATGATCTGACCATGTTGTCTTTACTTTAGGAACCTTAAATATGTTGAATGTTTCAAAAGTTCTGGACTTGAGAATTTTTTTCTGCATTTTCACCTTTGAACTTGTGAGGTAATCTGATTGTATGTATGGTTTATGCTTCGTTTATTTATACCTTTTATTGCTTCAAAAGTTATAAATAATTGCACTTATTTGACCTTTGATCTTGAGGTGAAGGTCACAGTTATGTTATTACATGGATGCTGTACAGCATCTGGGGGTGATGCAGCGGAACTTCATGATTCATTGATATATCAGTTGAAATTTAAGGCCAGCACAGACTTTTGTCAAAATTTAGCACTTATCTGACCTTTGAACTTTGGGTGATTGTCAAAGTGATTTCATTACATGGCACCACATGATGAATATAGGATTCAAATTTCATCAATATTCTGAAGTTTTAGTGGCCTAATTAATGACACTGTGTAGCACCTGAAGTGATACCTATATAACTTATTAATATTTCACTAATGGTTCAAAAGTGATAGCCTGGACAAGACTGTACTACAGAAAAAAAACCAGGAACAGCCTGTTTTAATGTTTATCCAATTCAGTCAAGTCTGTAATTTGACAAGGAATAAATTCAAAAGAATTATGTGTGTGTATGATTCTGAGATATCGCAACAGCACATGACATATTTTGACCAGCTATAGGTATAGAGCTAATGACCAGTGGAAACATTTGCTAATTTATCTATCATCCTTTCTTTGTTATTTACAGGATTTACAAATTCCTCACAAGTATCCAGAACACCTAGTAATAGTGTAAATTCCCTCATAGGAAGATGTAAATGTCTTACTCCGAGGGGGTATTAACATTCACAAGGGTGTGTTGGGGTATCCACCTGTCTCAAACTCAGCTGGTGGCTTTCCCTGTTTAACAGTTTTCTTGTAAACTGTATAAAATAATAAAGATTCATCTCTTGATACAGTTGGGCTCAATTCACCTATTTTTCTCCACTTTTACTTCGTATGATTTTTAAAACATTTAAAATGTTTTTTTCTAAAGAAAATTTGAAAATTATTTGATATTTCATTCCAAAGATATACAATATTGTTATAATCCTGGACTTGGTTTTAGAGTCCAGGCAGAGACCTGGTATGGCATTCACCTGTGATCAGCGACAAGATGGTGGCTGTTGTTGAAGAAATTGTGAAAGAAATTGCATACCTTGATGATAATATGAAATTTTTACACTGTACAAGACATGACAACATCAAAGGACATTATGTATGGATACAGTCATGGTTTTGTGATTTCAGCAGTACAGTCATGGTTTTGCGATTTCAGCATAGTTATTGAGGTACCCAAGAGATGAGAGCATGTTTTAAGCTGACAGGTAAATGTCTACCTGGCCATTTCTACATAAATTTCCATATTCGTCAGATCATAACTCCGTCAATACTCTACAAATCTCATTCATCAAACATTTATTGAAAAGATAAGACATTTCTCTTAAATATCAGAAAACGTAATTTAAAAAAAAAATATGTTCTGTTTTCCCTTGTCTGTAGTTACAACCTTACACAGCAACATATATATAAAGTCTGTGGGTTGGGAATTTGTGCCAAGTTCCTGTTGCTCCAACAGTCATGAAAAATTGCAGTCAAGGTGTGAAAAGTCAATTAAAGTCTATTTGGTAATCACTTTGTTCTGAACACACCTTGTTCTCTTTAATTCATTGAGCACACCTTGTGAAAATAACATTGTTTTCTGTCAGGAGACACAAAGACCCATTCAAGTATTGTAACAAGATGGCAAAATTTTCTCTCCAGAATGATTTTTTTGTCTATTTTTTTCCTTCAAAACAATACGCGAGTACGCACAATGGGCAAATATTTATTGTATGGGATTATTTAATATCTCTAAATAATGAATAAGGACTTGCATATATATAGCTCTCATACATGTTATTAGGATGGTCGGGTGGCGGAGTGCAAACGCACTCACCTTTCACTTAGCCGTCTGGGGTTCGATTCCTGGAACAGACGTGAAAAGGTAAGGGGTCACCAAGTGGATTTTCTCCCAGTACTCCAGTTTTCCCCACAATAAGACCCCACGCAGGCTTACATCCAGGCCAACAAGAGTGATTAATATAAGTTGAAATAACTTGTTTCACAATTGTTATAAACTAAATTATGTTTATATCATACTTTTATTCATATATACATGTATATGTTTTTCATTGAAACTGTTACTATAAATGTTCACCACGCACAGTGTTTTAAAATGGAAATATTTTTACCCTGGTTAATTGACGATTAAAACAAACCAATCATCAACACAGGTACTTGTACATTTCGCAGGCTGTTTAATGAAGATATCCCATGCATGCATCTCGGAGTTCAGTTACTTAAAGGTATTTTACTCTGTGAGGTTAATAAAGTAAATCATGTGGAGGAAGGAAAATAGGACAGGAGGATGACTAGACAGGGCAGAAGGATTACGAAGCTGGTTGGTGAGACCAGCCAAAAGAATGATGAGACAACACAAGACCATAACAAGACTATACCAGAGGATGACGAGACTAGGCAAGACAACAAAACTAGGCAAGATGGTGAACAGACAGGGCAGGAAGTAATAAGGATAACAAGGATGATGAGACTTTACAAGGAAGGTAAGGAAGAGGATAATGAAGAGAATGAAGAGAACACAGAAGAAGACGACAAGAGAAAACAGGAGGATAATGAGGACGAGGAGGACATGATAGATTATGATGATAATAAGAAGGATGAAGAGATTTGGCAAAAGAATTACAAGGACAAAGAAGAGAATGAGCAAGAAAATGATGGGGAGGTTAATGAGACTGGATAACCTGAATTATGGACAATAACACAACACACACAGAGACTTGATCCTTGTAGTCGCTCACTGTTATATGTTAACAAAAAATTTCGTAATACAAGAAAAACAGTTACCGTCATTATATAAATCACATAGTGTACTGCTAAATGTGCCAGAGATCATCAGTGTAAGAAGAACTATTTGGGTATCAAGTTCAAGCGATACTGAATATCACTGCTAATGCAAAGTGGGCCAACGTGCAGTTACACAATGAGAGAGTGATAATAGATGGTTACAGGATACAGGATATTTATCATAATACCTCCTGGAGTGTCCCCTATTGTTTTTCACCAGGTCAAAATTTCAAAGATCACAAGAGGCAATTGGTAAAAGGTTTTTGGGTCCACTAATCTGTTTAGTCTTTCAACTCCGCTATCCAGTTTGTTTTGCTACTTAATGCTTTGATGGAGACTTCTGGTGTTCTCAATTTGTTCTCCACAGACTTCTGAAGAAATATGAGTCGCTTTCCTTGTTTTGCTTTTGCAATTTTTTTAGGTTATCTGGTTCAATGGACCGATGAGTTCATGTCATGGTGTGGGTTCAGTCACCTGTCCTCAAATTTTCTACCAATTGCTACTTATTGTGAACAATTAAGTAGATTTTGACCAAATTTGTACAGAAACATCCATAGGGAAGTGAAATAAACTAAGTATGCCTCCATAGGCCTTAGGTGCAGGGCCCATCAAATCCTTCTCCTTTTTGTAGGAATGATGAAATTTTGTCCAAATTTGGTCTGAAGTATCTTTGGATGAAGGAAAATCAATACTGTGTAAATTGCAGGTCTCAGCCACTTGGGGCAGAGGGGTAGGACCCAATACAGGAAACAGAGGAATAGCTTTAAAATTCTCCTTTCTCTTTAGGAATGGTAGGATTTTGTTCCAACTGGATCTGGGGCATCCTTGGGTGAAAGGTAATCAATATCATATAAACAGTGAGTCGAGGCCAGTTAAGGTGTGGCTCAATAGGAGAAGAGAAGAAATTATTTCAAATTCTTCTGCTTTTGTAGGAGGATTTGGATTTTGACCAAATTTGATCTGAAGTATCCTTGAGTGAAGGGGGATCAATTTTGTATAAATGTTGGGTGTCCTTATTTGGTTTTAAAATCTCTTTTTTTGTGACTCATTTGTTTAATAACTTGTCAGTGTTAAATGGTTGTTTCATACATGTATTTAGTTAAAACCTCTTCCTTTGTTGTGTTGCATGAGAAATGATAAATGTTTAAGGCTATATTTCAAGTTTGAAGCCAATTCCTGGCCTTTATTTTACTATGTTTAGGCTTGTATATAAATTTAACTTAAATTTATAAATAATACTTGTAATGCAAATATACTGACAGTCTGACACTTTTAAATCTTGAATGGTCAGTTTAGAAACTAAGGATTTTGTCCTTACTTACATATAAATCCATAACTTACATTAATACTTACTATCATTTTGTGATATTATTTTTCTCTCTTCAGAGAGAAGGACTAACAACTTTGTTCAAAAGAATGACCTCCGTCCATTTTCAATGTCACAGAGGATAAATACATTACAAACTTTTAACAAATTCTTCTGAAAAACCAAAGGCTTTGGCTGATTAGATTTGACCAGTAACATGCTTTAATAAAGGACTACCAAGTTTGTTTATAAAATTGACCTTCATCTACATTAAAGGTCACTGGGGTCAAATATGCTTAAGAATTCTAAGAACAATTTCTGAATGATAACAGAAATATCCAGGATGGTTATATTTGGTCAGTGGCGGATAAAGAGCTACCGAATTACCAAAACGCATTGGTCATTACTTATAGACAATTTTTACTTTTCTGTAGCTATATTATAGCCCATATACAAGGTTACAGATGTGAGATGAAGTGATCCTCTTGTTTTTAGGTTGGCATCTATAATACAGTGCAATTGTTTACATTAATTATAGTGGGTGAAGACCATGAGATAAGAAGAGTTTATAATGAAAGACCAAATCAGTGCTATCTGTGAAAAGCCAGTCAGTAGATTAATAAGCAGCCCAAAATGACGTCCATTTTGTTAAATTAGGAAATGGATGTTGCAATTCTGCTTGTATTTCCATAGTATTCTTACATACCAGTGTATAATAAAATCATACAATAACTAGATTTTGACCAATAAGAGACCTGCAAATTTCAAGTATTTTGTTTAATCAATCAAAGTGGAAGTTGTAGTTATCCTAGTAGTGTCGTAATAAACCAACATGCCAAATTTCATAAAAATTGGGAAATATCTATGTTTCAATCAATCAGGTTTTAAGACTTGCTTTGTTAAAATGGAAATGAATTTCTGTTTTCCAATAATAAACATACATAAAATTTCATCAAAATTGGACAATATCTGTACTTCATTCAATCTGAGATAAAGAAATGACGGCCATTTTAGGAAACAGATGTTGCAGGTTAGTTTGTAATGTCATGAAATACCTAAATACAAGTTTCAAAGAAGTCGGACAATATCTTTCAAAGAATGAAATGTGTTTCTCTGGCAGTCATATTGAGATGAATAGCAGACATATTCATGGCTGTGTGGAAGATTAATTTATAAGCCCGACTTAAACAATAAACCATCCCTCCCTGCCACACCCATTCAAACTTATTGATGGAAATACTTAATGATAAGAAAACCATTTGAGGATCTGTTTTCAGTTCTTGAAGATTTGTTTATTTTTTTTTTTGTTTGTTACAGGTGTTGTAAATGTTCATGAACTGGTCTTCATTGAATGTACTCAATGATGGCACAAGATATTTTTATTAAGCACCTATTAGCAAATATCATTTGAAAAAGATCCCAAAGTATTATTAGATAGCAGTCAGTTACAGGTGGATAATGGACAATATGCTTGTGCTGTATTACTGTCGACATCCAAGATGGCTGCCTGTGGGCCACCTTGATTTCAAATCAGTCCAAAAAAGGTACAATGCACAACTAGGGACCAAAGGAAACCAATATCTATGAAATATCAGAAGGATCCATCCAGTACTTCCTCAGATATAGCAGTAACAAGATTTTACTCTCAAAATCCAAGATGGCTACCTGTCAGCCATCTTGATTTCGGATCAGTCCAAAAAGGTATAATGCATAACTTGGAACCAAAGGGAACCTGTATATGAAATTTGAGAAAGATCCATCCAGTACTTTCCAAGAAATAGCAGTAACAAACTTTTACATTCAAAATCCAAGATGGCTGCCTGTCGGCCATCTTGAATTCGAATCAGTCCAAAAAAGGAGGAACAATGCACAACTAGGGACCAAGGGGAATCTGCATATGGAATTTGAGAAAGATCCATCCAGTACTTTCCAAGAAATAGCGGTAACAAACTTTTACATCCAAAATCCAAGATGGCCACCTGTCGGCCATCTTGAATTCGAATCAGTCCAAAAAAGGAACAATGCACAACTAGGGACCAAGGGGAAACTGCATATGGAATTTGAGAAAGATCCATCCAGTACTTTCCAAGAAATAGCAGTAACAAACTTTTACATCCAAAATCCAAGATGGCCACCTGTCGGCCATCTTGAAATCGAATCAGTCCAAAAAAGGTACAATGCACAACTAGGGACTAAGGGGAAACTGCATATGAAATTTGAGAAAGATCCATCCAGTACTTTCCAAGAAATAGCAGTAACAAACTTTTATTTCCAAAATCCAAGATGGCTGCCTGTCGGCCATCTTGAATTCAAATCAGTCCAAAAAAGGAACAATGCACAACTAGGGACCAAGGGGAATCTGCATATGAAATTTGAGAAAGATCCATCCAGTACTTTCCAAGAAATAGCGGTAACAAACTTTTACATCCAAAATCCAAGATGGCCACCTGTCGGCCATCTTGAATTCGAATCAGTCCAAAAAAGGAACAATGCACAACTAGGGACCAAGGGGAAACTGCATATGGAATTTGAGAAAGATCCATCCAGTACTTTCCAAGAAATAGCAGTAACAAACTTTTACATCCAAAATCCAAGATGGCCACCTGTCGGCCATCTTGAAATCGAATCAGTCCAAAAAAGGTACAATGCACAACTAGGGACTAAGGGGAAACTGCATATGAAATTTGAGAAAGATCCATCCAGTACTTTCCAAGAAATAGCAGTAACAAACTTTTACTTCCAAAATCCAAGATGGCCACCTGTCGGCCATCTTGAATTCAAATCAGTCCAAAAAAGGAACAATGCACAACTAGGGACCAAGGGGAATCTGCATATGAAATTTGAGAAAGATCCATCCAGTACTTTCCAAGAAATAGCGGTAACAAACTTTTACATCCAAAATCCAAGATGGCCACCTGTCGGCCATCTTGAATTCGAATCAGTCCAAAAAAGGAACAATGCACAACTAGGGACCAAGGGGAAACTGCATATGGAATTTGAGAAAGATCCATCCATTACTTTCCAAGAAATAGCAGTAACAAACTTTTACATCCAAAATCCAAGATGGCCACCTGTCGGCCATCTTGAAATCGAATCAGTCCAAAAAAGGTACAATACACAACTAGGGACTAAGGGGAAACTGCATATGAAATTTGAGAAAGATCCATCCAGTACTTTCCAAGAAATAGCAGTAACAAACTTTTATTTCCAAAATCCAAGATGGCTGCCTGTCGGCCATCTTGAATTCGAATCAGTTCAAAAAAGGTACAATGCACAACTAGGGACCAAGGGGAAACTGCATATGAAATTTGAGGAAGATCCATCCAGTACTTTTCCAGAAATAGCGGTAACAAGAAGTGTTTACGGACGGACGGACCACGGACGCAGGGCGATTTGAATAACCCACCATCTATTAGATGGTGGGCTAAAAAGTAACAAAAAAAGTTGGATTCATTAAATTTTCCCTATTAAACACAGTTTTAACTGTTTTTTATGTTTTTAAATATATATTGACTTGGTGCAATTTTGATAATGTTTTCAAAGTGCATTGAACTTGTCCAAAAATTAATGTGAACTGAATTTTTCTTTCTACATGCATAATTTTTTCAAGGTGGGTTGCAACATCACATGTTATAACCCATTTTGACATTTTTTTCAAAATGTGTTGACTTGATCCAATTTTTAATGCATTTTGAATATTTTATTTTTCAATGCATGTGAAGCTTGTCCCAAATTTAATGCAATGTGGACCAAAATAAAATATTCAAAATGCATATTTTTTTCAAAGTGGGTTGAAAACACCATACCAACCCAATTTGAAAATCTTTTTCAAAGTGCATTGATTTGATCCAGATCTAATGTAATTTGAGATAATTTTCTAAGTATGTTGACCCCAATAAGGTAATAGTCTATGATAACATGTGATATTTGTATGCAGGTTTTTAACATGTACAGGGTATATTTATTTCGAAAGTGGTCAAGCGTGACCAAATGATTGATAAAAGTATTGCCACAATTTTTTTCATACCTTGATACTTTCAGGTAAGCTTATAATTGCTCAACAATCCCAGAAAACTCACATATCGCTGATTTGACCAAAGTTTGGTTTCTTCATTGAATCAATAAGGTATGGAGACACTTGGCAGATTATTTGAACTTTCTTGGACCTCAATATCCTAAAAACCCAAATATCACATCAACTAATCACAGACTTCCATATTTACCTTTGGCCACTGTCTACTCTCTTTCTTTTCCCCGAACGTCGTCCATTGCCAGTATCGGACTTGACCACGTCAGAAACATCACTCATAGGGCTGGCAGCACGACCAGATGAATTACTTTGGATATCATCATTTATTTTACTCCGTGATCTGGTCTGGTGGACAGATTGGCCAATACCTATCCCTCCAGAAGTGGAGCTTACAACCTCGAATATTGGTATTGAGGTTGTGCCCTGATTTACAGCAACTTGATTTTCATTGGCTGTTTCATCTTGAGTGGGTGTGGCCGGTGATTCAAAATTCTCCTCTAATTCCACTGAAACATACGAAACAATCATTAAGTATAATTCCCCTTCAATCCACACTTACATATGTAACATTAACTCTTCAAATTTTACTGCAGTACTTTAAAGCTCTTCTCGTCTTTTTCTGAAACATACTCAGGATATCAAATCCAATCCTCAAAATCCTACTGTTAAACACATAGTTGAAATTAAAGGAGTAACTATTAAACAGGACTTATACACAAACCTGCATTAGGAGCTGTGTTATCATTTCTGGCAACTTCTTCCCCTTGTGATGTCACTTCCTGTCCTTGTGATGTCACTTCCTGTCCTTGTGTTAGGTCAATATCTGGAGTGATATCAACCATCATCCCTATAGTGAAATCTGTCTCCACTGTTTCTGTTTCTACTGTTTCCTCCACTGTCATTTCTTCAACAACTAATTCTTCATAACTCTGACTGGAGAATGGTTGCTTTTTCTCAGTATAGATAGAAGTGAATTCATCTGATGTATACCTGTAATGAGATATATGTATACCTGTAATGAGATATATCATAAAGCCTTTTATCTGTTTTAAAAAGACCCAAGCACTGCCTGAAACATGCAAAACTTGTGTGCCACAATGACATTCTTTTGAGAGCATCAGGAAAAATAAAATGCACAGAAGTTTTGAATAAATAGTTAGTGCTGCAAGAAATTAAAACAAGACCTCTGACAGGAACATATGTGACTTCTTGGTTGGAAAAGTAATCCCAAGCAAGCACTTTCAATAAGAAAGCACTGTATGATGTATGAAATTTAAGTTTGATTAGCCAAAGGAGTCTCAAGTTATCACATGGAAATATAAGTGCAGACAGATGCATGCATGCCCGGACTAAGCCAAAATTAATATTCCCCTCAAACACATATCACAAGGATCATATCATTTGTGATTAACACAAAAACTTCACTGCAATCTGTACATACCGTCTTGTCCTGGTTCGCTGACGTCGCAGAGCTTCCTTTTTCTCCTGCACTTTCTGTTTAGTGAGTTCTTCCTTTAATTCTGCTTTTGTTTTTTTCTTCCTTTTTTCAGGAGAATCTGGATACTTCACATCCATGGGAGTCTCAATCTCTTCCTTGCTCACATCTGACATACATGCTTAAGATTTTTAGATATGTCAAATTATTGAATAAATCATTATTCGATTATTACTATTTTTCTTTTTTTTTTTTTAAACTGTAGAAAATCCATGTTTTTATTTTTTGATACAGTAAATTATCATTTATACAAAATAAACTTTTCTTAAGGCAACAGCAATTTTGACAGTAAGATGATACATGGAGATGTATGTGATATGAAATTCAGTACTTATATAAAAACAAATAAACATCCACAGGCATAACAAAATGTCCTAGCATTTTCCATATTTTGAAATACATTATCTAGATTTCAGTTGTAACTGTCTGTAAGATTTTAATGCCCCATTGCCAAGGCTTTGACTTTAGACCCCTGAATTGTAACAATGTTGAAAGTTTAATGTTATTGATAATTAATCATTGTGTAAAGTTTGACCAAACATCCATAAAAAAGAATGATGCACTGTATTTAAATTCAATCAGTTATTGATTTTCTATATGTAGCAAGGGTGATGTTGGCCTTGACCTTGGGCTTTTGAAACACCAAGAAATCCAATGTATATCCATATGTATAGAGTTTGACTAAACTGTTGCTAGGCACTTACATTGTATCAGGATGCAACTAGACACAATGTGACACAATGAGACTGGACACAACGGGACCTGACCCCTCCCCCTTTTATCTTAATATGGTCATAATCAATAAATATATATATACAGGAAGGTAAAACTTAAAACTTTCCTGAATCAAAAATAAAAATCAATTCAATTTTTTTGATAAAATTGAAAACCAGTCCATTCAGCTTTTTTCAAAATGTCATATCAATATCTATTCATAGAAAGCAATAAATTCCCAATGCCATTGCCTTAAGCTTAAATGGTTACTAGAAGTAAACGTTTTGATAATTACTCAAGAAATGGAACAAACACAACTTATAAAGGGCCATAACTCCAGTGATTCCTAATACTGTAAGCATAAAATTAATCTTTGCCATTTTACCCAAGATATTCAGGAGACACAAAAAGCCCACTCATCTGGCCTCCTTCTTCAGTGATAATAATATCTTCATCAACCATGGAACACAAGTCAAAATACAACCCCTAAAGTTTATATATAGGACACAGTATGAAACGAGATGAAATATATCGATATCGCCACATCTCCACTTAAAGAATTTCTTCCAGAATCAACAACCTGTGAAGTTCTTTGTGTTGTGGTTCATCTGCTAGGTTTCAGGAGCATCAGTACATTCTACATTCATTTACAGCTGGTTGCTGAAATGTTGTTTGAAACATGTTTGCAAATCAGCTGTAAAAGAATGTACTTTTTTGGAAACATGGCATCAGGAGTTGCTCCTCTTCTAACTATTTATTTTAAATTTTTGTCTTACCTTTCAAATCTTTGTCCATTTCCTCTTCTTTCTTTATTTCTTTTGACTTCTTTCTCTCCTCTCGTAGTTTAGCCTTCTCTTCCTCACGGTCCTTACGACGTGCCTCTAATTCTGCCCTTCTCTGTGCTCGCTGAACATATCTTTCCTCCTTCTCTCGTGCCTGAGGTCAAAAGGTCAGAATTAACAGGCCATTAGAAGGGACATGATAAAGAAAGTAGTGTCTACACTTCAATAAGGCTAGGAGACCAACGCGTTATCACTGAATAAAAAATAGAAGGCAGTTTTACTACAGGCAAATAATAAAGAACCTGTAGTCATTTCTACTGAACGGTATATATGGGTAGAGAGGAGAGAGAGGGGGTGGGGGCGGGGGGGTTGGGGGTTGGCTTACTACCTAATATGGACTTACTGTCTAACATGGACATAAATACAGTATTTATAGGGATAGTCCATCCCCTGAGCCAGAATTTGATACATCTAAATGGTTGTATTTCTCTATACAAACAGTAAATAAGCACTAATATCCATAAAGATAGTTGAAAAATAAAGAAAATACCATAGAGTGGAAAGTTTTTGCATGAATTTAATGTGCCAGGCCTCAATCCAGAATGCAAAAATTTTAAATTGTCAAATTTTAAATCATCAAAATTCAAATCACCAAAATTTTAAAAATAAAATAGAAAATAAAAAGATGTCCCAAGTATATACTGTCTTTCCCCAGAACTGAGAAACTTTCTTTTTACAGACATGCAGGAATACTGAGATAATAATTTAATGACTGTACAATACATACCTATGTATCAATGAGTTAATCATAAGAGAAGTTTACATAAATAAAAACTCTAGCTTGTCACCAATGGCTAAATCTATAAATTGTCAGATAATTACTTTTAGATTTCAGTGCAAAATTGACACATCTTATGAGAGCTAAGATTTCTCGCTACATGATAATTATACCACTTACGATTCTGGCTTTGCGTTCCTCTCTTGTCTCCTCATCATCACTGTCGCTGTAGTTGTACTGCAATGATATCAGGCGTCGTGGTTTTCCTGGTGTCACAGCTTGGGGTTTGACATTCTCTGCCACTTCTGTGACCTTTGGTGGAGTTGTAGCCTTTGAAGATTCTGTGACCTCTGCAGATTCTGTGACTAAATCTGTCACAGTTGCAGGAGACACTGTTTGAGGCTCAGCAGTGACAGCTAATTCTGTTTCTGTTGTTGATGTCTCTGATTTAGAGGGTGTTGTCTGTTTCTCCAATGGTATAGGTGACGATGCAGGTGATTCATTCAATGGTGACGTAGCTGGCCGTGGAGAAGTAACCTCAGGCAAATTGTCTTCACTGGTGACCATTTCATTCTCTTTAATTTCTGCATCAATCTGGTTTTGGACTTATAAAAGAAGAGAAAGAGATGGGGATGAATCTGTTGAATTATGATATTAATTATATACATCATAAGAGAAAAGTTATCAGCAGTTTTGAGTTCTTCGTCTATGGAATCAATTTTTCAGGTTTTTGGCAATGATATAATATTTTCAACAACTTACAATGAATGTTTAAAAAATTTGAGACTTTTGACAGTGGGACAAAATTTAAGTAGTTTTTTACTATTAAGCAAAGTATTGAACTATCATAAATGAGATCTTGTTTTAAGTTTTTAACTCTGGGACTAAGTTATGGACTTTTGACAATGATATGATATTAAGGATTTTTTCATCACTAAATATTTTCTTTTTTTTTTTTTTAACCATGGAGAAAGTTTTGCTTTTCTTTTACCATGAAGTAACTTTGAAATAACCATTTCCTACAACATACCTGATTCATCATCACCATGATGTGGACTATAGCACGGCGCTGGAATGTCATCATCTGAAAGGTCACTGGACAAACTGCTTGAGCCACCTTCACTGAACAGGGAGAGGTCACTAGTGTGGACTGAGCTAACTGACAGTTCAGACATGTCCGACATCTGGTCATCATCACGATTCCACTCAAATTTGTATGGACGCTTTGTATCTCTGTCCTCCTTGGAATCCACAACATTCTGACCAGTGCCATTTTCATCATCAGCTGTCTTGTATGTCTAAGGGAGATAACCATGTTCTCAGAGTTACTGACATACTTCTCATTTCTCAACCTAGTCATTAAGATTTAACTTCTTTCATAACTAGAATCAAAACAGGCTTCTTACACTTTACTTTTTCGCAATTAGCTCCTGAATTTTAAAAAAATGCTGTAAAACCACAAACAAACGCTGTATCAGTCTTTAAATAAGCTGCTATTTTGAGAAAGATGCAATTTGTTGCCATTGCTTCACCTCTTGGCCTTATTATAGGACAGATAAGGATTTTTTTGAACAATAGGAATTTTGAATCACAACACCATTTACTAAAACATGAATTACATGCATTTTATCTTTATAGAAAATCCATGCATTACTTTTCTAATGTTAGTTTAAAAAGTTAATGAAACACCCAAATCAGCATCTTATTACAGCCAAAGTAATGACATCATAATAGTGATCACATGACTAAAATGTAAAATTGTATCTAAAAATACACGTAAGTATGGGTATTATTCCTAACTTACTGACTGGGTATCCATACTCTCACTGTCTGTTGCAAACATAGTTAGATCTTGAGAGCTCTCATCCCCAGAGGTCTTCACATCAGAAACAACTGACTCACTATCAGACTTCTTCACTGGCTGTTTATTTTCCTCCTTTTTCTTCGGTGTAGGAGGCATGGCTGGTAGAGGTATATCCTCCAAGATGCTTTTTTCTTCCTTAAACAAAGACTTACTGACCTCTTGTTTAGGAACGATTTTTGGAACAGCTGGAGCTTCTTCCGTTCCGGGAGGAGGAGGGGTCTTTGGGATTGGAGGCAAAGGCGGCAGACTAGTTTTCGGTGGAGTAGGTGTATCAGCAACACTTGCACTGAGCGAGACTGATGGTGATGATACACCTAATGGACTCTGTGTAATAGCTGGACTAACTCCGAACTGTCCGAGCACCCCAGGAATGGGTGGATTTGTGGATGTTACTGTTGCATCGCTGCCAACAGAGGATGGGGTATCAAAGCCAGGGGGTTTGGTATAAATATTGGGCATGGTAAATCCACCCCAGGGATTTGGCATGTATGGAAAAGCCTGGGGAGGCATTCCGTAACCCAAAGGGAAAGGCATGGCCATTGGAAACGACATCATTCCTGGTGGGTAGGAGCTGATGGACGACTGCTGTTGCTGTTGTTGTGGAGTCTGCGGTGGCCATGCATTCCCTGTGAAAGTCTGTGGAAAGCCTGCCATGAGGGGAGGACTTCCAAAGGGTGTGACTGATTGAGGAAGGAGAGGTGTAGGCTGCTGTTGACTGGCTGGCTGCTGTTGCTGCTGAAAATCTGAAACAGATGGTGGATGTAATGATAAATATCCATCTGTATGTAAACAATTCACAATTACAGACCCTAACAATATGACAGTATGCTGCCATTAAGCTCCTCCTACACTTCACCAATGTCAATCTAACTTAACTTCATAGAGAAAGACAGATCACCTTTGTGAACATATCACTACATCACAGAAGGACTCCATAAAATTACAATAACGAATATGATAATGTCTTCTATGATTCATAAAGATTTCCATTCCTGATGGTACACCATTTATTTTATAGTATTCAAGAGAAGTAGAAAATATGTGCATTTGTCCAAAATTGTGAAAATTGTGAAATCTGTTGCAGCTGTACTAATGGTGACCATTTGCTTTATAGAGTGATAGGTCAACTTTTGTTCCATATACAAATATTGACTCATCTCTAATCATTCTCAATATGACAATGAAAGGTGGGCTTGACACAAGGACAAGCTGTACTAATTACCTGGGGGAGGCACACTCAGACTCATTAGACTCTGTAAATTCTGTTTTTGCTGATTTTTCTTTTGCTCCATTCGTTCCTTTCTCTTATCAGGGTCTATGTTGAGATGTTGACAAGCCACTTCATCGATCTTTGGCTTGATGACATTAAAAATCTTTGGATTGACAACTTGTTCTATAACTCTCTCCACACCAGTCGCCAACATACCAGACCTGTAATATACAATATAAATTCTCTACATACATCCAAGGGTGTGATAAAGGTGGTAGGTTGTTACTCATTACATATAATGATAGGAAAATGTGCACAGGGATTTTTGTGGATTTCTCTAAACTAAATCTTCTGTCACATAAGCATATATCCTAGAGGCTTTAGACAATATTTCAGCATGAAATGTTCAAAACTAAACTAGATTTTTTATGGGAGTCTTAAGCCAAAAAATAAAAAAACAAAACAAACTTATTACAAAATTCACTAAAAAGCTGCCAACCTGTTGTAATCCATTCAGGTGGTCATTAACAAGATGGGTTAGTAAAAGCTCATCAATTAAGTAAAAGTTTCGTTTTGATAAAGCCATCAGACTTTTATTCATGAATTCTGTTGATATTCTGTGCTGTGCTTAAATATTGACCATTTTCAGCCATAAAATTCCCTTTGCAAAATTTTGAAAAAAAAAAAAAAAAATAAAATATCAAGTGAGAATTAAAGAATTTTCAGGATTTTGGCAGGTATATGATATTGGTATTTGATGTGGCTATACATCAGGTGGTTGTGTTGCTCAGTGGTAAAACACTCATTTTCCTCCTGGGCACCTGAGGTGCGATTACCCAAAAAGGTCTGGTACTACGGTTTCTTCTTATGGTAAGAACCCTCATGCACTTTAATATGGGTAAGCAAGAGTGATTTTTATAAGCTTAAAGCATGTTGTGCAAATGTTGTAAAATGAAGTTCATATCTATATATAAGGTTGATAATTAATTTGTATTTTTAATTTGTAATTGTATTTGTAGTTGACATAGGCATGAAGTTTGTACTGTCAAATCTGGTGCCTGACTATAAACAATTACTGGTTGATCTGGCGTCGTAAGTTGTCCCTGAGATGGTTCTTGTTGAGGTTTGGACTCCATACTTGTCTTGTCAGGAAGCGTGACACATAGCCCTCTACTCTCTGACGCAGATTCTGAAAGGCAGGCTGAAAATGAAAACAGAAATGCTGTGAATGCTTGAAATTAACGACCAAAAAGACAACATATCTTTGCAACTTTCACCTCCAAATGAAAATGATAATCTAAAAATATTGTATTGTGAGTTTGACCATAGTGCTTAATTGTGATACCTATAATATCACATAACCCATAGCTATATACACCTCCATATGGTAACCATAAGTATTGATGGTATTATAATTGTGTAATAGAAGCAGAAAAGGCCCGTCCTTTTCCACTTCAATGAAGTATTGTGATATCTATTTGTAGTAATTTTAATTAACATCTGCTGCAAGAAGATATTGATGTGCTTATCAAAATTGTGTTGTTTTTTAAGTGTTGTAATTGTTTAAACTAATTGGGCATATTTAGAATCACATACTACCATACATAGAATATGCAGTTATCAGTCATACAGAATTTCGAGAATTTTATTCTCCGACTTAATAGAATTCTAAATACTTTGTGATAGTTTCGGGTACATGACTTTCACAGTCCTGTTCAACAGGCTCTTTATCCTCATCCCAGAGTATGTTCGTTTCACTATTTCCTATTTTCATATGGGCCACAGATCATACATGTCATCATTACACACTACGTTTCAATTTATAGTTCAAGCGCATCTACTCAAGTGGGATGATTTTTCGAATAAATAGCCAAATAAAACCAGATAATTAGATACGCTAAAATTGACAAAGCCCGAATGTTAAACACTGTTAACCGATTTTGCTTGTCAAGCTGCAACAATATGACTGGAATATCACCGTTCCAGTAATTTTAACACGATAAATTGTGTAAACTGTGTTCTACCTTTGTATCGACATCGGCTAGGCAGTCTCTCCGAAACTGATCAAAGAGCCCTTCCGATTTCAGTTTATCAAGAATGTCGCGCACAACCTTTGGGTCGGCTTCTGTGTCCTTTCCAATGTTCTTCGTTGACATTCTGACAGAGCGATTCTAGCCTAAACGGCTAAATTTTCAAAATGCACAGTTGTTACGAGAAAAGAACATAAAGTTTTAAAAAAATTGCCCCATGGCCTATTGGTGGACGCCATTTTCACAATTAAGGTGCGTTCGACTAGATATATATGGGTTATCGTTCTTGTTTGCAATATTGCAGCCATTATGAAAGGAAATATTTTGTATTCCATTTTTTGGTTAGTACCATACACAACATAGATGCAAATATGCAAAAATAGTTAAGTTAATTGAAAATTAGAATTTAAACAGAGAAATAAAAAACTTTACATCAGTCAATGTCTTTCTCACAATTTTCATTATCTTGCATTTTGTCGGAAACCCTGTTTTTATGTCGGAGTGCCGAAGTAGAATTAAAATGTCAAATCAACTGCGACATGTAAACATGGATTTTTGGAAGCAATTTTTTTTTTTTGTAGAAACCGGAGAAAATCGAATATATTGCTATCATCAGGTCAAATTATTCTAACGTTCTATCCATGTTTCCCAGTTTATCCGGATCTGGAACTGACTTCTGAAACTGATCGATAAAAAAGTCAATGAAACGTCACAATAAATCGGAGTTAAAATATCGTTGAGAGTCTGAGGGGATCAGTCAGCAGATCGTTGGCCAACGTAAGCTTAGTAGTAGTTTATTTTGTTTCTTAAAAACTGACCGATCTGTCATATCATAGTTTTCCCTTTTTTAGTATTCATCATGACGGCATTCGACTGGCCTCCCGTATGTTGTTCAGTGAGGTAGCTACCAGATAAAATAAGAAAACACACTAAGAAGACCTCTCCTCAAAATGACGATGCATATTCCTTCATATACTTCTGTATTGCAGTTAAACCCAGAACGTGTAATTCTTAGGGATAAGAAACTGTCTGTTTCTCCTTTGTGATGCTATAGTGGAGAATTTCGAGTCAAGTAGCCTTACTGTTTTCATAAACCATTTGTCAGAATACAAAACTAATAATTTAAAAATAAACAGTAGTGGATTGTGCTAACTTTTGTGACAAATAATTTCCTTTAACTTAATATTAATGCATATTTTAGCTATTTACACGTGAAATACCACCATATATTGTGTGCCACTTTCAGTGAATACTATGCCGGAAATAATCTTTAAATAAATGGCATTAAAAAGCCGAGTAATTTTCTTATTGACTCATGTAAGTTTCGGGATACGTCACTTTAATTTATAAGTATAGTTTTTGTTAGGAAAATGATACTATTCACTGCATTGATCGTCAAACTGGCTCTGGTAAGACTGGTCATTGCTAACTCCACACTAAGGACACTAGATATATATATCAGATCAGATACCAAACGTGATGGTGATTGGGATTCTATGACTTCACGGCTCAGTGAGTATTTATAAAAGCTTAAGTCAGAAAGGTCTCCACTGGGCCTAGTTTCTCATCCCTCCCTATTATACGACCCTGGTTCGACTATAACCCTGATTTGACAGTGTTTAGAACGGAAGCGGGCACTTTTAAGCGAACGTCATGGTGGTCGAGGAACTAGTTGAAACAGCAAATAAATCGCTATTAATCCACTAGAAACGAGTAAGGTCCCCAGAAATTTCATCTAAAATATTATTTAAACCAGAGACGTATATATCACATATATACGTCTCTGTTTAAACTGAAGGCATGATGGTGTTTTTGTCTGTAAAAAGTGGATGTTTCGGCAGAGGTTCTAAATATGGATGCCGATGTAACAATGGAACAAATATTGTTCAATTACGTGTTCGATACAGAACTTCAATTTCTGGTTTGAATTTAATTTCTTAAAATAAGGCCTGTGCAATTATCCTAACAAGCCAAACTCTTCCTACACCGGTCCGTGCATAGCTGGGACGTAACCTTAGGCCTAGTCTAAATTCCACTGTACACGTAATGCTAAAGTCATTTATTAAAACCAAGTTTTAAATAGCAAAATGTGACCAGCATTGCCACTGAAAGAGGACTGATGTAACACTGGAACTAGTGTTTTGTATTTCGCGCCATTGTGTGGTCACTGAGGCGCACTGTTGTTGATAAACACGAGGAGTAGTCATGGACGCTCACGTAGAGAGTTGACAGATCTAGAGATGGACAGAAGGAAAGACACGGTCTACTGGACGAACATGGAGCTGCACGTGGTGTGTTAGTAAACAAAATCACACTGTAAGATGACGAACTCAGCAAACAGAATATACGAAGGATGTGTTCGGGACGACCTTCCATCACTGGAATCGTCCATCATCCGTGTGTTCTCGAGCTCCACGTTCACGGGTGAGCTATATTTGAATGACGAGTATTGTGTATGTAAATTATGACAACCGCAGATGCGCAATGGTTCAAACCGATTTGTAAATATTTGTTTTTTAAATGTTGTTTGGTGTTGGTATTTGTGATAGTACATGTCATGTTAAATTCTGAATTACATTTGACTATAATAAGCTTATAATATGGACACAACTTTCAGATCTCTTTAAGCAGAGCTGATTATTAGGTCCTAATCACACACGTACAAGTCTTTCTGTAATCGATAGCCCAGTGGGTGTATTGACAGACCAAGCTTATTAATATACCAGTTCAGCTTTAGAAATAGAATTTGTGACAGGTATATGAAGCTTTTGACACAGTGACCTGAGGCCTTGTTACAGTCTTAGAGAATATTGATGAACCCTGGTCTGTATACATGTATGGTTTCCAGAAATTTCAAGGGGTTATATATTTTATGAAATTGACAACCCTCCATCATGTACATCAGAGGGGTGTTGTTTTTACAGAATATTGATTGAACCCCCCAGAACATTTAAGATCTTGTAAAAAGACCACCATAAGTGTAACAACAACGTGGTCGTGGACGCTTACATCATTTACTATCAAGTCTCTTAGCACATTATGATATTACATTTCCCTCTCTTTAACGAAATAATAAAGTGCATTAGGACATTAAATGAATTTAACCAAATAATGGTTTTGTCTGATGGTGTCTCTAACACAAATGAAGATCTCTGACTACAGTCCTGTTTACTGAGTATCTCCATTAATTTACGTAATATCAAATAATTTGGACTAGAAATACACTGACTTAATTATAAGAAATAGAACATAACCAATAAATTTGATATAAGCAGAACCCTGTTCTGCAAGACTGCACGGGGATTATTTTGCCCCAAAACACAGTGCAAGTCTTAACTAAAGACATGTTAACATTTTAACAGTTCTAGATCTGATGTTAGAACGCTAAAGAATTATGCTCCAAGGAAGCATCTCAATCTCCTATAGCTTCTACCCTTGGAGTGATCAACAGTACCAAATCTGTAATAGGAAAGAGTAATGAAAAACACCGAGCCACCGCTGGGGTTTGAATTAGTGACCCTTTGGTCTCTAGCCAGACACTCTACTGCTTGACTTAAGGGAAATTCCCACTAGCTGAGGCTAGTAAGGCGACCTGCACTCTCAACTATTACAGTTGCAAATCTGATCAGTATGCAATATTATCAGACATTTATAGAGAATGTTAGACCGATATTAAGCAAATAAAACCCTTTTCTGTATGTTATAGCCCAAAGAGTTATGGAAAATCAGTTCACCATGTTAAAAAGTCCTCCCTGTCATACTGGTTTTTTCTCAAGGAAATGATGTCACATTCCTGATAAGTGCTGTCAGAAAAAACAGTGACTGAGTTTTCTTTTCTGTAATCTTGTATATCAACATCAACTCCATACACCTTTTATAGATGTACTGCAGCGTGTTTCAGTCACAAATGTCTGAAACAAGCTGCTTATTAACACAGTGAAAAAGTGTTGTTTTCCTAAAATCATAGGGGAAAAATACTAAAAATTAAAGAAGTTATCCTCCAAATGTTAATGAACAATTGATTGCCCTTACAAGTTTAATAATGCATAGCTTCTCTAAAACACAAAAAAAACAGAAAATCATCAAATTATCATTGTGTATTATTTCTATTGGTTATGTCTGTAGTGTCCAGATCTGTAAAACATGAGAAACAAAAAGCCTTGAAAATAATTACAGGTTACATATAGGACTGACATTGGTTTGTATGTTATAGATAGGACTGACCTTGGTTTGGATATTATAAATAGGACAGATCTTGGTTAGGATGTTATAGATAGGACTGACATTGGTTTGGATAATATAAATAGGACAGATCTTGGTTAGAATATTATAGATAGGACTGATATTTGTTTGGATGTTATAGATAGGACTTACATTTGTTTGGATGTTATAGATGGAACTGACCTTGGTTTTTATGTCATAGATAGGACAGACCTTGGTTTGGATATTATAAATAGGACAGATCTTGGTTTGTATGTTATAGATAGGACTGACCTTGGTTTGAATGTTATAGATAGGACTGACCTTGGTTTGGATATTATAAATAGGACAGATCTTGGTTAGGATGTTATAGATAGGACTGATATTTGTTTGGATGTTATAAATAGGACTGACATTTGTTAGGATGTTATAGATAGGACTGACATTTGTTAGGATGTTATAGATAGGACTGACATTTGTTAGGATGTTATAGATAGGACTGACATTTGTTAGGATGTTATAGATAGGACTGACATTTGTTAGGATGTTATAGATAGGACTGACATTTGTTAGGATGTTATAAATAGGACTGACATTTGTTAGGATGTTATAGATAGGACTTACATTTGTTTGGATGTTATAGATGGAACTGACCTTGGTTTTTATGTCATAGATAGGACAGACCTTGGTTTGTAAGTTATGGATAGGACAGACCTTGGTTTGGATGTTATAGATAGGACTGATCTTTGTTAGGAGGTTATAGATAGGACTGACCTGTGTTAGGATGTTATAGATAGGACTGACGTTGATTTGGAGGTTATAGATAGGACTGACCTGTGTTAGGATGTTATAGAAAGGACTGACTTTGATTTGGAGGTTATAGATAGGACTGACCTGTGTTAGGATGTTATAGATAGGACTGACCTTGGTTTGTATGTTATAGATAGAACTGACCTTGGTTTGATTTAAGATATCTATAACTTTGTGTAAAATGTTGCAGATATGTCTGTGGAGAGGAATTTTCTCATGAAGAAATCCATTCCAAAGATTCGAGATTACTGCTTCATGAATGGACTCACTTTTCAGGTGAGTACAAGAAATTAAATTTACAATGGAACTTTATTTTGTATGGTTCTCTGGTAGGTATCTTCTGATATTGTCTGTTAAATATATTCCAGTTGGTGGACATGCGATGGGGTGTACGTGACGAGGCCTCCATTGACCACACCACCAATGAAGTTGTTCTGGGCGAAGTTGAGAAGTCTAAAAGGATATCACGTGGACCGTACATGTTGGTAAGTCGGGGACAGTGGTCTTAAGGTCAGAGAGCAGAGCAACAGATAAATGGTAGCTGGACAGTGGTATGAGGGGCTGAGAGCAGGGTAGCAGATAATTGGGAGTTGGGCTCTGGTCTTAGGTTCTGGGAGCAGGGTAGCAGATAATTGGGAGCTGGGCTGTGGTCTTGGGTTCTGAGGGCAGGGTAGCAGATAAATGAGAACTGGATATTGGTATTGGGGTAAGCAGGGTAGCAGATAATTGGGAGTTGGGCTGTGGTCTTAGGTTCTGGGAGCAGGGTGGCAGATAATTTGGAGTTGGGCTGTGGTCTTAGGTTCTGGGAGCAGGATGGCAGATAATTGGGAGTTGGGCCATGGTCTGGGATCAGAGTAGCAGATAATTGGGAGTTGGGCTGTGGTCTTAGGTTCTGGGAGCAGGGTGGCAGATAATTGGGAGTTGGGCCATGGTCTGGGATCAGAGTAGCAGATAATTGGGAGTTGGGCTGTGGTCTTAGGTTCTGGGAGCAGGGTGGCAGATAATTGGGAGTTGGGCTGTGGTCTTAGGTTCTGGGGGCAGGGCAGCAGATAAATGAGAGTTGGGCTGTGGTCTTGGGGTCAGCAGGGCAGAGTTGGGCTGTGGTCTTAGGTTCTGGGAGCAGGGTGGCAGATAATTGGGAGTTGGGCTGTGGTCTTCGGTTCTTGGAGCAGGGTTGCAGATAATTGGGAGTTGGGCCAGGGTCTGGGATCAGAGTAGCAGATAATTGGGAGTTGGGCTGTGGTCTTAGGTTCTGGGAGCAGGGTGGCAGATAATTGGGAGTTGGGCTGTGGTCTTAGGTTCTTGGAGCAGGGTGGCAGATAATTGGGAGTTGGGCTGTGGTCTGGGATCAGAGTAGCAGATAATTGGGAGTTGGGCTGTGGTCTTAGGTTCTTGGAGCAGGTTAGCAGATAATTGGGAGTTGGGCTGTGGTCTTAGGTTCTTGGAGCAGGTTAGCAGGAGCAGGGCAGCAGATAATTGGGAGTTGGGATGTGGTCGTAGGTTCTGGGAGCAGGGTGGCAGATAATTTGGAGTTGGGCTGTGGTCTTAGGTTCTGGGAGCAGGATGGCAGATAATTGGGAGTTGGGCTGTGGTCTTAGGTTCTGGGAGCAGGGTGGCAGATAAATGAGAACAGGATATTGGTATTGGGGTAAGGAGCAGGGCAGCAGATAATTGGGAGTTGGGCTGAGGTGGTTGGTTCTGGGTGCAGGGTAGCAGATAATTGGGAGTTGGGCTGTGGTCTTAGGTTCTGGGAGCAGGGTGGCAGATAATTGGGAGTTGGGCTGTGGTCTTAGGTTCTTGGAGCAGGGTGGCAGATAATTGGGAGTTGGGCCATGGTCTGGGATCAGAGTAGCAGATAATTGGGAGTTGGGCTGTGGTCTTAGGTTCTGGGAGCAGGTTAGCAGATAATTGGGAGTTGGGCTGTGGTCTTAGGTTCTGGGAGCAGGGTGGCAGATAAATGAGAACTGGATATTGGTATTGGGGTAACGAGCAGGGCAGCAGATAAATGAGAACTGGATATTGGTATTGGGGTAACGAGCAGGGCAGCAGATAAATGAGAACTGGATATTGGTATTGGGGTAAAGAGCAGGGCAGCAGATAATTGGGAGTTGGGATGTGGTCGTAGGTTCTGGGAGCAGGGTGGCAGATAATTTGGAGTTGGGCTGTGGTCTTAGGTTCTGGGAGCAGGATGGCAGATAATTGGGAGTTGGGCTGTGGTCTTAGGTTCTTGGAGCAGGGTGGCAGATAATTGGGAGTTGGGCCATGGTCTGGGATCAGAGTAGCAGATAATTGGGAGTTGGGCTGTGGTCTTCGGTTCTTGGAGCAGGGTGGCAGATAATTGGGAGTTGGGCTGTGGTCTTAGGTTCTGGGAGCAGGGTGGCAGATAAATGAGAACAGGATATTGGTATAGGGGTAAGGAGCAGGGCAGCAGATAATTGGGAGTTGGGCTGAGGTGGTTGGTTCTGGGTGCAGGGTAGCAGATAATTGGGAGTTGGGCTGTGGTCTTAGGTTCTTGGAGCAGGGTGGCAGGGTGGCATGTGGTTCTGGGAGCAGGGTGGCAGATAATTGGGAGTTGGGCTGTGGTCTTAGGTTCTAGAAGCAGGGTGGCAGATAATTGGGAGTTGGGCTGTGGTCTTGGTTCTGGAGCAGGGTGGCAGATAATTGGGAGTTGGGCCATGGTCTGGGAGCAGGGTAGCAGATAATTGGGAGCTGGGCTGTGGTCTTGGGTTCTGAGGGCAGGGTAGCAGATAAATGAGAACTGGATATTGGTATTGGGGTAACGAGCAGGGCAGCAGATAATTGGGAGTTGGGATGTGGTCGTAGGTTCTGGGAGCAGGATGGCAGATAATTGGGAGTTGGGCTGTGGTCTTCGGTTCTTGGAGCAGGGTGGCAGATAATTGGGAGTTGGGCTGTGGTCTTAGGTTCTTGGAGCAGGGTGGCAGATAATTGGGAGTTGGGCTGTGGTCTTAGGTTCTGGGAGCAGGTTAGCAGATAATTGGGAGTTGGGCTGTGGTCTTAGGTTCTGGGAGCAGGGTGGCAGATAATTGGGAGTTGGGCTGTGGTCTTGATCTTGGTATAGGGGGAAGGAGCAGGGCAGCAGATAATTGGGAGTTGGGCTGAGGTGGTTGGTTCTGGGTGCAGGGTAGCAGATAATTGGGAGTTGGGCTGTGGTCTTAGGTTCTTGGAGCAGGGTGGCAGATAATTGGGAGTTGGGCTGAGGTGGTTGGTTCTGGGTGCAGGTTAGCAGTGGTCTTAGGTTCTTGGATAGATTGGGAGTTGGGCTGTGGTCTTAGGTTCTGGGAGCAGGGTGGCAGATAATTGGGAGTTGGGCTGTGGTCTTAGGTTCTGAGGGCAGGGCAGCAGATAAATGAGAACTGGATATTGGTATTGGGGTAACGAGCAGGGCAGCAGATAATTGGGAGTTGGGCTGTGGTCTTAGGTTCTGGGAGCAGGGTGGCAGATAATTGGAAGTTGGGCTGTGGTCTTAGGTTATGAGAGCAGGGCAGCAGATAAATGAGAACAGGATATTGGTATTGGGGTAACGAGCAGGGCAGCAGATAACTGGGAGTTGGCAGATGATTGGAATGAATTTGTTTTCCTCTAAGAATCTAGTACTTGAATACTTTTGTTTTTAGGCCTTTCTTGGTGACAAATATGGCAGTCGACCTATGCCAAGTAAAATCGAGGCTGGAGAATACAAGCTGTTACGGAGAACGGCAATGAAGCTGGGCTATGATATCAGTCTAATGGATCAGTGGTTTAAACGGGATGACAACGCTGAACCTGCCATATTTTATATCGTCCCAATTACCAAGATTCTACCAAATTACGACAATGACTTGGAAGGGTTTGAAAAGCAACGTGAAAGTGTAAGCATCTTCTGTGTATAGTGTATAGATGGTAGTATTGGCTGGGAATTTAAATTCAGTATAAGCATGGTCTTCAAAGTGCTTAAAATGACATACCAAGCAAACATTTTGTAGTGTGTAAAAATCTCCAAAAGTTCCTGTGTATGTGGATGCTAACGTAAAGATATGTTTGAAAACTTAATCCCAATGAATTGGAGTTAACTAAGACAAACATCAATATTTCGCCTCCAAAATTAAACATCTATAAAATAACATAAACAATACCACAACTAGTTATAATTTTCATATATATCTGTTAAGTTTTACCTTTCAAGTTGAAGAATTTTAAAGAAATAGATTTAAGCAATTATTTCTCGGACATTAAATATAAAATGTTTTTCAAATTGTTCAAATTTCTTTTCCTTTCAATCACAGGTTTTGAACAATCTTGTAAATCCAGTATCAATAATTATCATAACAGAAGCCACATTTTTTGGAAATATCAATTATAATCTTACATCCTTGTATCAGCTCCTGTCTTTTGTCCACATGAAACAAAGTGCCAGTGAGCCTACGGTGTGCTGTAAGATTTGTCGTCTGTTCATCAACCTTAAACATATTGCATTGAAATATAAGCAAATGGGTACTCATATTTGGCTAGTGGGTACCTGGATTTGAGTTGTATGAAGTTTCATTATATGAGTGGCCTTGAACTGTTTAAGGTCACAGGGGTGAAATGTGTTCAGAATTAAAAACAATCTTCACAAGGTATGGCACAACCAGATTCTTGATATTGTGTCTACAGATACCTACGATGAAACATTATATTGTTTTCATGTACATGTATACATAACCTTGACATATTTTATCAGAGTAATTAGATTTAGAATTGGAATTAGAGAGAGAGAGAGATTTTTTTTTCTCTTTCTTGATCTGAAGGCCTGTAGTCTAGGGCTTGTGTTGTTAAACATTACTGATTCAGAATGCCTTAATCACTTTCAACAAATTTTGTTTGTAGCATCCCTTAGGAATTAGAAATCGTTTTGTCTTGAGAAAGAGTAGTTATCCTAGATGCTTATGGACTCAAAATCTAAATTGTAGAAATATTTAATGATAATGCTTGAAAGGAGAGTATGATCATGATAATTAATTACTAAAATATTCATCTAAACAA
This sequence comes from Ylistrum balloti, assembly GCF_031769215.1. Taxonomy (NCBI): domain Eukaryota; kingdom Metazoa; phylum Mollusca; class Bivalvia; order Pectinida; family Pectinidae; genus Ylistrum; species Ylistrum balloti. The sequence goes on along the minus strand of NW_026782111.1, from coordinate 794,430 downwards.
CACATACCATTTGGGCCTGTTTTATTGTGTATGAAGATATGTTATCACACCTAGATTCAATGTCATGGTTACTATGTATCACAGGACAGGGAGAAGTGGTCCAGTGTGGATGCTAAGCTCACCAAAATGTTTCGTGCTGCTGCTGGTCAAGCTTATGATGAAGGCCTCATCGATAGAGAAACACGACACAAGTATTTTTACTCGGGTATATAACCAATTCATACAAATATCAAAACCTGTCTATAAAGGCCAGTCAAAGAAACAGCTTGAAATGGCCTTTATGAGCAGGTGTTCTTTCTTTACTTGAATGTTTAAATTTTCAGTTTTTTTGCATTACACCAGGACCAAAATAAGCAGCCTTGATAGATAGGAGTCTTTGTTATATAGGTTTGATTATAATGACTTACATTATGACAGGAGTTCACTCTCAATTTCATATCCCTCTTTCTAACCAACTGTAAACATTTTATTTTTTGTTGATGTAATTTTTTTTTTTTTTTTTTTTGAAGTTTTATGAAAATTTAAGATTTTCTTTTCTCATAAAAGGTATGAAACAGGCTTCGGATTTCTCAGGTTTTAAAATTTTATCAATTTAATCTGTTGTCAAAATATACAACTTTACTGTATATCTTTCTTTGGGGCCATTATAACTCAGACTAAAGAGCCTCAAGCATTTCAGCCTCAGGTGGAGTTGCTTAGTACCTGGTCCGAACCCTTCCGACAGTGTTTTATGTTTTTCTGGAAGTTTAGGTCATGGACTGTGCTGTAGTGGTTGTGTCCCTTAGCAAGACACTTTGCTGAAATTACTCTAGATAGCAAGCGAAAGGCCTCCTGTATGTTGTTCAGTGATGTGAACTCCAGCTACTTTTATAAGAGACCCTGTCTCAAAATGGCCTTGGCTGTTCATGTTGGATAAACCATTAAATCCGCATAATCTAACGGAAAAAATCTGTTAGATATTGTACAAAATAAGGATCAATAATCTGAAATGTATGTGAATTCTGATTGAGTTCTGTAACATAAAACAAACATGTACTACACATTAATTGACTAGACAAACCGATTGCTTTGCGTCCCCAAAGTATTTTCATCGGTGAGATCTGGCCCCATTTCTGTAAGTTCTTTTGTTTTTATAGAAGAAAGAAATGTCTATTTTTGAGTTTGATTACAGCAGTAGTGTTACTGATAAAAGACTATTTTCATTTACAGTGACAGAAGTGGAAATCACATCAGGCATACTTCAACCAGAATCTGTGAAAGACAAAGTCATTTGTTATTTTCGTTCGTTTTTGGATATCAACATCAACGACAAGCTTGCCTGTAAGTCACATGACCAGAATTTTTTATAATATTTATCTCATGTGTAATGTATCAACTTACAAACAAAAGAAATATCCTTGAACTTGTCTTGAAATAACTGGAGTCAAAAACTAGGACACTATGTTACCTTACAATAACATTAAATAGTTCCATATCTTGCTTTGTATGAACAAAATAACTTCCAAATCAGTCCAAGGTTTTGGAGATCTGGTTCCCCTCTCCTCCACCCCCACGCCAGGACTTATTTTCAAAATAGATTAACCAGGTAAATAAATTCTGAAGTGTTGTCAAGTCACCATATAAACAATACAGTACTGTGTACCTGGGGAAACAGAGATTATCTTATTTTGATATTTGAAATTTAATTTAAGCTTTTTGATTTAAAAAAATCCTAAATTGGCTCACAGATATATGAATCAATTCATACTTCAGCTCTGCTTTAACAAACTTTAGTCTACTTTTTATTTTCAAATGATTGGCAAAGAAGTGAAAGCTATGCGGTGGCAACAGCTTTCCTATATACAGTAAAGCCATTTGTAACTTTGTAGAGACTAAATGTTCGGACGGGACAGTTCATGTCATGAAGTCAAATAAAATGTTCTTAAAAAATTTAAAATGATAGGCAATAACATTGATTAAAGGCATATAGTTTTGAAAATTGAAAGAATAAAAGTTCTGATTTTTGAAATGTACAGGGAGATTTACAGATTTGATAGATGGCGCTGTAGATGATGAAGCCATGGAGTTGAGAGAGAGGCTCAAGTTCACGCAGGTTATGCCAAAGCTTGGCCCAGAGGAGATGCAGAAGTACAGCCTATATTGGTAAGTTCTAAATAACAGAAAATCAGTGTGTAAGAAGCTATTGATTAATAAACACATGGCTGTGATTTTAAATGTGGTATGGGAATAAATTGTGAAAGGTTGTATAATATTTGTGAAAAGAAAAAATCAAGTGTATGTATCATGTTTGTGTGTGGGGAGATTACTAAGGTATTGATGTTGGGGAAAATAACTTGATTTGTATAAGGGTAATGTAACGAAAGGGAGGCTGTTTCATAATCATTGTAAAATAAAGTTTATATTTCTAAGGGAGATAACTTTGTATTGTGAGGGGAGATAACAAGCTGTTTCAGTAGATTAGATAAAGGAATGGAGATAACTTCATGATGATACAGAAGATAACTGGATGGGGTTGTAAATGGAGATGACTATGCATGTCTATAAAATGGTTAAGTAAAGGAAGGGAGATAACTATGATACAATTTCGCTTGCAGGACCCCCGTGGGAGTCGACACCAGTAATGAAGATCACATGACCTACCTCAATAACATGTGTGAAGATTTTGAAAAAAAAATGATGCGTATGATTGAAAAATCATTGAAATTGAAACACAGGAAACATTTTGGTGTCAATGAGAAAATGTATGTGGAAGTTCTGCAGCACTTACATTTTGCCAAACATAAAAGTCAAACGTTTTGTGGAAGAGCTAGCTTGCTTGAGACAATCCGACAAAAAATGCTGATAACCCATAAAGTTGCAGATGCTGAAGACCAAAGTGATGATGAAGAAGACAAAGCCGTTAATGATGCTGATGCTTCATCCAATGTGTCCTTGTATCAATCATCAGACGGACAGATCTCCCAGAAAGACTATGATGCACTCAAACAGATACAAATGGAGCATGAACAAATTAAAGGGAGTTTAAAACAGCTTGGTATTGTTTACAATCACGCTGACATTGATCTTGATCATGAAAACGACCCAAGCCGTAATCCAAAAGCAGAATTGATCCGCTTGCCTGCAATAAAGACATACTGTCGGCCAATCGTTGTTTATGGCCATTCTGGGTCTGGAAAAACATCGGTGATGGCCAAGGTAGCTGAACTGAGTAAAACTTGGTTTCCAAATTCGGTGCAAATTGTCCGGTTTTTGGGAACTTCAGCAAATTCTTCTTCCATCCGTGATGTTCTTTTAGGTATTTGTTTTCAGATCTGGATGCTATACAAAGTGAAACCCCCATTAAACCTTGACCTTGAAAGTGATTTTATCTTCCTTTCCCAGTACCTGACATCTTTGCTTTGGAGGATTAACACTGAGAAAAGACCACTCCTCATCCTTCTGGACTCGGTTGACCAGCTCTCAATGTCTGATCATGCTAGTGCTATGCATTGGCTGCCCAATAAGGTGCCCCCCAGTGTTCGTATTATTGTATCTACCATACCAGAATATGAATGCCTAGAAAACCTTCGCTCTATGCTTCCATTACAAAACATGGTTCATGTTTCGTCATTGTCACAAGAAACGGCAGAGAATATGATAAAAAACACTCTTGAATCCAAAAACCGTCGACTTACAAAACTTCAGTGGCGCCACCTGCTTGAAAAGACTGCTAAGGTTGGGCAGCCACTTTATGTGAAGCTTTTGTCTGACCAGGCTGTGACTTGGAAGTCTTCGACTGCGATGTCGAAAGTCAATGTCGGCAACAACATCAAGGAAGCCATTTTGCATCTGTTTCAAGCCACAGAGAAAGAACATGGAGAGATCATAATTAATCATTTATATGGTAAGAATACGGACTAGTGGTTTGCTTCTCTCACATTAAGCCTAGTCGGTCTTTGCGGAAATTCTAGCTCTGATTCAGGTAGTGAGCTTACTGTAAACCACATAGATTTTATTTAGGGATTTTAGACATATTCATGGATACATGATTTCTCAAAGGCTGATCCAGAAATTACTTTAAACACCAATGATAAGCTGTTAGATACCAGGTCTCTGATCTCGGTAATCAAATCAACATAAATGCCATTCAGGGTTATTTGTGTACAAAAATTTGGAAGGATTTGAATTTGAAATTATTTTTCGCAGAAATTATATTTTCGCTACTTAATGGTACATTAACGTGACTGAAAATTTAATCAGTGAAATAATGAGACACATGTGTATTTGATGTTCTTTTATGTCAACATTGCAAATTTGCTAATTCTTTAAGGTATAATTTGGCCGTTTATTGTGAAATTTTTAACTTAAAATTATCAGTTATATGTACTGCCATTTTTTGTAGTAGAATATTTTTAAGACAGTCCCCTGTGTAATAGTTGTTATATTTTTCGTTGCTAGGTTACCTGTCTGCCGCACGTGATGGCTTGTCGCTTTCGGAGATAGAAGACATTCTCTCCCTTGATGATGAAGTACTACAAGACACATTTTTATACCACCTACCTCCAGACCCAGAAAACGTCCGCTTCCCATCGGCTGTACTCACTCGGGCACTGTCAAATGTTTTAGACTATCTCGTCGAACGAAGGTCTGGTGCAACATCAGTTTTGTCCTGGTACCATCGCCAGTTTACAGAGGTAATCCTTTGTTTGTGTTATATAAACCTAGAGTACGACATCTGTGTGAATGTGGAGATTCCAATGAGGGAAATAAATTTTTGAATTAAAAATCCTTCTCCTCTAGAATGATTAAAAAGATTTTAAACAGATTTCATTGAGATCATCATTTGGTTGGATGAAAGATTCTCAATATTATTTGCACTGAGGAAAATAGATCCTTTTGATTGTTGTGTTTGCTGTAACATCGTATAAGATTTTGTATCAGTTTGTGATGACTTCCCTTTGTGGTGGCTCTATATTATTTCAAATCCTAGCTGTCCTGGATTTTATTTTATTATCATTTTTTAAACATAACATTTTCCATATCATGACCAGATTTAGGTTATGCCAAAAAAAATGACCTCTTATAATCATTGCTATTAATAGAAATTTAAGTAAAGATAGTTTAAATTGAGGGGAAGGGTTAGGAGTTTCTTCTGTTTTTGAGGATGGAATTATGGTTAAAACCACGAAAAAAAACCCCAAATAAATTAAATTGAGAAAGAAAAAGTATTATATTCCTGATCTCTACAAAAAATATATTCCTTGTAAATCAAGATTTTAATGAAACCACAAAAATTTGAGCCATTGAAAACGTGATCCTTTACTGTACCAACAGATGATGTAATATTGTCCTGTTTATATTCTGGTTAGGACATAACTTTGAGCCAGACATTTGCACTTATCAAAGGAAAAATAAAGTATAATATTAACAAGTACATTCTCCTAGATTTTCCTGCACATACAACAAGCTGGCCCTTACAAGTATTTTGTTTTTGCAGGTGGCAGCAGAAAGGTATCTCTCTAGAGATCGAGCCATCAAGATCCATGCCACATTGGCTGACTTTTTCCAGGGAGTGTGGTATAAAAAGAGAAAACCGTTGAAGCTGTACAAAAGGAAAACAGCCAATTATCCAAACTCCATTCGCTCGGTACCAGATCAGCCTACTTTGTATTGTGCAAACATGTACAACACACGCAAAATTATTGAACTGCCTTTCCACCTGATAAAATGCCAACGGTACCAAGTATTTCGTGATGTCATTGCTTGTGATTTCAGTTTCCTTTATGCAACATGTAAGACAGTAGGTATCACCAACCTCATAGAAGATCTCCGCCTGTGTTTGGTTGCCATGGATACAGATGGTTACCTTGATGAGGAGGTTTACAATGACATCAAATGTGTGCATGAGATTTTGTTGATGGGTGTCAACATGATTCGTAAAGACACCAACAATCTTCCAATACAGGTATTCACCGTAATCTTTATTCGCCCTGAAAATTAGTTGTCCATTTTTCCATTCTTCCATGTGCAGAGCATAATTTCGCCGACAGGTAAGCATGGATCATGAAACTTGACGTGTACATTGATCATACTTTGACAATGTGCGATATACCAACTCCATAGCCCACAGCCCCTTAATTACAGAGTGATTGCCCATTTTTAAAATTGTATGATTTAATGGGGATAATAACAAAAGAATTACCTGGTTTCTAAGGATTGCTCAAAGGTATATAAATATATATATTAATTAATGTAATGAATAACAGTTTATTAAAAAATATCACACAGTTGCTTTGTTTTAGCAGAAATTTGGTTTAGAAGTCAGAACTCAGCATAAATTTGGTTTAGAAGTCATAATCCAGCAGAAATTTTGTTCAGAAGTCATTACTCATTAGAAATTTGGTTCAAGAATTTGATTCAGAAGTCATTTCTTTGAAAGTGGAAATTTTGATAGATTGAGGTCATATTTCTTTGATATATGGTTAGAAGTGGACTATATTTCAAATTTTTTTGAAGCAAAAATCTGAATCACATCAAAGTTTCTTTCAGTAACCACTTACGGACTAATTGAGGAAATCATTATTGTTTATCTAATGTCTAGGTGGTCTCCAGGCTTGGTCGCACAACAGTGAAGACAACCTGGTTAAACAATCTTGTAAAAGGAGCATATGGATGGTGCAAAACTACCTCTAACCCAGTACTGTCACCGCAGTCATACTGTATGCCACAACCAGGAGGTGTTCTTAGAATCACCATTGACCTGGAGATTTTCCTGACGGAAAGTAAGTGTGAATTTTGCCTGAACATTTTGGATAAAAACACTACTTAGTCACAAGCACCAGGAGCATCCTTTTGTATGAATGATGAGTAGTGTGCCAACTGTCTGTCCGTTGTTAATTCTATGGTGTGGTGTCCAGTATCTGGCGTCCACCAACCACCATCTGTCAACTCTTTGTCAAAAAAAACTACATATCATAAAGGGCTTTATTGATTTTGACCAAATTTGGTCAGAAGCTTCCTTTGGGGAACGGGAACCAATTTTGTATTAAGGATGGGTGGGGCCCAATATGGGAAATAGAGCAAAATCTTATGTCTTTCTGCTGAAATAATGCTAGGATTTTGTCAGAATTTTGTCCTATGATAAAGAGGACTTTTATAAAAATGCTTTGGCTGACTTTACTGGGAGCAGAGGGGTAGTTAAATTGAGAATAGATATATTCCTTTAGAATTCCTTCTCCTTTAGCAAAGTCAGGTGACCAATACCTACCCTACATGAAGCCCAGATTTGTGAATGACCAGCAGTTAAACAAAATGCTGTAATTTTTTTTAGAACTATTTTCGACCTTAGAGTACATATGATTAAAGTGCAGCCAAAAAAGTTGGTTGATTCCATACCATCTTACACACTGCATACATCAGCGCCAGTATGCTCCACGCTGGTCTTTGTCTGATGAAGGTGACTGTGTAGTCATGGAAATGCCACACTCTAATCTTCTATTGGTTGTGTTATAGGAACTTCAATTCAATGGAATGCTGTTAAGTCTCTTAATTCAAATTACTTACATTTATTTTCAGGATTACATGAGTCATTGAGTCAAAATTTGGCCCAGTTTAGATCATCTCCAATCAAGTATAAATGTACCTAATTTAGTGCAATATTGTTCAAGCACAAAATATTTTCAGCATGAAAAAACACTTAATAAGATTCAATTAAGACATGTTTTTCAGATCAAGAACTTAGTATGTTCCATATTTCATTCAGATTCCAGAGAGCGTGACTTGGGCCACATTATGTATCTTCAAGAGGATGTCAATCAACTGTTTGTGCTGACCCCGCCCACATCGAGATTTGACGACGCCTTCATTCATATGTTTGACCTAGCAGACAATGGCAGCCGTGTGTTCATGAGCAAATTGACCAGGAATTTCATGGCTGTCAATTTTTTGGCTGGAAAAAAGTATGTATAATAATTATTTAGAAAAAGTCTGTGAGACATGTGACCGTTCTCTTTACCAATTCATACTGTTTCTCTATTTGACAAATTGTTTTGAATACAAATGTAGACCATGACTTTTGAATACTGAAATAATTACTTAGCTTAGGTATTTCTACAGTTTACATCAGGATTAAATTTTATCAAAAATCCCAAAAAGGAAATTGTTGATGTGATGACATTTATTTAGGACAGGACGCCAAAGCCCTGAGTAACACTCTCTACCCTCCATACAAATATCAGGGACATAATAAGAGTTGTTGTCCTTTGCTGCGGTTTCATTGTCATTTCTCTACTTCCTGCAATATCATTCTTTTCAAACCAGGTCAAGGTCAAGGTCGAATCTTGGTACTGGTGACCTTGAAAAAAAAATAGGTCATAAAGAAACACGGAGCTACTTAATTTCACAGTATATGAATGTTAGTGTAGTCATTAATACCAAATGAAGGGTAATATGTGTGGTTGGACAATACAACCAATTGGACCTCTTGATGAAATATCATTGTTAAGGTTTAACTGCTGTATGTGTATAAAATTTCCTCATACAACTTTGTTTTGTTGTTACCTAAAAATAAATGTGTATTTTGAAGTAAAAGGTTGGCTTCTTATCAGCAATAGGCTTATAAATAAAGAAATTCCAAAAAAATGCTGTTCTATTTATAGATACATGCACCTGAAGGACACAAAAGGTCATGACATGTTGTTCTTGACGAAGACAGCTGCTCCTTTAGTGTTTCCACATGAGGCACACAGTGTTACTGCATCCAGGTCTGGAAAATACCTCATCTATTCTAGTCGTAAGTTTAGTTTCAATCATTTGTTAACAAATGTGTAGACCAATTAAAATAAATACAGGTTTTTGAAAACTGACCATATACTGAATAATGGGCTATTTTTGCCTTACATGCAAATTTATCATTTGGTGTCAAATCTAGAATGTCTTATTTTAGCCATTTCATAAGTTCTTTCCATTGAAGAGAGGTAAAAAAAATTCTATCATGTACTGTATACCAACCATTCACCCCTGTTTCATTTTCATCCTTTTCATACATGAACAGGGAGGGTGAATTTAAGATAGGGGTGAAAATTTGTTACACTTAAATAATCCTTTTATATGATCCTCAGAGGGTGAAATGAACATGAGGCAAAATCAAGTATAATGGTACAAGGGCTTGGGGCAAAAATATCTTAGTGTATAGAATCTCTTTCTCAATGTTTGCCATGTAATCTTCTGGCAAAAATAGTGAAAAATTAGACATTCAGTCATTCAGTGACAAGATCTCTTTTTAATCAAGGTCTATTGATAGGAATTTGGGTCAGAGGTTGAATTTTATACTTCGTAATTAAAGGGTGGTCTCTCTATAGTCGGAGACTGTTGTGCCTGTAAAAGGAACAAACATTACATAAATCATACATTTATATTTGAAAACTATTTGCAGTGCCTCTTACTAATTCCTGGCAAATATTACCCAGATTTTAAAAGAGAAGCATTCTTGTGAAAATGGCAGAAGTTTATGCTATTTTGAAAAAGCTATTTCCAAATTCAACTCTTTTAGTTTCAGCGAACACTGTTTTACTTAGCATTAAGTAAAGTGTGCCTTTTGTAACTCATCTGATATGTTTAAATTTCAGTTTCCAAAGTATATGTTTGTCTCAGTGATGCTCGTGGTGGTGTTACCAAAATCAAGCATGTTTTAGAAACAGATCAACGGGAAAAGCCTGTCGATAACCCTGATGATGAAAAAGCTGAAAATGAAGGAATCAAGAAAAAAATTCCTAAGCAAAAGCCATGTGAGGTGGTTAACCTGCTTACCTCCCCTGATGAGAAATATCTAGCGGTATTTACCACTGTATGCGGTTACTACAAGATATGGAATCTGGAGACAGGCGCATTTCTATTTGAAGCTAAAAATCCAGATGAAAATGAAAAGGATTTCTTTAGCTTTTCACACTCAGAATATAATAACATTGGAAACGCTTCGATCATTACTGACAGTAACATTCTGATTTATCGCAAAGATGGTTACCGTTTAAAAGGTCAGCTTTGTGTGTTTGATATTGGACAGGAAACATTCCTATACACATTTGACAGTGGATCAGACTACAAGCTGACATTGTTGTCGCTTCACCCGACGCAGCGTTTTATATCTGCCGCTACGTCAGAAACCATTTGCAGTAGTGGCAATAACGGCAAGGAATGGAAAATCTGGGACATTCAAAGTGGTGAAATGGTCACCAAGGCAACAGTACCAGAGTTGTATAATGACAGTTGGGGCATGGATTGCTTGAAACTTTTTGGTTCGGATAAAATATTTACAGTGACATCGCATCACAGAACTAATGGAGCAATATCAATATCTTACTGTGGTAATGTGGACAATCCATCACCCTCAGCGATCCCTTTCTGTGTCCTAACTGGTCACACCATGGACTTGGTACAGGTGTTAGTGGTAAGTTCACTCACAACATCATGCTGTATTTAACCTGTAGAAAGCCCAATGTGCCAATTCATAATCTGTTGTTCAAGGTATGGAGGTAAGTTTTGCAAGATAAATACTGTTATAATGCTGAAGCTACCATGAGTATGGATGGGGTTACAACTAAAAAGGGGATTTAATCTTCATAGATATGGAAACTCTTAAAAAATAAAATCTTGTCTGCAAGTGCAATATCCACAGATATTATTATTTTGACTTTTATAATAATTGCTAGAAGGAAAGCAAACTTTTTCCTGGTTTGTGATTGAAATGCTTTTCCATTTCAATACATCAATGAAATAAATTCAGAATTATATTTCATTTCAATATCTCAATATCATAAGATGTTCTCTTCCAAGAGTTTTCTTTTAAGATGATTTTTGCCAAAGATTTTAAAAACATTTATGTAAATATCAAACAAAATAAAGTGCCAAAATCAATTTTTCATTTTTCCGTGTATAGAGCTCAGACATGAAACAGCTGATCTCAGCTGCCAAGGACAACTGTGTGAAAACATGGGACCTCGACAAAATTCTGACCAAGTTCAACAGAGCAACTCAGGGTTGCCATGACGATGAAGAAATAGCCTCAAAAATGATACCAAAGTTTGAGGAGGAGCTCAGACAGATTGTCACCACTAATTCTCTAGGGGTCAACAGGTTTGCTTGTTTCTGAACAGTCTTAAAATAGATCAAGTTTGTGCCAGGACATGGTAGCTCAAACTATTACAGCCTCAAATATATACTGTCATAACATACGTTTGTGTGAACCAAATTTTGAGGTTTTTCAAAATGTTGTTGGCACTTCATTGCTAAGCAGCACTAAATCCACTAATGCTGAAAAGTCATATGAATTTTTATCTTGGACATAAAAATTTGTGGATTTAGAGTTACATTGAAAATAAAACCCCTACAAAAATAAAAAACAGTATCATCACATAATACCCTATCATGAGAACCACACTACATCCATTCCCTAAAGTTTGTTGCAACCACAAAAGTCAACATCTAATAACACTGTGATTTGCTGAAGGATTCTTTTGTTTCCATTGTGATGTCATACCCTCATGACATCAGATGTACTATGACAAAGATTGAGATATAGAATGTGAATATTGAAAATTTAAATCTTCTATTGGTCTTATGGTTTACAATTTCGTGATTTTATGTGATGAACAGAATCTCACATTTGTTTCCATTTATCATGGGATTATGAACTTTTTCTCATTTTTATCTCACCAGATACAGTGTAAATATATACCATGAAAACGAAGTTAATTCTATGCAGAAATCAAAATGGTTTTTATGCCGCCGCCATTTATGGCTGGGGGCATATAGCGTTGCCCATGTCCGTCCGTCCCGTCCCATCCCGTCCCGTCGCATCCCAAATCAGTATATATCACCTAACAACTTCATTCGGAAGGCAATTTTCATGAAACTTCATACAAATATCAAGTATGGAAAGACCTCATGCAGTGTTGAATTTCTCGGCATTCTAAAAAAAGATGGCCACCAGGGGGAGATAACTCAAAAAAGAGGAACATCATCTTATTTCTACATAATTTGGTACTTGTGGGTTTTAAGGCATAAGGAACTAATATACTCCCTCATTTTTTCCAGAGAACAAAATTCCAAATTCATGTACGTTAAATCTTACAGACATTTTCTAGTTTTTATTTCTTTGAAAAAACATCCTTTTTTCTTAAAGTTTTCTGTGAAACTGCAAAAAGTTTGCACCATCGGAAAAATACCCTTTGCACTATTTATTCAAATGATGATATTTATTCTGTTTTTAATTTGATATTGTTACAGTCAGACACAAGAAATTTACTTAGCCCTTTCGAGTGGTGAAATGGTGATTGAAGATCTGAAGTCAAATCATATTAAGAGTCGCGTGAGCTTGACATCGGAACCGTTGTCCTTGCTGTTTGTAGGGTCTGCCAGTGACCTTGTGATAGCTGCCACAGAGAAGGGAAACATTGTTGTTTGGAACATAGAAACAGGTAACTTCTCCTTGATTTATAGCTCCACTCAACTTGTTCCCCTTAATCTTGAATACTGTTGACATCATACAATATGGATATGAATTTGTATATCCAGAATGCCCACAAAAGCAACCAAAATAAAATCCCACAAAAATAAATACTTTACAGTAACTTGATCTCAGACCTGTATAGATAACGGATTCTATGGTTGTCTGCTTACAGAAGAAATCCAACATTCTCTCACGTGTAAACATAAAGTGTCCTGTATGGCAGAGGCCAGTGATGTCCTTGTGGCAGGACAGGCAGGAATGGAGGCTAAAGGCAGTATCTGGAATATAAGAACAGGTGAGAAACAGAATCTCTTGCATTTCTGATTACTGGGAAGTTACTTTGAACAAATAATTGAGTTATTTAATAGATTGTGGATATGATTCCATACTTATATACATTGTCATTTGATGTTTAATTCAATCCATATTTAATGATTCTGCTGGATAGGGAAGATGGATCCTGTTGTTTAATGTATAAAGTTGATGTGACAGGTGATACTGACATTTTCCACAGGTCATACTAATACCACTCATACTTATATTAAATACGGTCTATCACACAGCTGACAGAGCATGCTTCAGTTGGTAGAACATGTAATATCATGTTGGAGACCTGGGTTTGATTCCTATTGGGCGACTTGGCAGGAATGTGTATTTTTCCCAGTTCTTTTAAACAAATTATTCTATTTGACAGGTGACCTGCTGAGGGAATTGTCCCTTCTTTACTCCTTCTATACAGTGGCCATCAATTCTAGTGGAACTAAGGTAAGCTACGAAACAAATAGTTCTAGTGGAACCAAGGTAAGTTATACAATAATCCTAATGGAACCAAGGTAAGCTACACAACAATCCTTGTGGAACCAAGGTAAGCTACACAACAATCCTTGTGGAACCAAGGTAAGTTACACAACAATCCTAGTGGAACCAGGGTAAGTTTTACAGCAATTTTGATGGAACTAATTTCTTATCTTTATCAGTGATATCAATGCTTGTCTCAAAATTATGTATTCATTCTTTTACTTTGCAAGTATTCATAAAATAATCTGGCCTTTTCTCTTAGTAGAATCAGGGCCTGTAATGACCAACCAGTTATCAGTGTTTTCATTAAGATTTGACCAGATTCTGAAAATCACCCTTGATGCTTGATTGTTCAGGTCCTGGTTCCCGAAACTTTCCTTTTACATGGTAGAGTTCATAATACACTTGTCCTTCCTGGTCAGTCTGACCTCCTATGTGTTTTTTTATGTTACAGTTTGTATCCTGTATGTTTGATTTCCCTGTGGTGGTCAGTGTTAAAGAGGACACAGAAACCGATATGATGGACATGAACATAATGGACACACAGATGTCGGCAGCCAAATGCACAGCAGTCAGTCCTGATGAGACCCTTGCTTTATGCGGCTCAATTGATGGTAGCATCCGTGTGATCGAGATGACAGGAGCCTATAAATTTCGACTTGGACAGAAATCGACAGTAGTCACAGCATTGTTCTCTCCTGACAGTCAGTCAATTGTGTCTGGTGGTTACAAATCTATCTACATTTGGAACATGCATGATGGCTCTCTGAAGTTCAAGGTTCGAAAACATGACAATTTTGTTCTCAACATCAAGTTTGATCAGAAAGGAACCCATTTTCTAACAACAGGCAGGGACAAGAAAATTGTGATTTGGGATTTTCGACGTGGCATCTCCCTAACAACATTCTATGCAGATAGCCAAGTCGATCATGTTGAATTTACAAAGCGGGGATATGTTGTATTTGTTCCTGAGGGTGTTTCGTGTGCTGCTTCACTAAAACCCAATGCGGTCCTCAAACAAATGCTGAAGGGAAAATACAACCTAAACATAGGTGCCAATATCACTGATGCACAGGGTATGGCTCTTGGCTTCTCCTGTCAGAAAATACAGGCCAACAGTGAAAGTGGCATGTGTGATATTTTGTAACCATGGAAACATGGAAGTGGCACATGCCATATTTTGGAATACATGACATGATATGCTCCAAGTTACGAACTTGTAACCAAGGTAACAATGAATGAAAGTGTGACTTACTTAAAGATTTGGTTACCATAGTAATGACAAAATTGGGATATTTTTGACAGGGTTATCATATTTCAAAAATAAATTGGACTTATCTAGTTACAATAAAAGTGGGACATTTTGAGAGATGGATACCATAGTAACAATTAAAGAGGGACAATTTGAAATTTGTTACCATAGTTAAACAGGAATGGGACTTTTCTAGACTTGGTAACATGGTCATTACAAATGTGGAACTTTTATAAACCTGGTAAACATTCTTCAAGAAAACGACGGGATTTTCATTATTTTCGTAACCATGGTTACAGCAAAAGTATAAAAGTACAAAATTAGGAAACATGTTCCATTGTAACCCTGTTTATCAGAAAATGAGACTTCTGTAACTTTTTTAAGATGGTAAAAATTAAGATAAATCCTGGTTTTGATTTGTCAACAATTGTATAACATCATTACTGAAATCATATATTAGAAATAACAACTGTAGAGGCAAATAATGACTTGATTATAACCTTAACCAGGGATGTCTTGAAACCATGACAACTAGTTGATTTGTGAGATTTTCATTATGTTATATTGTATCCACATAATAGATTTTATATGCCATGTTTTTTGTGTTGAGGATGTTAAGCTGTTATCTTTACAATTTATATTCTACTATAAGCCTATAGGTCAACACATTACCTCTGCCAATAAAGTCAGAGGATGGGCTTATTACTGGACATTAAAATAGGATTTGTCAAAATTCTTCCAAACATATATTTCTAGACTTGGGATTATTACTTGAAAAATGTGGTGCAGATTTCCTTTGTTGTCGGTTGTTTGTTATCTCTATTATTTGTTTACTTTATGTGCAATTTTCTCAAATATTGATTTGCCATCGACCCATATACTGCTTTTCTAGATTGTTATATGACATACTTTGTAATTGCATTTATGTATGGTAAAATGATCCCTTTTTGTCTAGCTTTGTCAATCCAGCCTCCATTTATCATGATATCCCAATCTCTTTTGGGTGTTGACAGAAAAATTGACCTTACATGTACGTATTTTACTTTTAACCTTAATAGTCCCCCACCAGGGAACTATAGTTTTGTTTTATCTCTATCCATCCTTCTGCCACCTGTTAACTGGACTCTATCTCCTACACTATTGGTTCACCTTGGTGAGGTGGTGTGTTGAGTATCAAAAGTAGGTCACTCTGACCTACATTTTGACCTTTAGCCTTTATCAATTGAACAGTTTGTCAGGGCTCTATCCCAAACACTACTAATCACTGGAATATGTAACATTTATTGCCGTTTTAGCATTTACTATGGAAGAACAAATTTGTCTTTGTGTAGATTTACCACAAAAGTGCTAAAATTTGATTTGACTAAATTAAGTATCTTTATAGCCGTTGGTAAGGAAACAGATTTTGTCCAACAATCCCCGCTGGTAAAGAAGAATTATTTTTGTCATATAACAGGTACAACATGTTGTTATAGGTGTATGGCTCCTTAGGAAATCAGTCTCGGTGATTATAAAAAAAAACACGATGTTTTTTGTCTGTAAATGTTTAACACTTGTTGCCATGTCATGATGATTTAAACATATATGACCTTGAGGTCAACTATTACGGTTTGCAAGCTATTTTCCAAAAGTTTAACTGGATTGAGCAAGACTCTCTAATACAGATTGGGGTTGCTCTCCAGGTGACATTTCAGTGACTGACTTGAATATTTAGTACATAACGACTTATGAAGTTGTATATTGTCTATGTCACATAGTCAACTCGAAATTCTATGATACAGCAGGAATGCGAATACTTTTTATGATTTCTGAGCTTGTCAATTCATTCCATATTTGATAGTAAAGCACAATGTAAATCTTACATTGGCTCCCCTTCCACACAGGATATCCTTGATTTTTGTTACTTGTAGTTACAGGATGTTTAGACATTGTCTCACTGATGAACATTAATGTTGCAGTAATATTGTATCAATGACAGATTCTTATTCTGGGAGAGACTTCCTTTTAGTCAGAATAATTATTATTACTTTTTTGTGGGTTTTAGCTTCAAACGAGTTTGAATGGATGAACTCAACTTCAACTGCACTTCCTGTGAAATTATTGCTCCGAGGTTATAGACAACCAGACTGTTTTTCGTATGTTTAGAGATGAAGTACCATATCTCATCTCATTCCATTCCCAAGTACATGTATTGTGTTGTTTTGAATTCACAGAAAATGTTTTTTATTTTTTATATTTCTTTATAAAAAAAAAATTTAAATTTTTTATATTTCTTTATAAAAAAATTTATATTTTATTTTTTTCTTTATCGAGATGTTTTTTACCTGCTACAGGGTATCATGTGTTATGGATTTTTGTGTAAATATCTATTTCATTCTATGAGATCTCTTTATTACATTACCCAAAGGGTCATGTGATGTTACGACGTGGCATTCACCCATCAATAATCCATACATCACTTCATCGCCTTTTAACACACCAAGTGCCTGTAAGCTTATGTCATCCATCAAATTTTTACTTTCGTTGAGCCTTTAAGCTAAAAAATGTAATGACGCTGTCCATATGGTGTAAAATTTTCAAAATCCATCATCATCATGCAAAAGTATTCTGCCAAAAAATCTCCTCTTGCCTATCGCTACTGATGACATATAATGCCTAAATATTCATATTATATAGTTGGTTATATTCAGGGGAATTTCATTTACAATATTTGTGATAATGCAAGAAAACTCAAAATTAAATACTCGACAAATGTTTGTACAATAAATCAAAATCTATGAACATATCTCTGATTTCTGTAAAAACATCAATACAAATTATTAGACTAGTGTGAAATTAAATACCCATGAAGTAAATCTAAACTAGACAAACAACCAAGTATATGTCGTTAAATAAATATGTAAAACATCGGTTTCCTTTTTGTGCTAATTTTTGCATCTTCATACACTTCAATTTTCCAAATTTGAAAAGGGATAGAGTATGTTTGGTGATCATAAATATTAATATTTTCTTCAACTTACTAATTATAATTATACCCAATATGACAATATTGCTTAATTCTAGTGTCCTGATAAATACTTGAATTAAATTTGAGTTTTGATGTGAGGATAAGAAAATTTACAGATATCAAATTTTTAATTGAAAAAAAAAAAAAAACAGACTCGCACAAATTGAGGGTGAGGATGATTTTATTTTGAGACTAAATTCAAAAACAAGATGGTCTCTTGGCAAACATCCAAGATATTTGAAGTTTAGTACCACTATTTTTAAGAAAGTACTTCAGACACACGTCTTAAATTTGGGTATTGTGTAAAGTAACTTTGTGATGTATGTTAAAGGTTATTGATGTTTACCATCATATTAGCTCTATTCTTAACAGTGAGGACTGTAAAAATTTGTCATAATCCATCAAAATTCATATTGGAAAAAAGTTTTCTTTCATTATTTTTCCAAAAGTACTGCAGAGACCTGTCTTAAATTTGGTATGTTAGATCTCATTTGTCCTTATAAGAATTTTCAGTTTTGGGTGTGGTTTGAAGCACCTGGGTGAGCATGTGATATTTGGTAAAGGTTCATTTTCAAAGATATAGTTCATTGTCAATAACTGTATTCTTAATAGTAAGCACAGCAAAAATTTGTGATAATCTTGTTAAAATTCGTATCAGCTGAATAGAGGCCATTTCAATTCTAATCAGTCTTACAACTGAACTTACAGAACAAGGGATGAAAAGTAAATACATAAACAAAATTAAAGATATATCCTGTAATCAGAATTGGCTTATCCAGAAGATCTAAGGTGTGTAAATCAATCCTTACTCAGTGTGGTTTGTGTTTCTCGGGAGATCATGTGTCATCTAGTTAATACTCTGGGTAGCATTGTAGTGGGCCTCCAGCATATTGTTCAGGGAGGTAACCACCAGCTACTATGAGGAGACCCTGCCTCAACATGACCCCAATGGTTGATGGAGGGATAAACCTGACATAACCAAAGCAGTAGTGAGAAACATTTAAAGAACAGACCATGGACAAAGAGATATTTGAACAGCTCTGCATCTGATGACAGCAAACGAAAAAAATATCTTTCACAAACATGAAAGTATTCTTTTGAAGTGCCATGAAAATTTTGAAGCTGCACCATACCATCTAAATATGATTTTACAAAGGCTTAGCATAAAGTGCTAAATTCCTCAATTCTGCATGGTTACTTTAAACAAATTAGATATTCCTGTCCTTGCCTTTACTTGCCATTATTTGAACTATTCAGGTTAACAAGAAATATCTACAATAACTAGTAAATGTTGTTTCAATAAAAGCTGTTCAGACATTTCAATTTCATTTCTAACTGAACAGGAAAGAATGCAGTCAATTTGGATTCTATTCTGTTAACTGTTGTGAACCTCAAAAATATTGAAATAGATATTTAATCTAATTTACTTACAACATAACTGGGCTAATTTTGTTGTTTGTTGTCAAAACTGAAATATGTAATTTCACCAATGTCGTTTTTTTTTTCTTTTGCAATGAACTGCAGGAAATAGAAGCATATACTGTTTCTCATAAAATCATACGGTAAACACTGAACTGATGAAAAAAAAATGTCTTCTCCACAATGACCTCAAATAAGCGAAATCATTCATTTCTTATCTATCTAGTTCAATTATGAACTGGTGGGTAACATAGTAATTCTATGACATTTGTATTTTTCTTTGTTTTGAAATTAAATATTTTTGATAATTGTGATATTTTCTGTGTTAACACACAGTGATAGATTGTGATATTTCTTTGTTTATACACAATTTTACATATATATATACCGGGAAATTTCACATTGTGACAACAGGTGTGTTTATACATCTGTTTCTGATGTTGAAGTGAAGGTTTTAAAGTCTAAAAATTGTATTTTTGCACATTCAAAATAAAATCTGTTCACAGTTGCAATGTTCTTTCTGTGATTCCCATTTTGTATGGGCTGACTAGTCAAAATATTCAAAACTTTTGAAACAAAATGTTTCACTGGAAAGGGAAGTAGAATTTGTCCTCTAAAGTACTGACTTTTATCATGCTGTGACAAATTTGAATCAAATCCTACACAATTAGTTCATAATTTGAATAAGCATACCTGCAACATTTTATGATCATTCTCGGGACATTCAGTTAGTGTAGACAATCTTCAAATGTAAAATTTCAAAATGGTCACTGGAAGCTATCTCAGAAATGACAACTGGGATCCATATTTAACACATTCCATCTGAGAGTTAACCTCAGAGAAAAAGTTTAGGTGCAAATAAAAAGAAAATCCATAATGGCTGCTTGGCTGGATGCTACTTTAAATCTAGAATGGCTGCATGCCTCTCAATCCCTATCTTGGGTCCATAATGGCTGCACGGCTTTCAATCCCTATCTTAGGTCCATAATGGCAACATGGCTTTCAATCCCTATCTTAGGTCCATAATGGCTGCATGGCTTTCGATCCCTTAGTTCCATAATGGCTGCATGGCTTTCAATCCCTATCTTAGGTCCATAATGGCAACATGGCTTTCAATCCCTATCTTAGGTCCATAATGGCTGCACGGCTTTCAATCCCTATCTTAGTTCAATAATGGCTGCATGGCTTTCAATCCCTTAGTTCCATAATGGCTACATGGCTTTCAATCCCTATCTTAGTTCCATAATGGCTGCACGGCTTTCAATCCCTATCTTAGGTCCATAATGGCAGCATGCCTCTCAATCCCTATCTTAGGTCCATAATGGCTGCACGGCTTTCAATCACTATCTTAGGTCCATAATGGCAACATGGCTTTCAATCCCTATCTTAGTTCCATAATGGCTGCACGGCTTTCAATCCCTATCTTAGGTCCATAATGGCTGCACAGCTTTCAATCCCTATCTTAGGTCCATAATGGCTGTACGGCTTTCAATCCCGATCTTAGGTCCATAATGGCTGCACGGCTTTCAATCCCTATCTTTGGTCCATAATGGCTGCACGGCTTTCAGTCCCTATCTTAGGTTCATAATGGCTGCACAGCTTTCAATCCCTAACTGGTGCAGTATGGCATTAGTTTTCAATATATGCTGAAGCCTTAGATTCAGTTCAAAGCAGAGGCCTCTAAAATATTCTCTCTGTTATCATAACAACCAGTCTTGTTTCTACAGCTCTACAGTTCTACAGCTGGGAGTAAGTTAGGATCAATATGGGCAGACAATCAAGCCATTAGCCTTCACTCATAATTCTAACCAAGTTTGAAATATTTCCAAGGGAAATCAAACAAATTATGCTCAAAAATCTAGTTTTCCTATATAAGCTATAGTAAACTTTACCCCCACCCCATGGGGAAATGCGAGACCCTTGGGCCATGAAATTCACAATTTAGGTTAAGCAATTTAAGATGCTTCCATTCATGAAATAAAGAGTATTCTATTCTACCATATATGGATCTTGAGAAGATTTTTTAAATCAGAGTCAATTTGACCGCTTTTGGCCCTGTCCCTCAGATCCCTGCAGTTTCTGCAAAAATTCATTGAAATCATATCAGGGGTTTTAGAGAAGAAGTCGAAAGTGTTAAAATTGTTTATGGCCACAACATGCTGGATGAAGGGTATTAGAACAGGTGACCTACAAATAATGAAATTCTTAAAAACATGTTTTTTTTGTAGTTTTTTTCTTTGAAACTTTATTATTCAATTTTAAAAACAATAATGACACAGCTATGAATTTTGCATTCGAAACTGTTTTCTTTGACAAATGTTTGTAAAACCCTACATAGTAGTTCTTCTACAAAGCATGTTTTTAGCTGTGTTAAAACTATTGAGAAATACAAACTATAACCTATAAAATCTTTCAGGGGCACAGATACAGAAACGTAAATGTAAAGAACATTCAGATGCAAGAATTTTTTTATTCTGATGGAGAATCTGTTTAAGTCATGAAGAAACAAAACACAGAAACTATCTAAGATGTAGAAATCATTCACTAGATAAAGAAAAAAAATTACGGAAAACTGACCCGAGAAAAAAATATATTGGAAGAAAGTTATTTTGGAACCAAACAGAATTGCAGAAACATTTCATCTCCAAACTGCTACCGGACACTGCCAATTTTCATCATTTAAGCCCCCTTAGAAGAGGGTGAATTTCACAACATTGCGAAAAAAATTTGTCTCCATACCTTAAAATGGCAAATTTAGGGCTGGTAAAAAATATTTTTGTCACAGGTCAAAGTTCAGACGTATTTTCTAATCTGGATGTAGAAATAAATTGTGGTGTAAAAATGATGGTTAAATCAATTGTTGGTGTATAAATATCATAATGTAAAATATTTCTTTTTTTAGACAAAATGTTCTCATACAAACAGTTTAACACCATGACCAATGCTGATGAAAATTGAGAACTTAGACCAACTATGAAAATACAAATCAAATACATATAAGTAAGAATCTTTGGAAAATGCAAAGAAACATTAGGATCCAGTGGGAAATGTCAGGATAATCCTACAGAGTGACAAAGAAACATTAGGATCCAGTGGGAAATGTCAGGATAATCCTACAGAGCGACAAAGAAACATTAGGATCCAGTGGGAAATGTCAGGATAATCCTACAGAGTGACAAAGAAACATTAGGATCCAGTGGGAAATGTCAGGATAATCCTACAGAGTGACAAAGAAACATTAGGATCCAGTGGGAAATGTCAGGATAATCCTACAGAGCGACAAAGAAACATTAGGATCCAGTGGGAAATGTCAGGATAATCCTACAGAGCGACAAAGAAACATTAGGATCCAGTGGGAAACATAATCCTACAGGACAAATAAACATTAGGATCCAGTGGGAAATGTCAGGATAATCCTACAGAGCGACAAAGAAACATTAGGATCCAGTGGGAAATGTCAGGATAATCCTACAGAGCGACAAAGAAACATTAGGATCCAGTGGGAAATGTCAGGATAATCCTACAGAGCGACAAAGAAACATTAGGATCCAGTGGGAAATGTCAGGATAATCCTACAGAGTGAAATGGATCCAGTGGGAAATGTCAGGATAATCCTACAGAGCAAAGAAACATTAAGAAACATTAGGATCCAGTGGGAAATGTCAGGATAATCCTACAGAGCGACAAAGAAACATTAGGATCCAGTGGGAAATGTCAGGATAATCCTACAGAGTGACAAAGAAACATTAGGATCCAGTGGGAAATATCAGGATAATCCTACAGAGCGACAAAGAAACATTAGGATCCAGTGGGAAATATCAGGGTAATCCTACAGAGTGACAAATAAACATTGGGATCCAGTGGGAAATGTCAGGATAATCGTACAGAGCCACTGAACTTGTATCCAATATGGAAACAGTGACACAACCAAAAGTATCCAAAGATTGATACAAAAAAAAAACAGTGGTTTGTGAGTGAAATTCTGTATCTCATTCAGATCAATGTTATATTTGATATTCTTTAGTGTGGCAACATAATACATTATCACAAAATGCTTCTAACATAGAAGACACATTATCAAACTTGAGAGTAATTGTATTTTAGCAATGACTGCCAAAAGAAAAAAATGAACAGACAAAAATTGCTTGACATTCATGACTGAGAATGAAATTATCGATTTTAGTTGATTGACAGTTCAGCAAATGACACCAGAGGAATCAGTGATCTTGGTCACCGTCCAGAAAATGAAATCGTTAACCATGATTTTTGTAAGAGATTGCCCAGCACTAGTTGACCATTGCACTGTAAGACATCTACCATCACCTGTACAAGTCGATGGGAAACAACATAATCCCTTTTCTCACCTTCATACCAAGATTTTTTTTTTATTCTTGTTACAATCGTCATACACTCAAAGATTAAAAAGAAAAATACTTTCATCTTAAGTGGAGAGGGAGAAAAATCGTAGGTAAAATATTTCTAAATGTATCCCCAATTTTGGATTGAGGCGACATAGAATGACCCTGTCCAGCAGAGCTTGAATCACTAGTTTTGCCTTGAGGAGGATGGAAGATTAGAAATCATGCTTCACCTTAATCTATCGTTATGTCACTAGAGTGCTGTGTGAAGGCCGAGCGATATATATTGAGTTACTGAGAATACAGACTGTTAAAATGATCTATATATTTGTTTGGCAGATCCACCTCTGTATTATGGTTAAAATTGAAACTACAGACCGAAAACTTTAAAATGTCATCATTCTGTATCAAGTGTACACAAACACCCCTCAAACTATGTCTACACCCATACATCACACACACATATACAACTGTGCGCACACTCACAAGCACATACACACACAAACATACATCAATGGTAAGTTTTTGACATAACAGTCTGTGTGAATGTTAACACATCTAGTGAAGGAATCACATTAAGATTTTTGCCACGGTTTTTTGTCCAGGCCACGGTGATCTGCTACATGTTTATTCCGACACTTGTCCCCGTATACACAACCCGTCGTACGCCAGAAATAACACTCGTCACCATTCACTGGCCCCGACTGCTTTGGTAAGTTATCCACTGCTTTGGCTACAGCAACTTGTGTTTTATTGGAGGATGACAAAGGAGTGGAGGACCTGTAATATAAACATGGAAACTTTAACAAAGGCTTATCAAAATATAATGATCAAAACAAGCACAGCCAACGCTTAACATGTTGGCCTCTAATCCAGCCACCACTAATCACATTGTGCTTCTCATCCCACCACTAAACATGTTGTCCCTCTCACCCAACCACCACTAATAATACTGTCCCTCTAACCCAGCCAACCACTAATCCTGCTGTCCCTCTCACCCAGCCACTACTACTAATACTGTCCCTCTAACCCAGCCATCACAAATCCTGTTGTCCCACTAACCCAGCCACCACTAATCCTGTTGTCCCACTAACCCGGCCATCACTAATCACACTGTTTTTCCCATCCCGCCACTAATCCTGCTGTCCCACTAACCCAGCCACTACTTATCACATTGTTCTTCCCATCCCACCACTAATCCTGCTGTCCGTCTAACACAGCCACCACAATCCTGCTGTCTCTCTCACCCAGCTACCACTAATCCTGTTGTCAGTTTAACACAGCCACCACTAATCCTGCTGTCCCACTAACCCACCCATCACTAATCCTGTCCCTCTAACCCAGCCACCACTAATCCTGTTGTCAGTCTAACACAGCCACCACTAATCCTGTTGTCAGTCCAACACAGCCACCACTATTCATGCTGTCCCTTTAACCCAGCCACCACTAATCCTGCTGTCCTTCTAAGACAGCCACCACTAATCCTGCTGTCCCTCTAATCCAGCCACCACTAATCATGTTGTCCCTCTAACCCAGCCACCACTAATCCTGCTCTCTCTCTAACCCAGCCGCCACTACTTATGCTGTCCATCTAACCCACCCGCCACTAATCCTGATGTCCCTCTAACCCAGCCACCACTATTCATGTTGTCCCTCTAACCCAGCCACCACTAATCCTGCTCTCTCTCTAACCCAGCCACCACTGACTCTGCTGTCCCACTAATCCAGACACAACTAATCCTGATGTCAATCTAACACAGCCACCATTAATAATACTGTCCATCTAACCCACCCGCCACTAATCCTGCTGTCCCACTAACCCAGCCACCACTAATCCTGTCCCTCTAACCCAGCCATCACAAATCCTGCTGTCCCACTAACCCAGCCACCACTAATCCTGCTCTCTCTCTAACCCAGCCACCACTGACCCTGCTGTCCCACTAATCCAGACACAACTAATCCTGATGTCAATCTAACACAGCCACCATTAATAACACTGTCCATCTAACCCACCCGCCACTAATCCTGCTGTCCCACTAACCCAGCCACCACTAATAATACTGTCCCTCTAACCCAGCCATCACAAATCCTGCTGTCCCACTAACCCAGCCACCATTAATCCTGCTGTCCCATTAACTCAGCCACCACTTATACTGCTTTCCCACTAACCCAACCACCATTAATCCTGCTGTCCCACTAACCAAGCAACCACTGACCCTGCTGTCCAACTTATCCAGCCACCATTAATCCTGCTGTCCCACTAACCCAGCCACCACTATTCATGCTGTCCCATTAACCCAGACACCACTTATACTGCTGTCCTACTTACCCAGTCACCACTATTCATGCTGTTCCATTAACCCAGCCAACACTGACCCTGCTGTCCCTCTAACCCAGCCACCACTGACCCTGCTGTCCCTCTAACCCAGCCACCATTAATCCTGCTGTCCCACTAACCCAGTCACCACTATTCATGCAGTTCCACCAACCCAGTCACCACCGACCCTTCTGTCCCACTAATCCAGCCACCATTAATCCTTCTGTCCCTCTAACCAAGCCACCACTATTCATGCCGTTCCACCAACCCAGCCACCACTGACCCTTCTGTCCCACTAATCCAGCCACCACTGACCCTGCTGTCCCACTAATCCAGCCACTACTATTCATGCTGTCCCACTTATCCAGCCACCACTGAAGCAGTTTTTTACTTACCAAACCAAGCCATCACTGACCCTGCTGTCCCACTAATCCAGTTTCCCTATCAACCGAGCCATAGCTCTAACCCAGCAACATCAATATTATAATGATGCAACTAATGTTACGATGTAATTAATATTATCATAAAGAATTATATGATAATGATATCAATAAGTGCAAATATGAAATGTCATGTTATACGAAAAAATATTACTATTATGACACCTACATTATGATACTTCACTATAAATATACATTAATGATGCTATGAATATAGCAATGTTGCACTATACCAGTAAATATAATAATGATGCCTTAAATATAATGATTCTGTGCTATAAAAAAAATTTAAATGGTGCTACAAAAATTATATTGCACTATTAATGTTATTGTATCATGATGCTGCAATATATCTAATGATGCCAAAAATATTATGAAACTACACTTCAATGATGCCACTCAAGGTTAACGTTACGTTATGATGCTTTGTTCTGAATTTTAGGGTATGAATATACAATGAATGTAAGATATCATGGTGTATTTCATATTTAGTATACACCAGCACTGTAAAGGCCAATGACATTTAATAATAAATACTGAAGTAATGATAAAATGATAGTGCCATGCTTAACAAATTTACATCATATCCTTAACAAATTTACATCATATCCCCAAGTAAACAAACATCACTATATCCCTCTGTGAACAAACATCATCCCTCTGTGAACAAATAAAATCATATCCCCCTGTAAACAAACATCGCCATATCCCCCTGTAAACAAACATCACCATATCCCCCTGTAAACAAACATCGCCATATCCCCCTGTAAACAAACATCGCCATATCCCCCTGTAAACAAACATCACCATTTCCCCCTGTAAACAAACATCACCATATCCCTCTGTGAACAAATAAAATCATATCCCCCTGTAAACAAACATCATTATATCCCCTTGTAAACAAACATCATCATATCCCCCTGTAAACAAACATCATCATATCCCCCTGTAAACAAACATCATCATATCCCCCTGTAAACAAACATCGCCATATCCCCTTGTAAACAAACATCATCATATCCCCCTGTAAACAAACATCATCATATACCACTGTAAACAAACATCGCCATATCCCCCTGTAAACAAACATCGCCATATCCCCCTGTAAACAAACATCATCATATCCCCCTGTGAACAAACATCACCATATCCCCCTGTAAACAAACATCACCATATCTCTCTGTGAACAAATAAAATCATATCCCCCTGTAAACAAACATCGCCATATCCCCCTGTAAACAAACATCACCATATCCCCCTGTAAACAAACATCGCCATATCCCCCTGTAAACAAACATCGCCATATCCCCCTGTAAACAAACATCACCATTTCCCCCTGTAAACAAACATCGCCATATCCCCCTGTAAACAAACATCATTATATCCCCCTGTAAACAAACATCACCATATCCCCTTGTAAACAAACATCATCATATCCCCCTGTAAACAAACATCACCATATCCCTCTGTGAACAAATAAAATCATATCCCCCTGTAAACAAACATCATTATATCCCCTTGTAAACAAACATCATCATATCCCCCTGTAAACAAACATCATCATATCCCCCTGTAAACAAACATCATCATATCCCCCTGTAAACAAACATCGCCATATCCCCTTGTAAACAAACATCATCATATCCCCCTGTAAACAAACATCATCATATACCACTGTAAACAAACATCGCCATATCCCCCTGTAAACAAACATCGCCATATCCCCCTGTAAACAAACATCATCATATCCCCCTGTGAACAAACATCACCATATCCCCCTGTAAACAAACATCACCATATCCCTCTGTGAACAAATAAAATCATATCCCCCTGTAAACAAACATCGCCATATCCCCCTGTAAACAAACATCACCATATCCCCCTGTAAACAAACATCGCCATATCCCCCTGTAAACAAACATCACCACATCGCCATATCCCCCTGTAAACAAACATCATCATATACCACTGTAAACAAACATCACCATATCCCCTTGTAAACAAACATCATCATATCCCCCTGTAAACAAACATCACCATATCCCTCTGTGAACAATTAAAATCATATCCCCCTGTAAACAAACATCGCCATATCCCCTTGTAAACAAACATCATCATATCCCCCTGTAAACAAACATCACCATATCACCCTGTAAACAAACATCATCATATCCCCCTGTAAACAAACATCATTATATCCCCCTGTAAACAAACATCACCATTTCCCCCTGTAAACAAACATCATCATATACCACTGTGTATGGATCACTATATCCCCCTGTACACCAACATCTATATATCCCACCATATAAAAATATTAGTATAACCCCCTGTACACCAACATCTCTATATCCTATTGTATAAACATATCACTATATCCCCCCTGTACACCAACATCTATATATCCCACCATATAAACATATTAGTATAACCTCCTGTACACCAACATCTATATATCCCACCATATAAACATATCACTATATCCCCCTGTACACCAACATCTCTATATCTCACCATATAAACATATTAGTATAACCCCCTGTACACCAACATCTCTATATCGCATTGTATAAACATATCACTATATCCCCCCTGTACACCAACATCTCTATATCCCACCATATAAATATATCACTATATCCCCCTGTACACCAACATCTCTATATTGCATTGTATAAACATATCACTATATCCCCCCTGTACACCAACATCTCTATATCCCACCATATAAATATATCACTATATCCCCCTGTACACCAACATCTCTATATCGCATTGTATAAACATATCACTATATCCCCCCTGTACACCAACATCTCTATATCCCACCATATAAATATATCACTATAACCCCTTGTACACCAACATCTCTATATCCCACCATTAACACATATATCACTTTATCCCCCTGTACACCAACATCTCTATATCCCACCATTAACACATATATCACTTTATCCCCCTGTACACCAACATCTCTATATCCCACCATTAACACATATATCACTTTATCCCCCTGTACACCAACATCTATATATCCCACCATATAAACATATCACTATATCCCCTTGTACACCAACATCTCTATATCCCACCATTAACACATATATCACTTTATCCCCCTGTACATCAACATCTCTATATCCCACCATATAAACATATCATTATATCCCCCTGTACACCAACATCACTATATCCTATGGTATAAACATATCACTATATCCCCATGTACACCAACATCTTTATATCGCATTGTATAAACATATCACTTTATCCCCCTGTACACCAACATCTCTATATCCCACCATATAAATATATCACTATAACCCCTTGTACACCAACATCTCTATATCCCACCATTAACACATATATCACTTTATCCCCCTGTACACCAACATCACTATATCCTATGGTATAAACATATTAGTATAACCCCCTGTACACCAACATCTCTATATCGCATTGTATAAACATATCACTTTATCCCCCTGTACACCAACATCTCTATATCCCACCATATAAATATATCACTATAACCCCTTGTACACCAACATCTCTATATCCCACCATTAACACATATATCACTTTATCCCCCTGTACATCAACATCTCTATATCCCACCATATAAACATATCATTATATCCCCCTGTACACCAACATCACTATATCCTATGGTATAAACATATCACTATATCCCCATGTACACCAACATCTTTATATCCCACCATATAAATATATCACTATATCCCCCTGTATATCAACATCTCTATATCCTATGGTATAAACATATCACTATATCGTTATGTACAGACATATCACTATATTCCTCCGGTCAAATATCAGGACATAAGAAATTGAAAAGGATACCCATAAACACAACATACAACATTTATAGATCATGCTTAGTATACATAAATAGATCACAAGGTCACAACAAGCAAAAGTAAGGGGATGTATTGAAATTTGGTAAGCTAGCTGTTCAACAATTAACACTATGGGTAAAAATTCTATTGACAATAAGTCTATATAGTGAAATCTAGCAGCAAGCTGTCCAACGTTTATCATAGTGTGTAAAAAATGTCCATAGAAACGAAACGGAAGTAAAAATATAAATAATGAAATCTAGTATTGAAAAGTATAAAAGGGTATAAAGATTTAACAATTTTACAATCTGAAAATAATCGTTCAATGTAGGAACAGTTCATAGAGAAATAAATAAGTGCAGAGTTACCATGCAGCAGCAAACATCTCAATGTGACTCAAATGAGGCAATTCTCTTTCTGTACAAAATCATAAAGTGGCTCAGTCAATTTGACAGAAGGGAGTATTCAAATATCGATTTTGTTTGCTTGTTTGGAAATTTTGAGGTTCTTTTTCTATTTATTCTTTTTATGTTTTGTTGTTGGTGTTTTGTGTTGTAAGGGGATGGGGGAGCAGAAAGTGTTGAGAAAATAATACCAAAAATTATTACATACTTGAGAGAGGGATACCAATGCAGATAGCACATCCTCCATCCAGCACAGGGCCACACAGACGCAGCTCTGTGCTATCTGCATTGACTTGATCTGCAAGGGCCAAGTAAGGGAATTTAGCTTTATCAGTTTCTATAAGGACAACCACCAACATGAGTTTTGTCAAGGACAAACATTTAGTTGTCATGGAGGAGTACACATTTAGTTGTCATGAACAAGTACACATTTGGTAAACAAGGGCAAACGTAAAATATCAGGGACAGACACACATTTAGCTGTCAGGGACAAACAGTTGAAATATCCAGAAAAAAGCACACATTTTAGTTGTCAGGGACAAATACACCTCTGTAGTTGTTAGAGACAACCACCCATTTAACTGTCACGGACAAATACACATCTGTAGTTGTCAGGGACAAATACACCTCTGTAGTTGTAAGGGACAAGCACCCATTTAATTGTCACAGACAAATACACATCTGTAGTTGTCAGGGACAAATACACCTCTGTAGTTGTTGGGGACAAGCACCCATTTAATTGTCATGGACAAATACACATCTGTAGTTGTCAGGGACAAAGACACCTCTGTAGTTGTTGGAGACCAATCAGTCTTATTAAGTAGACAAGGACAACCAGAAAAGTTGTCAGGAACATATACACATGTTCAATTGTCAACAAAAAGTACACACTAAATTGTCAAGGACAAATCATTTCATCATCTTGAATTTTTGATGGAATAATACTCTTGCCTTGTTTGTGGCCACAACTACCAGAATGTCAGAATTTCTAAAACACATAAAGATTTCGTATTTCAGGCTACAACTACCAGAATGTCAGAATTTCTGAAACACATAAAGATTTTGTATTTCAGGCTACAACTACCAGAATGTCAGAATTTCTGAAACACATAAAGATTTTGTATTTCAGGCTACAACTACCAGAATGTCAGAATTTAAAAAATATATAGATTCTGTGTTCAATACAATAATCTTGCTCATCCCTAGCCTTCTATTTCTCAAACAGACCTGGTTACTGTTGACAAACTAACTCATAACAGCAGATTCTGTAAGAAACAAATGATTGCACACCCTCTGGAGTCCCCATCATATCTTACATGTGACCCCCTATACATTATCCACTACAACCAGTTTATGACCCCCTATGGAGCTCCTCCAGTAACTACTAAGTGAGAACCCCCCTATTTTACTCCATGTCCATACCAGGGAAACCTAACACTCAGATACTCCACTCAAGACGCAACATGCTATGAAGAGGATTTAGCTGTAGCACTGATACACATGATAACTTACCCTATTGTGATGGTGGCAGGTCCAGAGGACTTCTGGTGGTTTTTTCTAAGTGTGATGTTTCCACTTCCATTAACAATAGGATTGTCTGGAAACTTAATAAGGAGTTTCTGACCTCCACATTCGGCACCCTGTAGAAGACATCAACATTAAGTGATTATGATAATTAAACATCATCACACTTTGATTCGAACATGACTAAGTTGTAAAGTCAATATCATGCTGTAAAGACAGGATTATCTGTTAAGTCAACACAATCACCCTCTAAAATCAATCCTGAATACTCCCTAAAGATGACAGGATCATGTTTTGAGATCAATGATACTGCACTGTGAATTCAGCATTTCATGCTGTGAATTCAACATCACTTCACTGTGAATTTAACATTACAGCACTGTGAACTCCACATTACCGCACTGTGAATTCAACACTATCACAGTGTGAATTCAACATCATCAAGCTGTGAATTCAACATTATCAAGCTGTGAATTCAACATTTTCAAGCATTATCACCTTTCACCCTATCTTGAATATATTAACATAAATTTCTCCCCCATTCTGATAAAGCGGTTGAGAAGTCTTAACGGTTTTTTCTCTGTAAGAGTTACCCCTTCTGTAGTCCCAATCATCACAAAAAAATTACCAATACCACCAAGTTTTGTCCCAATCAGATTTCACAGTCTTTTAGAAGAAGTTTTTAAACACGTTTTACATTCTATAACCCCTATGTGACCATTCCCACACCAAGCTGATAATTACCACCGATGCATAACAACCAGACTTGATGACTTACCTGTAAATGCTGCATGGCTTTGCCAGCTGCCTCCTTTGTTTTATAATTTATAAAAGCACAATATTTTTCAGGAAGACATCGAACACTTGTAACAGCTCCATATCTATCAGATAAATAGGAGGATTAAAGACTCATATACAACCATATATGGTAGTGTTGAAGGTAGTTCCAAACTCATGACACATGATCAATTTTTCTCACATGAATGATGATTATTAACTGAATAGTAACTGAAAGTTATTCTGCAAACAAAGGAAATATTTACACCCACACAAAATACTTTTCCTGTTTTACATATTTACCCTACAATACCTAAAATAAATATTTACCCTAAAATGCATGAAATAATTATTTCAATTTTCAAATGAAACCATTGCTTTTGCATAGTCTATAAGCGAATTTTAAAATTACAAATTTTTTTCTAAGAAGTTTTCTGTTCTCTGAACAATTTATATCATACAGAGTAATGATGGGGTAACTCAAGGGTGCCATAAATTGAAATACATTTATATGTCGAAACATTAAGATGGTAACTTTACACTAGACCACATCACATAAACCACTTTCCTGTAGCATGGCAACCTATCCGTTCACAATATAATAATTAATATCAATATGTAAACCTATTGTAAACCAAACAACTTTTCCAATACTGTGAAATCATTCATTTTTGTGGGAGTTCTATTTTCATTCTTCATTCTATTTTCGTGCGTCTATTTCGTTCGTCTATGAACTATTGAATAACTATAAGCAGATTTATCAGATTATTTTACTCAACAAAATCTAGTGTATATGAAATAGGTTTTGGAAAAAAAAAAATAAATAAAATGAAATTGAGCCCCACAAAAATGCATGATTTTACAGTAACACAACACTTTCACCATTTTTTCCTCTTTATCAATAAACATTTTATCACTTACTTGGAAAAAATTCTAAAAAGTTTTTTGTCATCAACTTTGTCAGGAAGGACATTTCCTACCCATAGGGCCGTTAGTCCGTCTGGATTGCTGTGACTGAAACAATAGGAAATTCTTTTTTCTTTGTTTCACCTTCAATAACAACAAAAATGGTAAGATCTTATACTGTTTATCATCTAAGTATTTCACTCTATCTTCTAGCCATATGGATTACACTATATCACCCTGTCCTTATTATCCATGTACTTCCACAGGCTTTTCCTTCAGTCTCCCAGTCGTTGACATTACTCTATGACTCACCTCTCCAAAGGTTACCCTCGACCTCCTTTATATTACTATAGATCTATCAGATTCATTTTCACCATGTGTTAAAAGCACCATGGAATACATTCACATATCTAATCACTTAAATTACACTAAACTTTAACCCATTTAAAATTTTTAACTCTTTTGTAGAAACATGTGAAAGTTTCCCAGTATATAGTTTTCTAAACAACACTTACTCCATCTTGGCATCAGATTTTTTAGGTTGTGATGATGTCCTATTGTTTGCTATCGTAAAATCTTCATCATCATCAGAAACATAAACTTCTCCTCCTAAAACATTTTCCGCTGAAACAAACGAAAAACAGCATCAATCAAAAAGTCAGCTAAAGTGGTCAAATATTCACACTAAAGTGGATGTCAATCTGCAAACACCAATGTCAACTGCATGTCAATCTGTAGTTACCAATGTCAAGTGGGTATCAATCTGCAAACATCAATGACAACTGGATGTAATTTTGCAACCACCAATGTCAACTGGATGTCAATCTGTAGTTACCAATGTCAACTGGGTGTCAATCTGCAAACATCAATGTCAACTGGGTGTCAATCTGTGTCAACTGGGTGTCAATGTGTCAACTGGGTGTCAATCTGTAGTTACCAATGTCAACTGGATGTCAATCTGTAGTTACCAATGTCAACTGGATGTCAATCTGCAAACACCAATGTCAACTGGGTGTCAATCTGTAACCACCAATGTCAACTGGATGTCAATCTGCAGGCACCGATGTCAACTGGGTATCAATCTGCAAACATCAATGTCAACTGGGTGTCAATCTGCAACCACCAATGTCAACTGGATGTCAATCTGCAAACACCAATGTCAACTGGGTGTCAATCTGCAAACACCAATGTCAACTGGGTGTCAATCTGCAAACACCAATGTCAACTGGGTGTCAATCTGCAACCACCAATGTCAACTGGATGTCAATCTGCAAACACCAATGTCAACTGGGTGTCAATCTGCAACCACCAATGTCAACTGGGTGTCAATCTGCAAACACCAATGTCAACTGGGTGTCAATCTGCAAACACCAATGTCAACTGGGTGTCAAATGTCATTTGTTTACATCTGTATGGAGCCTTCATTTGCAGGTGACAAAAAAAAAATTATTTTGGCTCAAGAGACACTCACCAACTCCAGCTAGTAGAGAATCTAATGCAGACTGTACTGTTCCATGCTGTTTAATGGCCGCTTCCGCTTGTTGTCGTGAAAATCCCATATCCTGATAAATAATCACATAACATCATACAGTCGTCTATAATGTACACATAAGAGCCACAAATCCATTACAGTAGAAAGTGTGGTGTTCATTAGCTTTTCTCTGGCCTTCACTTCAGATGTGATTTTGTTACAAGATGTCAGCCCAATAATGAGACAAATTAATTCAGAACACATACAGGTATTTAATTTTCGTACACAACATCACAATCAATTCTGAGATTGTTTCAGCAAGTTACCCCATGATGTGAAGTTAATATGAAATATTGAACACATTCCTGGTTCCGTGTACTTACAGTAATTTGATGTGTCCGCACCCTCAGTAATTCCGTCACTGCATCTTCACAATTTTTGTCTAATTTCAAAACCTGTGTAAAGGCGTCTTCCGCCTCTGAAAACATCTGCAAACAAATCAAGGGTACATCAGTAGAAAACACAGGCATTTGTTAGAATGGATTTCTCATCTTGTCTCTTAGTTTTCTGTAGTATCACTAGTAACAGCAATTGTGAATATATCAAAAATTACAATTGTGGCAACAATCTTGAAACTCATCAAAAACTAAGTTACATACACATCAAGGGCTTGTACTGAACAAGTCTACAATTTATTTAATCAACTCAACTTGAGATAACTGCTTAATATGTTTTCATTACATGACTAGCCTGAGTCAATATTGGTTACTTACTCGTAGACCAGCTAGTGCTCGTCCTTTTCTAAAATAACCTTTTGGCCACTCTTTGGATAGATGTATGGCCTTTTCAGCATCTTTTAATGCTCTGTAATGAACAAAAGTTATAACCCTTATTAATTTGTACCTGATGGTGCAATTATCATCAGCCTTGGGTGTCACTTTGAGGACATGTCATTATTTCCTCCTATCTGTACACAGGGGATATCATCATTGTATCAGAAAATTTCAAAATATCTTGTCTTATTCTCTTAGTACTCTTTCAAAGGGTCTATATATAAATCTTTAATTTTTGTCTTTCTTGCTCTTTTTTATCAATTCTTAGACAGAATTATGGCTTTGTTTAAATTTTTGAAAATTTCTTATTGTTCTCACAAATAAAATGGGAATATTCTTATCTGAAACCTGTCATTAATTTGAATTGTGTGATCATATCACAAGACATTGTTGTCAGAGAAATGAAAGTCGCTGAAGAAAAGAGGGAACACATTTTGAGGTGGGTCACATTCTAGAACTTTCTCAGACAATGATTTTACTTACCTATCATATTGCTGTACTCTGTCATAACAGTAAGATCTGTTTCCAAAAAATCTGTGAATACAGAAAAATTATGTTTGTCAAATTTGGTTAAACTGCAGTTTAACACAACTAAGACAGCCATTACTTCATTTACATATCATTGCCTCGCAGAGATCATTTATTTATCCTTAAAGCTAGACAAAATTGATTAAACAACAATCTTAACTAAGGGCTATTGCAGTAAAATCTCGATCCCAGCCCCAGACTCCAGGTTTTGTTCAGGTATGCTATCTTTAGAATTAAACTGATAATTTGCTAAGAAGCAATATGCATAATCATAGAGTGGACAAAAGCAATTTATTGTGGAGTCCTTGGGTCAAGTAGATGTTTTACTGTCACAGCACCAACATACACTAATTTTTTCCTTATATCTAAAGGCAAATTTTCTTTGAAAGTCATGTAAATGAAGACCATAAGTCACATAGCATAGTCAGGCCAAATTGATATCTTGTTATCCTGAAATTCCCATTTTGTATTTTTAAGGAAAATACAGATCCATCTAATTAATGATCTGTAAGAATAATTCTAAATCTGATCCACTGCCAATATACATATTAAGCGTTACAATAAAGCTGGTATACAAACCTAAAATCGTTGGGGTCTAATTTGATTGCCTCGGAGAAAAGTTCTATTGCTGCATTATAGTGACCTAGCTGGGCCATCTCATTTCCTTTAACTAGAAATACAACCAAATATCAGTACAACAGGTCACCTATATTGATTTCTTTTCCTGCTGTTTTTATTGTGTTTGCAGCTCACTTTTAACAAACATGTTTTAATTTCTGCAAGCATGGTCAACTTACTCTCCAGAAATTCAAACCAACATCTGGGAAAACAATGAAATAATGAAGTCACATTAACATCACATAAAATGACATTACAATGCTTAGATTAAATTCAGTTTCAATTTTTTGATGTGAGAAATGATTTACACAGGTAAGTTTCAGACAGGTTTTGACAATTAGGATATGTATCTAGTCTTACCATTGACTGACAAAGATTTAACACCTTCCATTGCCAGACCTGTAAACCAGCCACTTCCATTAATCAGAGTGGTAATAAACTCCAATTATATTTACAAACAAAGCATGTCATTAGTACTTACTGGCTAATTGTCGACTGCGTAATACCACTGGATCTAGGTCCTCTGCCTGAAAGATAATTATATACAATTAAATAAAATCTCCTTTTTTCCCAAATATTTAATTATGAGAGATGAAAAATTTGAGGCTACATCAAAGAGGTAATACATGAACCTAAATAACTGGTACAAGTCTGTACATGTTGGATAAGAATCAGGCATCAAATAAAGAAACATTCAAATGCCACTTTTTTCTTTATTGAAAGGATTTAAAAAATCAACCCACAGGAGATTTATACCAGTCCTGGGCAATAAATATTGCAAAACACTTTGCAATTAATAATTCTTCTGTTAGTGTTTTCAGGTGAATACAAGGATTTATCTAACCTCGAAGGTGAATTTTTTTCTTGTAAAAAAAACAGGTAAATCATTGTTTTATTTATTATATGACAATTCATCCCTTCTGCTTTGTAAAAAAAATATTTTAGCACAGGTTACTGGATTGTTTTATTCCTTTATGAGATGCTGACAGGTTTGGACTGTTATATTCACTTGTGAGATTCCCCCTTGGGTTTGGGACTGGTATATTCACCCCACACAAACTCTATTTTGGTGTAACAATGCAATATATCTAGGCCCATGAGAGGTGTTTTTGACCAATCAGCACGAAGGAAAAATGAGTCAAATAATCATTGTAACATTGCACCCATTAGGGTATGTATGGAAGGGGTACAGTTCTATATTTCATCAGTGATTTCAATATTGTAATGATCCAATACAATCTTCATGTCCTTACTGTATATGGGTGAACTTTCATCCATTTCATCCTTTCATAAATAGGACGAAAATAAAAAGTGAGCCAATACAAAGTTAGACTTGAGGTTGAAAATAACCATGGGTGAAATTTTCCCAGTAAACTGTATTACTTTGCTTAAAGAGAATAACATTCAGCAGAAAAGGGAAAGAAAGAGATATCAATACCACAAAGCATTCAGTGATAAACAATTGATTATGTATTGGTCCCCCGGGCTTATTAGTAGATAGACTGGTAGCAGGCTCTTACATCATCTTCACTTCCTCCCTTCTTGTCTTTTTTTGATGAGTGTTCAGAGCTTTGTGGCACCCCGGATTTCTTTTTCTTATTAACAACTTTGGTAAAAAATGCTGAATGAGGATCAAAACCCTACAATAAAGCATTATATTTATCAATTAAAAATGTTATCATATTAAAAACAAAGTTTTCTATTTATCAATTAAAAATTTATCACATGAAAAACAAAGTTTTATATTTATCAATTAAAAATTTATCACATGAAAAACAAAGTTTTATATTTATCAATTAAAAATTTATCACATGAAAAACAAAGTGCTACATCTATCAATTAAAAAATTGAGCCGTTACATTTTTCAATCAAAAACTCCTTGACATGAAAGGAATGGCATCACTCTGAAATTTTCAGCGAGAAACATCCTCATGAGATTTAATCACTTCAAATAAATCACACTTTTGGAATAGTCAACTTATATATACAAAGTTTAAATAGATAATTTCATATCCAGCATATCTGGCTGTCTACACATGTGCAGAAATTCTTCTTCTAAACTGATGTCTATACCAAATAATCCATGATATATGCTGTAGGGGTTCAATTTGAAAAACAAATAAATAAATTTACTGAAATTTCCAAGTTCCAACACACTCATATATTAACAGGATTTTTGAATTTTTTTTTTCAACTTCTCCAGTACTATAAAAAGTATACTCACGGCTTCGTCTGAAGACGATGAAGAATCTCTGAAATATGAAAGTAATATGAAATTCAAATTTATCTCAACACCTCAACATCTCCAATATTTCAAAGAATTTTGTCAATATTAATCTAATCATATAGTCTTGTATATTTTTGCACCATCTGTTCCACTACATTAATGCCAACATCAAGTTTGATACATCTATATGAACAATAAATATGTCACAACAATCTATTTTCTTCATCAGTCACTTTAGGAACTGTTTGAACATAAATCAGATTTTTTTTTTACCTCGAAATTTTTTTCCCTTTAATCTTCTCAGAATTTTCCGAATCTTTTGTCTTTGTTTTAATTTTCTTGTCCTCCTGTAATTAGAATAGTCAGTTGACACCATCAAAATTAAAATACTTACTCGCAGTAATACCTCATTCAAATGGGCTGATAATCAAAATACTACAAGAAAATAGATCTTTTGGGATCGATACTCATACTAGACAAGATACAAAACTGCTGTGGGACCTAGGTACGTCAAATGCTACAAATGTCAAACTGAGCAATTCTGTTGAGGTAAATGATTCTACTTCCCCTTCTATACCCAGATAGAATGCATTAAAGATCATCACCAACAGAAAAACTAGCACTTAAGTCTGATGAAATTACATAGAAATGATGTATAATGATCATACAGCAGACAGGAAATACAGGCTATCATGACCATGGTAACAGTAAATACAGGTTGTTATAACTATGGTAACAGTAAATACAGGTTATTATGACCATGGTAACAGGAAATACAGGTTATTATGACTATGGTAACAGGAAATACAGGTTGCTGTGACCATGGAAAGAGGAAATACAGGTTATTATGACCGTAGTAACAGGAAATACTGGTTATGGAAAGTGGTCACCATGACTTAATTTAGCCAAACCTTTGCCTCCTAGTTTTAAAACTATTCAATTTGAGAACTTGCATGAAAAGAAAGATGAAACTACGATCCAAAACCAAATTTCCATCAGTGTTGACTGAAGCAAGAAGAATTACAGTGACCCAATTTCAGTGTCATGGTATTTTTAAGGAGTTAACTGCAAAACCATTTACGAATTAAGAACTGTATACTAGAATTCAATTATCAAGGACAGGTGCAAGAATGGATGAGTGGACACAAGAAAAATATTGCCACATTTTAATCAGCCATGAAATACCTCTATTTCTGGATTATCTCCCTTTTCTTGACGTTTACGCTCTCTTCTTCTCTGAAAGGTCGATGGAAAAGTTCTAATTAGTAATTAGGATAAAGTTTATTAAATATTTAAACAATGGCTAATTGATGACAACTTTCCAATTATAGCATAAAAGTATTGAAACCAAGGTAAAGCACTGATCAACACCAATATCAAGTTCTTATTAAACATAATGCAGAGATTATCATTAAATATCAGCAATAATAGACTTCTACATCAAAATTTCTCAACCAAACCTTTAACACCATAAAGCACCAACATCAAAAAAATTTTAACTAATATAAACTGACATGAACACCCTCACTGGTATGCTAAACAGAATCTGAATGGGTGTAGAATGTTAAGTTATGATCCTATGAGGTAAATACGAACCAAATCTGATGAGATATTATAGATTCAGAATAGTACAGGCATGGTTTAACATATGAAATCCTGCTTTATGCACTACAAGAAAATCCTTCAAAAATATTTTATCACCTACCATACATGAAACCCTTAAACTTCATAATATCTTTTCTGTACATGTACTTAAAATTATTATCTAACACTTCCATCGTTCTTTGAAATAAACATAAACAATCAATCCTGAAAACCAAACTAGGTATTTAGATTCTGTTTGCTACCTTTTTCTTTGCTTTTCTTTTTTCTGCTCTTTTCTTTTCTTTTTCTTCTTCTGTAATTAATTCCTCTGCATTTTTATTTATTTCCTGGAACAAAAATGTCTTAAAACTGATACTAAGAATACTGATAAATGCTGACATACATGAAAATTGTTGCTACTGATTCTGAAGGAACATTTGATCTAAAAAAATTGATGATATTTAACTACTTAAGCTCATTAGAAATGACAAAGCATATTACATCAATTATTTTGCCTAGTTTGAGAGAAATAAACTTCACCCTTGGTATAATATACAGTATTTGACTACATACTTTAGACACAGACCATTGGGCAGAGTGATGCCAATGAAACTCCTTTATCCCTGACAATCTTTCGAAATAAAACAAGTTTTAAATCATGTTATTTATAAACATTAACAAAAAAACTTCAATTTCTATTTTTCCCATTTCACTCACTTCTGCTGTTAGATGTTTATTACTGAATTCGGAAGCTGGAAAAGACAGAAAATTGTAAGATTTAATAATCACTATAACAAAGTGTAATATGACTTTTTACGAACATTTTAATGAAATTCTTAAATACTTTAATATACCTTTATTTGAATAGATACTTAACTTAAATCCAACATCATCTATCAACATTTTTGGCCAGTGACCAGAATGACACATTGTCATCATGAATCAATAAAGTAGACACTTTTCTATTTGGATTACCAAAAAACTGATTTTTAAATTCTAAATAAATATAACTCTGTCTGTGAGTGCATATTGAATCATATGTACATTTACTGACAATTTCCTATATGCATCATTTTTACTTTTCTCCCAATACTGTCACTGATTCAAGAATCTTACCTGTTTTGGCTTTTTTCATTTCTTGTTTTAATTTAAATTTATCTGGGAATAAATTTGAATACTGTATGTCATCATCAAAATCTTCATCGTCTTCACTGTCTGAGGTGTCATATCCAGACCCATTATAGGAATCTAAAGGTGAGAAACACACTTTATCGATATTAATTATATATCGTACAGACCCTTTATAAGAACCTGCAGGTGAAAAATACTAGATTATATAATGTACAGTATCAAAAATACACCTTATCTACACCAGATGACATTTGTTGAGTATGAACTCAAGAAGTGTACATTACCATTGGTCTATTACTGTTACTAGTGATACGTTTCATTCATGAAACACCTATTGACAAAAGTCAATATCTTTACATACTAAAGAAAACCTCAGTAGTGATGGAATTATCATTTTTACTTACTACCAACAGATCTTGGGAAAAATACTTCTTTAAAGAGGGCAAGCATCTGGTCCTTAAATAAAAGAATAATGTGTTAATATGATTTCTTAATACTCACTGACAGATTAGTCAGCAAATAACTTTAATGATGATAAATTGATAAAGTTGTCTCATGGACTGATGAAATCACTCAGGGATTAATGAAATCATTAAATTGGTTGATGAATCAGTGGATGAACTAGATTTACATCAACTTTAATGTAAGGCTCAGAGACTATAAGATTTCATAGAAGTTGACATGTTTGTTAACTAACAGTCTAAAGTCTGACTAGTACCAAAATATATCTAGTCACCTAAAGTTTGCTAGACATTTTCCCACTCATTCGGGAAAAAATTGATCAATTGGGAAGGAAAGTTTATGGCATAAATAAATATATCTTGGGAATTTGGCATTATAAAATAAATCTAATTGAGAAAGGGACCCATATTTGGCCTCATAAAGCCATCAGTAATAAACCTGGTTTGTGAATTAACATCCAGTTATCATCCACTTTTATGGTAAATTTAAGTCACTTGACAAAGCTGATAATATATTCAGCTGTATCCATAACAGTAGAATTTCTGAGTTCAGTGACAAAGTAGACTGATTTCACTTACTCCTTTGGTCATTTTGATAAAATATACTGCAATCAGGAATTTCATCATTCAATAAATAAATCTAATGAGAACATTGCTCAGATAAAGACAAATCATGATGTTAAACTCCTAAATGAATTTGTTGAAAAGAAACCATGATAAAACCATTGGAGTAATTTTCAAACTGTAACTACTCACCAGCGATGAAGGCATGTGGTCCTCATCTTCTCCAGATAGCCGCTTATAAGCTTTACTTATACTTTGGAAATTCTGAAAAGTTATTTACATATTTCAAATATATGCAGAGAGAAAATTCAATGTTTGATTGGCATGATATATATATCTTAAGATAAAATTATAAGCCATTATCATTTGAATAAGGTTTCAGATATACAATGTAATTGTAAGTTAACAACATGCACATGTAGATATACTTTTACGTAAATGAATGATAAATTTCATATTTTATATAAATGAATGACTGTACTAATTTGAAACTTAAAAATACCACTACCAGTGTGTTTGAGTTAAACTCTTTAAAGGCTAAGCAGACCAAACAGAAAACTGACATATTTTCCTTATTTGTCTTACTAAAACTTCAGAGTATTTCTACTTGACCGAACAGATTTTTGCCAGACATGTGAGAGGTCA
This sequence comes from Ylistrum balloti, assembly GCF_031769215.1. Taxonomy (NCBI): domain Eukaryota; kingdom Metazoa; phylum Mollusca; class Bivalvia; order Pectinida; family Pectinidae; genus Ylistrum; species Ylistrum balloti. The sequence continues at coordinate 750,819 of NW_026782111.1, read as the reverse complement.
CACACAATTTGATACAATGACCAATGACAAAGTGTATTTTTACCACATATGACCTACTTTGATGGCATCATTTGAACTGCTTCCACTATGTTTGTCAGGATGCCATTTCAATGCCAATCTTTTATAACTGGTTCTTACAGAGTCTTGATCTGCACCTGTTGAATACACAAGTTAATAATTCCATGAAAACAAATAACAGAATCAGACTTTACACTGTAATAGAGTTGACTTATTTCGATCAATTTTGTTTGTATCTCTTGTATATAAGTATAATTTGCTTACAAATATTTTAATCAGACAGCTTAAAGAATAAAACTTCAGTGTCAGACTTACACATTTATGCTAGGTGTGAATTCCAATCAATTTGGGAATATTCTTGTATGTTTTAAGCAGACTGACGAGATCCTATTTCGATATTATTCTTTGAAATAAAAAGGCAGTAAGAAATTTATGATAAAGCATATCTGTATCGCATACATATAAGAAAAACATTTTTTTGTATATTTTGAATTGATGGATCAATATTTATGTGAATTATCAATTCTAAATTATCTTTTATCCACATTACAAGTCTGTGTCTGTCTCATCACCAAGCTTATATAACATGACTGGCCAGTTCACGAGATACTAATATAATTCGCCTAATTTTCATAAAAATGTAGGACTGCCTGTACTCTAGCTTGATACACAATTCTTTGCATCTTTGGATTTTGTCATGGTGAAATTGAAGGCTCGAGTTTATTTCCAACAAACAAAAAAATGACCAATCTTTATTTACTGATACATGTGTCCAGTATAAAAAGACAACAAAGCAACAATGCCAATTTTTTTATTATAAGAGTTTTCATCATTGCTTCAGAGTAATTTCCCTTCTTTAAATATCATGTGACCAGGTTAAAGACTCAATTCTCGGCAATGTATTGTCAGATTTCGGGGGCAAATGACTTAGTGTAGCAACGGAAAACATGTCCAAGAAATTTAAAAATGTTCTCATAATGAAAAATTACCTCACTACAGTAAGAGAATGTAGTGTAAACAACATTCCAAACCAAAAAAACAACATTGGATAAAATATTCAAACAGGATTCTTAGTTTAACTCTAAATTTATAGAAACTCTCCACCTAAAATTGGACATATATCAATAAGCACTGACCATGCTACAATGTTAACAGAGTTGCCAAAATGACATGCCTAAAATCACCTCCATTTCAAAAATGTTCCAAATCATGTTAACAGCCTTTGCCATGGGGTAGGATAGCACACATTCAAAATTCTGCATTCTCAGAAGTAAACATATGGCTCTCCTTTTGACATACTTCTGTCTTTTTGGCAACATATTTAAGCTCATCTTTCTTATAAACTAATATGATTTTTGTAAATTATGAAAAGATTCATAGAAAACTTTGTTTAAAAGTGTAAGCAAAAATCAAGACTTATTCAGATCCCTAAATAGGGAGGGCTCTGCAAGTGTGACAAAGGCAATGAACTCTGATTTTGAGGACACTCAAACAAGTCCTATTGTAATAGGATGGAGTATTGTAGAACACCTTGCTATGAGGTGTGGTTCCAACCAGCGTCCCTTCAGTCTCTAGTCAGACACCCTACCACACAAATGATGGGAAATTCATACTATAGTTGACGCTAGTAAGGCAACCTCTTTATTCAACTTCTACATCAGAATTTAAAACATATCCATGTTCGGGTAAATGACATAAGACAAGATGATAACATCAGTGGATGACACAACATTTACTAGAACATTCACTGCCAAGTCAATGACAGCAACAACAAACTGCTGTCTACAAAAGTGAAAATACATTTTGGTCATAGCCTATCAGAGTTTTCCAAGAATACTTTGGGTGTATTTTTAAATATAGTTATTTATCAAGAATACTCAAATCTTGAAAGGAATAAGATATAAAACTTCAGTGATAAATGGCTTTTAAATGTCTAATTTTGATACTTAATAGCGCCATACATAACTGTCGAGCTTATCCACCGGCCGGCCCGTTTACTAAAGGTCTCCTATTTCAGACTGCGTTAATTCATTTTAAACGAAATATGCACGCTTCACCTGTCAGTTAATCTTAACACTTTTGATAGACTTTTCAACCATATGTAAGTAAATTCATGATGAAAATAACGATAAATTGCTGAAATTAAAGCTGGTAAATATCAGTCACATTTTCACTTCATGACATTTCGCTGACGGTTCGGACACATGTCATACCGTGTATTATTTCCACGTCCAAACTGGGACAATCAAACAGAATTTTTAAGCTAAATTACATACCAACGGGCAATTCTAATATATCGTACGCTTCTTCTCTTGATAGAGCCATTATGGATTACAATCACAATACTATATTATTCGAAATCATGAAGATTTCAGTATATTTCTGATCGACGATTTCGTGGACACTTGTCTATCTACTAGCCGCCATTTTTTCTTGCAAGCATGTGAAGGATCACGTGATATATAGCGTTATTGTTCGATACATTGCGAGATAAAAACACAGCGGAAAAAAGTGGGCGTGTCCCTGTAATGATAGACGTTATAAAAATATCACACGTTGTCAAGTTGAAAGAGTATACCACACGTCCCTCTAACAATTAAGTTACACTCACAAATAAACTGTTAAGTAGATTAAATATCACCAGCAAATTTATTGTATGTTTTCATAAAATATGAATTTATCAATATCCCAGATGCATTTCAAAACCATTTAACCTCTTTATAAAACCGCCTGGCTATAACGACCAATTTTCTCTGCCCCACTTCTGTAATATTTACTGGTTGGGCTGTACAAAATATATAACTACAGCATGTAATCAAATGAATTATTTTGAACACCATTAGAGAGGAGCAGATAAAAATAAATTAGTGATATTTGATTCATTTACTTTTCGTCTGTGTAGCCTTTGGGTGATCACAGAAATTTAGAATGGAATATATCAATGTCTTAAAGTCTAGATGGAAGTCAAAGCACAAAGGAATGTGAACGCTAAAATACTGGAAGAGTTTGAAAAGTTATTTATCACATACGAGACAACATTGAATCCTAAAAACACAAACAGTTAACCATACTTGACCAAACATTTAGCCCGCCCCCCAAAAAAACTGATACTTTATGGCTAATTTATGTATTTTTTATGAGCTTGCTTTATAATTTTACAATTTCATTATTTGTTCAAAATGAAAAATAAAGGAAAGTTAGAAGATAAAATAAGATTATTTAATTGATATTGTGACTGAATATATATGGCATCTAACAACACCTTCCTGGATATTTTATAGCTTTCCATTTTGAAGCTAAAATTTCATATTTAAATCAAAATTATTGAAGAAGTATAAACAATTACCATAACTTAAAAATTAAAAACTAATATTAATCACTTACATAATTTGCCTCCTTAATTTCTCAGTAAATGAAGGTACATCAATTCAATCTGTAGGTAACTGTTGTGTTAAGGTCACCCCTGATTGGAGAGACTTGTTGCAGAAAGTCATCCCTGATTGGAGACTCCTATTGTGGCAGGTCACTCCTGACTAGAGACTTCTGTTGTAGAAAGTCACCCCTAATTGGAGACTCCTATTGTGGCAGGTCACTCCTGACAAGAGACTCCTGTTGTAGAGTCACTCCTGGTTGGAGACTCCTATTGTGGCAGGTCACTCCCAATTTGAGACTCCTGTTGTAGAAAGTCACCATTGATTGGAGACTCCTGTTGTGGCAAGTCACTCATGACTAGAGACTCCTGTTGTAGAAAGTCACCCCAGATTGGAGACTCCTATTGTGGCAGGTCACTCATGACGAGAGACACCTGTTGTAGAAAGTCACCCCTGATTGGAGACTCCTATTGTGGCAGGTCATTCTTGACTAGAGACTCCTGTTGTAGAAAGTCACCCCTGATTGGAGACTCCTATTGTGGCTGGTCACTCCTGATTTGAGACTCCTGTTGTAGAAAGTCACCCCTGATTGGAGACTCCTATTGTGGCAAGTCACTCATGACTAGAGACTCCTGTTGTAGAAAGTCAACCCTGATTGAAGACTCCTATTGTGGCAGGTCACTCCTGACTAGAGACTCCTGTTGTAGAAAGTCACCCCTGATTGGAGACTCCTATTGTGGCAGGTCACTCCTGACTAGAGACTCCTGTTGTAGAAAGTCAACCCTGATTGGAGACTCCTATTGTGCCAGGTCATTCTTGACTAGAGACTCCTGTTGCAGAAAGTCACCCCTGATTGGAGACTCCTATTGTGGCAGGTCACTCCTGATTTGAGACTCCTGTTGTAGAAAGTCACCCCTGATTGGAGACTCCTGTTGTAGAAAGTCACCCCTGATTGGAGACTCCTATTGTGGCAGGTCACTCCTGATTTGAGACTCCTGTTGTAGAAAGTCACCCCTGATTGGAGACTCCTATTGTGGCAAGTCACTCATGACTAGAGACTCCTGTTGTAGAAAGTCACCCCTGATTGGAGACTCCTATTGTGACAGGTCGATCCTGATTTGAGACTCCTATTGTGATAGGTCACCCCCTACTGGAGACTCCTATTGTGGCAGGTCATTCCTGACTAGAGACTCCTGTTGTAGAAAGTCACCCCTGATTGGAGACTCCTGTTGTGGCAGGTCACTCCTGATTTGAGACTCCTGTTGTAGAAAGTCACCCCTGATTGGAGACTCCTATTGTGGCTGGTCACTCCTGATTTGAGACTCCTGTTGTAGAAAGTCACCCCTGATTGGAGACTCCTATTGTGGCTGGTCACTCCTGATTGTTGTAGAAAGTCAGATTGGAGACTCCTATTGCCATGATTGAGACTCCTATTGTGGCAAGTCACTCATGACTAGAGACTCCTGTTGTAGAAAGTCACCCTTGATTGGAGACTCCTATTGTGGTAGTTCAATCCTGATTGGAGACTCCTGTTGTGATAGGACGCTCTTGATTGGAAACACCTGTTGTGATAGGTCAAACCTGATTGGAGTCTCCTATTGTGGCAGGTCACTCCTGATTTGAGACTCCTGTTGTGGTACGTCACTCCTGATTGGAGACCCCTGTTGTGGTAGTTCAATCCTGATTGGAGACTCCTGTTGTGATAGGACACTCTTGATTGGAAACACATGTTGTGGTAGGTAAAACCTGATTGGAGACTCCTATTGTGGCAGGTCACTCCTGATTGGAAACACCTGTTGTGATAGGACAGGACACCGATGATTGGAGACTCCTGTTTTGGTAGGTCACCCTTTTTTGAGACTCCTGTTGTGATAGATCTTGATTATTGATTGGAGACACCTTTTGTGATAGGTCAACCCTGATTGGAGACACTTTTTGTGATAGGACACTCCTGATTGGAGACTCCTGTTGTGGTAGGTCATCCCTGATTGGAGACTCTGGTTGTGATAGGACACTCCTGATTGGAGACTCCTGTTGTGATAGGGCATTCCTGATCGGAAACTCCTGATGTGGTAGGTGATGTCTGACTGGAGACTCCTGTTATAACAGGACAATCCTGATTGGAAAAACCTGTTGTGATAGGACATTCCCGATTGGAGACTCCTGTTGTGATAGGACACTCCTGATTGGAAACACCTGTTGTGGTAGGTAAAACCTGATTGGAGACTCCTGTTGTGGCAGGTCACTCCTGGAGACTCCTATTGTGATAGGTCATTCCTGACCCATTGTGGTAGGTAAAACCTGATTGGAGACTCCGATTGTGGCAGGTCACTCCTGATTGGAAACACCTGTTGTGATAGGACATTCCCGATTGGAGACTCCTGTTTTGGTAGGTCACCCTTTTTTGGAGACTCCTGTTGTGATAGATCTTTTATTGATTGGAGACACCTTTTGTGATAGGTCAACCCTGATTGGAGACACTTTTTGTGATAGGACACTCCTGATTGGAGACTCCTGTTGTGGTAGGTCATCCTGATTGGAGACTCCTGATTGGAGACTCCTGTTGTGATAGGACACTCCTGATTGGAGATTGCTGTTGTAGAAGGTCACCCATTTTTGGAGATTCCTGTTTTAGCAGGTCACTCCTGATTGGAGACTCCTGTTGTGATAGGACATTCATAATTGGAGACTTCTGTTGTGATAGGACATTCTTGATTGGAGATTCCTGTTGTAGCTGGTCACTCCTGTTGTGATAGGATATTCCTGATTGGAGACTCCTGTTGTGGTAGTTCAATCATGACCGGAGACTCCTGTTGTGTTAGGCCATCCCTGATTGCAGACTCCGGTTGTGATAGGACACTCCTGATTGAAGACTCCTATTGTGATAGGGCAGTCCTGATTGGAGACTCCTGTTGTGATACGGCATTTTTGATTGGAGATTCCTGTTGTGGTAGGTCACTCTTGATTGGAAAAACCTGTTGTGGTAGGTCAAACCTGATTGGAGACTCCTGTTGTGGTAGGTCAAACCTGATGTAGAAGGTCGCCCCTGATTGGAGACTCCTGTTGTGACAGGACACTCCTGATTGGAGACTCATGTTGTGGTAGGTCAACCCTGGTTGGAGACTCATGTTGTGGTAGGTCAACCATGATTGGAGACTCATGTTGTGGTAGGTCACTCCTGATTGGAGACTCATGGTGTGGTAGGTCACTCCTGATTTGAGACTCGTGTAGTGGTAGGACACTCCTGATTGGAGACTCCTGTTGTGGTAGGTCAAACCTGATTGGAGACTCCTGTTGTGGCAGGTCACTCCTGATTTGAGACTCCTGTTGTGGTAGGTCACTCCTGATGTAGAATGTCGCCCCTGATTGGAGAATCCTGTTGTAATAGGACACTCCTGATTGGAGACTCCTGTTGTGATAGGGCAGTCCTGATCGGAGACTCCTGATGTGGTAGGTGACGTCTGACTGGAGACTCCTGTTGTGACAGGACAATTCTGATTGGAAACACCTGTAGTGATAAGACATTCCCGATTGGAAACACCTGTTGTGGTAGGTCACCCTTTTTTGGAGACTCCTGTTGTGATAGGTCAACCCTGATTGGAGACACATTTTGTGATAAGTCAATCCTGATTGGAGACTCCTTTTGTGATAGGTTACTCCTGATATGTAAGGTCACCCCTGATTGGAGAATCCTGTTGTAGCAGGTCACTCCTGATTGGAAACTTCTGTTGTGATAGGTCAACCCTGACTAGAGACTCCTGTTGTGGTAGTTCAATCATGACCGGAGACTCCTGTTGTGGTAGGCCATCCCTGATTGCAGACTCCTGTTGTGATAGGTCACCCCTGACTAGAGACTCCTTTTGTAGCAGGTCACTCCTAATTGGAGACTCCAATTGTGATAGGACATTCCTGATTGGAGACACCTGTTGTGATACGGCATTTCTGATTTGAGATTTCTGTTGTGATACGGCACACTCCTGATTGGAGACTTCTGTTGTGACAGGACACTCCTGATTGGAGACTTCTGTTGTGATAGGACACTCCTGATTGGAGACTCCTGTTGTGATAGGTCACCCCTGACTAGAGACTCCTTTTGTAGCAGGTCACTCTTAATTGGAGACTCCTATTGTGATAGGACAGTCCTGATTGGAGACTCCTATTGTGACAGGACACTCCTGATTGGAGACTTCTGTTGTGACAGGACACTCCTGATTGGAGACTTCTGTTGTGATAGGACACTCCTGATTGGAGACTCCTGTTGTCATAGGTCACCCCTGACTAGAGACCCCTTTTGTAGCAGGTCACTCCTAATTAGAGACTCATATTGTGACAGGACAGTCCTCATTGGAGACACCTGTTGTGATACAGCATTTCTGATTGGAGATTCCTGTTGTGGTAGGTCCCTCTTGATTGGAAACACCTGTTGTGTAGGTCAAACCTGATTGGAGACTCCTAATGTGGCAGGTCACTCCTGATTTGAGACTTCTGTTGTGGTAGGTCAAACCTGATGTAGAAGGTCGCCCCTGATTGGAGAATCCCGTTGTGGTAGGTCACTTGATTTGAAACACCTGTTGTGGTAGGTCAAACCTGATGTAGAAGGTCGCCCCTGATTGGAGAATCCCGTTGTGGTAGGTCACTTGATTTGAAACACCTGTTGTGGTAGGTCAAACCTGATGTAGAAGGTCGCCCCTGATTGGAGAATCCCGTTGTGGTAGGTCACTTGATTTGAAACACCTGTTGTGGTAGGTCAAACCTGATGTAGAAGGTCGCCCCTGATTGGAGACTCCTGTTGTGACAGGACACACCTGATTGGAGACTCATGTTGTGGTAGGTCAACCATGATTGGAGACTCATGTTGTGGTAGGTCAACCCTGATTGGAGAGTCATGTTGTGGTAGGTCAACCATGATTGGAGACTCATGTTGTGGCAGTTCAATCCTGATTTGAGGATACTGAAATCTGTCAGATTTCATACTGATCAATATTACTTAAAGATGTACATCTCCCTTTTCTGTGTAGTTTTTTTAATCTTTTTAATTGACTTATGCCTCTTTGCTGTTGAGGTTAATAACATATTTGTGGGATTCACTTTTACCTCATGTTGAAATGGATTCAACCTTCAATATTTTCCCTTATAATTTTTCATATCATATTGGCTGTAATTTACACTTGAACTTGCTAGGAGTGTGCGTGTGTGTGAGAGAGAGAGAGAGGGGGGGAGTGTGAGGGTGTGTGTTTGTGAGAGAGAGAGGGAGTGTATGTGAGAGAGGGTGTGTGTTTTTTGTGTGTGTGTGTGTGAAATGCCATTTTCATATGTCACTTGTAACAATGGAGCCCCAATATATGCAACTTTCACTTAAAAGAGAAAAACAAATCCATTTATATAAATTGAGTGAAAATTATTTCATTTGAAAAACACTTCAGACAATATTGTGCACTGGAATTTCTATCACTGTTGAAATTCATATTTTGTAATCATGCCTCTATTTACAGTCATTGCCAAACCAAAGTCCGAAAATCCTTTAGCCGTTTCCATGAGATGTTGGTATTTACAAAAAACATGTTTATACCAATTAAACATCCTGTGTAAATGAGCCTAGTACACTTTTACATTTGGCAAAACTTATCCAACTCTTGGAAACAGAAAAATGGTAAAAATTTGTTGAATTCAGGAAAATTTGTATAAGTAACAAAGGGCGAATAGTTAAAGAAATATATATATATATATATATATATATATAGATTGATATATGGAATTATTCTCTACACTTTGGGTATGTGTGTTGTGAGCTGCTTACTTCCTGTGTTTGTTGTTGTGTTTGCACTTGCACTGTAAATATATGCGCTGTGGTGATAAATTGTAAGGTTTTAGGTAATGATTGAATTGAATTTGAGTATGCAGATTGGTCAAGTGTTGTTTTTTTGGTAGCTTGCTGAACTTCATATAATATGTCTTTGTATTGTAAGTGGGACCCACTTTTATTAATTTTTCTGAATACATGTCACTCCCATTAAGTACGTTTTAATCTTATGTTTAATATATAATAAGCAAGTAGAAGTTATCTCAGAAACTTTCTTAATCTCGTAGATATGCCAAATGATACACAAGTACAGCATTTATTTCTTTAACCTTTTCCAATACCATACTGACATCTGTTTATGCCTAAGACTGACTTAAAACATTTTTTTCCTTTTTTGCTCCAGATTCCCACTGTTTTGTCCTTATGTCAGCATTACTGACGAGTCTAAAAGCATGAAAACGCTGCTGAAGCAACTATTTGCCATATACTTCTGTAAAATTATATATCTTTGTGGGGCTCAGGTTTTGATGTTTTCCATAGCAATTTTTTTTCATACTCTTGTTTTTGTGGATATATATAGCTCAACAAATCTATGTATAACAATTCATGAATGATGAATTTGTAGATTAAGAGAAACAACAAAGTTAAAGAAAATATATCACTAATGAAAATGAATTATCTTACAGTATTTACTATCACTTGATTTAATCTCTAACTCAACAATTTTCCTCAGAGTTATGCCCCTTAGATATTGCATGAGTTTCCATATTTGATATAGATCAACAGCAGCTTACCAAAAACTGTATATAAAGATTTTTTATGCTCTTTTTTGTTGGTTACCATTTTCACATTTTGAGCTTGAAGCAAAAGAATGTACTTATCACAGAAGACATGAAATAGTCTTCGGTTCTCTGTATTTTTTTATTGAAGGTGTAATTTTTTTCAAATTTTATTCCATCATTAAAAAGAGTGAAACTTTGAGCCCCTTAAGAATGACAACTTTTACAGTATCTGTTATCATTCAGGTAGGAATTTTCAAAAAAAGAATGAAAAAAAAAAACACAAAATGGCAAATGGTAAATACTTCTTCTTTATCAAATTTATCAGAAATGTAACAAGTGAAACTGCAAATTTCATTTAATATCATTTAAAATACTAGAAACAGAAAAGAAAACAGACTACAATGTTCTAGTCTTTATAGCATCTATTAACATCGTGCTTTTGGCTATTTAACTATAAACAGCTACCTCATGATGTTTATATCTAATTTGATGGAACATCACCAGAACATTGATGTTTGTTGATGAGACAATCAGAGACAAAAAAACATGTAACCAACCAACAGAATTCCCCCCCCCCTCAAAAAAAACAAAAAAATGTCTTTGCGGATACAAGTTTGAACTCTTTGTTTAAAAAAAAATAGGCCAAGGTAATAGATCCATGTTACAGCCAATTCTGAAAAACCTTACTGTAAACTTGCATGGTTATTCAGTAGGGATACAAATGTTCTCAACGACTATCAAAAGTTCCACTGTTAATGTTGTACCATAGAAACGTATCACAACAGGGGAGGTAACAAGACATATACATATATCATAGCAGTCTAATTTATCATGAAGGACTATTTGTGCCATCATGTTTTTGAGTTAGAGTCTATATTTTGTAAGTCACTTCCACATAATTGCTCTGTGTTATATTCTGATTTCCCATCTATCTTATGGCAGTGGACACCCTCAGGATCTGGGTCATTCTCTCTGGTACTGTCATTATTAACATTATCATTGATGTTTTCCAATACATCTTTATTTTCTTCATGTTGCACCTCCTCTTCTTTTTCCTCTTCTTCTTCACTTTCCTCTTCTTCCTCTTCCTCATCTTCCTCCTCACCTTCCTCCTCATCGTCCTCATCTGAGGAGCTTTAAAATATTTAAATTTTCATATAAAATGCAGTTGAAACAGCATTTAATGATAATGTATTACAGTATGTAATTTGTATTAACCCGAAAGAACTATATACTTCAGAAGAAATTTTGGTACAGAATGTGTGCATTGTTTGACAAGTCTTGTTTTAGAAATAATGCATTATATTACGTTTATTATTCTCCAGGTGTTCAAAACAAACTCTTAAACAAGAAACCAAGACCTTTATCAGTTAAATAGATATACAATACTGGAAGACATGAATCAAGAACTGTGAACAGCACTCTCTGAGAAATAATGGCAACAAAAATTGTGTAAGGTAATTTAATATCGAAAATAACCATCTATCATCTTTTTGAGAAATACCTATAACATATTCTGTTAGTGATAATGACCAATCCACCTACCTGTCACGGGCCCAATTGTTAAGGGGACGGTTTGGGTTGTATCCTTCTAGGTCCATGTCTAAATCTGTCAAATCTGCAAAGAGAGTATCATATATATAGTCTTACATGTACTAAGTAGATTTATTACTGACAAGCTAAACTTAACCACAAAATTAAGTGGCAATGACATTTTTTTTATGAAAAAATGCAAAAATTGAGTCCAAAGAAAATATGTGATTTAACAGTATACCAAGCTTACAGTATAGTAATTTTCAAGGTATGAAAAGAAATCTGTATTACAGTACCATGTTCTGATATATTGTAAAGTCATTCAATTTTGTGAGGGTTTTTATATTCACTGATTTTTTGGGTACCATACATTGACAAGTGTTGTATGTCCATGAAATGATAAAATTGAAGGATAAATTACTAGTGAACTTGGTACTACACACACAGCAGTAGTAAGATATCTCCAATGTTTAAAATTATAGTGAAAAACATTGTAGGCTATTACGGCATGAAAAGTTATAATACGATAGGCTATTCTGGTTTGAAAATTATTGAAATGTTTTAATGGAAATATGAACCTGTGTTGCGTTGTAAGCTCCTCTCCTCTGCTATCTTATCTAAGTACTCCTGCTGGGCAAGCACGACCGCGGCACCATCTTTACACTCAGCATACAGAGACAGTAGTTCTTCGTTTACAGTGTAGAAAGAGCCACCCCACTTAAATTTTGCCAACAGTACCTCACCCAATTCCTTGAAACCTGTAAACCATACAACATTTTATGTAGAAAAAAAATGTATTACAAACATATCTATCTTACAATAACTGATAAAAAAGAGCACAAACTCCTGAAGCCAGGTTGGCCAACAGTGTATTCTAGTTGGAATATACTATTGGTCTGTCTGGCTTCAGGAGCTATCGCTCATCTTTTATATCTGTTTACTACTTTTTAAGAAACTTCTGTATAGCATTAGGTATCCTCCTGAAGCCTAGAAGATGAACCTCAACACACGTCAAATTAGCAGAATGTTGATTCTCTGGAAATTTCTCCAACTGGAAATTTTTCTTGTCAGATATCTTTCAAAAAATGTAGGGGGCCACCACATTGTCAATGAGTCAAGCCAGGAAACTAGCATAATCTGTCTATTTTAAGATACTGTATTTACCCTTAAACACTGGTGGGAGACCTTATTGCAGGACAATGAAGTAGTTTGGCACTCCGAGTTTCTCAAGAAATTAGGGGACAGACCAGTCTGTGCTAATATCATTTTTGTCTTTGAGCAAAGCATTCATCCTTATTGCTCTGGATGACATGTGATGGGCCTCCCATATGTTGTTCAGTGTGGTAGCCACCATCTACTCAAATGACGTGGAGTGTTCATGGACAATAAAACATCACATTGTTAGCATGTTGGTGGGCTTATCACTGAACATGGGCTTATCATTGGATAAGCGCTGTACCTGTGATATACAGTGCTGCAGCATAGGCCTCTACACACGATAGGGTACAGGGTTTTCCATAGTTGATAGGATTAGTTGCTACGAGGTAAGGTAAAAGACGTGGGTAGCCTCCCTTCATCTTTTCAAATGGTGTTTCTTCAAGCTTTGCCCAAGAACAATCAACAACAGCCAGACCGTAACTCAGGATGATATTTCTGTAACATAAAATATTCACTGGTCTAGTCAGAATTAGCAACACTTATCAGGAAACCCTTTTATTCTTTCCAGTTGGCATTATTCCAATCTTTCACACTTATTCATCTAACTCACCATACTCACTTTTGTTGAAGTCACCATAAGTCTTTGCCTACTATTAATGTGTCTACTTCATTTATTGGTGCAAACTCCTTTTACTTGAAGATTTTTTTATAGTTACTGTTAATATACTTCTTTTGGTGCAATAAAAAATCTTAATTGAATTCATGTACTCACAATACACAATGTAATTGCTATATTAATGATATACAGAAAATGCAATCAGTGCTTTCATATTTTAGTACAAAATCTTCAGCCTGAAAAGCACTAATACAAAATTACTGCAAAAATATGTACATTTACAGCACTTTATTATAAAAAATAAAATTCTGTCGTCATTTGCTGAACCAGTTTGCTTTAAGAATTTTCATCTTTTTTCACAAAATCAAAAACAAACTAACAACAACAAAACAAGAAAGGAAAAAATTTGAAAATTGACAAATTGCCTTCCCTAACTTTGAATTAGTAAGTTGGCATGGAATGATGATATACTCAAAACATTTTAGAAAATGGGAAAAAATTTAAGTATGAAATCTTTCTTCTCCTAATGAAATTGTGCATAGAGTATATGGTATATTATCAGAACTGTTATTTTTTTAATGTAGATTTTCCCAGTTGGTGGACAGTCTCGGACTTTTATTCACATTCAAAACTTTTTAGTTTTACACACCAACAAGCAAAATCCAATTGACTGGCCAAATACTAAATCAGTAGGGTTTTGTCTCTTTATTTGTTCAGAAGAAGCTTTGTCACATATTTAAAACATCTGACACTGGTGATTTTGGATGCTGGTGAAGATTGTTGATCTGATGGCCAGAAGTAAGATGCCATTAATTACAAAGATCTAGAAAATATCAACATGAAGGACAATTTTATTCCAAACTTTACCTGTCTTCTGCAGAGACACATTTCTTTCCCATGGGTGAGAGAATTAGACCATTAAATTTTTGTCTAAGACCTAGTGTTCGGACATATCCCAGGCGTCCAAGTTTCCGACCACTGCACTTTTTTGGATCACACTGTTCTAAGTCCCACATGGCAAGACTGAAGGGGAACCTGCCCTCTTCCACTTCCTCTGTAATAGAAAATATCCCAATATAATACTCATTATCCCTTTTCAGCAAAGAAATGGAAGAAGACAACCAGGTATGGGAGGTCTAGGGTAAACTTCTCTTCTGTATTTGAACAAGGCCTTTGACAGATATATATACATGCATAAACTCTATAGAGATTATTACACTGCCATTGTGAACAATTAAAAACTAATTGTCTAATGTTAATAAAAAGAAAATCAAAGCTGGTCAATATAAACTGACATTAAAAAGTTTAGGACACAATCACCTTATTATGTTGAGAGAATCTACTATTAAGTAGTATATAATATTACTTCTTGTGGAAAAAAGTAAAATAAATAACTAATGCATCAGAGATTTTTGTCTGGACTTTTTATGATCAGTCCACAATTTTGATAATTCCTAATACTTAAAACATTCAGTTGGGTCTCAAAATCTGAGTGAGACCCACTTGAAAAGTGTGGGACTCAAATATCCTGAGTCCAAATGTAATAGTGAAATGAAAATTCCAAATTTTGTATGTCCAGCTTACACCAGTAAGATAAAACCTAGTCAACCTACCCAGAGCTTGTGACATGTCAGCTAAGAATTCTGCACCATCCAACTTTCTCTGTCTCTGTTTTGAACGATCATGTTTGTATGAAGCTTTACCCTTCCCACGATGATGTGATTTTTTCTGATGAGCCATGTCAATTTAAACTTTGAAACCTGAAATTTAAGAATTCTTTTTAAAAACTTGACTCACAATTATTCACATTATGATTTGACACAAGTACATGACAAAATACCAATCATCACACCAAGACTTTAAAACATACATACTGGGAAATCAATCATTTTTGTGGAGGATTAATCTTCTTTGATTTCATGAGCACTCTTAACCATTGAATTTATATAATCAGATTTGAAGAGGAATATTCATCCATGAATTCAAGAGTCCTTGAAACAGTGCTTTTTTTTTTGTAAAACCACAAAAATTGAGTCACATGAAAATATATGATTTGACAATGCATAAACCTTAAAGCTTATTGATATTGGTATCCAAATCAGATCCAATACACTGAAGTACTACCTGGTATATCACATCATGATAATGTCTTTGTCAAATATCAATGTACCCGATACCTCAAATAAAATTGCTCAAAAACCAGTCCTAAGTTTATTAAAAACAAATCATGTTAGGTATACTGCATAAACACATCTAGAAAAATCCAAAATCATTAAAAAGAGAAAGAAACAGAACCACTGAAGAGACATGGCATATCTTAAACAATATTACCCAAAAAGGACTGAGTTACTTTCCCTTGAAAACCTTTATAACTTGAGGTGGAAATTATATTACAAGGTTTCACACTTTCACTCATTTTGACCAATCACATAATATGGTTGAATATGTATATTCCGGTAACTTTGAATGTTTTGTGGTGAAAACGAATTGCGAAAATGCCAGCGTGTTGGTCTGTGCATAATCCTGCGTGCATCAGTGAATATCTGTGAAAACAATTCAGTGTATTGCTGGCTGTCATGTGTCCCCATCAACAACACCTACTGTCTTTGACCTCGCATTAGTCCAATACCTTCTTGGTGAGTGTCACGATTCAATATCACTGTGACATCCAAGCGGAATGAAAGAATATGCTTTTGGTATTAATGATATTCTCTTAGATATGACGAGTGTCATCGCGTGTCATTTTATGGGGGCTGCCATTAACGTAAAGCTATCACTGACTCTGTTTGGAGTGCTTGTTTCGTATTTTATATACTGGCGCGTATTCTGTAAATGAAGTCCATTCGATGACACGATTTATTTAAATTCAACTTGAAGATATTTATTGTTTTAAGTGCTTTATACTTTACGGTAACATAGCGCTCGTTTTCCGAACCAGATTCGTTTTGTTTTTGTTTCGATTACGATGATTCATTTCTTAATATAACTGAGGAAACGAACCAATCACATACCCGGTAATTGTGGGTGTGTCATGTATCGCCCCAATTAAAATCAAAGTACTTGCAGTGCTGGAAGAACAAAAATCTTTTATATAAATATACATCGACAAATTTGGAGAAAAAATATCCAAGTAAATAACGAAAACCAAGAGTTCAACTATCGATCTGCATCGTTCATCTGGCATATATTCAAAACTTTCCTCAATAGCACTGACCTTCAAGTAGGCCTACACAATATATTAGTCACGGATATTTTTCACTTTGAGTAAGTAAAACATTGATTGAAAGCTTAAATGAATACTGTTACATATAAAATTGAGAAAAAATTTTACTCATATGATCTTATGAATAAAAAAAATGAAAAAAAAACAACTAGGATGACTCTGAGTACAAGGCTATAAATGAACTATTTCGCGATAAAGCAGTATCTTAATTTCGATTGAATATAAATCAAATACCTTAGTAGCTGGATGTATCACATTTAATCAGCACATACCCAGATACTTAGGATAACCGATAAAGGCCACCAGTTCCAACTGGGGTCCAGGGACGACACAAACAGTGAAAAAAGAGACATTCGGTTCAGGTTAAGAAGGGGTATTTCATAAAAAACAAAAGTACCATAAACAAGAGATCAACTATACAGCAAGAAAGGTTAAGTAATTGATTAAGCTGCATCATTCAATTGTTTCGTCCTTTCAGGAATGATGCTACGGGCCTTAAAACCTAGGAGGCAACAGAGGGGGTTGAAACTAAAGAAAAGACAGATAAAAATGGTAAAAAAAAAAAACAAAAAAAACTGCAAGAGAGGTTGGGGGAGTGTAATAGAGCTTTAAAAAGTAATAACTTTCGAACTTGTGATAATTTTAGAAGAACGTCAAATGGAATACTATATTCCTCACTTGAATAAATACAGGTCACGTGAAACCTTAAGGACTAAAAGTTCCGATCGAAGCAGTGTCTGTAACCAATGTTCGACGCTCCTAATGATACATGTGTTACTGAAGTATGTTTCACAGGAAGCTGGCACTGACAAACGGACCGGTCTGTGTCTGACGCGGTTGTCTTTGGAAATAACATTTTACCCTTGTCGCTTTGGAGGTGATGCGATGAACCTCCCTAATGTTGTTCAATCAGGTAGCTGTCAGTTACTACAAAGAGACATAACCTAAAAAAAAAAGGCTCATTCAAATGACGTTAAACCCACCATACAAACAATATAGACCGTGTGTATAGATATAAAACTGAGAAGTCTTTTAATTAAATGGAAAAAATAAAAAAAAATTATTCATAAGATCATATGCAGGCAATGAACGAACCATGCATGCATTTTTAACTTTACGCGTTTTTATGTAATATGTTAAAGATGTTGTGTAGGTCTGTCTCATCAAACATGAAACAAGAACATCAAGAGCATACCAAAATGGCAACATAATCATAATTCAAACTCAAATTCCATAAGATTAGGGCAAAAATATGAACATGGAGAATAAGACCAGGTGTTCCGGATACAAACGGTTGCCCATAATAGGGATTATTCTCCGACAGTCACAATAGATAAATAATTTTACAGTGTCATTTTTAGAGGCAACGCAAAGGGATATTTAGAATCGTTTCATTACATTTTACATTAGGAATTTTAAAGGGTAACTACTTTTGATGGCAATTTTAATGTGTGAACCACAATGTTCAGTTACCAAAGCCGTAACTTCAATTAACGATTGAAATTAATTTTCTTGGTCTGTTCTTTTAATGTGATGATAACATTTTTAATTCCAGACAAAATATCAAGAATGTAGAGATATATTAGATTTGTGGTTTGGCGGTGAATACAATGTATTTTAAGTTAGTCTCAATAATTCAAATTGTAAGTTAAAGATAGTTGTGACAAAATCAAATATTCCCAGGTGTACAGGTGGTTGGTATCTTATCATATTCGTCCTTCCAAAATCAACTATCGGTGATGAAACACGACCATGATAATATAGAATAAATCGATGCAAAAGCCGGAAACTTTTCGTTTGGAGTCTAATAGTAGTCTATCTATGCAGCGCCGTCTGCAGTGTATTTTCGTAAACATTTCCTTTTAGCGCGATGTCGGACTCGAGTTCTGACGAGGGCAGTGGTCCCGTCTCGTGGACACCCTACTGCCAGAGGGACGATTGGAATGACGTGGTTCCCGTCCCTCAGGATGACGGACCACACCCTGTTGTGCAGATTGCATATTCTGAAAAATGTAAGTAAACACCAGTAGACCGATGTTTTGTTGATATTTATGCCGGCTATTATTCATTTGTTTGTTGTCATGACCATTTATAGTCGAGTGAACTCACGTGTTAATTTGTTAAGTGGAATTTGATATTCGGTCAGGACTTGTGTGGTTGAGTTTGTCTGTTTGTAATAATGATAAGAATATGGATATCGTGAAACTAAAATTCTAAAATAAAGTTGAAATAATAATAATGTTAATATGCCTAATAATAATATTAGTTACTGGAATGTTCGTTATACTTCAGGAAAATACTATGACCACCCTCTGAGATATCAACACTGTAGTGTAATATAATTTCCTTCAAAAGACATGTATCGAAACTCCCCATGATAGTTGTACCATATTTATAAGCCAATAATTGGTAATATTGCCACCAAGATCTACATGTGGGTATAAATATGACGGGACAAATGCAGAAGAGTCCTATTCGATTACCAAAAATACAACATTAAATTTCCCTAAGTTACAGGGAATTTTGTGTAACAGGCCACATTGTTTCATTTCACCGGCTCACTTGGTTCATCAGTCTTTTCTTCTGTGTGCACAAGATAATCACAGCTTGCTGTGTCTTGTTTGTTTACATTTGTCAAACACGTAAAGGTAGCCTGATTTATTGGTGTTCAGTAGAATTACTATTAAATTTTTATTTTCTTTTTCATAGCCCTGCAGTAAGCCCTTCTCTGACTTTAAATCAGAATATTTATGTTGGCATCAGGACATATTGCAGAAAAAAACAGTAATTTGTTTACATTTCAAAAAATCAAAGTGTGTCTCACTAAAAGATAAGTTAATATCGGGATATCTACATATATTGCATATTTAAGTTCCCCATGCTAATTTGACTGTGTAGGACAGTATGTCATTTGTCCTGGAACTCGTAGGAAGAAAATCACTGTTCAGTAATGTTAGTAGTTTGTTTCCTATTAATTGAGAGTTCCTTATTATTGCCTTGGTGTAATTAAATTTATATCTAAGTTGGTCACCTGTGAACCTGAGTCTCATATGCTATGATACTAATTTCCCCTCCCCGCCTTTTGTTCTTTTTTTTTTACTTTCATTGAATTATGTACATTGAGCTCATCACACCAGCTAGCATGTTACTCAATTATTTATGTGGTGAACTGACAAATGGGTTGTCATGTAATAGGAATTTGTAAACACAAAAACCCTAAATGGGGTCAAACTTTTCCAAGCTTTTGAAATATCTAGAGCTGTCAACCACATATGTTAACTATACAGCCTGATTCAGTACAATTTCATGATGTTCTATATTTATAAAATAAGGCCAACTATATCATAAGCTGTCAATAAAAGATTAAAGTGTACTAATTTTAATAAGTGCAATTATATCTGCCTTTAAGAAACCAACCCATGGCCAGAGAATATGTTTCCTTTTTTGGGCTTTTAGTGATGGGACATTGATCAGATATAAAAATGATCTTATCATTTAACCTCATCTAATGCAATGATCAGTTGTAATTGTTCATAAGTGATTATCTGTATCATAATGTTTTCTTTTGCTTTAGCTAAAACCAATTGCTAATATGTATAACAAAGATTGATGTCAATTGCCAATATTATCCATTCTTATGTAAATTCTAGGTAAGTGACATATTTTACGTTGAAGTTACAAAACAGAAAACATTACTGCTGCAGAGAATGTATTAACCTTCTATGAAAATTGAACACTCAGTCAGCTTATTATGTGATTGATTAACTACATTGAAAATTCTTTCCAATTTGAACTGATAATTGAGTACTTATTTCAAATGATTTCCTATCACTGTCAAGTACTGGATAAAATTGGTAATTCATTTTGTATCATCTAACTTTCATGTTTGATATTGTCAGTATTTGAATTCTAGATACATGTATGATCAACAATTGTTACAGTTTTTATCCTGCAATAAGTCTATGGGCAAATATATTACTTCTTACCAGGTACTCAAAATCTAAGGGTACACTTTACAGACATTGTAATATATTGGTTTATAATATTGTTGAAAAGTATGGTAATGTGAATGATTGGGCTTATTACAAGACATTAGCACAGCTTACTGCATGATCAAACTAGTAGTCATAGACTATTAAATGTAAAAAAAAAATTGAGCTGCTGAAAATCTAATGTAATTAAGTCAACAAATTATATCATATTATCAATAATTGATTGGTGATAATCCAAGAACCTCCTTTTGGAAGACTTTATACTTCTATCTGACCAAACTAGAGTGATAGGATTAAAACATATCTGACTTTAGAGTATTTCTAAGATTAACATGTATACAGGTAGGTTTGGTTTAAGTATTGTAAATTATTCTGACATCCCAGTGGTTTTTTGGACTCATATATTTGAGTCATTGACTCGTGCTTGGCATGAGGGACTCAATTAAATTTAGAGTACCAACTACATTTCTTTTTAACTGGACTGGAAATTTTTAAATGGTGCTCTGGAATCATCAGAAAAAAAATCCTACAAAAATGAATGATTGAAGAAGTTAAAGGTGGTGGTGGTGAAGGATGGGGATGTGAGACTGCTTCCACAGATCCCAAGCACAATTGACCTTGATATTTCAATTATTTTGTAGTTAAGGATGTGTATGACTACTTCCGAGCTGTGATATCCAAACATGAGATCAGTGAACGGGCACTCAGTCTTACAAAGGATGCTGCAGAGCTCAATCCTGCCAACTATACAGTCTGGTAGGTTTGTCACCACCATTGTGAAGTGCATTCATGGTCTGGTAGGTTTGTTACCTCAGTGCTTCTGGTTTTCTTCTGCTTTGAACAC
Organism: Ylistrum balloti; assembly: GCF_031769215.1. Classification (NCBI taxonomy): domain Eukaryota; kingdom Metazoa; phylum Mollusca; class Bivalvia; order Pectinida; family Pectinidae; genus Ylistrum; species Ylistrum balloti. The sequence goes on along the minus strand of NW_026782111.1, from coordinate 729,482 downwards.
TCATCATGGGCTGATAAGAGGATTCTAATCAATAAAGCCTGACAATATGATTTCATGAGACCATTCATGTGATATAAATCTTATCACATGGATTCCTGCCAACAGATTTTGGTTATAGTATTGTGACCTTTCTGGCTCTAATTCTGTGTAAATGTAGACACGTGTACTCATGTCACATGTATTTCTAGTCAGTGTTTGAAAGGAAAATCTGGGAATCTGAGCACATTGTGCCTTTTTCGGTAATTTTTAGTCAAAAAATTTAAATTGAAAGTTAGTTTCAGTTTTAAGTGCCCATTTTGCCCCTCATGATCATGTCTTCGTGACTTTTGGTGTATATGAATATGTTTACTTGTATAGGCTAGATGTGGGTCAAAGGTGTGTATGTTTTGGTGACCTTTCTGGCACTAAATATATGAATATAGACATGTGCTCTGGTATCACATGTGTATATATATATATATATATACATACATACAATGTTGATTAGTCTAAGTAAATATACAAGCCAGACATGTTCTAATATTATATGTACAATTGTACTTCTGGCTGGTATTGGAATATATATACATGTATATATTACAAGTATGAATGACTATAAAGGATCTGGCTTACTATGGCTTTTTTAAATATATGCAAGTCAAGTGCATATGCAGTGCCAAGGTTTTTTCCACTCATTTGGGATGGAAATTTTTAAGGAGTAAACTACATGTTTTGTGAATTTGGTCATATTATGAAATAAATCCAGTTGGGAATTTGAATGGGGCCCATAGTTGGCCCCATTGAGCCCCCGGAAGAAGCTCTGCATGCATATATAAGAAGTTGATTAAAAGTATGATATACATGTAATCAATGTTTGTTACAGGAATGGCTCTACATGTTCAGAACTAATGTACTAATATCTTACATGTTTTTTCCATGTGACCATAATTATTCTTGTTCCTTTTATATTGCTGGTAGGTCAGACTCAGACTAATGTAGAATATATATTATCAACAAAGTAAAAGTGATTACAAAGACTTAAAGGAACATCCTACACTGTATGTAATATTGATATTGAAAGGCATTTCCCTAGACAGAGAATAAACAAGAATGATTTGCCAAGAATGTTTGTTTGTTTGTTTGCTTGTGTTGGGTTTTTATAAACAAGAATGATTTGCCAAGAGTGTTTGTTAGTTAATTTGGTTGTTTACTGGGTTTATTACCCCGAGAACAGTCAGGGGTAGGAATGCTAGACTTATTGTGATGGTCTGGGATTTTACAGGCATTACCGTCGAGTTCTTCTGAAGGCATTAAAGAAGGATATTGCAAAAGAGCTGAGCTACATCTCCGAGGTTATTGAAGACCATCCTAAAAACTACCAAGTATGGTAAGTGATAACGAGATTGGGTTTTTCAATCAAGGGTATCTCATGGATCTTGTAAATTGGTAATACAGTCACAGTTTGGGGATTTCTGATGTCCTGCCATTTAAGTGGGAGGGATCAGAACAGATATAGTGATACCAATGTTTGTCCATTTTGAATCAATGTCATATCTTGAGAACCTCTCATGAGACAACATATTTGGTTATACTTACCCCATAGTATGCTGTACATAGGAGCAAAGTATTCATATACACATATTTTCCAGGTCTCAATCAATTACTTTCATTATTTCATTAAAATGAAGAGGAGAAATATGAGGGGAGGGATGATACTATTTTTATGATAAACTGATATCCATTACAGTTGTTGTATCAAATTATCAGCTAATGTTATTTTACTTTTCTGTAATAAGTCAGTCACATAGGCTTTGAACCAGACGTAGTGTACTGGTCCCTCCTAGTGTACTGTGCCTAGCGTAAGATAAATAGAATAATGCTGAAGTATTTACCTAGCTGTTTAAAGTTGGGGAGGGGAAGATCACCAGTCAATTGTTGACTTTTCTCATGAGTGATATTTAGTCTGTGTTGACACAAGTATTATTGGCCAGAAATATCGTCCCCTATGAACAAGATGTGGAGTTTAATACTGTAAAAAAAGCACCAAGAAACAAGCATTTGAAGGACAGAATACCACTAATCATCTAATGAATTTAGTTTGAAGGAACAAGTTTTAAGTTTTTAGACATGTGTCTACTGAACCTAGTACATCCTATATCAGAGGGTAAACAGGGTATAGATTGTACCATCAACATTAAGAGACCAAGACATGTGTCTACTTAACCTAGTACATTCTATATCAGAGGGTAAACAGGGTATAGATTGTACCATCAACATTAAGAGACCAAGACATGTGTCTACTTAACCTAGTACATTCTATATCAGAAGGTAAACAGGGTATAGATTGTACCATCAACATTTAGAGACCAAGACATGTGTCTACTTAACATAGTACATTCTATATCAGAGGGTAAACATGGTATAGATTGTACCATCAACATTAAGAGACCAAGACATGTGTCTACTGAACCTAGTACATTCTATATCAGAAGGTAAACAGGGTATAGATTGTACCATCAACATTTAGAGACCAAGACATGTGTCTACTTAACCTAGTACATTCTATATCAGAGGGTAAACAGGGTATAGATTGTACCATCAACATTTAGGGACCAAGACATGTGTCTACTTAACATAGTACATTCTATATCAGAGGGTAAACATGGTATAGATTGTACCATCAACATTTAGGGACCAAGACATGTGTCTACTGAACCTAGTACATTCTATATCAGAGGGTAAGACAGGATAAACAAGGTATAGATTGTACCATCAACATTTAGGAACCAAGACATGTGTCTACTTAACCTAGTACATTCTATATCAGAGGGTAAACAGGGTATAGATTGTACCATCAACATTTAGGGACCAAGACATGTGTCTACTTATCCTAGTACATTCTATATCAGAGGGTAAGCATTACCACTCACTGTCGCATTTATCAGGCAATAAGTCCATGTCCAAACATTGAAAAGTTCAATGTTGGAAGTCTGGGCTTAATGCAGGAAAAATATAGTACATGTGCAGGACTTTTGCCAGATGTTTACTTTGTGGCATTTCCAAAATGCATGGCTAAACACCTGAATAGCAATATAAAGTATCAGTGGGCTGGTTGTTTTATACTCCCTACACTTGGAGATGTTATATGGCTTGGTGGCGTTATACTGAGTATGACAGAAGTGTACCAACATTTTATAGGCATCACCGCCGTGTCATGGTCGAGTGGCTCAGTGACCCTTCACAGGAGCTCAAGTTTACTTCTCAGATACTGCGAGGGGATGCTAAAAACTACCATGCCTGGCAACACAGGTAAGTTAACCTTACTTCATTAAAAAAAACACCATGCCAGGCAAAAGGTAGGTAAATCTTACCTAGCCAAAGATTTAACGAGCAGAACTACACAAGGTAGGCCCATATACATACATTTCCTATTCTGTTTTTATCTGTTACAGACAATGGGTGATTCAGCACTTTAGTCTATGGGAGGGCGAGCTCAACTACGTTGATGCACTTCTTCAGGATGATTTACGAAACAACTCTGCCTGGAATCAGCGCTACTTTGTGGTCAGCAATACAACAGGATTTACAGGCGAGAGCCTGGAGGAGGAAGTCAGGTATTCATTAATGTTAATTAGCATTGATAAGCAGGTAAATTAAGTGATGTGTTAGATTCATTGCAGGGAAACATATTTTCACCAATTGAATCTTTATAGGATAAACTTGTGTATAAACGATTATCTATATGATGAGTGAAAACAAATGTTTATGATTGTAAATCTGATCTTTTTCAGATATGCTCAAGAATTTATTAAGAAGGCTCCAAACAATGAAAGTGCATGGAATTACTTAAAAGGGTAAGGTTGTCAATATTGAATGTGTTCGTAGTAACTATTGTTATGCTCCGCTCACCTTGATATATGTTATATGACCTTTTGTGACCTCAGATTAAGCCAATCAAATGATGTTACACATGCACAGATTGCATTATGACATAACAATGAAGATCATAGATTTATAGAGCTGAAATGACTTAAAGTTTGACAAGAAAAGTACATTTTCTGCAACATTTGCCTGAATTATTAATCATATGATGGAAATGATATTTAATTAAACATATCTTCAATATCTTATGAATCTACATATAGTCCGAAATTGCTTATTTTCACTTTGCAAGCTCATTTGAAAATTCTTAAGACTTGTTTGATAGTCACAAATATAATTGAAACTCTTGTAAGATTTTACATATACCACTGGGTCAATACTCGACATAGAAACATTTGTAAGATTTTATATATACCACTGGGTCAATACTCGACATAGGAACATTTGTAAGATTTTATATACCACTGGGTCAGTACTCTGCATAGAAACATTTGTAATATTTTATATATACCACTGGGTCAATACTCGACATAGGAACATTTGTAAGATTTTATATACCTATACCAATGGGTCAATACTTGGCATAGAAACATTTGTAAGATTTTACATATACCACTGGGTCAATACTCGACATAGGAATATTTGTAAGATTTTATATACCACTGGGTCAGTACTCTGCATAGAAACATTTGTAATATTTTATATATACCACTGGGTCAATACTCGACAGGAACATTTGTAAGATTTTATATATACCACTGGGTCAATACTCGACATGGGAACATTTGTAAGATTTTACATATACCACTGGGTCAATACTCGACATAGGAACATTTGTAAGATTTTACATATACCACTGGGTCAGTACCCTGCATAGAAACATTTGTAAGATTTTATATATACCACTGGGTCAATACTCGACATAGGAACATTTGTAATATTTTATATATACCACTGGGTCAATACTCGACATAGAAACATTTGTAAGATTTCATATATACCACTGGGTCAATACTCGACATAGAAAAATTTGTAAGATTTTATATATACCACTGGGTCAATACTCGACATAGGAACATTTGTAAGATTTTATATATACCACTGGGTCAATACTCTGCATAGAAACATTTGTAAGATTTTATATATACCACTGGGTCAATACTCTACATAGGAACATTTGTAAGATTTTACATATACCACTGGGTCAATACTCGACATAGGAACATTTGTAAGATTTTACATATACCACTGGGTCAGTACTCTGCATAGAAACATTTGTAAGATTTTACATATACCACTGGGTCAGTACTCTGCATAAAAACATTTGTAAGATTTTATATATACCACTGGGTCCATACCACTGGGTCAATACTCGACATAGAAACATTTGTAAGATTTTATATATACCACTGGGTCAATACTCTGCATAGAAACATTTGTAAGATTTTATATATACCACTGGGTCAATACTCTACATAGGAACATTTGTAAGATTTTACATATACCACTGGGTCAATACTCGACATAGAAACATTTGTAAGATTTTATATATACCACTGGGTCAATACTTGACATAGGAACATTTGTAAGATTTTATATACCTATACCACTGGGTCAATACTCGACATAGGAACATTTGTAAGATTTTACATATACCACTGGGTCAATACTCGACATAGGAACATTTGTAAGATTTTATATATACCACTGGGTCAATACTCAACATAGGAACATTTGTAAGATTTTACATATACCACTGGGTCAATACTCGACATAGGAACATTTGTAAGATTTTATATATACCACTGGGTCAATACTCAACATAGGAACATTTGTAAGATTTTATATATACCACTGGGTCAATACTCTGCATAGAAACATTTGTAAGATTTTATATATACCACTGGGTCAATACTCTACATAGGAACATTTGTAAGATTTTACATATACCACTGGGTCAATACTCTACATAGGAACATTTGTAAGATTTTACATATACCACTGGGTCAGTACTCTGCATAAAAACATTTGTAAGATTTTATATATACCACTGGGTCCATACTCGACATAGAAACATTTGTAAGATTTTATATATACCACTGGGTCAATACTCTGCATAGAAACATTTGTAAGATTTTATATATACCACTGGGTCAATACTCTACATAGGAACATTTGTAGATTTTATATATACCACTGGGTCAATACTCTACATAGGAACATTTGTAAGATTTTACATATACCACTGGGTCAATACTCGACATAGAAACATTTGTAAGATTTTATATATACCACTGGGTCAATACTCGACATAGGAACATTTGTAAGATTTTACATATAGCACTGGGTCAATACTCGACATAGGAACATTTGTAAGATTTTATATACCTATACCACTGGGTCAATACTCGACATAGGAACATTTGTAAGATTTTACATATACCACTGGGTCAGTACCCTGCATAGAAACATTTGTAAGATTTTACATATACCACTGGGTCAATACTCGACATAGGAACATTTGTAAGATTTTATATACCTATACCACTGGGTCAATACTCGACATAGAAACATTTGTAAGATTTTATATATCTATACCACTGGGTCAATACTCGACATAGGAACATTTGTAAGATTTTACATATACCACTGGGTCAATACTCGACATAGGAACATTTGTAAGATTTTATATACCTATACCACTCGGTTAATACTCTACATATGCCTCAGAGAGTCAGTGACACTGATTGGTGTGGCTTCTACAATTTGTAGCTGAAAAAGCTACATGAAATATCTAGATATAATGATGATACTGTTACTGTGGTATGTTGGTTACAATTTCATCAGAGATTTGATATAGGTGAGGTGTCATTGTTATCTTCTCGAGTTTTCTCTCAATAGTTAGAAAGTTTCATGTAACCAAAAAATCAGGGGAGGTAACTTATAAATGCTGGGGAGGGATAGATGTATGGTGTAGCAATATATTGCTTAGAATTACTTACTGTCATAATATTTGGATAAATTTTAAAATTTCTTCTTTGGATTCAAAATGAGGATATCAATACCTTCAAATAAAACAATGAACTGTAATACTTAGAGATATAAAGATGGTTACACTAATGTATGGTTTCTGTATAGGGCCCTGATGGACCATGACTTGAGTCAGTATCCAGGTCTGATGGACTTCTGTCTACAGCTGTATGAGAGCCGGTATCGCTCGCCATACTTAATGGGATGTATGGTGGATACATATGAGGAGATGCTAGAGAAGGATTGTGACGACAGAAACAGTGTGCTAGACAAGGCCACTGCAGTAAGTAAAAGCAGAATTAGACTTTAACTGTGTGTTTTTTCACAAACAGACTAAACATCACTGCAAACTGTGTCTCATTTGTAAATTGGGATGATGTGTCAGTTTTGAAATTATGTTTGAAATAGCTGTACTGTTATTATTCCTTAGACTTGTGTTGTGAATTTTTGAATGCTGTATCATGCTTTGATATTGCTAAATCAGCCTTCACTTCAACAAGGTCAAGGCAAAAAGTATGCTCTTTAAGAAAGGATTTTAATTGTGGGTGCAGGAAATGGCAGGCTTTAGGGAATTAGTGGTCAATATGGTTGGGTAATAAGTAGCCATTTATTTTCATACAAAATAAAAAGAGTGATAATGGATATTGTTCTGATGTTATACTATTTTTTGTTTCCCCAGCTGTGTAAGTCCCTGGCAGAAGAGTTTGACACCATCAGGAGTGAATACTGGAATTATGTATCAAGAGTGTTATCTACAAAATACGGAAATACAAATTCGGACACAACACAGATTCCTTCTGCTCCTTCCTAGTCCAAGTGCTTTAATCATATATATTTATACCTTTCTTCCCCAACCAGAAAGATTTCCTTAACCGATCCAAGATTTCTCCATGACTTGTGAATCAAATGCACGGAAAATACTTCATTTTTTTCTTGCTAAAATATCAAGGAAGTTTAAGAAGAAACCTGTGAGAATGGGAATGTTATATTGCTATAAGTCTGTATTATATAGACTGATCATATACAGTTGGAAGTCCTTGGACATGTGATCCGCACCAGAGTCTCCGGAAGGCTGATGATCTCATACCTACATTAGGTATACAAATATTACATATCTCACAAAGAGGATTTTTGTTTTCATTTCATACATCATGGATGGAATGTGTAGGAATTTTTCATTGTAGGGAGTAAAAAGAGAAAGAACTGGAAAGGCTCATCAATTAATTTGATTGATATATTTGCCACACAACCTGGAATATTTTTTACATGTGAAACAGAATTTTTTGTGCTGCATTGAAACCTAAATGGACAATATTTTGATTTAATATCTCTTTCTTTTGTGATGTCACAATTCATGTGATGTCATGGAGGTGTGATGTCATGAAAATAGATCTTTTGATTAGATGTCTTGATGATGCTTTTACATGGAAACATTTACATACTTTAAGATCAGAATCACAAATTTCATGGCTTTACAAAAATATACATTTTCCTTGGCACTTGCTTTACTGGGTAAATCGTGCTCACAAAATCCAGTAGTGCTCTAATCCATGTCAACTTTTATCTGTGTATGATTTTGTGGACATATAAATTCATGGAGTGGTCAGGAATTCAATGAAAATAAATTCCCATGAAAATTTATAATTTTGAGTAGTTTTAATGAAACTCACCACAACTATATTGTTAATATTGAATTCAGTAATTTTTGGGACTTGCATACTTGAGTTCTGAACTCATGATTTTCCTGTGAAACTCCCTCAAATTTTGAAGTCCAACTATCTTTTTAGAAAAGAGATTCATCAAATTTTTTGAAGTGGTGTTCTGTACTTGCTAGAAAAAATCCTACAGAATTTAATGAAAAAAAAATTTAATATTTGTTGAAATTAAAATTACATGTAATACATATTTACATAGAAGTTTCTTGAATGTACTTTTGATATACTGAAAGGAGAAACCTTATGTGTACATGAAATCAAATGCACTAGGTATGATGTAAATTAATTCTAGAGCTTTCATATGTTTTTCTGCTGGTTCTGCAATAATTGGGGATGGGCTTTTTATTTACCAGATATTGGTTAATTTTCAGATAATTCGGAATATAAGATAAAGTAATGATTGGTTGTGATGCTCGTAATTTGACCCGTAGAATAACATAGCTATTGTAAGGTTGTTGAGGTTTGTTTGCATAGGTAATTACCTCATGAGCACTCAGGGTAATTTTGAGGCTAGATCTCCTTGTAGTGGTTGGTGACCATCTCGCTGAACAACATATGGGAGACCCGTCACATGCCATTCAGAGCAATAAGGGCAAAGTGTCAAGCCAACGGACACAATGATATCAACACAAAATGGTGCTTTGTGAACTATGCACCTCAGATTTTCATGAAAGGTTAAGTAGGCCAGCGCTCTACAACTATCGTGGCTTCTTGGTGCAGAGGGGATATCTACAGTTTATAATGAGATTAGAACTTTTCGAGTTCCGAGGTACTTGTCCAGTAGTGAGCAAGGAAGATGACCTTGTCTAATAGTGAGCGAGGACGATGACCTTGTCTAATAGTGAGCAAGGACGATGACCTTGTTTAATAGTGAGCGAGGAAGATGGCCATGTTTAATAGTGAGCGAGGAAGATGGCCATGTTTAATAGTATGCGAGGAAGATGGCCCTGTTTAATATGGAGCAGGGAAGATGGCCCTGTTTAATAGTATGCGAGGAAGATGGTCTTGTTTTATAGTGAGCGAGGAAGATGACCTTGTTTAATATTGAGCAGGGAAGATGGCCTTCTTTAATAGTGAGCAGGGAAGATGGCCTTCTTTAATAGTGAGCAGGGAAGATGGCCTTCTTTAATATTGAGCAGGGAAGATAACCTTGTTTAATAGTGAGCAGGGAAGATGGCCTTCTTTAATAGTGAACAAGCTGGAAAATCATGATAATGAAATAGAAAGCTCTATTATTAAACATTATAGATGAATAGATGGAATTAATTTCTGTTCAAAAATCTGGATTATGTTGTGTAAGCTCACCTAGCACAAAGAACTGGTGTATAGGTTAGCATAAGTACAAAGATCTCCTCAAGATGTCTGTTTATTTGGTGCAAAGGTCAGGTAGAGTTATCACCTCATTAGATGACAAGTCTGATTAAATGACAAGGTCTCATTGAGGTTTACATTCACCTGGCTCAAAACAATAGTCAAGGCATTAACTTGTTTAAAGATGTGTTCAAATGGTAAGGGTTCACCATGTTACTGTTGTATTAGACATGTTTAGTTGGTGACTATTATGATGGTATGACATAATCATATTGGAGTTGTGACTGTAAGCATTTTCAATGTAAGGTTATAAATTATATGTGTAAAGCTTTGGTGTACACTAGGTACAGTATTTCTGGTATGTAACAATTATGGCAAAAAAATTCAGACTAGAAATGCTTGTATGTTATTGATTTTGTATGTACATGTATTTGTAAATGACGATCATGTGTTTATTTCTTTTATAGTCGTTTTGTTTGTAACATACAGTATTTACAATGATTTTGTATTATCAAGAAATGAAGCCTTGAATTGAGTACTATATGATATGTTATATGCAAATAAAATGGAAAGATAGAGGAAGATCTCCATACAACATAAACAAAGCATATTTCATTGTTGTTGTTACAGGCAGCACCAGTTATTGTGTGACGCGTGTACACCTTCACATTAGTGAATTTTGTTTGTAGAGGTCGATGAAATACTGGACAATTTTGCTTTGATTACTGGAGTACCAGTGCTGCGGGGAATCAAACCCCATACATCTTGGTGAAAGGCGAGTGTGCTACCTGACCACCCATAGAAATAGGAGTAGTAAAAAAACCTAAATTTTGTAAAAAGGAGTAAAACAAATATATTAATGATAATTTTTTAAAGGGTTAATTAGAAATAATTCACAAGGTGGTTCCCCTCCTTTGATCCTATGTTAATTAAATATTGTATATATTGGATACTTTTCCCCACTTCTCAGACAAAAAAGTTTTTTTTATTTTATTTACTGTATTTATAATTATAATTGTGATTTAATAGGGATGTAGGAAAAATTACTTACATACCCATACATGTTTAGTATTGATCAAATCCATATCTGTGAAGATATCGAACTAGAGATTTCCAGTTATCACAAACTTAGGGACTGTTGGCTTCGGTGCCCTATCACAGCCTCATGCACTAAAATCATTTTCAAGAATAGTACATATTATCTTTGTGGAAATGATAAATTTTAGTTTAAAACATTTTAAGTTTTAGATCAAAATTTTACATCAGAGATTGCCAAATTTTCTTTAACTGAAAGCTCCAGTCCAAGTCTGTTAAAAGATTTGACAGGTATGTGACCCGTGTGTATGGCGACCAATGTTTCCTAGCCCATCAATAGTTTCCCACTAACACCCTGCATCCTGGAAACTGAAGTGAAACAATACCATTAAGAATGGTAGAAATGACGATGCATTTTATACAAGAGATAATGAAGGAATTGATTTAAAGTGCCAAAAGATATGTCCATAGATAACATTTACTGGTATCCATAGATTAAATTTATTGGTGCCAGAAATCTAAATGTTCAAATCTTTTCTCTGAAATGTTACACAGTGACAACCTGTTCAAAAAAGCATCAACATGTGAAACAATAGTTAATAGAAGAGCTTAATTGGTTAGAGGATAATTTCAACTACTGTAATTTTAATTTAGACTATTGTCTCCCTAAATTCCTCTTACTCTGTGATTAGGTGCATGGTTGATGAGATTTTTGTAAACAACTGGTATTTATTTGGGATTATGTATCAATGTATAGAGCAGAGGGTGCTATCATTGTCTGAACCAATAACCCGTACTCATTTTTCTACGTCATGTTGTTACAATAAATATATCCTCTTATGTTCTTGTGAATTTGTTATTTTTACATCTGTTACAATACAGAATGAAAGTTGGATCTGTGTTGCTTGCAGTTGCTTAAACTGTATTGAGTATTTCTCTCGTATGAAAAGTAAGTCCATAGGTAAGATATTATCCCGGAAATCAGCTTTACCAAAGAAATTATTCATCCAGAATTTACTCAACCACAATTCTCTATCGAGATTATGATCACTATCTGCATCCCTGGATTATTTCTATGGCAAAATTGAAGGTGCCATGTGTGACACTTTGAGGATAAGAAAAGACTAGTTCGATCTGGTTTGATTTTGAAATGTTCCAGAGGTGCAGAGAGTGATTATGAGGGTAGCCCGAAAGTATCAAGAATGGTAGCTCTAGAGAAATAGCAATTATAATATTTCTTTACAGTTTGTGTACAGAGTACGGATGAGGGGTGATTTGAAGATGATGATGCTGGGCTTATTGTTAGTCCCCTACTACTAATCACTGGTACTTCTTTCTTAAGGCATGGGTTCACCTGCTGTTTATTCTTGACATTATAATTTCACATTTGGTGGGGAACTGTGCTGAATTGTCTTATTTAAACATGGTATATATATCCTGACAATGTGATTATCTATTATTCTTGACCAATCAAATACATGCATGCATCAAATGAACTGGAATTGCACCTTCTACTTGCCACAATATATCACCTGATCAGGGAAATTACCTCTTTAGCTCCATCGGTTGAGGTTAAGACTAGTAAACCTGAGGTTCCCCGGTTCAAATTCTAGCAGAAACATTGAAATAAAGACTAGCTGTTTATATACGTGTATATTTCAGTTACTTTTCTTTGGTATAGTGATCTAATTTACCAAGCAAGAAAAACACTTTTAATAATTGAGATCTTAAGTCGATAATTTTTTCATGCATCATATTTGTCCTGATACAAGCCCAGAGGAATGAAAAAAAGGGTGGGCTTATTAATAACACTTTAATAGCATGCAATATATAAGGTTAACTTGCTATTGATTTCTTGATTGATACAGTAGGAGAAATGACAAAACCAATTACATCAAAATTAGTACAGAGAACTCAATAAAAAATGACGGTTAGTATACAAGTAGTGACATGGCTGAACTATATACTTAATTCAATTATGTAGTAACACCCCATCAAACAACACAATCCAAAAATAATGCTTTATCATAAATTTGTTTACAGTAAACTTAAAACAACAAAATGTTAACATCACAGCTTATAATCAGTAAAAATGTGGTCAGAAAAATGACTGAAAAACATAATTTGTATTTGAATTCATAAACAAATTTCAGAACAGCTGTATAAGCATTAAAGTCAAAAAACTATTCTTTTAAGCATAATTGTCATCTTTAAAATTAAAAATAATTTGATAAGCAATACTATGGCAGAATTATGATTTTACCTGAATTATGATTATGACTGAAAAACATCATTTGCATTTGAATTTATAAACAAATTTCAGAACAGATGTATAAGCATACAAGTCAAAAAACTATTCTTTTAAGCATGATTGTCATCTTTAAAATCAAAAATAATTTGATAAGCAATACTACAATAGCATTATGATTATACTTGAATAAGAAAAGGAAAAATATCCAAGATCAACTGATGTCAAAATAACGAATAATCACACTTCCAATAATTCAAATAATTTCACACTCAATAATTACCAAAATTTACACAAGAATCTTTATTCCTTCTGCAGTTTCACTCAACTTTGACTCAAAGTTCCTGTACTTAGCCATGCTAAGTAGATAATGTTTATCCCACACAAAGCATTCACAACCTGGGAAGGATGTATTTGGCTGCCATGGCAACTAGTGGAGACCCAGTGGGGACTCCTGGAAAGGGTCCAGACGATCCCGCAATGTCCAAATGTGAATAGGGAAGGGGCTGCTTAGAGTCGATACCATGCTGTAATAATAAATGTTTGTTCATTATCTCTCTATGGTATATTGTCCAAACAAAGATATATGGACGGCTGTGTATTGACAAGTGTCATAGAAAATAAACTATATTCTGGTGTGGGTAAAGAAAGAGAAACGAGGCAAATAAGGCTGTAACTTTTCTTTCTGCCTTAAGCAAAATAGATTGCAATTAAATGACAATAAATTATATTCACCTTGCAACATTCATTTAAAACAAAAACCATTGGAACTTCTGAATTATATATTGAAACTGGCATTAGTCCTTAACTTAAGGCACACAAACAAAATCATTGCTACATATAGAATGATGGCAATTTGGTTAATTCAGAATATCTTCAATACAATAATTAAAATTCCATTTTGATATTTGCAAGTACATGAAAATGATTTTGTGAATTAAATTTTTAACAGGCACATTAGTAATTAAAACCACAATAAAACAAATGTGACAGCAAAAACATCACCTTGTCAAGGCCTGAAGACATGATGAGGAAGGCAGAGGGAGACTGATGTCCTCGGGCTGTGGCTGATGAGGGCGCATTGTTACACTGAAGGACATCCTCATACTCTGACTTCCCAGTGTGGAACTCAAAATCCTAGAAACAGGGTATTTGGAAAAATGACATGTTGAATTAGAAAATTGAAGTCTATTAAGATGATTTATTGCAGTGATTTCAATTTAAAAGTAATACACATGGTATATAAACTGGACTCATCATTTTTTAAAATTGATCATTTCATTCATATGAATATAAAATAAAATTACTTCAATGAATATATATCAGTTTCAAACTCAAAACAACCATTATTATTATCAGTGATTTCTATGAATGTTTGTATACAAATTTGCATCATGAAAGACATATTACATTATTGGTCTCTCAAAGCTTGGAGTGAAGGGTATGATTATTCACACCAATAAACAGTACAGAGAAAGAGGCCAAATGATCAAAGAAGAGAAGACTTGGCAGAAAGCCTACATGGAGAGCAAATGTAAGGGCACATAGAGGGGCAGAAGTTGCTTCCAGCTTGATACGGAAGAAGAGTAAGGGAAGATGGAGAGGTCACCATTTATCAGTCCCAGCGCTACACACAATGTGATGGGACACAAGTAGGCATCACCACCCATTGTGATGCAGCAGGATGAACGAGGAAGTTGTGTAAACATTTAGCACAAAAAGGCAACAACAGCAGGTAGCAGCAAGAGTGGACCAGTCTCTTTTTCGGCCTCATCAAACCAACAGGTGCATCTCTGGAGGGGGTCTTAATGTGTCAAAAATAGTCACCTAAACATAGGCCGGGCCAGGTTACTTCAGAGTATTCAAATTATCAAATTCTATGTTCCATGTTTCATTTTGTTCTGATAGTGCCAGGGTTAAGAATATACATATGTATTTTACTTTGCTCTAAACTTATCAGATGTGTAAATGGAAAGTATGAAATCTATTTCTTTCGATCACTTTGGATTTCCTCAGTCACCTCTCCGACTTACAAAGTTCAGGCCCATAGCATCACTGAGTCCTAGAAGGACAAAACAGCTGTATGATGAAGTTTAAATCATTGTTTGGCTCTACTGTATTTAACTCTAAATCTGTATTTAAATGTGATATTCACTTGTGTGTCTTTTGTACAATCTTAGATTCTTCCACGACAAATCGTAGAAGGAAGCAGAGAACAATGTTCATTTAAACCCCAAAACTAAGGTCTTACTTCACGCCTGATTGTGGAGACTTCAAATGGATCGCCCCAGATGTCTCCAATTTCCTGCATGTTGCGAGCCGTGTTGAGCTGACGAGCTGGTCCATTATCCATGATGATCTGAAAGAAGATAGGTGACGTGCACATATTTCGCAATCAGAACAGTTCAATAATTAGTAATATCTTCTACCTATTCATCTGGTAGCAGAGCCAATCCATATCTACTGCAGTAAAATCACTCGAGTCAATCGAGGTTGCACTAATGCTTTCAAACTTACAAATAATGTGTGAACTTTGCATAATCAAATTTTAGTGTATTGTCAATTTATTTTGAGCGTGAAAACCACCAAAATATGATTACTGCAAAAATATGTACATTTACTGTATTCAAACACTGATATCAAATTCATTTTGCATTCTTTAACCTTAGCACTGTTTAAACAGAAACTTTGCAATATTCTGAAGTACAAACACAAAATTCTGTGATGAGTTTCATAAAATTTAAAAATTACAGCATCCTGCAATGTCTATGACCTTATGAACTCTGCGTTTACATCTGGGGATTCTTTTACTTTAGACGGTGGAATTTACATCAATTTGGATTTCAAGAAATGTTTGAAAGAAGTGATGGATGGACAGAATCAAGTGGCACATGAACTTGCTGTGTGTTCTTTACATTATGAATGCAAAAGCTGAACAAGTTACCGAATATTTTGGCCCCATTGCACGAATAGCATGTCCAGTCAGTGTTGCTATGGTGAACAATTCTGGGTTGATAGCATCAACAGCCTGAAGAAATAAAGCATTTATAAACTGAATCCTACTCTGGAAAGAGTGACATCACAGAAGGGTCCATCAACATTCAATGCTTTAACTGACATATTGTTTTATGCCATTTTCTCTCAATACAGAAATAATGTCACACATAATAGAATCAAAATAAATCTCCATGATCTATTTTTAGACACAACATTGCCACACAGTGGATAAGTTATTAACATTATAAATTGTATTGTTTTCCATTGATGTCAAGCTTTAGCATGATGCTTACCATTTCCTTACAGTGACACAATACATCTGCCATCACCATACGACCTTCAGCGTCAGTGTTGCCGACACGAACTCGAACCCCAGCCCTGGAGGTTATGATTTCATCTGCCACATAACACTCTAAAAAAAAACAAACAGGTACATTAAATCAAGAAAATGTTACAGAATTTTATTTGCTAGTTACTGTATATGTACCCAAGTTTTAAATGTAAAAATGTTATTGCTCTTTTTGAAAATTAGCTCAATCTGCACATTCCTAATACCCTATAGTCAGTTAATTTTGAAGAAAAGATATATTAAAACAACATGAAGAAACTGAACTAAGCACAATCATATTTTAGTGCAATTCTTTCAGCACTAAAATAATAACACCACTAAAACATATATGTATGTTTACAGTATATCTTGGTTTTTATGTAAATTTTTCATATTTTTGTTGTATCCCTGCATGTTATGTATGAATTCTTCCCAGTTGCACTGATTTTAATCTCCTTGAATACTTTGCGGAAATATATTTTCGTGAATCTTATTTTTAGATTTTAAAAGTATTATGAACACAGGATGGTTGTAGTGTTTAATGAATAATAAATGGCACAAATAAATCACTCTCAAATATTTGTTGGTTAACAGTAAATATTGGCACAAAGTCAGCTCAGAATAAGCACATATCGTTGTTGATTTCCGAAATCTACTTAATTGATCAAATTAGGTGATTTGTGTACTCCCTCCTCATATTTTATACTTGTTTATAGGTTTTCATACTCAAGTCACCTAGCATCACTGATAATTCCTTAGGTGAATAAAATAGCTATATATTATTTGTCATACACTGTCAATATTCCTCTATTAATTAATGTTTGTGATAATCACTTGTATCTAACACAAAACCCTTTAGACAAAGTACTTAATATATATATGACTGGCGAGTATTTTAAAACTTTATTGTATGGGAGTAAAGGATGAATGAAAATATAATTGGCTTAAAACATGACAAGACTTTTATAACCTCACATGACCCTTGTTGACTGTACATTCACTATATACCTGATCCAACACTGTTTCTGACCATACAAAGGGCTCCTACAACTTTAATCCCTTTTGGCTTCATTTCTGATAATGTCTGAAATAAAATCACACTACTTTTATTTACACTCTACTGCAACAATCTTGAATGGTAAATATCAAAATATACACATTATTCCCTCCACCATTGCAAATTTGTCATTTGACCTAGATAGAATATAATTTGACCTAGTTATTGAACAATGGTATTGATCAGCTTAATATATTGGTGTCATTTGATTTTGATATTGACATCATTTGACCTCGATTTGACCTTGATTCATCTCAAAATCCTTTGACCTAAATACCACAATCATTTGACCTAGATATCAGTAACTAATGGTGTTTTTATTGACATTATTTGGCCCTACTATAGGATCCATTTGACCTGATATAAGTAATTTCTGATGAAGATATTGACATCATTTAGCCTTGATACTGGATTCATTTGACCTAATATAAGTAACATTTGATATGTTATTGACATCATTTGGCCTTGATATTTCATCGATTCTACCTGATATAAGTAATTTCTGATGAAGATATTGACATCATTTAGCCTTGATACTGGATTCATTTGACCTGATATAAGTAACATTTGACATAAATATTGGTATCGGTACAAGTCAACTTAAACATTAGTATATGACTATTGTATTAAACTCTTGTGTATGCCTTGTTCACCTTGAAGAATCCTGCCACTGTGGCTGCTCCACATTTGTCTCTGTGCATACCAGCCATCACTCCTCCAGCTTTTATGTCAGCTCCGCCAGTGTCATAGGTAATCCCCTAAAAAGTAACCACAAAGGAATACTGACAAAACAAAACACAGAACAACACCAACACATCAGGGACCGATGTCAGGTCATATCTCTTCTCCATGATGCAAGTAATCTGCTCCAAATGCTGTAAGTCATAGATTAACAAACCAATCACTGATTGGAATCAAGGTAATTACAACAAGATTACTGTGAATTACTTAGGTTTGACGAATACTTTATAACAGGAACAGACATATTCGCTAATACATGATGTCATGAACTCAGATCTAGAAATGACCTCAATGATGATGAGCTTTAAGAGACTTGGGGTCTTTGTATTGATGTGAAAAATAAACCCACATCAAATATACTGATAAGTGATTTACAGCATGTTCTAAGAAATAGATTTCAGGAAGACTAAGGTCTTTTAAATTAAATTAATCATCTTAACCACAATGTGTCAACATTAAGTACTAGTTTGGCAAATGTCACATTAATGGGAATATGACCTTGGATTCTGTAGATGAGGAAAGAGGAATGTTACTATCAAGAAATGGAAACCACATTTAAAATTTTATGTACCTTTCCAACCAAAAACAAGGTTTTCTCCACTTTGCCTTCCCCTTCGTATTCAAGGAAGATCAGGCGGCCACAGTGTCGGTCTACTTCTGCAAATAAATTTAAATGAAAAATTAAAATTAAAAAGAAATTGGACAGGGGCTCACAAAAATGTATATGTGTACCTCCTATTTCCTTAATTATCATTAATTTCAGGGGTGGTCAAGTGTGACTTTTGACTTTTTACTAACTGACCAACTACCAAAAAAAAAATGATCCTCAAGAACTTAATGCAATGATACTATGGTATGAGGATGAATCTTTGTGCAAAAGATTCTCTGACAGAATTAATAGGTTACAAGCTTCTCAGTAACATTGATCTGACCTAGATGAGCTTGATATTGGGTTTAACTTTTCTACGACTATAACTAGTTTGTAGTACTTACTACTAGCACATCTGTTAACTGCAGATAACAGCGGGTATTCTTGTTTGAACTGACCAGCATCAGCGTGCACTGTCACCTACAAATTATTGAAATATTTGTCAAGATCACAGTAAACAAACTCCAGCCTCACTGTCAGATCACAGCATAAACCTCCAGCCTCACTATCAGATCCCAGTTACAATCTCCAGCCTCTCTGTCAGATCACAGTTACAACCTCCAGCCTCTCTGTCAGATCACAGTACACAACCTCCTGCCTCTCTGTCATATCACCGAACACAACCTCCTGCCTCACTGTCAGATCACAATACACAACCTCCTGCCTCTCTGTCATATCACCGAACACAACCTCCTGCCTCACTGTCAAATCACAGTTACAACCTCTCACATCATTATCAAACCACAGTATAGAGCCTTCAACCTCACTGTCAGATCAACAAAGTCTGTGGAATGTGGATCACAATACACAACCTCCTGCCTCTCTGTCATATCACAGTACATAACCTCCTGCCTCTCTGTCAGATCACAATACACAACCTCCTGCCTCTCTGTCATATCACCGAACACAACCTCCTGCCTCTCTGTCATATCACCGAACACAACCTACTGCCTCTCTGTCAGATCACAATACACAACCTCCTGCGTCTCTGTCATATCACCGAACACAACCTCCTGCCTCTCTGTCAGATCACAATACACAACCTACTGCCTCTCTGTCAGATCACAATACACAACCTCCTGCCTCTCTGTCATATCACCGAACACAACCTCCTGCCTCTCTGTCATATCACCGAACACAACCTCCTGCCTCACTGTCAAATCACAGTTACAACCTCTCACATCATTATCAAACCACATTATAGAGCCTTCAACCTCACTGTCAGATCACCAAAGTCTGTGGAATGTGAATCACAGTACACAACCTCCTGCCTCTCTGTCATATCACCGAACACAACCTCCTGCCTCACTGTCAAATCACAGTTACAACCTCTCACATCACTATCAAACCACAGTATAGAGCCTTCAACCTCACTGTCAGATCACCAAAGTCTGTGGAATGTGGATCACAGTACACAACCTCCTGCCTCTCTGTCATATCACCGAACACAACCTCCTGCCTCACTGTCAAATCACAGTTACAACCTCTCACATCACTATCAAACCACAGTATAGAGCCTTCAACCTCACTGTCAGATCAACAAAGTCTGTGGAATGTGGATCACAGTACACAACCTCCTGCCTCTCTGTCATATCACCGAACACAACCTCCTGCCTCACTGTCAAATCACAGTTACAACCTCTCACATCACTATCAAACCACAGTATAGAGCCTTCAACCTCACTGTCAGATCAACAAAGTCTGTGGAATGTGGATCACAGTACACAACCTCCTGCCTCTCTGTCATATCACCGAACACAACCTCCTGCCTCACTGTCAAATCACAGTTACAACCTCTCACATCATTATCAAACCACAGTGTAGAGCCTTCAACCTCACTGTCAGATCACCAAAGTCTGTGGAATGTGGATCACAGTACACAACCTCCTGCCTCTCTGTCATATCACCGAACACAACCTCCTGCCTCACTGTCAAATCACAGTTACAACCTCTCACATCACTATCAAACCACAGTATAGAGCCTTCAACCTCACTGTCAGATCAACAAAGTCTGTGGAATGTGGATCACAATACACAACCTCCTGCCTCTCTGTCATATCACCGAACACAACCTCCTGCCTCACTGTCAAATCACAGTTACAACCTCTCACATCACTATCAAACCACAGTATAGAGCCTTCAACCTCACTGTCAGATCAACAAAGTCTGTGGAATGTGGATCACAGTACACAACCTCCTGCCTCTCTGTCATATCACCGAACACAACCTCCTGCCTCACTGTCAAATCACAGTTACAACCTCTCACATCACTATCAAACCACAGTATAGAGCCTTCAACCTCACTGTCAGATCACCAAAGTCTGTGGAATGTGGATCACAGTACACAACCTCCTGCCTCTCTGTCATATCACCGAACACAACCTCCTGCCTCACTGTCAAATCACAGTTACAACCTCTCACATCACTATCAAACCACAGTATAGAGCCTTCAACCTCACTGTCAGATCAACAAAGTCTGTGGAATGTGGATCACAGTACACAACCTCCTGCCTCTCTGTCATATCACCGAACACAACCTCCTGCCTCACTGTCAAATCACAGTTACAACCTCTCACATCATTATCAAACCACAGTGTAGAGCCTTCAACCTCACTGTCAGATCACCAAAGTCTGTGGAATGTGGATCACAGTACACAACCTCCTGCCTCTCTGTCATATCACCGAACACAACCTCCTGCCTCACTGTCAAATCACAGTTACAACCTCTCACATCACTATCAAACCACAGTATAGAGCCTTCAACCTCACTGTCAGATCACCAAAGTCTGTGGAATGTGGATCACAATACACAACCTCCTGCCTCTCTGTCATATCACCGAACACAACCTCCTGCCTCACTGTCAAATCACAGTTACAACCTCTCACATCACTATCAAACCACAGTATAGAGCCTTCAACCTCACTGTCAGATCACCAGTCTGTGGAATTTGGATTAAGTATTGTACCAAATAACAGTTAATCTGACTGTAGACATGTGGACAAAAGCAGATGGTCAGTCCCAAAACATGACATGATATCTGTAACATTTAGAAGCATTTTGCTTATACCCCTTTACCTGTAACATTATAAGCCTTGGAAGAATGAATTTTCTCTCTTTTCACATCCCACCCACATACTCTAGGGGATTCATGCTTAGCACAACATGTATAAAACTGTTTATTTCCTTGTTGAGTAGAATTTCTTTTCCTGCAATAATGCGGTCATGATTTTCATGAATAAGACATCCTTAAAATTTGCTTCAAACTTTCTATAAAACTGGAAGCAATCAAATAGATAAAACCTTTCCATCATATACTGTGGATTCATTTATTTTCGTTGGGTTCAATTTTCGTTGTTTCTACAAATTAGACAGTTTCGTGGACTCATAAATTCGTGGATTTTTGATTCTGTGGGAAAAAAATAAAAACGTTAGAGTTTTCTCTTTTTGCTTCCAGTCGAAATTTTTTCTGTTTGTATTAAGGCTATGTTCACAGGAATTAACACTAATGACAAGAATAAAAGAACGTTTTTTTTCAAGATGGCGTCCTGTGTTTTTATAACGCTGTTTACAACAGTCTCGCATTAAAATATCAAACCACCAATCAGTATATATCCTGGCGTGTAATCAATCGGTAATTATCAGAAACAATTGTTTTCAGTGGATAAACATTGTGTGCCGATCAGTCGGTGTACCGCAGTCATATGAAAACACCACGCGTATCGATTGGACCATGTGTGTAAACAGGTGTGTAAACAAGATCTGCATTATTAATAATTATTGTGAACCTGTAGTCGGATAGAAATACGGATCCAATCTTCAATCGACAGGATGGTCCGATCAAGCCTAGTGTCCACAGTGTCGCTAACAACTGCGATCCCATCATACTTAGCATCACAATGGGTACTTACCCTTTGTTATGTTTAATAATATATAATTATATATCGTTGACACCAATTTAGCGTATCCATGTCGAGCCTCAGACTACCTGACTCCCGACTAATTACGGGGCTTCTGTCATTACCGGTGGACGTTTCCGGTGTCGGCAAAGATTACTTGGTCAAATTTCAAAATTACTTTAGTAAGTAGTTCATATTTCG
This sequence comes from Ylistrum balloti, assembly GCF_031769215.1. Classification (NCBI taxonomy): domain Eukaryota; kingdom Metazoa; phylum Mollusca; class Bivalvia; order Pectinida; family Pectinidae; genus Ylistrum; species Ylistrum balloti. The sequence goes on along the minus strand of NW_026782111.1, from coordinate 706,412 downwards.
TTGTGTTTTTAAATTCGTGGATTTGCTCATCCACGAAAACAACGAAAATTGGACCCCCACGAAATAAAATGAATCCACAGTATTAAAAAGAATTATAAATAAACATATTATTTCACTGCTTTTATTGAATTAAGTCAGGAAAACTTTATTCTCACTTTCATAAATTCTTCAGTTTTTTTAATTTTTTTTAAAAATGGTTGTAATCGGATCAGTAATTTCTATAGAATATATCCGTGACACCTGACACTTACTTTGACAGATGTATTGCGGAACATTGCAGTTACATACTCCTCCACACGTGGGGCAGCCATGCGTTCTGGGTCTGATCCCCCAATGTCTCGTGTTGCAATTCTGTTGATCATATTCAAGAATGATAAGAGGAGAGTTATTTCCCCCTTTCAATTTCCTGTCCATCATATGTTAATAAGAGTCCTGGATTATAAGTATATATGCATTCTATACAAGGCCAGCATCCTTTTTTGTAATACCATACATGGTCCTATATTTAAGCCTTCTTTAAAATGGCAGTGTGATCAATGAGCCTAAGACATGGGCCCATTTAAGACGTTTGACTCTAGATCATAGCTATATCATTTGGGATGTGGGATATTTTCAAGGAATTACCAGTTCTTAATGTGTTGCCGTTGAATCACAAATGTTTCTTGATTTGGCAGCTTTTTAAGCAAAATGTTTCTTGGTGTGTTGATAACTATTTCAAGGCAGATTATTTTGGATTTGTTCATTTCATGAGCCACATTATTCTAAATGCAACTATTTGATCGATAATGATACAACTATTTTAAGCCATATCACAATTTCAAAAAAAATGTTTTCTGCCATAATGGTTCAGACTATCACTTTTTTATCTACATGGTTGCAAAACATTCTTAACATTTAGCCAAATAGTTTTGGATGAGTTCATTTTAAGTCAAATAGTTACTGTGGATGACTAAAACCATCTGATTCTCGATATGGCTACTTCTTAGCCACATTACCATATACCGGGTACACACTTTTTATAGTTGGTTACATTCACAAGGGCTTAAATTTCTTCATTTTTCAACTGAAGGGAAACTCCCTCTAGCTGATGCAAGTAAGGTGACCTGGCCCTACTTGTATAAAATATCTCCATTTCAGATTTCCTCAAGCCCAGATTTTCCTCAGCTAATATCTCCTTGAAAATACCTTGTATGAAAATTCCTCAAGGAATTTCAGGACATCCTAGCCGAGGACTTCCTCCTGTTCCTTGAGAAAATTTTATACAAGCCGTTTTTGAGGAGATATCAGCTGAGGAAAATCTCGACTTGAGGAAATCTCAAGTTGAGATGTTTTATACAAGTGGGGACAGGTCACCTATGAAATATTAGCCCCACAAAATTCAACAACAATAAAATAGATTATTATGGCCCATCTTTTAACTATAAAGCGTTCAGATTTCATTTAAATCATTTAACAGATTTGCCACACTATTGATGTTTTAATTACCTTCCTCTCTCCAAACCGTTGGCAAGATCGATCCCTTGTGTCACTCGTTTCAGGTCGTTACACCAAACACCAAGCTTTGAGATTTTGGGGCACTTATCTGGAACATCCTCACGTATTTCAAGAGGCTAAAATACAAAATGATAATACATCTATAATACAAACAGTGCCTCGATATGAACTAAAACTCATACCTGCCAATTTTTCAAAATTCTCATATGAATAAATGTGCATGAGCAACACTTGATGATACTTTATACATCACAGCATTTGTCAAAGGAAAAATTATCAAATAGAATTGTCACACCTGGAATGATTCATATTAATACAGGACTTATCCTCATCAATCAATTAAGAGGCCTCCATTTTGTCAATGTGAACCCAAACCCCAACACCTAACCCCATCTCTCACCCAGTATCCTACATTTTCTTGTCCGCTGAAATACTGAAAGGCTATAATAGTGGACATAAAACCCTTTAGATAGTCTTTGATTGGATACAGTTGATGTTGACTTAAATAAAAAAAAAAAACGGTCTTGCAGATGCATATATTTTAGATACAGTGACAGCTAAAACAGGTTGTTTTTGATAAAATACTCTGATAAAAGATCCTAGTTGTAATTAAGTCAACGATTCAGTAAAGAGAGTGAGAGGCACAACTACATGATATAATCAGTTGTTTGCTGTTTTGTTGAAATTGACTCGGTAGTGTAGAAGAAGATTAGGAGTGACAGGAGTATAATAATGACCTCATATTGTATATTAGAGACTCTATGAGAGGGCAATCAGATTTAGATATGTTGATACATTGTGAGTGTTGTAAAATTACTATTTTTCAAATATGTAAAAGGGGCAGCGTGGAGGGGGAGTAGTGTTAAAGAAACAGGTCAGTGTGGCTTGTACTTGGTGTTAAATACAGTCCCTGTAGAGCCTGTTAAATATCCTGTCGAAGAGTTTAATTTCTGGTGGGGGACACTTTGACAGAAATGTGTGTTTTTTCTAGTTCTTCACAATTGGTTTTAATTTCCACTGATTACAAGCGTATTCTTAATCAACAAATTCATATGTCTACATAACTCTAAAACAGCTAAGAATAAAAATTATTTTACCATTCTCCCATTTCATGAGTACTATTTACCATCAACAAAGTCAAACATTAATGAAAATGTATATTTTTCGAAAAACTGTGAAACTTGAGCCCCCACAAAATATGATAATACAGGAATAGAAAAGTCAATACCTTACCACATAGACAGCCTGTAGTACACCGAGTGTTGTTACACTTCCAGCCTTAGGGAAACTATCGTCTATAGGTCGTACCAGTAGGGGGTGCTTACACCCTGCCTGTATCGCCCTGAAATATGCATTGTAGGATAAGATAAGTAAGGGATAGATTATATACTGTAAAAAATACTTATTCTGGCGAAATCAAATATATAAGTATGCAAATAAGCACAATGAATTCACATATTCACAATAATATTAGCGTAGAAAATGCTTTAAAGAATTACCACCTTTACAGTATATGAAATTGTCCAGCATTATAAACATGAGTAAGAAATTAAAAACAATCAAATTAAATTTAATTAGATTAAATCAAATTAAAAAAAGTAAACAATTCAGTTTCTTTGGTTTATTTTCATTTTGAAAGTCTCAATGTCCAAAAAAAACAACTTCAAAAATTAAAGGGAAAATACTGAGTACAGTAGCCTGTTATATGATTTCAGCGCAAAACACATTCTGTTGGTTTTAATTTCCTTGCAACATGGCATGCAAGGAATAACTGTCTTATTGGATGTGTTTCAGATATGATCAAGTGCAGGGTTAAAAATGGTACTTCATTATACTCAGGGCTCTCGATCTGCCAGATTTGGGGCCGAATTCCCAATGCAAAATAGGATCTTTTTTTCCCCAATTTAGACCCCAAGTTTTCCCAATTCTAAGGAAAACACCATTATTTTTCCCAATTCTAAGGGCCCTGGGCCCCAGTCCCAAAATGGGGTGTGAGAGCCCTGATAGTGTTCTGTTGGTGAAACTGAATGAGCTGAGTAAATGTGATTTATGAAAACCATCTATCATCTAGACATTAAGATCAACTGGAAAAGAAAAGAGTTACCTCAGAATGCCTTTACTCCCAGCATCAGCAAATCGTCGCACGTCATCATAGTCCCGGTTCAGGGGTCCAGTAGGGGAAAATATCTAAACAAAATACTCATTATTCAGTGTATAGAATTATTTCTGTTAATATGGAGTCTTAATTGAGATGGTTAAATTAACAGGGCAATGGTCACAATAACAGGAAGATGGTGACATTAAGAGGGAGATGGTGACATTAACAGGGACATGGTCACATACACAGGGGATGGTTACATTAACAGGGAGATGGTTGCACTGACAGCAAAATTGTCAAGCTAACAGGGATATGGTTAAGTTAACAGGGCAATGGTCATAACAACAGCAAAATTGTCAAATTAATGGGGAGATGATGAAATTAACAGAGAGATGGTGACATGAACAGGGATATGGTTACATTAACTGGGAGATGGTCATATTAACAGGGGGAGGGGTTGATTACTTTACCAGGGAGATTATGACATTGACAGGGAGATGGCTATGATAACAGGAAGGTGGTCTCACAAACATGGAGATCATCATATTAATTAGGAGATTGTCACATTATCAAGACGAAAACATATATGTATGACTCACCAACCGTCTTGACGGGACAACATCTGTATCGATCAGTGTCACCTCCTTACCAAAGGACAAATCCACCTACAAAACCATGCAAGCACACTTAAATCATACAATATCCAGGTGGTAATTGCATAAAGTTAAAGACAAACATGGTGATATCCTGGTTATTTATGATGGCAAGGTACTAACTTGGTGATAACTCTCCAACGGAGCCTTCAAACATTCCAGGTTGTCATTGACACCAGATAATTTGGCGACACTATCTGTAACCACGACAACGCCATCAAACTGTGGATCCTTGACATCAAGGCATGGAATGAGTTCAGGAAGCCTTTAAAAAAAGAAATTCACAACCACTACATAGTTAGATAACTGTTGTAACAAGATGTCCTTGTGTGATAATATATTTTTCAACACAAAGCCTAACATCTACATGTACTTCAATTGTTCATTAACTAAAACAGATGAATTTAACAAATATCTAATTTAAGTTTTGTTGTTTTGTGTAAAAAATATAAGCTGACCTTTTGTTTTCTTTCATTTTATTATCATCATTAGATATGCTATTGTGTATGATAGTTACTGGAACCAGTGTTAATGTAAAGACCTGTACCTACATATATTTATAGAAAAATGGTCCACATCATAATTACGTGTACATATGCATGGTATTCCTGGAATCACATTATTTTTTTTTTCCTTTGAAACCATTTGCTATGTAAACAGTCCAGTCACCGCAATTACCCGATTCATGCACAAGCACATTTGCCTACACATATATCAATGATATTCTACTCACACACAGAAATATATGGGATCAGGCGATAAAGCCTTTCACCTACTGCGGACCTTTTTGTGGCCTGTACTTTTTTATCATTATTAGATATGCTATTGTGTCAGATACTTACCGGAACCAGTGTTAATGTAAAGACCTGTACCTACATATATTTATAGAAAAATGGTCCACATCATAATTACGTGTACATATGCATGGTATTCCTGGAATCACATTTTTTTTTTTTCCTTTGAAACCATTTGCTATGAAAACAGTCCAGTCACCGCAATTACCCGATTCATGCACAAGCACATTTGCCTACACATATATCAATGATATTCTACTCACACACAGAAATATATGGGATCAGGCGATAAAGCCTTTCACCTACTGCGGACCTTTTTGTGGCCTGTACTTTTTTATCATTATTAGATATGCTATTGTGTCAGATACTTACCGGAACCAGTGTTAATGTAAAGACCTGTACCTACATATATTTATAGAAAAATGGTCCACATCATAATTACGTGTACCTATGCATGGTATTCCTGGAATCACATTTTTTCCCCTTAGAAACGGTTTGCTATGTTAACAGTCCAGTCACCGCAATCAAACAATTCATGCACAAGCACATTTGCCTACATATATACTCACACACATAAATAAATAGGGTCAGGCGATAAAGCATTTCACCTACTGCGGACATTTTCGTTACCTGTACTTACTCTATCGGTAAAAGCACAGACTCAGATATAGACATATACATCCAAGTCCGTGATACAGGGATACCTGTCTGTTGTCAGACACGTGCCCATGTCGTTTTTCCCTCGTCCAAAACTGGGTTTGGTCCCGTGTCATCCATGGGATGTCTAACAATGGACACACTTACCCGGTATTCTCCATGCTGCAAAAAGCGCCTCCACCCTCGTCGTTGGTCCGGCTGTAACTGAACAGAAAGTAGGATCACACGTCACTGTCCCATATATAGAACATTGTCGTAAACCGAATTTACCCGAGTGAGATAATACCACGTGACTATAACAGTCTTTCCCGCAGAAAAGTAAAAGGTGACCGTGACGTCAACAAGACAAATGATAATATGAGCAGACGATAAGATCGAAAACTGAAAGGTCGTAATAGTGGACGTAAAACCTGTTAAAATAGATAGATAAGATTTACGTACGACAAACAAGATCACCAGTATTTGCTCCTTGATACAAGAAAGGATTTGCATGGATAAGTTCTACCAAATAGTAAATACAGACTTGTGTCGAATCAAACTCCTCTTATACAGACGGTGCTTTGACTCGGAAACTGAACAGTTGTGGTACAAATACCCCACAAAGATATTCATTTATGTGCACTGAAATAAATTTCTCCAACATTTGAAATACATGTGAAACACCAAACAAATACAATGAGCTAGGAACTATGCGCTACCTGTAATGTTGAAACACCTTTGATTAACAAAATATAAAACGTACACTACCGTTTGTAATCTACGGAGCCCGTTAACTGACATGCTCCATACTTATTTTTTTCGTTTTTTCGAAATAATATTTCGTTTAAACGAATTATTATTTCGAAAAAAACGAATTATTATTTCGAAAAACCGATTTAATATTTCGTTTAAACGAATTATTATTTCGAAAAAACGAAATAATATTTCTAATAAACGAATTAATATTTCGTTTAAACGAAATAATATTTCGAAAAAAAAACGAAATAAAATAAGTATGGAGCATGTCAGTTAACGGGCTCCGTAGTAATCTTTGTGATAGTGCTTGACATCGAACACCTTGATATTGCCATGCACGGAAGGCGTATAAATATTTATGTAGAGAACAGCTGGACGTGTAAAACGTGTTTGTTATCATTGAACTTATCGATCGTTTTACAAGAACACAAACGATGAATTGAAAACTTTACTCTCAATTGAATTTTGAAAAAAATGGAACAACACTTTTTAACCAATGACGTGTATTTTTTTAGTTGTGGCAAGTATCTACCACTCCTCGAACAGACCTAAAACTGTACTTCACTCGGGTAACAGAAACACTAATATCCACTTCCCCCAACGTAAGATTAGGACATGTGTTTTCAAGAATAAAAAAATGCAGGAAGTTTGGAGTTGGAGTTTGCTATCATCAACCAATGACAATGACCACATTCGCTTGTTCGCCGCGAAAAGGCGCATGCTTTTTACAGTTTTTATTTCGCTCATTGGGGCATTTTCTCTTTGAAAATCATATGAAACGTTGCATAGTTTCTTAAAATGAAATAAAACTGCATTTTTTCCAGAAAATGAATCAGCGTTGTTTTATCAAAGCGAATGATGCTTTTTCCCAACGCCACCGAGAATGGCACTATTTCGCCAAAAATATAAAAAAAAACGCATTTCAAGACAGCACTGAAAGTAAACATTTTCGAGGGTTCGATGCGAAAAATAAAAAAAAAATGACCTTAAACATCGATCCTCGATACGTTCGGAGGGGTATACACTCACTAAAGCTCTCTGCGACCCTGAGCCATTTCAGGGCAAAATTGAAAGCTTTATGTGCGACACCTTGTGGACAAGGTGAGGAGACTTGTTTGATCCTTCGATGTACACCAAACGAATTTCAAGGTCGCATAACGATATATTGTACTGGCTTTGAAGTTGAGGAGCATATTTTTCAAAACCCATTCTAGACCAATCAAATTACTCGACTTGTGTCTTCAATTTTGCCGTGAAATTTTCCTGGATGCAGAGAGCGATAACGAACGTAATACCTTGCGCATCAAGGGCGGACCTTGAACAGCCACTATACATTTACATACCTATCAAATAGTAAATATAGGCTGCATGAACTTGCATCAAATCAAACTCTACTTTCAAAGGAGAGTCTACTCGCGTGCTGAATTTCATTGTTAAACAGTACTTAGAAACTGAGCAGTTATGGTAAAATATGCCACACAAATTCTATTTTTCCTACATTTGAAATTCATATGAATCATTTATCAAATAAAATCGACTGGGAACCATGTGTTACATTAATGCTAAAACACATTTGACTAACAAAAGATCAAATGTGCGTTACGGTCTTTAGTTCCTGTCAGAGACATATATAACACATATATACGTGATATATACGTCTCTGTACCTGTGATAGTGCTTGACTTGTGGACAGCTGATATCGCCATGCACGGATGGCGTATTTATCGTAGGTAGGACTTTATACAGTTAAAAAAATTACTTTCGGGTGATCCACTTCTCCAATCGCGAGTCCTTGACTCGGCTCCCCACTCCTCCACAATAAGGTCAGTGATACAGCTCCCGACCCCTACCCACTCCTCCACACCAAGGTCAGTGATACAGCTCCCGCCCCTTCCTCCACTCCTCCACACCAAGGTCAGTAATACAGCTCCCGGTCCTTCCCCCACTCCTCCACAACAAGGTCAGTAATACAGCTCCCGCCCCTTCCGCCACTCGCCGCACCAAGGTCTGTGATACAACTCCCCACCCTACCCCTCCCCACTCCTCCGCACCAAGGTCAGTGATACAGCTCCCGACCCGTCACCCCTCCTCGGCACCACGGTCAGTGATTCAACTACCGACCACTCCCTAATCCTCCGCACCAAGGTCAGTGATACAGCTCCCAACCTATCCCCACTCCTCCGCACCAAGGTCAGTGACACAGCTCCGGACCCTTCCCCAATCCTCCCCAACACGGTCTGTGATACAGTTTCCGACCCCTCCCCACTACGGTCTGTTATACAGTTTCCGACCCCTCCCCACCACGGTCCGCGATACAGTTCCCGACCCCTCCCCACCACGGTCCGTAATACAGTTACCGACCCCTCCCCACCACGGCCCCTGATACAGCTCTTCGCTACGACCTGCGATAGTGTTCCCGACCCCTCCCCACCACGGTCCGTGATACATTTCCCGACCCCTCCCCACCACGGTCCGTGATACATTTCCTGACCCCCGCCCCCCCCCCCCCCCCCCCCCCCCCACCACGGTCCGTGATACATTTCCCGACCCCTCCCCAACACGGTCCGTGATACAGTTCCCGACCCCTTCCCATCACGGTCCGTGATACAGTTCCCGACCCCTTCTCACCAAGGCCCGTGATACAGTTCCCGACCCCTTCCCACCACGGCCCTTGATACAGTTCCCGACCCATTCCCACCACGGCCCTTGATACAGCTCCCCACCACGCCCATTATACAGGACTAAGTCCATGATAAATCATTAAGAATTGTGGGAATGGTCGATTTCAGGGGCAATAATCTGTTTTTTTTTAAAGGCACATGTCCCGCGAAATGAATCAAGCAAACAATGCGATAACTGATAATTTTTTTGTTCGTGACGACAAAACGCGATTTAACGGCGCCTCTTTTGGTGACGATAAGGCGAAAAATCGAAAGCGTCACCTCTCAACCACCATACTGTTCGATCAAATCACGCCTTGTAACCTAGCCTCAAACAAAGAACTTCTGTGCTATTTGAAACTGAACTATTATGGAGAAATACTCCACATATTTATCTACCAAATTTCAGATTTCATACATAAACAACAAGAAAATATCAACATGTCAACATAATCTTTATTCAAATTTTCATTCAATTAAGATATGAAAACACCAATTTCTTTCATTTAGGCAAGATATGAAAAAAAGAGTGATTTACATGGAGACTCCTTAAAAAGTACAAAGAGAAGAAGAAAAAGTGTTCCGTAGCCATGGAAACGTCTTCTGCTTCATCGACTGCACCCGCCATGTCAATTATATATTTATCAAATAAAGAGGGGAAGGGATCATAACTTAACGTCGCCAGAACAGTGACGTTCGTCGGTGAGACGATCTTCGGACGCGTCAGGGTCACGGAGCCGGAAAACCTGTCAACCAACCAGACCATCATTCTGATATCCTTGAGTCGTTTCACCAATCAAACTATCAAGTATCGAACACCTCGGACTTCTTACAGCACACAGAAATAGAAAATCTCCCGTGAGATCTTGATGGCAGCCAGGAAACTTCCCCATCCCGCATCTCTAAAAACCCCGATTGGGAACAAGGTTTAGATGATCTGAGGTTGTGGAGACAGGATCTTTATTGTCTATAAATGGAAATGTTAAGATAATTGGAATAATTTTACTTATTTCCTTGCCATGGAAATTAAGGTTATGTAGATTTTACATTTGTATTACCTGTACTATGTACTAGTTCAAATTATCTTACTGTTTTAAGAAGGGGATACCTATACGGAAGCCGGTTAGTGCCAATTTTTTCATGAGTTAAATTTTTTTAAAGTCGTAATTACGACTTAGCATCTCGTAATTATGACTAAACATCTCGTAATTACGACATAGCTATCTCGTAATCACAACTTAGTTATCTCGATATTACGACATAATTATCTAGTAATTACGACTTGGTTATCTTGTGATATTACGACAAAGACCGAACTGTTTTGCGGCAATGTTTACTTCCGTCAAATGGTAAGTTTATGCAAACATGTATACTTTTTCTTTTTCCTTCAGGGCTGGGGAACCTCCCGATGCCATCTGTCAAAAACACGTGTGTGAGTCGACGAAAGTAAACATTGCCGCAAAACAGTTCGGTCTTTGTCGTAATATCACAAGATGACTAAGTTGTAATAACGAGATAACAAAGTCGTAATTATGAGATAGTTAAGTCGTAAATACGAGATAACGTAATCGGAATTACGAGAGAGTATGTCGTAAATACGAGATAACTAAGTCGTAATCACTAGATAATTATGTCGTAATATCGAGATAACTAAGTCGTAATTACAAGATAGCTATGTCGTAATTACGACACCAAAGTCGTAATTACGACTTAAAAAAAAATTAACTCATGAAAAAAGTGGCACTAACCGGCTTCCGTATACCTATGACCTGTGTTACAACAACAAAAACTACTGCCTTGTAGAATTCAGTTGGTCATTAATGCCATGCAAAAATGAACAGCAGACCCGTCTAGATTTTCTTGAAGAAAGACGAAGTTTATATGTCTGAATTAAGAAAAATTACGTTTCACAATTTCCGAAGGCAGTTGATTACTGATGCCCTCGACAGATGTATGCTGTTCATAAATGTGTTGAAAACTGTACACAGGACACATATGAAACAAACAATAACTAAACTGCGACAAACCGATGTTTCCTCCTCTAGGACTCGTCAGTGATGTTAACGATCTAGATTTTGAAGTTGATGATGCGACTGAGCAAAACCCAAAGTGATCGAAAATTTCATAAACTTCGTAATTTTCATAGATCGGGTAATATCAGAACAATGTCATGACCACGTGTATATGTACATTTTAACAACATGCACCCTAAATGTAGTGCAGTATATATTCTGTAAGTAACTTGTTTCAAAAAGTTCTATATTATTCAACAAAATAGTCCCGTAATTATTCGGTTTCTATTGGACAGTCAGATTTGAAAAAAGAAAGGTATTATTTATTCGCCCTTTTCACTTTATACTTGACATTTTTTTTCTTTAGAAAGTTATAATATTTCTATATGCAACTGATTTTAAACCAATTTTCCACATGTGATCAAATCCCCTATTTCAAATTGATCTTCATAGCCTCTCAACACGTACATATTTCTTGATATATTTAACATTATGTGTGAACATCAAAAGAACGAGGTCTGAATACATCATCATCATTTAATGTCATGTACCAACCGAGTTCGCCTTTATTTTGTATTAACCTTCATTTTCTTGTTATCGTATGCAGAATCCTTGTCCCATTTCAAACTAGCTCCAATGAAACACTTGATTCCTTCTGGTTTTATTTCCACAAGAAAAGTAATTTCCATTTTCTATTTAGTTTATAAAATTCAATTTTCAACAATATTACAAGTACATTTGATACCAATGGGATGGGAAAACAAGCTTTGAGCTTATTCTAATTTTTTCCTCTATTTAACCATGCCCCCCCCCCCCCCCCCCCCCGGGCCCTCGTGGATCATACATTATAATTATTAAAGATTTCGTATCCCTGATCCAGTAAATATACAGTATTTATAATCATTGTGATTTACACTCTGGACAGTAAGTCAGTAACACATGCCCCCCGAATGACAAACTTAAGTCCCTTTGGAAACTACTCATTTCCATATCCTAGTAATTTTTCTTCAGATGACAATATTATGTAAAAGGTATATAAATCACTGATATTTGTTTTACAGAACTGCAACATAGTCACTTGTTTATACTTATATGTTTCTACATGCTCCTCAAGTGTTTTTATCCAAGGGAGTTAACTCATTTTTACATCTGCAAGTTGCTGGATTTTCTTAAATCACCCTTATATATAATACAATACAACTCTTTCTATCTTTAATTCCATAATCACTTCTCGCACTTCATTTTTAATAATAAATGTGTATGAAAATTCTAATATTTCAATAGAAGGTGCATGCCCTGTGACCTTGAAGAAAGGTAAGTACAATTTCATTTGAACATTTCTGAGTTAACATGACAAGCTCCTGGACAATTTGTTTGTTTATTATTGTTTCACGTCCCATTAACAACTGGGGCCATTTAAGGATGTGCCAGGTTTGGGTGGTGGAGGAAAGCTGCAAATCCCGGAGAAATAACATCGACCTTGCAGCTAGGTACTGGCAACTCCCCAACGTAGGATTCGAACCCGTGACCCAGGGGTGTAAGGTGATAAAGGCGGTCAGACACCTTAGGACAAATACGCTGACTGATGCATGTTACAATGCAACATGTACAGCCAAGTACAAAATCTTTAGTGAAATATTTAACACAGACAACTCAGACAGGTTTTGTATACAGTACTAATATTTTATTTATTTCATTTGTACTCATGTTTTCTGACCAGGTGAATTATCACTCATCACAATTTTATCTCACAATAACCAGATACATATAGTAAACTTTCACACAGTGATATAATATCTACAAATATTGCAGAACAGTACCTTGACAACTCTTTGAAATGGGAAACTAGTGGCAAGGGCTAATGTTTAAAAATTATTTGAATAAAGACCAATAATTGCAATCTCTACAGTACAACATTTTATTGTTTTGCTACTTTCATTTTTTATGATTTTCATTCAATGTTATTTAAGAATCTCTACAACAAGAAATAGTCGAAATAACTTTGAAAAATTTTTACTTAAGAATGAAAAATTCTATCTAAGTGTAGTGTTATTACAGCTGACAACATAAAATAAAGCATGCTTTTAAAGTCACTGTCCCATTGAACCAATTTTCAATCTTTAATATGGGCAGGGTTGTTTGGGTGCTGGGTTAATCATTCAGGGTAATTCTGAGGCAAGGTCTCTTTATCATAATCTGGTTGTTACCTCACAGAACAACATATAGGAGACCCATCATTTGCAATCCAGAGCAATTAGGGTAAAGTATCCTAAGGATGCAACAGTCATCACCAAAGCATAGACAGACACCTTTCTCATCTTCCCGTGAAACAGAAACTATCAGATTATAGAGTTTTGCACCATGCACCTCAGATCTTCACATGAGGTTACAAAGGTCAAAGTTCAAGACAGGGTTTGAGCAAGGAAGAAAGGAGATAGACACATCTTTATCTTATTATTTTTTGTGTGTGTTTCTAGCACAGAGATAAAATAAGAAGGCGGTGGCATTCACCTCATTGTGTATACAGGTCAGAGGTTGTAACAGAAGGTGATGTTTTTTTTCTGGATGATATTTCTTCACTGCTTCAGAATTCATTGATCATTGAATTCAATCAAAATCATGTAGAGATATTTTTTCTTTTTTTTTTGATCTGGGAGGGAGTGGGGAGGGACTCCTAAAGGACACAATATAGACCTTATTGGTCAGACATCACATATATATGAATTCAAATGTATAAATGATATTTAATGCATATTCTAGAACATAATTTTATTCAGTAAGTTTTTAAATAAAATTAACAAATTTTGATTTATTTGAAAGTTATGAAATATTACATGATCCTAGGAGTTTCCATGATGTGAGCGAATCATGATGTCGTCAATATCAGGAAACCCTGGTAAAATCAGGTGAATTGTACAAACTATTTCTATGATTCTTAAAACTGTCGTCATTTTAAAGTAAAAATATTTATTGAGCTTAGAAATCAAATCAATCATGAATACAAATAACAGAAAAAGTCTACAACAATAGTTTGTCCAGTTTTACCCCAAAAGTTAGAATTCTTCATCAGATACTCATAATTTTGAATGAAAAGTAGAGCAAACAAAAGACAAAAAATTAAAAAAAACCAACAAAAAACCCTTATAAAACAAGAAAGTGAAAGGATACAAAACAAGCAGAGGTTCCCCAAGCAATAAAATAGCCATTAATTCTTCCAGTTATAAAAGTTTACAGATTCTGTTTGTACAAAGAAAATGAAATGAATGATAAAAGAAGCGGTAGAGAAATTCCGCAAAATTATATAAAACTGTGTCCAGGGCGGGAGAAAGGAAACCCTCGGACATAATCAATATATACAACTTAGTGTGGCAAAGGACAGCCATTCCTTGTGAAATCAACAAAAATATTTCTTCAGTTGATTTTCAGAATAAAGAAGTTGATAAAAGTCCTAGAAGGTGAAGTAGTCAATAGAATATATTAATATTAAATGTTTTTAAAATCTGTGAGGTAAGTTTATTAAAGTAAAGTAATAATCATTTCAAAATCATAATTTAAATTTCATTTCTAAAATGAAATTACAATAAAATTTATTTGAGGTAATCAAACTATTGCAGCCTATCTTTAATAGAGTGCAAAATCATACATTTTCATGGGGCTCTAATTTCGTGGTTTTCCAAAAATATACATTTTTGTTGGCACTTGATTCCGTGAATGAATTATTCACTAGTACTATAATCCATGTCAGCTTAAATCTATTAATCATTTCATTGACTTTTCAAATTTGAGGATTTGGAGTCCCCATGAAATCCATGACAATAAATTCCCCACAAAAGTAACAATTTTACGGTAAGATTTTCAACATCCCTCCAAGAAAATGTTCAACATTCTGAAAAAAATACCTATTCCAAACAACTTTTGTTCAACACCCGGTGTTCATCATCATTCAAACAAGGTTCCATCATTCAAGATGTTTGACAATCATTAGACAAAATTTTCAATATTACATACATGAAAGTGGCATTCTCTGTATGAAATCTTCAGCATCATTTTCATACAGAATATTCAAGCCTTTCTTCACATGTTCAATATTTATCATACAAGATATTCAACAATCTCCATTCATCATTTCCTGCACCAGATATTCAATATTCCTCAAAAAAGTTCAACATTCTGTCGATAGATGACCAATATTCCAGACACAAAATATTCTAAGAATTCTATTCCCCACACAAGATTTTCAACATTCTGGGAACAAAAGAAAAGCTCAACATTCTTCAGATTGTCAACATTCCTTAATAAAATGTCAGACATTCTTCATACAAAGTATTCAACTTTTTTCAGTCATTATTCTTTTCATCTGATGTTCAACATTCATACCAAAGTTCAACATTTTTTAGATTCTAAACATTCTTTGAATGAAATAGATAGTCAACATTTTTATTCCCCACACAAGATGTTATAAATTTTGTGAATGAAAGGAAAGTTCAAAATTCTAAAGATGCTAAACATTCCTTGAAAGAGACGTTTGACATTCCCCATACAATATATTCAATCAACATTTTCTTTCATCATTCCGGGCACGAGATGTTCCACTTTCTTGAACAATATTCAGCATTCATAAGATTCTCAACATTTCTGACATAAGATAGTATACTATAGATACCAACCTCTATCACATCAAACTCTATATACACTGAACTAGTATGGCCCTTTGATTCCCTGTCAATACAACAATAACACTATACATATCACAGTCTAGAGCTTTGACCTGGCTTTCTGAAGGTCTATGTAGGGCTTTGGTAGAGGAAACAAGGCCATGTCTCGTTTGAAGTCTGCTATGTCCCTCACAATAATCGGCTGAAATGAAACAAGAACATGTATTAGGATTTTTAATAAATGAAATTTTCATTACAGTTTTGTGTTTGAATTAAAGATTACTGGAGAAACTGTCTCTGCCACAGGTATTATTGTAGGTCTGACTGTCTGATGTGACCTTACCTGTGGCCATTCTGGAGTGGAGGCCAGACTGTCAGGGGTGTTGTCTGAGGTCTGACTGTCTGGTGTGCCCTTACCTGTGGCCATTCTGGTGTGGAGGCCAAACTGTCAGGGGTGTTGTCTGAGGTCTGACTGTCTGGTGTGGCCTTACCTGTGGCCATTCTGGTGTGGTGGCCAGACTGTCAGAGGTGTTGTCTGAGGTCTGACTGTCTGGTGTGGCCTTACCTGTGGTAGTTCTGGTGTGGAGGCCAGACTGTCAGAGGGGTTGTCCGAGGTCTGACTGTCTGGTGTGACCTTACCTGTGGAAGCTCTGGTGTTGAGGCCAGACTGTCAGGGGTGCTGTCGGATGTCTGACTGTCTGGTGTGCCAGCTCCCTCTACAGTTGACATCACATGTACAGATAGCTTGTGTCTCTTAGGAGCCCCAACACATATATGATCCTGATGGAACAAACAAATTCTTGAAAAGGAGGTGTTTCCCGTTTACTTTAAAATTACTTTTAGGTCCTTTTATGTTAGTCACTTTCCATTGTGAATAATAATCTTTATCAATATAATATTAATAGAGTTGGTCTAGAGCTTACAGAGTGAAGAGCTTGAAAATGACAATGGTATTACCAGTCATTTTTTGAAGTTTGTATGACTGTGAAATTCGCTACTTACTATCAATGAATCAGCAAAATTTTAGATAAAAAAGAGAAACTTCTAAAATTCTTCATGCTCTGACAAACCTTAAAAAGTATGACACATTGGATGCTGGAAATTCAAATACAGATTTACACAGCAATATAATGAGCTTCACAAAAAGCCAGGAATTAAATAAATACAAACCTTGTAAAAACTGTAAACATCATTCTTTTTTATTCCTTTCAGGAATGCAACTTCTATATCATCTGAAATAACAATGGTAACTTATTGAAGAATTAAAAGGATACATAAAATAACAATGAAGTGATATGAATTGTGACCTTGACCTTGAATAGAGTAACTAGTGACCTTGAGTAGTTATTTAGCATAACAATGGGAAGTGACCTTGGCAGCTTTAGGGAGCTATTGTCTAGAGATAGGATTATGACCTTGATCTTGTGGAAAGTACAGGAATATGACCTTGCACAAAAGGTCAGAGTAAAGTCTGAAATGACCCTGATGACCTCAAGGAAATAGAGTCTAATGATAGGAAAATTATCCTGACACTTGCGATAGTATCCTGTGAAGAAACTCAGATAGCTTACCTCTGTCAAAGTTGAATTGTTGAGACACAATTTCTCCCCAATATCGAGACTGTTGTCCACTGATCTTTTTTGGTTTCTCTAGCCGTTTGGCAGCCAGTGCTGTCACATGCTTCTGAAAACTTTCCTCTGTCATGTCTTTAATATAAGCCTGGGATGTTTGAAAATATGTAATGTATTATAGGTTACAATTGGCACTAACTCTGTATATAAAGTGGGGTATCTGTGGCAAACAATGGGTAATAACTGTATATACTGAAGGGTATCAGAGGAAAACACATGTTAGTAACTCTGTATACATGGTAGGGTATCAGGTGTAAACAATGGGGATTTTCCATATTTTTCATTCCAATTTTTATTTCAATTAACCGTATTGATCAAAGTTTAATTGTTGCAAAAGTTTCCCTGTAGAAAGTTTATTACCCATTTGGAGACCTTTAAATTGGTAGGTCACGTGACCTTTTAAAATTGATCACATGACCTTGTAGTGTTAATTCCATGACCTTATATTGTGATCCCCTCTTTAGGAA
This sequence comes from Ylistrum balloti, assembly GCF_031769215.1. Taxonomy (NCBI): domain Eukaryota; kingdom Metazoa; phylum Mollusca; class Bivalvia; order Pectinida; family Pectinidae; genus Ylistrum; species Ylistrum balloti. Next base: position 688,556 of record NW_026782111.1, on the reverse strand, counting down.
CACTTACATCCATGCTCTGAAGAAAAGCCTCAACTCTGTTCTCCACATATTGTGGTTTACGGTCAGACTGTACGATGATTCTCATGCCCTGAACACCGCTGGTACGACGTATTCCACTGAACACAATGTATCCTGTTCAGAAAACAACAACCACATGTTGATATAGAACAGTCTTTTCAATGAGTATTATGGTAAAATTTCACCAAACAACACTTAACATGCTAGATTTCATTAAAAAGTATGAAGACTCATACTTTTTCTATTATTTTACCAAAAATAAGATGTATATACATAATACATATCTACAAATGATTGTGTACTCAAGCTTTTTATGGAGTAGACAGCTATATATTGTCCAGGGGGTTCCATTTTTAGCGATATTCCAAAGTAAAAAATTGAAATAAGTAACTTTGAAAACTTTGAAAAAAAAATCTACACTTTGTTTCATGATTTCAGTGGGAAATAAAATCTTTTTTCTTTTAAATTTTTCTGTAAAAAAGCAAAAAATATGTGTCCAGATTAACAAACTTCCTACATAGTGACTTTTCATATCAAAACTTAATTTCAAATAAGACCTAATTACCTAGTTGTTCCTTGGTACGTAGTATATCGAAGCATGGTTCACCGATGATCTGTATGAAGAGTTCTAACAGCATGTTGGTATTGGTGAGTTGTACACCACACTGGTAGTAAATCTCTATACTAGAACTCTTGTGTACCTGGTTTTTCTCCTCACACACATAGTAACACCCTGTAAAATAACAAACATGTAGTCAGGAGTGGGCTTATTGCAGCACAATAAAATAGAAGGTATTAGTAATTCTCCTGAACAACACTTTAATCATGTAGGTGAGCTTATTACTAGACATGGGCTTATTGATGCTATTGTTTTCACTTTACTTACCGTCTGGCATTTGTAGCTCTCTGAAATGTTTTTTCTGACTAGGTAGCAGTGACCTAGTTCCACTCTGCTTTTGTAGAATGTCTTCAATCATTTCTGTCACCTCAAGAGCTTTCTATAACACAAATATATTAGACTAATTCATTTCCAATAAAATGACACAGGAGTTAATCTAGAGGCTTAATCCATACATCATGTTGATAATTAGTGAGAAGAACCAAAAACAATTTGCATTTATAAACAATAATTCCAACATCAGGGCAAAACTTACTGATAATTTATGAAATGTGTATTTAAAACGGCATGTTAACATTTTGAGAGAAAATTTATTTATAAAGCTGTCTAGGTAAATACCCCCTACCTGTTTGGTAAAGTTCCCATAAATGAGTCCCTCTAGGTAGAGTTTGGACAGCAGATCTGGTATAAAGGCCTGTAGCTTCTCATCAGTGATATCTACAAAACAGTATCTCCAACTGATTCTAACTGACCATAACTAAAACCAACAGCCATATAAGTCAATATGATAAGCACCTTATTCATTCAAAATGTAAACTTATCTAATCTCTAAGGTTAAGTTATTTATCATCAACAAAGAAATTATCTCCGACTTGTTCACCTGTCTTATGATAATTTATGAACACCTCCAATGGTCCACTTGATCTTTGACCTCTTGTAATCTACCTTCCTGAGCTTGCGTCAGCTCCTCACTGGTCCACTTGACCTTTGACCTCTGGTAACCTACCTTCTAGAGCTGGCACCAGCTCCTCATTGGTTCACTTCATCTCTGACCTCAGGAAACCTACCTTCAAGAGCTCACATCAGTTCCTTGTTGGTCCACTTGACCTTTGACATCCTACCTTCCAGAACTTGCATCAGATCCTAATTGATCCACTTGACCTTTTACCTCTGGTAACCTACCTTCCAGAGCTTGCATCAGCTCTTCATTGGTCCACTTGACCTCTGACATTAGGATATTCGTGTAGTAAATTGCATGTCTGTGAGGCTGCTCAGCTTGAAAGTTTCGCATTGACCTTGCATACTAAAAATAGATCACAAACATTGTGAAGTAAAACTGTAACTCTACTTATTTCAGCACGAGTCTTATTTTAGTGCTTTTTTCACGGTGAAAGCATTGTGATAAATTATGAGTGCACTAAGTGTTACTTCTGTACATTATTTATACAAAGCAATTATTACTGATGTGCAAAGTCATCGTTGCTGTAATTTGTCGAAATGTGTTAATGAGCTAAATAAAGTACATTCACAGTAGTTTTACTTTTGTAAAGTAAATCCATCAACTTAAGACATTTGAAATAGACCACCAACTTTTGACGTGAAAGTTGATAACTGACTAAACATATTGCCATTTAACTAATATATAGACAAAAGACCTTGTATACTTAATTACTGTATAGACAATTATTTTCATGGGACAGTTTTTGCTAATTCATTGTACATTAACATGATTGCAAAAAGAAAGAATAACATGTATGTGTATAAGAGGTCATCTTACATCCAGATTACCAGGAGGTCATCTTACATCCTGATTACCAATACTTAATTCCTAAAAATACTATTTTATTGCTTTAAAAGAAAATTGTGATAATTTTGACCCATGAAAATTACCATTTCCTTGAATATAGCAAAACGTTTTGGATCAACTTTAAACGTCGTCAACTTTTCCATAATTTTCCGAAGGAGCACATCCTGTTTTTCATTATAGCCTCCCACAGCCAGCTGTAAAAGTAGAACAGGAATTAAAGAATAACTGGTCAGTATCATAATATGTAAACAGCCATTACAACATTATTTCATAAAACTGTAACTGTGAGCCAGTTTCACAATATATAGCTAGAATCAATTCATGTATTTACACTTATCAGGAGATCGTCATATCTACACTTATTAGGAGGTCATCATATCTACACTTATCAGGAGGTCCTCATATCTACACTTATCAGGAGATCATTACATCGAAGATAAAATATTACATTACAACCTGTTTAAAATAACAACCATTATAAATCACACACTGTCATATAGTCCCTCTATGAATCATGTCTTATTTGGTAGTATATGATAATAACCTTCCAACAAGAAACTCCCTGTCTATGAAAAACACCACTAATGTAGTAGTATCCAGATTATCAACAGTGATTCAGCATTTTAGTATTAACTACTTACAGTGTTTATAATGTTTACAAATAGTTTGAAGTATATATAGATTGAGAATCTATGTATACATGTAGATATATATATATATATGATAACATCAAAGAACTTTGACACAGATCCTTACTACTGTAAACATCATACACTTTCATGGGACTCAATTTCCATGATTTTTCAAAATCACTATTTTGTGGACATTTCATTTCCTGGATAAAATTCGTTCCATAAATGTATTTATACTAATTATGAGAGTTGGTGGACATATGACTTTTGATTAACAGTATCCATGAAATCAACAGAAATAAATCCCCCACAAAAAAGAATGATTTTACAGTATTTCACATTCAAGAAGTACCAAATATATATAGTATTTATCAACGCCCTACTTATGTCCTTGAATTTTAAGTAATGGGTGGAAGCCCTGGGTATATTGTAGGGCAAATATATCAACGATTTGTTTTCAGAAATATATATGTATATACATATACAGCCATTTAAACATAACCAGTACATATTTATATCAGAAAGGAAATTTACACTGACAATACAGCTTGCATGAATTGATAAATATTCAATATAGGTTTATTTATAAGTACTCCAAGCTCAAAGAAACATGTCATATTCTCCCTCAAACATTCTCAGATTTTTCTGAGTAGTGGTTCTATTTGGGGTGAAAACTTTAAGCAATTTCCACTAATCACAAAATTAGCATTGTTGACCACTTCCAGTGTCAGCTATAGGAAATTTAATGGGTTTTATTGGAGCCAACAAACCTAGGTATTGGCTGCATTTGATGGAGTTTGGGGTGAGGAAAACTTGTGAAGAAGTCTTCATTTAACCTAATGGTATGAGATTCGTTTAGTGAGTGAATGGTTGTTTGAGACCCAGTAAGGTATTTTTCAATTGTTCTTTTCTAATCTACTCCTATTTCACCTATTTGAAATGTCCTAAATAACCCTGAAAATGATATATGACAAAATAAAAAAATCAGGATCTTTAAAATTTTCTTAAACCTGGCACCACACAAGTTAAGTGAGGGAGAATGTAGACACTGACAGACATGCCGTAGATGGTACAGTTGAGGTCGTAGTGTAAACCAGCCAGCTCAGCGTCATATGCATACTCATTTAATGCATCTTTGAACAGCGTTACAAACAGATTGGTCATGTTGCAGTTGGTTGGATCAGAGTATGCCAATGGACTGAAACAGAGGAAAACAAACTCAATTTCCTTTGAAATCTCATTGCAGGAAAAGATTACAATTCTCTTATATTGACTGGTCAGATAGTCAGTGATGGGACACACTTCAGGTAACGAATATATTCTTAGGATTATTATTTGTAAACAGTAATGAGATCCCAGAAGGATCTTTGCACCAACCATCGTTTGATCTTTATTCTTTAAAAGTTGGATCTTTTCACTCCTTTTGTCATATTTCCTCTGTTTTTGTTCTTAATTATACATTAGAAAATTCCTCTCAAGAAATAGTAATAATAATCTCCAGATTAAAAGATGGTTGTCTGTCGGCCATTTTGTTTTTCTGAACCATTCTAAATTTAAAAGGCCACAGCAAGGGACCAAGGGGAACCTTCATATGAAATATGAGTAATATCCATCTAAGGTTTCTTAAGAACCAGTTAAAACACAAATTGTTTACAAACGAGCAGGCACACGATGAACAAAGACGACCACCTGATGATGACAGATGGCAGACTTAAATGTAAAGTAAAATCTGTGAATATTTCAGTCATAATCAAGATCTCAGATTATAGATTATAAATCATACTGGTAGCTGTCTGTTTAAATACTTTTATATATCATTGCTTAGGAGACAACCTCAATATATTCATTGATGTCTAAAAAGTAACTAAAGGGTTTTCGCAAGAAATTTTGGTTTCATTAAATTGCTTTGCATCTTAATCTAAATAGCATTACCACTGGTATGGTGCCACTTAAATGTCCCGATACCTAGTTTTACATATGTCCAGATACCTAGTTTTACAGTTCAAAGTGCTTGTAACACACAAGTGAATAATTTAAGGAGGTGACTGATCACATCATACATGTGATACCAGGTTTATTGTTGCTTTACAACTACTAACAGCCCAAGTCATTTAAGGGCATGACAAGTTTGGGTGGTGGAGGAAAGCCTAGCCCAGGTCATTTAAGGGCATGACAAGTTTGGGTGTTGGAGGAAATCTGCAGTTCCCAGAGAAAAACCATCAACCTGTGGCCAGTACCTGGTGGCTATCCCACATAGGCCTGGAACCTGCAACCTAAAGGTGGAAGGCTACTGATAAAGACTGTCAGGCACCTTAACCACCCAGTCACTGCGGCCCACATGTGACATCCAAGTGTTACTTTGACTGACCAAGTCAACTTTGTAAAACAGTAATGTGTATGATCCAGCTTAATAGTGATATTCTTGATTGACAATAAATATTCTACTTTGACCAAACAGTAAGTATCATTCTTTACAAACTAGAGGAAAATAAAACTGTTTCAAATAAAACGAGATTAGTGGAAAATCTGCATCAAAGGATCATGGGCAAGCGATATCTAATTATTCAACAACACATCTCTGGATACGTGTTTGTAGTTAGAACAGCTGTCACTTTTATGGAACATAATAATTCAGCGGGTTTTTTTAATGATTTCTGCACATCAGTTTTGGAGGTATAAAATTGGTTTGTGTACATGTGTCAAAAATCCAAATGTAAACAAGAGAATTAAATCCAGGACTAATTGATAAAAATTGTGAATCCCAATGACAATTTAGCAGTAAAAGCATACACCCTGTAAACTAAAATGAATGGAAAGATTTTAAATGTTGGATTTCCTGTACCTTTAAATACAAGTTTTTATCACAAACTTTGATTGTTGTTACAAAATTGTTACAATAGCATTTGAATACTAAAGTCCAAATTTTGATATTTATGTACACATAAAATTTTCAGAGTACAAAAGAGTTGTTAATTGATTGAAAATGATGAAATTATCTCAAAGGCAGGATGAAATGTCTGATTTATAAATATATTTATTATCATATTTGTGGTAAATGCACATAGAGTGTGTGACAATGGACTCTGAACAAGTTCCATTTTGTCCATTTTGTGATTATATCAAGTTCACAAAAGATACAAATAACCATTTAACTAGTTATTAGGTAAATAGAATCTATCACTGAAGTAACGTATTGACACAACTTGCCATCTCATCTTGTTCTGTCCTCAAAATATGCATATTCACAAAACTAAAGGAGGCAGAACTTACTTTCGCCATCGTCTGTTAGATGAGATGCTGTGGACTTCATACATTAATGCATTATATAGAACTATGAAAAATCATGGCCAAAACCCTTTAATATACTAAGGGCTCTAATAATGGTGCATCGAATTCTGTTAACTATAAAATGTATTCACATGGATTTCTTAGAAATATGATCTGAATTGAAAGTAATTGCATCTGTTTTACCTGCTGATTTCAAAGTTGATGCAGGCTTTTGGAAGAAGGAAGGTGTCATCTTGTTTAAACCACAACCGCGTGAGGGCACCGTCCTAAAAAAGTAATGAATTTATTTCATATATTTTCATAAAATGGAAAATGTCTACATGACACTCACATGGAAACAAGTTTTGACACCCATTTGTGAATATCATATGAATTCATTTGATGATACAATGGGGTAAAAGAACTAAAATTTATTAAGATGTTCTCAAGACTTGACACGAAAATGGAACAGAACCTAATGGGGCAGTACTAATATATACGGATAATAGTAACCCCCTCCTCCCACAAAAAAATGATTAGGAAAAATTCTTCTTCTCCAGAACTGCTTTTAAGAATTGTATTAAGAAATAAGCTGTTAAATAAAATTAACAATAAAAACTCTTTCATAGTCATGTTTAAAGTCCATACCCTACATACAATACTGTAAAACCATTAATTTTCATGGAGGATTTATTTTCGTTGGTTTTGTGCATACTTTTAATATACAAATACATATATCCCTGAACTGTTCAATTTGTAAATTAAGTACATATACAGATTTATATTTATCCACAAAGTCAAATGTCCATGAAATATGCATTTTTTTCAAAAACCAGAAAAATTGAGCCCCCTGAAAATTTATGATTTTACAGTAAGTAATGTTGGAACAAATATTGTGTTTATTACCATAGTTACTGTAAGAAAGCAGTGTTCCATGGCAGTAAAATACATGTACTTAATACTACATTACAATCCTCACTTACCTTTACCATTTCTGGGAGAGGACTTGGCTAAAATGAAAAAATAAAATGAATCAAAGATTAACAAGTTATTGCCAAAAAGACTCTAAAGATAAAGAATCTGTATAGACTATTTTACTTGGACCCTCTGTGGTGAGAAATTTGGGCAAAAATGCTCATCTTATCATTGATTTCTTTTTCTAAATGGAGCTATTGCTATTAAATAAAATTCTTGCTGTGCATGACTGCTTCCATTGGTTAAATCATCTAACTACTAAGGTGACAGACTGTACGCCATATTGATGTAAATTGATTACTATTGTGATGCAAATTAATTGCCCTAGTCATATCAATTATTCAATATAACTAAAACACTTTTGGAGAAAATAATGAACTTGTCTTTCTATACAAATTTGTATTTGCATTTAAAAGAACAATAATTGGAATACCAACATTTTTCTGAGATGTCACAATTGTTGAATTTATCAATGGTATACTTTCATGCTATCTACAATATCAGCTGAAGAACTGTATAGATAAATCCCTGTATTTAAAAAAATGTATAAACATTACATTAGTGCAAGATAAATTTTGCACTAACATCAACTTCTCGAGGTGCCAGATCAAAGACTGTTGGTATGAACTCATTTCTAGCTGGCAGTGTGAGTTTGTCATTCAGTCCACAGGAAGCCCATTGCTGAAAGAGAATAACTAATGATAAATATAGGTTTCAAAATGTGACCGAGCAAATATTGTAAGTATCAACAACAACAGTGCTCAACTATCAGAACAACATAAACCATGCATTTAAAATCATTTTAGCAGTGACATTAGAGAAACTCATTTATAAAACTTTTAATGTTTGTTTTAGACAAGGTTCATATCAAAATTAGTAATTTTTTCAGCAGTACCAGGTACTAGAAAAGTAATTCTTCAACCTGGTTAGCTGATGATGTGAAGAGATTGTCTTCTATTTTATTAAATTTTCAGGTACAACATTTCTATATCTACAACTGGGCCACTTTGTACTTACCTAAACCAACCTACCCGTGAGTTTTACTAATTAATTGTATAACTTTACCGATTATAGAGTTTTAACCTACCTACCTGTGCGTTTTAACTAACTTCTTCGTGAGTTTCAATGAACCGAATTTTTAACTAATTTACATTAATGTTTTGCCTGACCTACATGTAAGTTTTACCTGTTTACCTACCTGAAGTTTTGCCTCGGTTAATTCTTCAACCAAGTACTCTGTACCATACCACTTTTCTTTCTGGTTGACCCGTTCCTGGAACTTTTTCCCAATAACACCAATCCTATGAACAAATGGAAAACATGAACATTACCATATCAGACATTCAACCATCCAATTTTATCTATTAACAATAGGATTAAAACAGCTGACTTTGATAAACATTGTTTATAAAATTGCAGCACCTAGTCTTTTTACATGTACAGTGACAACTCTTTATATCAAAACAAATAACAGTGCCCCGTATCTATGTGTCAATACATACGGCACCGCCCCGTATCTATGTGTCAATACATACAGCACCGCCCCGTATCTATGTGTCAATACATACAGCACCTCCTATCCAAGTGTCAATACCTACAGCAGTGCTCCATATATATGTGTCAATACATACAGCAGTGCCACGTATATATGTGTCAATACATACAGCAGTACCCCTATCTATGTGTCCTTACAGACAGCAGCATCCCCTATCTATGAGTCCTGACAGACAGCAGGAACCCCTATCTATGAGTCCTGACAGACAGCAGCTACCCCTATCTATGGGTCCTGACAGACAGCAGCTACCCTTATCTATGTGTCCTGACAGACATCAGCTACCCCTATCAATGAGTCCTGACAGAAAGCAGCTACCCCTATCTATGTGTCCTGACAGACAGCAGCAACCCCTATCTATGTGTCCTGACAGACAGCAGCAACCCCTATCAATGAGTCCTGACAGACAGCAGCAACCCCTATCTATGTATCCTTACAGACAGCAGCAACCCCTATCTATGAGTCCTGACAGACAGCAGGAACCCCTATCTATGAGTCCTGACAGACAGCAGCAACCCCTATCTATGTGTCCTGACAGACATCAGCTACCCCTATCTATGTGTCCTGACAGACAGCAGCTACCTCTATCTATGTGTCCTGACAGACAGCAGCAACCTCTATCTATGTGTCCTGACAGACATCAGCTACCCCTATCTATGTGTCCTGACAGACAGCAGCTACCTCTATCTATGTGTCCTGACAGACAGCAGCTACCCCTATCTATGTGTCCTGACAGACAGCAGCAACCCCTATCTATGGGTCCTGGCAGACAGCAGCTACCCTTATCTATGTGTCCTGACAGACATCAGCTACCCCTATCAATGAGTCCTGACAGAAAGCAGCTACCCCTATCTATGTGTCCTGACAGACAGCAGCAACCCCTATCAATGAGTCCTGACAGACAGCAGCAACCCCTATCTATGTGTCCTTACAGACAGCAGCAACCCCTATCTATGAGTCCTGACAGACAGCAGGAACCCCTATCTATGAGTCCTGACAGACAGCAGCAACCCCTATCTATGTGTCCTGACAGACAGCAGCTACCCTTATCTATGTGTCCTGACAGACAGCAGCTACCCCTATCTATGGGTCCTGACAGACATCAGCAACCCCTATCTATGTGTCCTGACAGACAGCAGCTACCCCTATCAATGAGTCCTGACAGACAGCAGCAACCCCTATCTATGTGTCCTGACAGACAGCAGCTACCCCTATCTATGGGTCCTGACAGACAGCAGCAACCCCTATCAATGAGTCCTGACAGACAGCAGCAACCCCTATCTATGTGTCCTTACAGACAGCAGCATCCCCTATCTATGAGTCCTGACAGACAGCAGGAACCCCTATCTATGAGTCCTGACAGACAGCAGCTACCCCTATCTATGGGTCCTGACAGACAGCAGCTACCCTTATCTATGTGTCCTGACAGACAGCAGCTACCCCTATCAATGAGTCCTGACAGACAGCAGCAACCTCTATCTATGTGTCCTGACAGACAGCAGCTACCCCTATCTATGGGTCCTGACAGACAGCAGCAACCCCTATCAATGAGTCCTGACAGACAGCAGCTACCCTTATCTATGTGTCCTGACAGACATCAGCTACCCCTATCAATGAGTCCTGACAGAAAGCAGGAACCCCTATCTATGAGTCCTGACAGACAGCAGCTACCCCTATCTATGGGTCCTGACAGACAGCAGCTACCCTTATCTATGTGTCCTGACAGACATCAGCTACCCCTATCAATGAGTCCTGACAGAAAGCAGCTACCCCTATCTATGTGTCCTGACAGACAGCAGCAACCCCTATCTATGTGTCCTGACAGACAGCAGCTACCCTTATCTATGTGTCCTGACAGACAGCAGCTACCCCTATCTATGGGTCCTGACAGACAGTAGCAACCCCTATCTATGTGTCCTGACAGACAGCAGTGTCCCCTATCTATGTGTCCTGACAGACAGCAGCTACCCCTATCTATGTGTCCTGACAGACATCAGCAACCCCTATCAATGAGTCCTGACATACAGCAGCAACCTCTATCAATGTGTCCTGACAGACAACAAAGACCTCTACCTTTCCACAGCTTTGACATCAGACTGAGCTTAATGAACATTTTTGTTACCTCATGTTATCAGGTGTGATTTTTTCCAGGATCATGTTGATGAGGTCTGGACGGAATTCTGTGAGGAGGTAAGGTCCACTTAGTGCTTCTGTCTCTGGATAGTCCTGTAACAGAACGACAAATGTAACCAACATCTGAAAATCATCTTTTGAATTAGTGTCATAATTCCTCTTTTTTAACATTCTCTATTGCAACAACACTTTACAAACAATATTAAAATCACATGAAAATTGAAGATAAAATAAATGTCAAAATTTTTAAAAATCCCTCTAAGCCTTGAAATTTTTGACAGATCTGTGTTAACATCCTGACACCTGAGGCAATTAGTAGTTTTATTATTTTTACATGCTTTCGATCAAGTTCAACTTCATGACATCTAGCAAAGTAGTAATACAAATGATAGTCTAAACCTTCACTGTTGTTGAAAACAGGAGAAAAGCAACTAAATCAAAATTCATTTCATAAATTTAAAAAACAAATTAAGAAAACGATCATAGCTTGCTTACATGTAAACTGCCAGAAAGACCAGACACATAGTTTCTAGGTTTTTCCTTGTCCTTGAACCTAAAGGTCATGGCACTTAGATCCTGAAAAGAACCAATTGGAAAACATGCAGTCCATCATATTTAGCTGTTTTTCCAACATTTATGGAAACAGTATTTTAAACAATTTAACAATCAATGTCAAAATTTGGAATAAATGTCACAGCGACCTACATTTGATGTCCTAGTCTAGTAAGTATGCTTTAGGATGTGTATATGTATGAAGTTTGAGCACTACATCACAACAGTGCAGTGGAACTACATACAAAACCTGCCATATTTGTGCAGCACCACGCCCATTCCTGCTAATATGCCTACCAAAATTGATAACAGTTTACATAAAAAAAAATCGAAAATATCAGAACACTATATATCACCATATCATAGTCTTGTGATAAACCCACCCAGAACACTCAAGTCAGAGACAACATTTACCAATTCCTCCCCCGGAAGAAGAAACCAAAATGTCTTACAGACTGAAGGAAAGACAGACGGATGGAAAACTAAAACAAATATTCTATTTACATAGTTTACAACAAAACACATCCAATTTCTATTGTTTCATTAAACTGAAATCACCTATATGTATATACTGTATGTCAAATGTTGGGCTCACCTGACATTCCTTGAATATCCACTCCTGTGGCCCAGACTTCCGTAACAAATTAACATACTGGTAAGTCAGTGTGACAATGTCATCCACATGTTCTACAATCAGAATTATATAAATCTTTTTATCAAAAATTAATATGTGGCCAGATCATTCATTTACATGTTCTACACCCAGAATTTGTATAAATCTTTCCACCAAATCGACATCTGGCCATATCATTGATTTGAGTGTAAAATTCTTATCTGTGTCCAAAAAAAGCCATTAGTACCAAACTTTTAATACCTTTACTTAAACATCAATTTATCTATAGATCATTGTAATTGGAAGTCTCTAAAGTACTGATTGTACAAGATCCAAATTCTCTCATGAATCCAATACCAGTGTTTGTCCTTTTTGGGAAACACTGTAAAGGTTGTTTTTTACCAATATTGAATTTTTTGATGTTTTTATATTGAAGGTATTGATTTTCCACAGTTTTAATTCAAATATTGAAATATCTTGAGAAAAGACTGAGAAAAGATGTTGCTTTTTTAAAACTAGCATGAGACAAAAGTGTTCATTCAGTAGCTACAAATGTCAGTCTTGGAGTAAACAAAGAATGTGTCAAATTTTAGAGGAAAGCATCAAATATCTATCACTTAGACACTAGTTTGTTAGTTTGTTTATTGGGTTTATCGTTGATTACCTCACTGAACAACATACAGGAGGCCATGCCATCCAGAGCAACCTGGGTAAAGCATCCTACCCAAGGATACGGTCACATCAGCACAGAGAGGTGTATTTCTCAGTCTCCTGAGAAACCGAGAAACACAAACCACCACAGGCTGGTAAAGTCAAACCACATACCTGGAGTCTTCAACTGAGGTTGTCTAGGTAATATTCTACTGACAAAATTATTGTGAACCCTGAACACTAAAGAGTATGCACGTAGTGTATTATTTACATGTTTATACCGCTGAAGAGTATGATTTAATTTCATTAATTTTGTGTGTACTGAGTAAAAAAACTGTGAACATTTCAGCCAGCAGTTTTTACAGCATGTTATAAACATTAAAATGACGTTACCTATGCCTTCTTCTGTCAAATCAACATCAACCTTGAAAAACATGAATCCTTTAGCTCCGTTAGACTGACCGCCACAAAGAGTGTTCACCCATCCTGTACGTACAGAGGACATGCGTATATGAAATATTACTGACAATTAAATAGGAGATAAATGACATTGAATTTGTCAGTCTGCTATAAATCCCACCCCCAAGAGTGGAAGAACAGAGGACTTAATCATATAAATGTTACTAACAATTAGTAAATAAATGACACTGAATTTTTCACTCCGCTATTAAGCCCACCCCAGACTGAGAGTAAGAAGATATTGACATCAAATGCATTGAAAATATATCCACCTTTCACCTTTGGTTCATTTACTGAAAATATGGCAGTACTGTTACTTTAAGTATTAACTGAGTAGTACAAGAAATGCTTTACCTTTTGCTTTGAGTTCAGACAATAGACTGCCAGGCCCCTCATGGCCAACCAGATGTCCTAGATAATGGCCAGGCTATAACATAATCAATACACAGTGGGTTTTTACTTAAACTTTGATGTAAAATCAGTAGTAAAAAAAAATCACAGTCAAATTTTTTATTAGGAACTCTTTTGAAACAGAGGTAATTTTAGACATCATTGGAGTAACTCCATACAAATATACAAGGTGGCAAATATCAAATTACTCTCTGTTGCTGTTCTAGGATCTCAAAACTATCATTACCATATACACATATCATTATGGCAGGTTCCAAAAACAGAGATTAAACTGATAATGCTCTTCTTCAAATTGTTAAACAAAACAATAAAGTAAACAATATTTACTAAGAGTTTCTCTCGATTCAGTTTGGAATCTGCGATTTTAAATCTACATTATTGAGGTACTTTTTGATGTGAGAATATTTGTAGATGTTTCAAGATTTGAATTTTTCTCTTTCAGACCAAGATTCCGTTGTCATAACGTCATATAATTGACGAAATAAGTTTTTTTTAACTCCAGCGCAAGAGATTCAAAGAAGGGAATTAACTCCTCAGCAATCTGGATAATTCCTAGTACGCCATGAATGGCCTGTAATATTTACTATTTGATGAAAGTTATTCTTCATTATGATTTCCTTGAGACTCTAAATGTTTAACAAAATCAGATCTGGTCCACTTGATAATTTAAAACAAAATAATTATTAAAAGTATTTGATATTTTTTCTGGAAACAAAAAGGAGTAGAAGAAATCTCAAAATTTACCAAATATAGTTTACAGTATTAAAGTACATGCTTAATTCAAGTATGAATGCACGTGTAGATAGGGTTTGGGATTGGGGTACTCACATTTGATGCGTAATATGGATGGAGGTCGGGAATTGACCAAGACAGAGAAAGATTCCGTACATCCTTCACAGGCAATGCATAACAAATCGTCTGGTCAAAATGAAAATGTCACAGGTTAAATAAGGAGATTAGTAACAGTTTCAAAATATTTTTGGAAAACATATGCCTGTTGATTTTCATTACATGTATTAGATATAAAGATGACTCTTTGTGTGTGGCACCCCCTGTGGGTTTTTCTTATGTCTCCTTCACACAGGATACAGAAGAGCCCCAAGAATAAGGTCTGCTGTATTCTGCTGTGTGATTGTAGAGGCAACGTACAGTGAGCTCCCCCTACAGAACCAAGGTTATTTTTGGGGTGCATGTGTCTTCTAATAAAGGGGCTTTGAAAATACCAAAATAGATCTGCTGCCCCTGTAGTAACACTTTGTGTTTTTTCCCCTTTTCTACTATCTGCTCTTTCTTGATATGCCTTCTTTTCGTCTCATCTTGTCTGTCTTGACACCAATGCTATAACATTAAACCCCTCTAAAATATTCATTCAAAATACTGTCACATTCCACATGGTGTTGAAAGTCTGATGAATAAATGATGTAGCTAAAGCATTAATCATGTGACATTCTACAATATAATGAATATACATCATTAAACAGGTTCCCTTCATATTACCAAGGGGATTGCAGTTCCTACAACACGGTACCTTGCATTGCTCTGGCCCATAAGGGTGTTCTGTCCACTCTGGAACACTTGCATTCTTGTTTATCACATCAGCTAATAGGGGGGCTACAAGATCCGTTAAGGCATCCAAAGATTCTGTAACAAACATCACCAAACACAAACTGTCATTTTGTCATATAGATTCATCCAATAACGTCTAGCATAATGGCTACTTCATGAACATTCAACTATGATGATTACTTCATGAATATTCAAATATGATGATGGTTCATAAATATTCACCTATGGTATCTAACTCCTGAATATTCAACTATGATAATTACTTCCATATTCAACAATGGTGATTGATTCCTTAATATTCAATTATGGTGATTTCTTCATAAATATTTAATTGATAATTTCCCTGTACTGCACTTAAATCTAAAATACAAAATGCATGTACATGCCAAACTATAACAGTGTGTTTCCCAGACTTAAAGAGTTAGAATTTCATTGATATGTTAATACTTTACAGCTTTCAGGTGAGATACTGACCAGGAGACTGAGAGTTTATCAGCTTTTGCAATGAACAATACATTTCAGTTTTGCAATTTAAACTCACCTTTGCCAAGAATAGAAAGTGCCATGATATTTGATGAATAATATTTGGAATGGAATTTGAGGAGTTCTTCACGAACATCTTGACCTCGGCTCTTTGGTATAGTATCCAGACTGTCTTTGTTTCCTACAAAAAACATTGATGTAGAAGAAAACATGTGATTGGTGAAACCTTTTTCAGTATAACAGCCACTTTTGATGTAAGTACTATTATAGAAGAAATTAAATAGGAAAAAACTTTCTGCAAAGATCTTTACTTGTGCGATTTCAAGACTTCTCATTAAATATGCATCCTTTTCATTTCAAGCTTTTAGCAAAAATGTGAAAAAAGGTAACTTAAAAAAAATCCCAAACTTTACAGCATATCAGGATCAATCAGTCCAGTAAATGTATTACCAGTGCCAAATTTGATATAATCATGATCAGGTTTTGCTAACGATCTGTCCAGTTGATGAAGACGCCAGGGATCACTTTGGAGATTTTTGTCATTTTCTGAGTTGACAGCATTGATCTCTCGCTCTGTGGCAGATGGTGTAAATAGAGGGCCAAGGAAAAACTGTGCAAACCTATAGAAAAAAGCATTTCATGTCAAATATTACAATAAACTTTGCCATTAAACATATTTTCTACACTGTGGTAAGAAAGAAAAAGTCATCATAGGGTCAAATTTGGGACCCTGGCTCTCTGATAACTTTATTCATTTGATTTTCTGTTGAATCAGGATGGGAAAGGCATCTTTTTACACCAAAATCTAAATATACAATTGTATCTTTTTCACTCATCGTTACCTATACCTGGTATCCCCCAATGTAATTGCTAGCTAATTATTGTTCTTGAAAAAGTCCTACCATAAGTCATAATTTGTGAACAGGTCCTGTTACAGAAGGCTAAATCCATGTTTGATCCCTGTGACCTTGAAAGTTGGTACTTAAGATCAGTTGTTTGAATGAAAATTGACAACCTGTCATATAATGGGCATATGATGACAGCAGGCGTCTTAGTAATCAAGGAAATGATGCCAGAAACGTTGACAGATGACAGACATTGAAATCACTTGGCAGATAAATGATTAATGATGGCAATTTAACAAGGTTATTCTCTAGAATTATGACTGTATTTCATCTTTCACAAAGATTTTTGATGAAAAGATGAAAGAAGATTTCACTGTATAAAGATGGCAGAATAGAAAGACTTGCTGTATAACAAAATCAGTTTTCTGTCTAGTAAGTTTAACTGTATAATCGTGGCTACACAACAAAGTTTTACTGTATAATTGTGGCTACACAACAAAGTTTTACCGAATAATTGTGGCTACACAACAAAGTTTTACTGTATAATGGTGGCAACATAAAGTTTTACTGTATAATGGTGGCTACATAACAAAGTTTTACTGTATAATTGTGGCTACACAACAAAGTTTTACTGTATAATTGTGGCTACACAACAAAGTTTTACCGAATAATTGTGGCTACACAACAAAGTTTTACTGTATAATGGTGGCAACATAAAGTTTTACTGTATAATTGTGGCTACACAACAAAGTTTTACCGAATAATTGTGGCTACACAACAAAGTTTTACTGTATAATTGTGGCTACATAACAAAGTTTTAGTGTATAATTGTGGCTACACAACAAAGTTTTACCGAATAATTGTGGCTACACAACAAAGTTTTACTGTATAATTGTGGTCTAATGATGGTTTATATCATACTTTATATTGAGACAGCTGACTGATGAGTTACCAATATCCAGAGTCATTTCCGTGATCAATATTTCTACATCTATAAATTTTGTTTACAGCACCTACTCACTCTAGAATAATGAATTGATACTTTAAATTCTCTCGCTTGAAACTATCGATTCCATAGGTTGTATACACTTAAGGATAACAAATTCTAAACATCATTTGCCTGGTGTGACTAAAATGAGAGTAAACTGTAGATTTGAAACTGAAATGAGAGAAAACACTGATTTTAATCTAACTGGAAAGGCAAAAAGTTGTGAAAAATATCAAGGTGTCCTCTAACTATATATCATTTTCACTCACCTGTCCAAAGCTCCAGCCAGGGAATCAGGAGCCACATCAAAGTAAAAGTTAGTATGCTCTCCAGAAGTATAGGCATTAGAGCTGCCACCGTTCTCGTTCAAAAACTAAAATGTTTACGTAGGAATAACATAAAATCACATATATTTATATTTAATAAAAAAAATAGAAAGTTTCTGAAACTAACATTCTGACAACTTGTTCCTAAAAAACGATGAGATACCATGTAGATGGTAATTTCCATGGATCAAAATTTTTCACAACTTTTTAATAAAAAGGAAAAATTATGTAATACCTAATGCACATGTCAGGGTTTTCCATAATTTTGTTAGTAGTAGGCTGTGTAGTGAAAGTAGGAGGCTGGCCTGCCGTGTACGTGTAGTCGTGTACGGAACATTATTACGGAACTGGATTGTGTAGACGGCCAAATGATCAAAGTAGCCGGTCAAACTGGCCGGCGACCGGCTCTTATGGAAAACCCTGCATGTGTTATCTAACGCACACATTAAATCTTTGCAAACATGTTAATATACATATGAAATAGTAAAAACATCATCCACATAAAAAAAACAGGCTATTACAAACATATATATTTGTTTATCATATATCTTATTCAAAGAGCTATCTATATACAATGTACCTAGTTCATTTGATCCGAATTGAAAACGTTTTCATACCACTATGCAATTACCATGCTTTCATTTGAAGATAAACCCTCCCCTGACTTTGAAAAACTGCTTTGTGAATTATACACGAAAAGTGCAATATATGTATCTGAATTTTTAGGTCAGTAATAACGGCCCATATTATACAAAGCAAATGTAAGTCTGCACAGACAGACAGAGTCAGTGTTCAGGCTCATGTAGCCAGTTTAAAAATATCCTTAAATTATTGCTACAGAAAATACAAGACAGTTACAGGCAAAACTAACATGAGTTTCTCAATTTTCATCAACCACTGGTTATCTCTTACTAGTTTTTGAACGACCACAGCCAGATGAATTATGCTTTACATTCATAGTATGTTTAAACTAATATCCAGACTGCAAACAAGGTTCTACAGCCAGACTAATGAGGTTCCATTTTCACAAAAACATAACATACATTACCTTGTTGTATTCATTTTCTTGTTCATACTGAAAATAAAATTAAGAAATTCATCAATGTTAAAAGTTTTTGGTGATGAAAGCTGTTTTAAACTATAGGTCCATAATATAGACACAGATTCCTCCATTTTACAAACTAGAAAATGATTTAGTACAGAACCTGATGTTATGATACCATGGTGTAATAAGCTGTTGAGAGGTTCTTATGGCATTTATTGATACTAAACACAGTTGATATAACTGCCCATAAAGACATTGTAGCTGTGCTATAAGAACTGGTACATCATAATTTAAAGTGTACAATTAAGAAACAAGTGTCATGTTTACATAGAGGAAAATGTTAGACAATTAAACAAGAAATTAAATGAGCCAGCAATCACTGATGAATCCAAAAATTTGGCCAAAAAATTGTAATTTAATCTGAAATCATGTAATGTGAGCTCAAAGTTGTAATTTAAAATAACAAATTTTTAATAATTCTTAATTCATTTTTATTTTACAACATTTCAGCTTATTTTACATCTTTTTTCATATTTTACATTCTACTATGTCAGATTAAATTACAGGTTTGTCAGGTGATATTCCAGGTTTCATATTATATTACAGGTTTTATTTTACCAGTAGCTCTGACGCTCTGTTCACTAGCCAGCAGTATGCCACAGAGGGTTCCTAATGCCCAAACATTATTCATAGACACAAACCTCATTTGTAACATTCAAAACCAAGTTCAAATGTATTCGGCTGAAGTACCATGATAACTGGTGATTCATCAAAAACTTAACAAACAACTCTGTTACTCCATCAAGAAAACATTTTAAAAGAATGTGGCCATTATATCATTTCCAGGTTACAATCTGTGAATGATTTTAATCATTGTGATCAAGTTAAAGGGCATTAAATTCATTTTGTTGTACCTAAGGTTTCAGATGCTGAAAGTCAAACTAAGTAGGATTGATTATACATGTAGCTCTTTGAGAGAATTTGAAACAGAATTTGCAACGGCAGTCTAAAATTTGGGAAATGACACATGAAACATGATTACTGAGTGACCGAACATTACCTTTTGGTTCTGTTCTTTTGATCAGAACTGGAACATTCAGCGTATCACTTGCCATCGTTACACTAACAACATATTTAACATAAACATACCTTTTTGGTACCCAAGAAAAGCATGTGTTCACAGAAATGTGCCAAACCCGGAAGCTCCCAAGGATCTGACATGGAACCTGATGAAAACAAAAACAAGTTAGATGTCACAAAACCTGTTGTATGCCATCAGGAGCAATATCAAAGTAAAGTATAGTTCCCAAGGAAAAATACATGAGAGCACAGACAGGCCTATTTCTCAGCATCGTAAGAAATACAAACTGCAATGGATATATATAGGGAGCATGGAATCCATATTTTAAGATCGCCAGCTGGGTTACCTCATCCAATTCTTGACCTACTTTTCAAAAATTAGCCATCATGGCCCGTTTTGGACATCATCAATGGTTTCAAACATAATGATAGTATTAATCTGACACATGTACATGTCATGAATTTTAAAATGCAAATTTATGTTTAAAAGTGCTAGATAATACAATTCAATAAATCTGATGAATCATGATATAATACAGGTATTGTATAGACCTTTAACTGAATATAGCATTACACTAAATTATCAATCGGTAGTTTGCCTGATGTTTAAGTTCAGTTCTTTGAAATAAAATCAAAAATGAAAGTAGAAATATCTTGCAAGCTTCAGGGAGAACTCCAGTTATTTGTGCTGGTATATCAATCCACAAACATTGACACACACTGAACAGTTCTTTGAGATAGATCTGTGTCCAGGTAAGGATGTGGTAATATATCTGACATCAGGGTGGGTTGCTCGAGAGATCTAGTAGAATGGTTAGCCAGTACAAGGCCATAAATGTATCATCATTGCCATGTCTAGGTGCGAATAAGATGAAAGCTTATTCAGCAATAACAACAGTGTTTGACAAAAAGCTGGGTATATCTTGTAATAGCCCATCAAGGGTCAGAAACGGATGTCTTGCAGCAATTAATTTGGCATGGTGGTTTCATTGGCTGTAGAGAGATGTGACTACATAATTACCTATACATATTAGTTTGGTGGGTTAGGTATAATATAAGGTAGGCCTGAAAGGATGTTGAATAGTGATAATCATAATCTATCACCAAATAAAGAGTGAAATAGGGCTTATTAGATATCATATTAAGTCAGTTACTCTAAGGCTATCCTAGAATTTTTCATACATTGTCGTAATGTCCATATATAGAAATATTTCTGTTGTAGTAAAGCATATGTCCAGCAGTGCCAACTGTGATCAATTCAGAGATATTCTAACTCTATTTCAAAGGGGGCTGTTCCATTTCAATTTTAATGACATAGCAGTATTTTCTTCTAATTTGGAAAATATGTGCTTTCTTATCAACCATAAAAATGACATCAACATATATTTTTGCTGAATGTTTATTAAGCTTCATTTGACACTTTTCCTTCTTTTTCATTGTGATTATCATTTTTTCCCTATCAATTGATGTACAGGAACATCTTAATGATTTCTGATTGGGAAAGTATCAACAAAAACTGAAGAAAATACAACATACTTTCTCTTGGGGAAGGATCTTTATTATTACCTCAAATGTAGCCAGAAAAAATTGTTGTAGGTCATTTTGATACATTATCATTGTATGTATTCTAAAATGGCAGCATTTACAGTTGTTGACAAAATATACCACTGATATTTTATATTAGTATTAGTAGATGTCACTAAAGTACCAAAACAACTAACTGGCTAAACATGTTGATAATAAAGATATTTGTAACTTTAAATGTGAGATACAATTACTCATCACATACAAAACAAATACTTTCATAGAAAATGACTATCAACAGCAAGATTTTAAATTTTGAACATCTTCTATCAAATCGATGAAATTTGTATATCTGTACAATTCACTGAAGAAATTTCAAGCTCTGAAACAAGAGATTGTCACTGGCATAAGTTTCGGATACTGTACCCAGAATAACATTAAACAGATATACAATGTAGTTATAATATGTTTCATGATGGCTCAAAAGTTCAGGTCAAGGTGAATGACACTATCTTGTTCCTTGTTTCACATAATCATTATATGCTAAAATTCCATGCATATGAAGACGCTTATAAAATTGTATAACACCAAAGTGGTTTTTTTATGTATTCGTAGTGACAAATATGAACCATACCACAAATTGACTTGCTCACTGTACACTGTTACACATAAATAACATCAGTAGTATAAAACACATAAGATGAAGGTAAATATCCTGCAAAAAATATCATAACATTACCAAGTTTTGTTCAGGTTAACAAATCTCCTTCCGAGTGTGAAAAAAAACCCCAAAACAACCAAACAAAATTCTGACCAAGTTTGAATTAAAATCAAATAAATTAAGCTCTGAAATGTAATTTTCACACACTGGTATGTCAATTACAAACAATTCTACCTCCTCCCCAAGGACAAAATGTAAAATTATGGATAATGACATTCCTAATTTTGATAAACCATCTTGATGCCCTTCATGGATGTATTTTATGCTACCGTATCTTAGTGGTGTGAAGATTCTGAAATTTGAGTCAATTTAACTCCTACTCATCCAGCCCCTGGAGGTCAGTTAGGTCATTATACGCATTACATCAAACAGTCATCCTATACAAATAATTCTAACCAAGTCTGAATGGTAATTAAATAATTTTATGTCAATATGACCACTTTTGATACCATTTTTACTGTTCCTTGTGGATGAGGAACATGTAATACACAATTCTGGTTTACCATTAGCAATGAAAGACTTCTTTGAAAGTTCATTAGAACTGATTTTTTCAAAGAAGTCGAAAATATTCCCGGACATTAAAAATACTATTATCTTACCAATGTTAATATCCATAGCAGCTGCAGATTTGTCTGTGTCAGGATCACTGATAATCATCACCTTTAGACCATTGTTGAGTTCAAGGCCACGATACTGTCGCTTGTCCTGTGGTGATTTTATGATATTGTCATGATGGATGACTGCCTTTACATGCTTACTCGCCATACTGGACAAACACCTGGAAAAGCTGAAAGTTTGATTTATGTCTTAAAAGAAACTGATTAAATAAAAAGAATCTGACAATGCAAAATAAATTTTCTTTGTAAGAGACTCTTTATACATATTATCAGCAGTTACAGATGAGGTTAAACTTTTGTGAAAAATATGCAAACTACCCTATTATGTGTCAGATAGAGTATCGATTTATTGCTAAAAATAGCCAAAATCAATTTATAGCAACTTTCGCAATATATTATTTAAGTCGCAAAAATTTATGAAAAGGTAAATATTTTTTTAATAAAAATTAATTTAATAAATTTGAAAAAGCTAAACTGAAGTGATTTTGGCTATTTTTAGTAACAAATCCATACCCCCGTTTAATAGACTAGTTTGCGCATTACATGCAAATTTGTGATTTTCCCTGCCCCGGTTAATGAATTTTAGGCAATGGTAACATTAACCCTAATGTAGGAAATAAGTGGTAATAACCACTGCTCTAGAAATCCAACTTATCATATATATGTAAGAAATAAAACTCTTATTAAAACTACAATATCACAAACCAATAATCTCAAAACTCATACTCATACTCAAAATTCATACCATCTGCTACTTTTACCACTGAAATCATTTAGCAAGAATAAACACAAGTGGGTTTTTGAAAATAGCTTCACCAGTATGTAGATACTTTTGCTGATAACAGAAACTAGATTTACACAATTCATTCATATATACTGTTTGTTTCGAAATGTAGTTTGTTACAGACTTACAATATATAGGGATAAGAAACTAGGCCCTGCCTGGGGTTAGCTTTTGTGTTTGTATACTGAGCTGTGAAATCCCCTATTCTCCATGTTGTTATCTAACCTTACTTACTAATGCCCCATTCACTTCTATGCTGATCACAGCCATTTTTCTGGGCTAGTGAGAAGTGAATATCATTTTTTTTTTTTTATTTTGTTTTTCAAGATTTTACAAAGGTATGCAACACACGATATATACTAGACTCACATACACATACACACCCTGGCACACATCACACTACACCCATGTACACTTACTCAAAACATGCACTCATTATTTCCTACTCTTTCCTCTTTGCTGACATGACATACAATGTACTACTGTGTTTCATTCACAAGCCCCAATAATAATACAAACTCAATGACTGCTGTCATCATCATCATCATCATCATCATCATCATCATCATCATCATCATCATCATCACATAGTTATCATCATGATCATCGTATCATCATTACTTCATTATCATGATCATCACCATATCATCATCATCATCATCATCATCATCATCATCATCACTATCATATCATCATCAGCAGTAACACATATTCAGTATCGTAATCATCATATCATCATCACCACTTCATCATCAACCTTTCATCCTCATTATCACATCATACACTGATCAACAACAGAGCTGTTTATTATTATTTGTGTTTTGCCTCATCATCATCTATTCACACCTAATCCCCAAACTTTATTCAAAATTATATGTTTTCAATAGTGTAATCCCAAACCAGAAGTGCAAGCATGGATTGGGAGTAGCGAGATACGCCCCACATAACAGCCTTTCCATGTTGCAACTTCTGCTTGTTTGAAACAAAGTGTAATTCACATTAAAAAAAACATAAAAAAAAGAAAAAAAAACCTTTGTAAATAATTGAGGTGTGAATAGCTGGTGATGATTCTTTGTTATCTGCCCTTGTTGTCAAAGATTACACAGAGCATAGTACAGCCAGACTAAATGATATCATAGAGGAAATATCAATAATTAACATTATACATAGATTGCTCTCTCTCACTGAATCATTCTCTACAATTACAGAATATCATTTTCTCCTCCTCAACAACGACGACGACGACAACAACAACAACAACAACAACAAATTGAGTCAATCAGGTTTGGGCAACCCCTTACACTGGTTATAGTCCTGCATTAGAGGGATAGTTATATGTATAATGCTTTACATGTGTAATTAAGTAATAATTAGTTTCTCAAATGCAGGGTAATTTCACAATAGACACACATGAAGTTCTTTTAAATTTTCAACAAAAAAGAATGTCATATTTTTTTACATGGTCCAATAACTAGTGAAACATTTTTTACATAAAAAGTTAATAATTCAATCGTCTTAATTTGCTATTTATTATTTTTTTTTTTATTTTATTTTTTTTATTTGGTAAAACACAATATTAAAATACATACAAACATGTAAAGTAACAATTTTGTTGAACCAGGATAACACAGTAAAGTCCGAAGACTTATTTCCGCTGTGGTCCCTTTTCATGAAAATCTCAAAATATTTCTCTTCCATTAAATGCTTATCAACTAGTGTGGCTAAAAATAGAACACAGGTGAATTCATGCTCACCTATGTCATATGCACTAAATGCTCCCATTGGATATACACTGCAGCCAATGGAGATCAAAGTCAATGATATAAATAGTCATTTTAACACAAAGGTTGATAACAAAAATGGATATTTCTTAGAGAAGTTTCATATATTGTCTGTCACTTGATCATGGTAAAAAGGTGATATTCTTTTTCGTTGAAAAAAAATTAAAAAGAAAAAAAAATCATATTTCTATTTCAATATGACCCCGCATTTGAGTAATTGGTAAATAAAAGCAGTTAGAACTATCCCTCAGATGCAGGACTATTACTGATATGTGGGGATACACCCTTGCTATCAATAGGAAAATTGCTCAGTTTTAAATGCCACCTATTTGAAGATGATTTTCTTCAAAGTTTTGACTGAAAGTGTTATACAATAAAATAGTGGTATTTCAGTTTTTAATAGCTTAAATATGAATTTTGTTGCACAAATATCATAAAGTAAACAGAAAGTATTTGTCAAAAAGTTTCCATAAATCAAAATGAAAATTATTAAGTTTTCTACTACCGTACACTTTGAAAAGAATAATTATGAAATTGAAAGAAGGCTTTGTAAACGCAGCAAGGCTATTTAACTTTAACATTATCAATTCACAATTGCATTGAAAAGAGATAAAGACCGTTTCTAACCCTTCTGCATTATGTGTTCCTTATTTCAATCAACATACTCAATTTATTAACAAAGGAAATTCAAAAAATCTTTGGAAACAATTTAAGGGCTTGGGCTATGAAAGAGGCAGGAAATCAAATCCTAAAACAGTTTTACATATTGATGGTGAAAACTGCCATGATGTTGTTACCATAGCCAACCATTTCAACAAATTTTTCACAACTATTGCTTCAAAACTTGTAGATAAATTACCTTTATGTAAAGGAATTTATCATTATTCTACCAAATTATTTCATGATTTTTACTCTAAAAGGAATCCAAAAGGCGTAAAATTTCATCTTCGCCATGTTTCAGAAGCTTTTGTTTATAAAGAGCTATGTAACCTAAATGTATGTAAAAGTACAGGCCTCGACCAAATTCCTGCCAGATTTCTGAGGGACGCTGCACCAATGATCAAAATTCCAGTCACATTTTTAATTAACCTTTCAATATCTGAAGGCGTAGTTCCGGACGATCTAAAAACTGCGAAAGTCATTCCTTTATTCAAAAAGAAAGATAGACTGCAGGCGGAAAATTACCGTCCTGTCAGCATTTTTAAGCATCGTGTCTAAAATTTTGGAAAAAGCCGTTTACAACCAATTAGAAACTTTTCTTGCTAAAAATAATTTATTGTATGAACTCCAATCTGGCTTTAGGAAGTCATACTCTACTGATTCTTGTTTAATTTATTTAATTGATCGAATCAAATCTCAAACAGCCAAAGGTCTTTATACAGGCATGGTCCTACTTGATTTACAAAAAGCGTTCGACACGGTGAACCATTCGATCCTATGTGAGAAATTGAAAATCATTGGTGTCGAGTCCTGCAACTGGTTTAAATCATACTTAGAAAATCGATCCCAATTAGTGAGTTTAAATGGAGTGACCTCCGCAATGGACAACATCCATTGTGGGGTCCCCCAGGGTAGCTTACTGGGCCCTCTTTTATTCTGATTTATGTAAATGACATGCGGATAAGTATAGACATTTCCTGTAAACTACTTCTGTATGCTGATGACAGTGCAATTATTTTTTCACATCACTGTCCCAAAACAATCTCTTCAAAATTCAAAATACCTCGGTGTTACGATAGATAAATTTCTATCTGGAGAGGAAATTGTCTCCAACATTATCCACAAAATCAACCAAAGACTTAAATTTTTGTACAGAAATAGTAAATGTCTATCTCTAAAATCTCGAAAAACTTTATGTTCTGCTCTGATTCAGTGCCACTTTGATTATGCGTGCACCTCCTGGTATGAAGGAATTACTAAGAAACTCAAAGGTATACTCCAGACTACCCAAAACAAAATGGTCCGCTTTATTCTTAACCTTGATAACAGAACAAGGATCACTGTCACTGAATTAGAAAAACTAGGCATGCTTAATGTAGAACGAAGGGTCTGTCAACTTCGCCTCAACCATACTTTTAACATCTATAATGGTAAATGTCCACAATATTTATATGAACTTTTCTCTCTAAACAAAAACTGTTGTGGTACTAGATCTGGAACAATGAACTTCTCAATAAAAAACGTTAAAAGCATAGAAAGTTCTTCCTTTTCTACTTCGGCCGCAAAAGATTGGAATTCCCTTCCAGAAAATATTAAAAATTCTAAAAATAAATATCATTTTAAAAACAAAGTAAAACATTTTCTGATGCTACAATCAAAAGGTGAATTTGACAACCCCTTCGTCTACTATTGAGCTCAACCTCCACTTCTTTGCGTCTGATTGAACGGGTAGTGATGTTATATTATTGTTCATATTATATTATATTATTGATCATGTTATATTATTATGTAATACCTCTTCAAATCCCATCCTTTTTCATAATGCCCTGAAATGTGCCAAAACATTTTATTCACTTTCAGTATTTGTTTTCATATCTTCTATGTAAATGTAATTTTCTTTCAAATATAGTGCTCTGTTTCATTTATAGTTCATGAAAATTAAATAAAGAAAATTAATTCAATCTCATTTCCATGGCTTTACATCCCAACCGGAAGGATTACACCTTAAATGGACCCCATTGGAAATAAGCCTATTTTAAAGGCTTTGTGGGTAATCCAAGGCCAAAGGCATTTTCATCTGGTTTTATCAAATTTCTCTCTTTTTGATTGATATTTCTAAATTTTCAACTATTTTACTTAGAAGATTTGCAAGCACAGTGTAATTTAATTTCTGCGATACTAGTTTAAACTGTGATATTTCAAGGTATGTGAAATTCTTCTGTGATATCTTATATTTTATAATTAATAATTTTAAGAAATCCACAATAATTTATTACTGATTTTAATTGTTATGGAATTGCTTATGTAATATTTGTAATGTGTAATTTTATTATGCCTTTGACTGAATAAACAATAAATAAATTATTTGCCCATCTCATTTAGCAATTTATGCCATCAATTTGTTATGATATGCCTTCTTTAAGATCACTATGACTTCATATACACGAATGTTCTTGAGCTACAATGTTTGAAATTAAAGCGCATCCGTATAACTTGTACATGAAGCTCAATTCATATAAATCAGCTGTGAAATTGTTACATCCGATCACAGGCTGACCAGTGTCTCGAATTCAGTTAATTAGCAAACCCTATCATAAAATATTAAAGCAACAGTATAGTTTTTTGGTACCTTTGTAGTTTTAACGAGCTCCTCAGCACAAAGAGACTTCTTGGAACTTGGTTTATCAGTAGCATACGCAAGTGTTTGTGCAATATCATTCACAGATCCTATATCACTCTCCTTCATTGGAGGTAAAATTATTTTGCGAAAATATAAATTTAAAATCCTTGGCGGCCCGGAGCTTATCCGTGATATTTATTTCACTTCATGGTATAAATCTGTACCATGCATGTGTACAGAACACCATCAGAGTTCTTGTAATTTTATGTAGATCAAATTTATTAATAAAAGTTGTAAGTGTTGATTTGACTATTTTTTGTTGTTTGTATGAACATCTCGTATTGTATCACGAATTCCAAAATGATTACTGTAGCAGAACTGAGTGCAGTTGTCACTTATACCAGTCGATTAAACCCTTTCTATACTATAAAAAAAACAAACATATCATTTAAAGATATCAAATATGAACAGGTATAACAGTTCCTTCCTTATTCAATACTATTTTTTCCCAAATTGACATCAACGGTAAAGCAATGGTAAATATCACGTTTGGATATCAGAAAAAATAGCTCACTGTCGTAATTAAGTGGAATAGTTTACCCAGAGATGTAAAATACATTATTATAGGTCCATTGTTTATCAAATATATTACAGATGCAACTGATGTTAAAGATTGAAATATTAACCGACAGTCATTGGAAACCAAAAAAAAAACCATTAAATAAAACTTTTTTGTTAAACTTTGTAATACAGTGTACATCAGAAGTAAACAAGTCATTATTGTATATAGTTCATCGATATGGATATCGATGCTCTCATGACCAGTATCTATTCAAAATTTTTCATATTAGTTCAAATTAGATAAAAAGGAGTTGTCTCCCATGGTCCAGTATTGGTGTTGGAATTACCTACTTTCGGTTTCGTTTCAAATTCCGCTTATCGATTGTGGAATGACGGATGATGATTCTGTTGCTAATAATTGACAATCTGAATCGTGAAAATCAATAGCTGTAAGATATACACAAATTTATGGATATTTAGTCATATGATTGAACACGTATGGATTGTCCACAATTCTGTGTACAGGTACTAAAGGGAGTTCCTCTGGCGTCTACACCACGCGGCAAATATTTTGACAGATAAATAATTTCCGTGAAAATATCTCAAGTATGATGTAGGATTCAGAAGGAACGAATATTTTTATTTGTGTACGATATAAGATGAATATAGGCAACGCATTGCTTGCATTTCTAAACAATTTTACCTATCTTTTTTTTAAAATGAGTTGGTCGTTGTGGATTGTATGTGACCAGGTGAACTATTTCACCTAATTCAATAATGTAATTTATTTTTCAGTTAATTTACTGTATTTTAGATTAGTGTACATGTAGGCCAAGTTGTGTATTGTAAAGTTATTATGCAAATTAGGGTCTAAGTATATATTGACGAATTTTTAGTGTATAATTGCAGTGCACCTGTATTATGTGTAAGGCAGAGTAAGAACTGGTTATATCTATACACAGGCACTGGTGATGTATATGGAAAGTGGTAACCACTTAATGGAGTATCAGTGTTGTATATGTTCTATGTATAGCAGGGTTTTCCATAGTTTTGTTAGTAGTAGGCTGTGTAGTGAAAGTAGGATGCTGGCCTGCCGTGTACGTGTAGTCGTGTACAGAACATTAATACGGAACTGGATTGGTGTAGGCGGGCAAATGATCAAAGTAGCCGGTCAAATTGGCTGGCGACCGGCTCTTATGGAAAACCCTGGTATAGGTATGGTCATGTGACCTACCTACCTAAGTATTGTTCAGTATTACCTGTACTGTCCATGTCTTGTCTGCATGACATTTGTATGTAATGTCCATAACTAACTTGACCCATGACATGAACTTTTAATTGACCTTTTATTTTATTTGCTGTATTTTTGGAGGGAAAGTTCTTTGTGTAAATTGTCAGAAGGAAAAGAGCCTTAGCTGGAGATAAGTGTGTTTCTCACCTCTCATAATAATGTGATATATACAGAAACTAAACCCTTTTAGTACTTATCCTAGTAGATCGGGTTAAGGTGTATGATCTGCAACCCATAGTCGAGGTTCAATCTTTATACGCTACTACTTGGATTATATAGATTGCAGGTGGTAAAGCTCAATAAACGAACGAACCTGACCTGGTTGTCCTAGTCATTTTCTTAGACCCATGTGCAACCCGGTTACATGTACATAATACAGGGTCTGTCTTTCAGGAAGTTTGTTTGGCTCAAATTGCAGAGCTGTCAATGAATCAAATTATTCATATCATTAAGAGATATAATCATTTCAAATTATTGATATCAATAATTCATTTAATGATAAGATAATTCTGTGTATTCAATGTTATCAATTAAGTTTAGTTAATGATGTCAATGAATTGATGAGATCACTAAACATATTATTGATATCACTAATTCAAATAAATGATATCAGCAAATCAAATTACTGATTTTGATAATTTTCAGGAATTATCGATATCACTTGATGCATTTATTCCAATAAATTATGTCAGTAAATGAATTCGTGGTATGGCATTTTGTTGTGATAAATACTAAAATGGCACTCAATAGTTTTGTCATTTCCTGTTCGGGAACTTGATAGGAATGTATATTTTTCCTTGTTATATATGTAGATAGTTCTGATTAAATTCAATTTGCTATAACATTCACTGACCAAAGTATAAAAAATTTTACTTCAGATATCCAAAGGTTTCTTTTAAAAGGAAAGATCAGTTTGACATTTGCGCAGTGTTGAACATAATCCTCTCTTCCAGGCGACAGAGCTTACTTCTTTGTCTGAGTTGGTAGAGCCATGGGTTATCATGCCAGAGACCAAGCTTTGATTTGGCTAGAGGAATTTGGCAGAAATGTTTTAGTTGTTTGCAGCTAATAGTTCCTTAACTGTCAGAATCCCTTAGATTAACCACAAAACTTCATATATATATAAATTCCATAAATCCATAGATATATTTATTATCTTGTCCTCCACTAGATAAATCAAAATAAACACAAATGCAATCAAAATTGTTTGATGTGCCATACTGTTTCAGTTTTCTGCTGGTCCAAAGGACCACTGAACTTATGGCGTGGTGTGATGTCAATCCTCTGACTATCCATCATCTGTAAAGTGTTCCTAAAATTTGCTACTAGTTATAAACAACTGAGCTGATTTTGGTTAAATTTGGTCAGAAGCATCCTAAGTTGAATTGGAATCACTTTGCATAAATGGTGGATCTAGACCTTCAGGAATCTGAGGGACAGGACCCAGTAGTGGAACATTAGCAAATCCTTTGAAATTCCTATTAAGTGATGACATGATTTTATCTGAATATGGTCTAAAGCATCAATGGAACTGAATTTGTATAAATGGTGGATCTGACCCTTGTGGGCTTCAGGGACAGGGCCAAATAAGGGATATAGAGGGAAAGCTGTAAAATGTTTCTTCTGTTTGTATGAAGTTGTCTTGCCAAGAAGTATATTTAGGGATGAAGGTAATCAGACTGGAAAGGAGAAATCTAGCAAATTCTTAAAATATTTCTTCATTACTCTAGGAATGTCAGGGTTTCATCCATATATGGTCTGAAAATCCCTTGGCTGAGGTGACCTCTATGTGATATACTGTGTATATTTGGGTATGACCATTTAGGGGAAGAGGGATAGGGTTATATAGCAGAAACAGAAGAAATATTAAAATCTTATTTTGAAAGAACTTTCACTTAATTCTGTGAAGAGTATCCATGGGTAAAGGGGACTTGATTTGTGAACATATGAACAACCACAACCCAACAAACTAAACCCCCACCCCCACCCCACCCCCTCCAAAAAAGTCAAGGTTAGCCTCTTGTTTATATGCAATGAATACATTATATATTTGCAGCATAAGTAATCTGTGTAACACAGGAAGATGGCAGGAAAGCTGAAGATAATCGATAGCAATGGTGAATTAATTCCGGATTTAGAACCAAGAGAGGTAAGCAATTGATGGGATGAAAGAAACAATACAAAAGACAGACAAATGAAGAGAAATGGTCAATAAAATATATAGAATTACATTGCCAAAAAATGAATGATACAGCTGTTTCATCATTGTCAGTACACCAGGGATTATGCTCACTTTTACTTCTGCACCCCTGGAATGTTTCATGGCAAAATTGAAGGCACAAGCAAAGTAATTTGATTAAAGGCTGAATTGATCCTCTGAAGATTACAAATCACAGACACCCAACTGCAAATCCAGTATAGATAGAACCTTCAATTTTGCCATGACATGTTCCAGGGGTAGAGAGAGCAATAGTGAGCATAACCCCTGGAGTATTGAGGATGCTGTTTTGTCCTTCGAGGACTTGTGAGTGTTGCCAGGGACCTATACCATTGAAACCTCAGGAGGTGGTTGAGGAAAATTCAATCCTTTAAGATAATCGTGGTGTCAGTTACATGTAAATTGTTGTCTTAAAGTCAGTTCCTGACATGTTTGACTTTTCCTGTTTCCTGTTTCAAATAATTGTCCTTTTGTCTAGGTAGCAGTTGTCATGTTATAAAGATGCTTTTCATTCATTGTGGTGTAAATTAAACGTCACACTTTTGACCAAGTAATATTTTTTTTCAGTGATTGTGTCAGTGTTAGGAGGCTAGTCTGTTGTTTATCTAATATCCAGAGGTTGTCATGTTGTCGGGAAGGCTCACTCTTATCCAGCACTTGTCCGGTTGTATAGAAGTTGCACTATTGTACAGAAGTTGTCTTGTTGTATAGAAGCTGTTATGATGACTGGATATTGTCCTCTTATCAAGTAGTTGTCACGCTACCTAGAAATTGCCATGTAATCCAATACACATTGACTTAAAGATGGCTTGATGCCGTGCATCATCATTTTCTCTTAAAAGTTGTCCCATCGTCCAGTAATTGGCTGTCATGTTGTTTACAAGTTTACATAATGTCCAGATGTTGTCATCATTTAAAGAAGTTGTCATGCTGACTCAGTAGATGCCATGTTGTCCATAGATTATGTTGTGTAAAAGTGGTCCTGCTGTCTGGAACTTGCTCTGTTGTTCAATGGATGACATGTTGTTTAGAAATTGTCATGCTGTCTAGAAGTTGCCCTGTTGTTCAATGGTTGTCATCATGTAGAGAAGATATTTTGTTGTCTGGCAGTTATCCTTTTGTTTAGAAGTTTCCTGTTGTCCATTAGTAGTCATGTTGTCTAGAAGTTTCCTGTTGTCCATTAGTTGTCATGTTGTCTAGAAATTTCCTGTTGTCCATTAGTTGTCATGTTGTCTGGAAGTTTCCTGTTGTCCATTAGTTGTCATGTTGTCTGGAAGTTTCCTGTTGTCCATTAGTTGTCATGTTGTCTGGAAGTTTCCTGTAGTACATTAGTTGTCGTGTTGTCTAGAAGTTTCCTGTTGTCCATTAGTTGTCATGTTGATTAGAAGTTTCCTGTTGTCCATTAGTTGTCGTGTTGTCTAGAAGTTTCCTGTTGTCCATTAGTTGTCATGTTGATTAGAAGTTTCCTGTTGTCCATTAGTTGTCATGTTGATTAGAAGTTTCCTGTTGTCCATTAGTTGTCATGTTGATTAGAAGTTTCTTGTTGTCCATTAGTTGTCATGTTGATTAGAAGTTTCCTGTTGTCCATTAGTTGTCATGTTGTCTAGAAGTTTCCTGTTGTCCATTAGTTGTCGTGTTGTCTAGAAGTTTCCTGTTGTCCATTAGTTGTCATGTTGATTAGAAGTTTCCTGTTGTCCATTAGTTGTCATGTTGTCTAGAAGTTTCCTGTTGTCCATTAGTTGTCATGTTGTCTGGAAGTTTCCTGTTGTCCATTAGTTGTCATGTTGTCTGGAAGTTTCCTGTTGTCCATTAGTTGTCCTGTTGTGTAGAAATTTCCTGTTGTCCATTAGTTGTCATGTTGATTAGAAGTTTCCTATTTTCCATTAGTTGTCATGTTGTCTGGAAGTTTCCTGTTGTCCATTAGTTGTCATGTTGTCTAGAAGTTTCCTGTTGTCCATTAGTTGTCATGTTGATTAGAAGTTTCCTGTTGTCCATTAGTTGTCCTGTTGTGTAGAAGTTTCCTGTTGTCCATTAGTTGTCATGTTGATTAGAAGTTTCCTGTTTTCCATTAAATGTCCTTGTGTGCATCCATTGTCCTGTTGTGTATTAGTTATCCAGTTATCTAGAAGCTTCTTGTTGTCCATAAGTAGCTGTCCTGTTTTGTATTAGTTATCTTGTTGTCTAGGGTGGAGATTGTCCCCAGGGCTAACTTCTTAATGTTATTTTGTTTATATTTCAGATATTACTGAAGAGTTTCAATGAAGATGAGTCACAAAAGCTGCTTGAAATTTTTAATGAGGAATTAAATGATTTAGAGAAAATTTTCAGAGTCAAAAGAGGACAGGAAGGACCAAAAGTAGAAATTTATTGTAATCCTGCAAAAGAAACAAAATGTCAAAGGGAAGTGGATAGACTTCTGGAACTAGTACAAGGTTTGAATGTTGAAGGGATAGATTGCCGGAGTCAGATAAAGTCTAAAGATGACATTTTGAGAATTCTGAATAAGGAAGTTGGAGTTGTTTGCATCCCCTCTAAGATGGACGGAAATATCCTCCGAATTTATGCCAAAAATAAAAATGACCTTTATCGAGCAACAAAAAAATTAACTGGTTCTGTAGATAAAACTGGACATAAAGCAAGCAGCAGAGAAGGCCGATCATTTTCCAACCATTCATATGGTTTAGGTGATTCTGATGTAGTGTGTGGAGGCAGGGAGGCCCGTGCTACTGATGGTGTTAAGACCTTCCGAACCAGCAATGGACTTATTGTAAAAATATATAGAGGTGCTATCACAAAGCTGAGTGTTGATGCAGTGGTAAATGCAGCCAACGAACATCTGGCAAATGGAGCAGGGGTAGCTGGGGCACTTTCCAAAGCAGGTGGTCATAACTTTGACAAGGAATGCCACAGATTCATTCAGAAGAATGGCACTATCCCTGTTACAAAAAATGTTGTAACAGGGGCAGGGGCTATGAATTATGATGGAGTGATACATGCAGTGGGACCTCAATGGTACAGCTACAGAGATAAGGTGGACTGTGTGAAGGACGTCCGAAAGACTGTTGTTGAAATACTGAATACTTCAGAGAAGTCTGGATACAGAAATGTTGCTATGCCACCTATAAGCTCAGGTGAGAAGGCTTTAGGTACAGAATATAAAACAAGAAATTCAAACATACAACCAATCTACAACTTGACAACCAATTAAAAAGACTATCAAACAACGGATTGACATTGTACACCAAACAGCAGATTGACATTGTACACCAAACAACATATTGACATTGTACACCAAACAACAGATTGACATTTTACACCAAACAACGGATTGACATTGTACACCAAACAGCAGATTGACATTGTACACCAAACAACATATTGACATTGTACACCAAACAACAGATTGACATTGTACACCAAACAGCAGATTGACATTGTACACCAAACAACATATTGACATTGTACACCAAACAACATATTGACATTGTGCACCAAACAACATATTGACATTGTACACCAAACAACAGATTGGCATTGTACACCAAACAACAGATTGACATTGTACACCAAACAACATATTGACATTGTGCACCAAACAACCAAATGACATTGGTCACCAAACAACCAACTGACATTGTACACCAAACAACAGATTGACATTGTTTACTAAACAACAGAATGACATTGTACACCAAACAACCGGTTGATATTACTCTCCCAACAACCAATTGGCATTGTACACCAAACAGCAAATAAAAATAAACCAGTAAACAGCAAATTTACAAAGACAACGAAACAACAGTTTGATAAAGACATAGAAACATTTACACAGACAACCAATTGACAACAGATTGAACCAAATCTGAACCAATCGACACAGAATAGCAAAGTGCAAAGTTTGAATGAAACATACTGTAACACTGTCAAGTGATTGTAGTCAGTGAGAGAGAAATTTAATCTATCAATATTTGGTTTTGTCTGGTTTTCAAATCTATGTCAACTTGAAACATTCACACAATGTATTCATGTTGTTTGCAATGATACTACACCAAGCAATATGATTGTTAGCTCACTTTGTCCTCTTGTTTGTCTTTTGTCCTTCATCCATTGTGTATCGTCCATCTGTTGTCTATCAACCTTTTTTCAAAAATTGCTACTAGTCTTAAATGACCAAGTGGATATTGACCATATTTGGTCAGCAGCATCTTTGGGTGATGGGAAACAATTTTGTATAAATGAAGGGTCATTGTTTACAGGGGCCTGACAACAGGGGACATTTTGAAATCCTATTCTCAATAAGCCACGTAAGCAATACAGATCCCATGACCTCTTGTCCATTAGTGTTTTCTTAAAATGGTTATAAATAGTGGAAGTCTATTTTGTGTTACAGGACTGTTTGGTGTGCCCACTGACCTTTGTGCTGCCATGTATGTCCTTGGAATCATTGACTTCTCAAAAAACGTTGCCAACCTGAATAGCCTCAAAGAGTTCCATATCATTGATATTAAGGATGAGATCCTAAATATGGTGATGCAGTATTATCAAGAATGGAAACAGAATCCCTCTGCATTATCTCCTAGCATGTTAGTTTCTCAACATCCAGAGGTTAACAAAGGAGACAACTACAACAGGAGCTGGGAAGACAAGAAGGATTGGAACACAAGACAAGGTCGCTGGCATAGCCAAAGTCAAAC
The DNA here is from genome assembly GCF_031769215.1 of Ylistrum balloti. Taxonomy (NCBI): domain Eukaryota; kingdom Metazoa; phylum Mollusca; class Bivalvia; order Pectinida; family Pectinidae; genus Ylistrum; species Ylistrum balloti. Next base: position 651,063 of record NW_026782111.1, on the reverse strand, counting down.
CCAAGGTCATGGTGGAAGTCAAGGTCATAACCAAAGTGTCAGAGGATCTAGTTGTAATGCAGGTCATCAAGGTAGCAAAGATTACAACCACAGTTATGGAAGAGGTCAGGGTCGTTACAAAGGTTGTGATGGTAGTCAGGGGTATCCTGATGATCATAGCCAACAAAACAGAGGAAGGCAACAACACATTGAACCTCCTGTCAAAAAAGATGCTGGTTCTTTCATTTTCAGAAGAAAGTTGAAGGTTTTGATTTATTCTGGAAACATTCTTCATTGTAACGTTGAAGCCATTGTGGCCACAGATGGTAGAGACAAAAAGGGAGCTATTTCTACAGCTTTAGAAAAAGAAAATGGTTCAAGTCTGTGGACAAAATTTAAAGATATCTCAAATGTTTTCTCTTCAAAACACCTTGGACAAATCACTACAGTAAAACCAAATAAAATGAAACATCTGCGATGTATTTATTACATCATCATGAATCGGTTCTCGCGCTCTGTTCCTCCTTCACTTGAACAACTGAGATATCTGAAAAGTATTGTTTTAAGACTCCTAGCTCAAGCCAATGAATTTGCATTAATGGATGAGAAGAGGAAGAAGAAATCAAACTATCAGCCACTAGAGAAGATGGCAATGTCTATTCCTGGGGCAGGTACAATGAACTGTTGTGTCCATATCAATGTGGGGGTGGGGTTCAAGTAAATGTCAGAGAGATTGTCAGAGGATGTGTGAGAGGGAACTAGAGGTAGGTGTAAGGTGTAAGTATACTATCCTTGAATGAGATTTTTCTCTCTGTCTGCTCCAGTCAACTCAACTGCAATTGCCAAGTGGCAGCTCTGGCTGTATGCTCCCTTTGGAGTTGAGAAAGATCATGAAAAGTAGCAAAAGTTCACTAACCACAGATGATAATTGTGATATACAGTATATTTATCTGAGCTATAATTATCCAAATTACATAATAACTATCATTTGAAAAACTTATACAATGTGATGGAAGATTTGATATTATAGACCCTAGTCTGGATTTGGTCTCTGGACGTGAGAGCAGTTTATTGAGTTTAAAGGTTGCTATTGGCAAGTGACCTTGAAATACCTTTTTAATGGCAATCCTTTTAAACATGATGTGATTCTAACGCAACATTGGTTTGTAGCATAAGGTAAAAGTCAATAAAACAACGAGTTATCAAATCTGATATAAGAAGCAATATTTTTGAGTGCAATTTCAAGTGCCTCTTGCCTCTTCAAGTTGCAGAACAAGCTTAAATTTCAGTTCCTGGTCACTCATTTTACAGAGTTATTGCCCTTTGAACTTTCTCAAAATTTCCATTTTCCTTGTAGGGAATGAGGGGTAGAAGATTTGTCATGCCTACAGATATTCATCTTCTGAACTAAAATTTGGTACACTTTAATGATAAGTTACAGATCAAATTTAAAATCTGCTGTAAAGTAATTGTATAACATTAGACAATTATTTACATTTTAGGATCATTGGAAACCCCACAGTATGTTGAAAAGTGTTCTGAGGTCATGTTCGAAGCCTTTGAAGAGTTCACTTGGAAGAATAAACAAATCTATTTGAAGGAAGTTCATCTGGTTGACTTAAGGGAAGATGTTATCACCAAAGTTTTGCAAGAAACATTCAACAAAAAGGTTTTGAGTCTAAGGTCTTTGCCACTGCCACCACCACATCAGCCAACCCCGCTTCGTAAAACACAACAGTTTGAAGTATCTGGACACTATGACACAATCCCATATGAAGGGTCAATGAGGAAATTGAATCCAGAACAAAACCGTAAAATTGATGAGTGGAAAAGCAAGGCATGCTCAAGGACTCTTGATATTGATCAGTATGTCACCAAGAAGAAAGGCAATATGAAGATAATTGGTGGAGATTACAGCACAAAGCAAGGTGGATCCACAGGGGCCACATGCGGTGATGACACAGAAGATGGTTGCATAATATGTATGGACACTTTTGATGAACCAGTGAAACTAAAGAAATGTGGTCACATGTTCTGCAAAGATTGCATTTCTGAATCGTTTAAGCAGAAGCCGGTTTGTCCAGTGTGTACCACGGTGTACACAGTTGTACAGGGTGATCAGCCAGTTGATGGAATCGCCTGCGTCTATGAAGAGAACAGCTCACTTCCAGGCTATTCTGGCAATAAAACACTTATCATCAACTATGTTTTCTCAGATGGCACACAAGATGTGAGTTGAATATAACTAATACTTTTAATAACTGATTCTTCATCCTATAATTACATCACAGATCTTAATCCTTTAATTACATAAAACATCTTCATCCTTTAATTACATTATGCATCTTCATCCTTTAATTTCATCACACTACTTCATCCAATTACATAAAACATCTTCATCCTTTAATTTCATCACACAACTTCATCCTTTAATTTCATCACACTACTTCATCCTTTAATCTCATCACACTACTTCATCCTTTAATTTCATCTCACTTCTTCAACCTTTAATTTCATCACACTTCTTCATCCTTTAATTACATCACGTGATATTGTTGGATTACAATACTTTGCTGGAAACAACCTTTGACCAAAGTCTTTTTATGCTATCAGCTTTGACTTGTCCATCCTTTCACTCCTTCATTCCTTTACGCTTTTGAAGTCTGTGACTCATCCTTACTTTGACCTTTAAGGTTTTTACTTTTCCTTTCTTGGACTCTTTGTGTGAAATTTTTCCAACTTTTGATACTCTGATTAATTCCTGAATTCATTCATTCTCTGGCCTTTCACTGATTTCAGTATTTACAAGACTCATGCTTCTTTTGGTTCTCCCATTCATCAAGTTCTAAATTTTTCACACCTCATCCTTGATTTGCAAAAGTAGGTACGTTTATTTAATGCTGATTCTGTTTTGAGACAGGAAGAACACCCTAACCCAAGATGTGGTTATAAGGGCCTCAATCGTAAGGCGTACCTTCCTGGCACGAAGAAGGGTCGTGAGGTCCTCCAGATGCTCAAAGAAGCTTTTGAGCAAAGACTGATTTTTACCATTGGTCAGTCGCGAACGACAGGAGAAAATAACGTTGTCACCTGGAATGACATCCATCACAAGACACGTCGCGAGGGTGGCTCAGATAGGTTAGAAGTCAAAATTGAAACATATCAGTGACTATGGTACACTTATTTCTACCACAATAATTGGTGTTATTCAACCCACAAGGTACCAATTACATTATCATTACAACAGATGTTTAAACAAGAAAACAAATCACACATGGATAAATCTCTTAAAGCATTTTGATTGGTTGACTCAGTGAACTTTGACTGCAAGGGTGCTTCATGCACTCATGGAAGTTAAAAGGTGTAAAATTGGTAATATGTGATTATTTTTATTATAATGTGATTTTATATGGATTTCTAATGAAAATAACAAACATGTTAATTATATATCATTTGTGAAAAATTATACACTTTCCAAATATACTAGCGGTAAAAAGAAACGCAAGTTCAGTTTTGGTAATATAAGTTTTTTATCCGTAGACCAAATGTTGGGAAATGTGACACATAAATACCTCAGTGTACTGTCTAAGTAATCGTCGGTTTAAATTCGGTCAACCTGTTACCACAGGCGACGCTGCACAATTTGAGCAGATTTTCCAACAAAGCATGCGTCCGTAGCACTACCACGTGCTATCAACTTGAAAACCATACCAAATCCAAGTTTTGATCAGCACACATCCAGTGCACAACATTTCATTCCAAGGCAATTAATAAGCTGCATGCTGCGAATGTCCGAAGTTGATAGGGGTAGGGCTATTGCCTGAATTTTACAGGGCCAATCGCAAGGTCTCGTCGCCAAGCAATTTGGAGTCCATGAGTCAACGATAGCTCGATTAGTTGGGCGTTTCAGGGCCACAGGAAGATTAACTGACCTACTTCAAGATCAGGGCATACGTCTCTCACACCTACGTAACCGATTTCAGACAGTGATGGAGACAGTAAGTCATATTGTAGGCACTCATGGTCGCTGAGTGTGTCCAAGAACAGTTAGGAATCGGTTACGGGAGTTCAATTTAAGGCCATGACGTCCCTACGTTGGTTCGCAACTTACACCCAGGCATCGTCAACGTCGAATGCAATGGCTGCGTGCACATGCACTAAATCGGTTTCGCTCGGCCTGCTGGAGACGTGTGTTATTTACGAATGAGTCTCGGTTCACGTTGTACAGGTCAGATGGACGAAAACATTGCTATCGACGTCGCGGTGAGCGATATTTTGATACGTGCGTTAAAGAAAACGACAGATTCGAGGGAGGATCTGTTATGGTTTGGACGGGGATTTATCATGGCAAGAAAACACCTCTCGTGAGCATCCAAGGCAATTTTACAGCTGTCCGATATTGGGATCAGGTCCTCATTCCTCATGTCCTTCCATTAATCCAAACACGAAACCTTACGTTGCAGCAAGATAATGCGAGGCCGCACATTGCTAGGGTGTGTCGTAACTTGCTCAACCAAAACAATGTCCCAGTACTTGACTGGCCACCCTACAGTCCAGATCTGTCCCCCATTGAGCATTTGTGGGACAAGCTGGACAGGAGGCTCAGGAAGCGCGTCCGAAACAATGTCACTCAGCTCATGCAGGCCCTTCTTCAGGAGTGGAATAACATCCACAAAGGACCATAAACAATTTGATGGGGTCAATGGTAAGGACTGTTAGAGCAGCGGCTGCAGCTCGAGGTGGGCACACCCGCTATTGATTTTGATCAGGAAATGGCGCAGGGTATCCACGTTTAAACGCTATCCATGCCAACGCCGTCTGTGTTAAGACAACAGAACTTATCAAATTTTAATCAGTAATGAAGGATTAATATAAACATCTTAACAATGATATGATCATCCATAAAACATTTGAAATATTTACCATCGGACAAAAACTTGCGTTTTTTTTTTCCTTTAGTATATATAATGAATTTTTGAAATTTCCAGTTTTTTATATTAACTAGCGGCGTTTCACTACAGGTCCTATCAATACCCTCCAGCTGTTATCATAAACATAACACATGGGTACAGAACAAGTCGATTCTTTCTCTGAATAGCTCTTTTATTGTGGTAGAAACAGGTCACACAAACTCCTAGTTTAGCAGGTGATATTTCTTTCATTCTTGTTATCAATATTTTTCACAAGTTAAAAACAAAAATACTAGCTAAAGCATGCCTCTTTTGCAATTTTTGAAAAAGAACTTGTGTGAAAGAAATATTGTATACAGTAATCACTTCTTGTGTGAACTTGTGTGAAAGAAATATTGTATACAGTAATCACTTCTTGTGTGATCTCTCATATATTTCTTCATTGTCTCATTATTTCACTTAACAGTGTACTTCAAAATTTGTGTTATTTAAATTTCTAAATTGTGAAATAAAAAGAAATAAACATCAGACTTTAATTACAACAGGATTTTGTAATGGAGACAATGAAGATCCAAAGTTTATTAATGACATGAAAATATGATTTTTAAATTATATCATTGTTAAATCACCTAACAAATGGATATGAAATTTGTTACATATCATATCAGATTTATGAAACCGATCATAGTTTTTATCTTTCTGTTCACAGAGGCTCACAGTCTAACTAAAATAAACACCTTTCCAATTCTTTTCATAATTTGGTATAAAATCTAAAAAAACCAAAAAAACTTGTGCAAGATCTGGTTTAAGTGTATTGTCTCCCTTGTATTGAAGGTTTGGTTACCCAGACGACAACTATCTTGACCGTGTCACAGAGGAACTGAATGCCAAAGGAATAGGTTTGTAGCTCCTTGAAGCCTACAACAAGCTCCCATACTAGACACATCTCCTGAGATCAACAATTCTTCAAGCGAGGTGAAAACATTGACCTTGCTGCTGTTGGTCCATTGATCAAACACACACTGTCAGCATGGCCTGTTTCAACAAGTGTTGGAACAATCTTCTTCATTGTAAAGTGATCATTGACATCAGCTCACTATATATAGCTCAGACTGTAAAAGTCCATACCATATAGCCATTATTTTCAAGGGGATGATATTTTCACTATTTCGAGGTACATTAACATGATCGCAAAAATTTAATCAATGAAATAATGTGACACTGTGTATAAGATGTCTTCTTACATGCAGATCGTGAAATTTTGATTTTTTAAAAATATAATTTGATTGTTGTCAAAGAAAATCATGAAAAATTTTGACCCAAGAAATTTTCAGCTATACAGTATTTTATTAGTAATGTTTTTTGTGTTTAACATATTGCCCTAAAATATGATAGCACAATTTCTGATTGTTGTTTATTTACTTATGTAATTACTTATTTACTTACTAATTTCCTAGAAATTTGATAAAGTGCTTGATATTCATAAAGTATTGATACATACATATACACACACACACACACCCCACCACCACACACACACTCACATGCACACATACCTACCTACATACATACATATATTTTAAGCAATTTGTTGATTATTTTAAGTGTTAAGTTGACATTTATCAAAATTTATATATTGGAAACATATTTACAGGATTTAAGTTAAGAGTTGAAATCCAGAAAATTAATGAATTGATGTATTTATGAATTAAGTTTATACATGTTGTTTATTTGAAAGATTTGCACCACTTATTGTTTTCATGATGTTAATTTTGTCTTAGGATCATCTTCCAGTTTTCAGTCAGTTTCTTTCAAACTCAAAAGGCTTACATCACAATGACACGAAGTGAAATTTCTTACATAGCAGTTTGATTCAACAATATTTGAAGGAGTTAATGCCCTTTGTTTTTTTTTTTTTTTTTTTTACAATATTTTTTTTAACATTTAGAGTTTTCAACCAATTTCTTTGAGACATTGTAGACTTGAAAACCACACCATGATATTATGTTATGTTATTTAGTTTTTCACTAATCTCTTTAAAACCTCATATGATTTGATTAATCAGTAAAATATATAGCACTGTTTTCCCTCTTGATATTTTGATAAATTATTACATGTTCCATATTTGTATTCTTTTCACTACAACAAATCCTGAATATTTCTTTGGCATGGGACTAATATAGCTTTGAATAATGACTGTTCAACCAAGTGGCTCTTCAATTTTAAAATCAAATTTGGCCTAGCTGTCTAGTTTCAATGAAGGCAGTCTAATCTAATGCCAGTAATTCAGTTTATACGTAGGAGTTCTTCATTCATATCGCCATATATATGTATATCATTAAGCGCATGAGAAACTTATCATTATCCATTGTAATGACCAATATAAAGGTTATTGAGTCAATTACACTTGCAACTGTAAACTTTAAATATGAATTGTTTTGATTATGAGCAACCTGGCGGAAGGTGCTGCAGAAGGAGCACAGCTCCTGTCCATCAGTCCCTGCCTCATTCCTTAAATGTTCTCATTAAACTTCACACACTTGTAAAACATCGAATTATCTTAGACAAATTCGAGTTTCAGGGTTGAGAGGTCAAATTCATTGTTAGTATCATTATTAGCGCTCTTGCAACTTCATTCATGACAGGACTTTGATCAAATCTCCCACTTTTACAAATGTACATAACAAATTTGAGACTTGAAAAAATGAAACACATCCATGATATGAATTACTATTAAGTAGTCAATTCAGATGTCTCTAATCATCTAAGAGTATTTCAGTAATTAAAGTTTCAGAATAAAAAAAATAGCAGAAAGTGTTATGAAATCTCGTTCATATTGTTTATAAACAGTAGTCACATACAAATATAACTTGTCAAAGCATCTTTTGATGGTTTATTTATTTACATATCTTTTGTTTTATTTTTGTTTTTGTTTTTTTTTGCTCACCTGGCCCAAAGGGCCAAGTGAGCTTATACTGTGGCTGGTATGTTCCTAAGATTAAGCCAGACAAAGTTTGCAAAAAGAAATGACCTTGACCATTAGTCAAGTTCACAAGGGTCAAATTTGTTAAAACCATTAAACAATTTTATCATGTGAACTAATATGCCTAAATGCATGATATTTGACTGGTAATTTCCTAGGATGAAGCAAAAAAAAATTGAGAAATGACCTTGACTTATATTCAAGGTAACATGGGTCGTATTTGTTAAAACCTTTAAACAATTCTATCATGTGAAATAATAGGCCTAGATGCATGATATTTGGCTGGTATGTTCCTAGGATGAAGCAAGAAAAAAATTGAGAAAAGAAATGACCTTGACTTATATTCAAGGTAACATGGGTCGTATTTGTTAAAACCTTTAAACAATTCTATCATGTGAAATAATAGGCCTAGATGCATGATATTTGGCTGGTATGTTCTTAGGATGAAGCCCAACAAATGTTTGAAAGAGAAATTACCTTGATCTGTGTTCAAGGTCACAGGGATCATATTTTTAAAAACATTAAAATGACTTCTTCTCATGAGCTAAAAAGGCCAAGACGCATAATGTTTGGCTGGTATATATATACAAGGTGTGCTCTGCAGGCCCATTTGGCCTCATGTTGTATTATCATTTTATAATTTTACATTTACATTTTATGTGAAGTAAACATTAACTCGTGTAACTTTGTGATTTCTGTCAACATCAAACTTTTGAAGTTGTATTAGGATGGTTGTGTCAACAGATGGAGGCCAATACACTCGCTTTTCATCAAGGCAATCGAGCTTCGATTCCTTGTAAGATTTTAATGTACATGGTCAATTTGGTCAGGGTTTTTGCTGGCTACTTCATCTGCCTCCCGTAGTTGCACCTGTAAATTCTTCCATCTTGGCCAACAAACAGAAATACAAGATTATATATATACTGTATAGTCAGCTAATTTCACATGGATATTTTCACTGTATATTAACATGATTGTGAAAATTTGATCTGTGAAATAAATATTAAAGAATTGTATAAAGATCATCAAAACTGTCTATGCGTGGGTTTCCAAAGAAGAACTTGCTGGCTTACTCCTCTGGAACATCTGCTCTTATACTCCTCAGTAGTTTCCAAGTAAATTTTCTATTTGTTCATATTTTCCCCTAGTTTTATTGAATTTGAGTTTTGATTATGATTCAGCTGACATTTTGGTATTTTATTGTTGGTTTTGATGAAATGGTATGCAAATAGAGGCGACCAAAACTTCAAGTAAGTACTCTAAATTGTGAGCATTTATGAAATAAGGACTGCTGTAATGTGATACAGCATATTAAACCCGACAGAAAATTGTAACAGAGTTTTAAATATTGTAGATACCTCCATGGATATGAGAATATCATGTATTCTTACCATTTGGGTTAAATATCAAGAATAAACAATTTTAAAAGCGTGCAAAGTAGATTTGTGCACTATCTGTATCTGTATTGCTGCGATATATTCCAGAATAGTGTATTCTCCAAAATGTCCTACTAGTCCTTTGCTTACCGGCTTCTACTGTTGCAGATTTTGCTCCCATATTTTCATTTGCCTGAATTTTTTTGTTATAGTTCTTTATTAAATTTATACACCAATATAATCACAATAAACACTTTTTTTTTGGTTTGAATTCTGCCTTTCACCTAGTTGTCTGGGGTTTGATTCCCAGAATGGATGTGAAAAGGCATGGGGTTACCTGCCCAACCATGTGGGTTTTTCCTGTGTACTCAGTTTCCTCCCACAGTAAGACCCTTTGCGTGCTTTCATCCAGGCCAACAAGATTGATTAATATATAAGTTGGAAAATTTTGCTTAAATAAAAAGTTTAAAGTTGTTTTTTTGTTACATGTTGTTTATCGTGTGTAGCCCTCCTGCATCAAATCGCCCGATGTCCACAATGCTTCCTCCATCCCTGTCAGTAAAAAACTTCTGTTATCACTATTTTTGAGAAATTCTAGATGGATCTTCTTAAAACTTTATATGTAAGCTTCCCTTTATCTTAGTTTTGACCATTTGCTTTTAGGATTGATCAGAAAAACACAATGGCTTACAGGTCACCATATTGGATTTCAACAATGAAAGTTTGTCATCGCTTTTTTCTTGAGAATTGATAGGTGGATCTCTATCAATTTTCATATATATGTTCCCCTTGGTCCCTGATTGTTTGATTTTGGGACTGATCAGAGAAAAAAAGACCGACAGAGAAGTACTTAATTGATCTCTCCAAATTTCATTTGACAAGTGGTCAGTTTGGATTTTGGGGTGTAAATCATGTTTGTTTAGAGAGGCCCTCTTTGCAATTTTTTTTTTCAAAATTTGTTGCCCAGCAACAGATCACATATTTTCACTCAAAACTTCAATTGATTAAAAATTTACACATGGTGTCTGTGGGAAACTACAAAAAAAAAAAAAAAAAAAATCATACCAATAAGTTACATGGTGCTGACATAGTTATTGTCCACCAGGAGTGAAAGGAGTGAAGATGCTAAAAGACAGAAAATTAACCAGAATTTTATCCAAAATCGAACCAAATGAAACATATATATGGATGGAGAGATAAAATGTTGTATCTAAATTAAATTACCTCTGGGGAGGAAAGAAATTTACTGGGAAAGGTGTGGTTTGATAACATTCAAAGAAAACTTAAATTTCAATGTTATTGATTGTTTCAAAATTAAATATATCCCACATTACCCCTGGAATCAAATAGAAGGGTCAAAACAGTGCCATATTGAAAACAGTATAAACTGAAAAATGTAATGAAATGACTCGGTAAACCAGTATCATTGTACACATAATCCAAATGTAAACTGTACAAAAACAATAACTGCTGTCCCATGCAAAGGCTTCTTACCAAGTTTGAATGAAAAGAAATTACACCTAAAAATTGAATTTTCTTATATGAAATCTTCCATTCATTGGAATGGATCATTGGCAACCATGTCACTCAATTGGTAGAGAGTCGGTCTAGAGTTTTGAGGGTTCTGGTTCAAAACCTGATCTGGCAGTGCATTTTTTACTCCTGTTACATTACTGTCTAGATCTGTCCGTTGTGTCGTATTTGACAGGGTCTCGTTTTATACACTGTGCATGTATTTTTCTTATTCAAACATAGTTATTTATTCTAAATAATAAATGGGATAAGTTATCACAAACTAGGACCACCTTCTCTCCTATAGATCTATTACAATCTGCATAGAATGTGGTCAAAGACAAAAGAATTGGTACACCACTACAACTATCAGACGAGGCGTTTCGACGTCCTGTGGGTATAGGTTTGTTGGTGTATAGGAGGAATCTGAGGAGGATACTGGAGTATTCTCGTAGAGCTTGACCAAAGGAAGGCAAACATAAGTAAGTAATGATGGATGGCCTAGCCATCTGAATCATCTTAATTAAGACCCACAGAGTTCCTGATGTTGATGCTCCATCACTCGCCCTCTTGTAATTAGCATAATAAGTCAATATTAATGGAGTGCATATAAATGGTGGCCACTGATCATCTATGAGGACTTGAAACTACAAGGGGCATTCTCAATATTTAAGTTTTCAGAAGTTGAACTGGCCACTATACTTGCACACAGGATTTTTTCAGAAAAATGTTAATTGGAAAAAGTCATAAAAAATTGAGGAATTGATAAATAAAACTACTTAATTAATTTGTTGGAATGAGGAAATACAGCAGATGGTGATACAACAGGTGATCTGCTTCATACACAGAAATACCATACAATGTTACTAGGTATTGTGAAATGCCTTAAGACTTCCAACACATCACACCAAAATAACCGAAATTGATACTTCATTACTGATAGCATTTCATGTTTATTTAGAAACAATAAATATAGCAGAATTCGTATTACATTGTTCCACTTTCTATACATACACAATAAAGTACAGAATGCTTACATTTTGTTTATAAGGAACTGTAAGGACAAGAATGCATGCACAGCTGAATGTGACAATTTTATACATGAATGAAAGTGGAATTCAAGACTGAGGCTCAATTCAAGTTAATATGTATAAAATATCACAAAAGTATTAAATGTCGGTTCTTCAGGAATTCTGACATCACAACTTGATTTCATCACAGACTTCCTACTACAGAGAGATTGTTACACCCTGAAAGACTCCAGACTCTAATTCAGCCTGTTAAAATATTTTCATAAAAAATGCAACAAATTTCTCATTACAGGATAAAGAATTGTTTTTACTGTAAATGTGATTTATTAAAGTAATTATTAGCTTACTTCAGGCTCACCAAAAGTAGCTACATAAAATCTTATATTAAATGAAAACTCTGCTAAGAATGTGTTGTATTTTTACAATGATTGAGGTTGTAGGACGATACAACCTACAGCTTTTCATAGAGAACCAAAATCTGCCCCCAATGTTAATAATTTGTTGGTCTATCAGGTATGTCCATAGGATTTATAGGATAATTCTAAATTGACAACATACATAGTTGGATGTTGTTATAAACTCTGTATGTGTGACACTTCTAGGATTTGTAGGAGAAAATAGGAAACCAATTGCAAAAAAATGGAATTTCGAGTAACCCCTATCTCATCTTGAATTCATTTTTTCATGAATTTGGGTTATCTCCATATCATCAACTTTTTATGGCTAAATTAACATGCTAACACAACAAAGCTACATGCATTCCAAAGGCTGAGCTTAAACAAAGCTTACATACAAATTCATCAAGATGCAAGGCACAATATATCTCCAGGAATGGAGTAATAAAGCTCTATCAAAAGGAAAAATGTCCACATTTCCCAGACTCGTCTTTGACTCCTCTGTCTCCGCTCACATATACTATTTCTATAACATCCCATGATAAACATGTGCCAATGATAAAACTTCTTTTTAAAGTAAATTTTTCCAAGTCCTTTGGATGCTCAGTTTCAAAATCTGAAGGATTTGTGTATAAAATATTATCAAATATTCTCAGGTGATTTAAATATGTTGGTTTTGTAGTCAGAAAATGGAAGGACACTTCACTGATTAACAAAGCTGTTTGGTCTTAAGTAGGCACTGGTCCATAAAAATTCTGTCATGACGTTTCCGCATTCTCTGATGTGTATGTTCCTTCCCACATATCATCTTTTTGTTTTTTCATCAGCTTCTTCTTTTCTGCAAGCCAAAAGTACAAAAATGTGCACTTAAACTTTATATCCCCACAACCTTGAACTATTTCTTCACTTGCAAGTATGGAGGACCACACAGCATCCGTAGGAAGAATTTAAACTGTTTAAAAGTTGATATGTTTATCATACTAGTTATGCCATCCTTAGAACAGAGTAACTATTCAAATTACCGCACTTATATACTATCTCTACCTAGCAATTACTTATGTTATTTACAGTTATTTGAGGATTCTCAGCTGCTCACCTAGCACTTCCATTCGCACCTGACAATTTTGGACATCATTCTTACAATGAATTTCCCAATTAATAAATTATGTGCCACCTTCTCAGTTTCAGAGAGTTTCACAGTCCTCATTGTGGCAGTATGCCTTCTCCTTCATGTATACTGAGTAACTTTTACCCCTGTAGATGTTACAACTCTTTGAGATTGATGTTATGAACTTTAATTCATCAAGCAGCAACAACATTTCCAATATTCTCTGTCAACAAAAAATAGCCAGTTTATCTTGTTGATTACAATAATTCTAGGTAGTTGTGACATATTTTTAATTATATAATTTCACAGAGTTCCACAACCCTCATTGTGGCAGTACCAACTTCCCTGTGGTTACTGTTAAATTTACCTCCATAGATTTGTAACTCTATGAAATTATACAACACAAGGTCTAGTCTATTGCTGCTTGATGTCTTTCCTTTTTGGTCGCTGCAGAGCAATTCTGCTTTACACTGCAGAGCAATTCTGCCTTAAGCTGAAGAGCAATTCTGCACTATGTTTAGCCTTCGCTAGCCATCTTTTTAACTAATCAGAGCAGCTGAGATAGTCTTCAAGCCAAGTAGAGTTAGGTGTATTGTATGTCTGTTATATTACATGTATGTATATATATGTTGTCTATATTCAGTTTTGTTTGTTTGAATTAATACAAGTTAAGAAAAAAATTATTGTCTTTGTTATTATTGCTGGTATAAATTACAGTTGACATCATAGATGACACACAGGTTACAATGACGTAGTCTATTAGTGACATCATGATGTACGAACCATGGTTGAATTAGGCCAGATATTGTAATGATACGCATGTTGACAATATACATTATAGGAATCTACCATAGATATTGGATCTCGTTTTATTAATTTATCATTTGTGTTAAATACTTTACCATCCATCATGCCATATTAAATTTTCAATCTTTTGTTTTCTGTTAGTTATAGAGTAATTGTAGGCACACTAGAATGCTCTTATTTGCAGCCTTCTTTTGCCTCAAAAATATGTATTTAAGCAAAAAGGAATTTTATTACCGTAATTTAAACCAAAATAAAGTTTAATTTTACCAAAATATGCAATATCTGCTACATCACTTAAATGTTTGAGGACAGTAAATTGATGAATCCCTTGTTATTCTCTGTAATGCCACAATACCTTTGGCTTGTCGAAGCTTTTGACGTTCAAGGTCCCTCTGCTCTCGCGATACCTTTGAGGCCAGCCCTAGGGCTCCAGTCACAAGCCTTCTGGCAGTCAGAGCTGAAGTCTCTGGACGTGGTTTGTAAGGCTGCAGGAACTCTGTATTATATTGTTCATAAATGCCATAGGTCAAATATAGAAAGATATTAGAAAAGCATTTGATGTACCATGTAACACAAATATGATTTAAGTCACAACACACACTATACAGTCTGATTATGATGAACTAGTTTTTATGTCAGAAGTCTCTTGTCTCTTACATGTAATACAATTATAAAAAGATATCACCAGCAAAAGACTAAGATTATGATCAAATCAGTTTTAACATGAACAGCAGTATTTCATTTTTGATAACACTAAAAGCTGTAATCGTGTTCAATAACACGAACAGTTGTAATCTTGTGCAATAGCATGAACAGTTGTAATCGTGTTTGATAACATGAAGAGTTGTAATCGTGTTCGATAACATGAACAGTTGTAATCGTGTTTGATAACATGAACAGTTGTAGTCTTGATTGAAATGTTTACAAATCATCCCATATCTAGATATCTAATAGTACCCTGTATTATAAAATGATACAACTGAGCTTGAAAATGACACATCTTATCAACATCTACAATGTCTCCACTTTCCCATGACTCGAAGGTATGAACTCTGCCCTATGAAAACATACAACGTACCAATGCATCGCTTGGCTTTCTCTTTGCTCTGTCGTGCTGCTTCAGACAAGGCCCTGACCTTCAGCAAGGGGTGATTCAGTGTCAGGGCACTCTGGGCTGTAACCAAATTCATACACAAATCATATATATGAAAATAAAAATTCAAAAATTTCTGAAAACCGGCAATTACACAACACCCTACACAGGTTGTCACAAGACAATAATAAAACCTTTGTGGGCATTTTTTTAAATCTCAGATTACCTATAGAAATGGATAGGATACTTGTCAGGCATGGGATTATTTATTCTCCATACTCTAGATGTTACAATAACTTTTACTCTCTGTACACCTGGAGCAAACCATGGCAAAATCGAAGGTTCCATGTGCGACACCTCGTGCACAAGACGAAAAGACTAGTTTGATCCTTTGATGTACGTCAAAAGAATCTCAAGGTCGCATAATGGTATACTGAAAAGGCTTTGACGTTGGGTGTTGCTTCAAAGGATCATATCAACCTGTAATTGGTCAGTTTTTATGTTCTCCAAAGGGAGAGCATATAGTCACCATTTTGTCCGTCCATCAAAATTTTGTCCAGAGCATAACACAAAAACTATAAAAGGTATCAACATAAAACTTCATAGGTTGATAGGTCTCAATAAGGAGAAGTGCAGCGCACCAGAACCATCCTTCTCTTTTGAATAATTTAGAAGTAATTGACCTTTATTCATTTCAATACTTGAATTTTGTCTGGAGCATTACACTATAACTAACTATAAGAGGTATCAACATGAAACTTCCCAGGTAGATAGATCTCGATAAGTAGGAGGGCAGTGCACAAGAATCATAACTCTTATTTTCACACTTAAATTTTGTCCCAATTGTGGTGCATAACCTGTCTTTGACAGCACTTGTTTTCTCCTGGAACCAATCAAATTATTTCCCTTGTGCCTTCAATTTTGCCATGACATGTTCCAGGGGTGCAGACAACAAAAGTGATTTTAACCTTTGGAGTAATGAAGATGGGTATTATTGCCAGATGAATAGTGTTTGACCATGATTATCAGGTTTTGTAAACATGGCGGCAAATATATGCTCCATGAAACTTTTCAGAGCATAAAAAATTGAGGAGGTAAGCAATTAATATCGTATTTATCAAGCTCCAGTCAACTGGATGGATAGCCATACACCCTTGTTCCAGTTTACCCTTCTTAACTATCAGGCAAAACACATCATTAACCTATTGCACACATAAATATTTACCTGCTACGACACTGTTAAACACTCCTAAAGCATGGGTATCATCTACCCACTTAATGTCAAAACCTTTGCTTCTGAAACAAACAAAACAATCATCTGGTAACCAAGACAAAACCACCTGGTAACCAAGACTAAAGCTACTTGAGTGCTACAATGAAAAATCCACCCATCATCAGCATTTTGGAATCCTTCAAATCCTATGTTTTTTTTCTGTTGAGAACAGGTACATAACCAGTGATCTAAGACAGATCTTGGTTCCAAAAATCATGTTATTTATTTGATCTGAGTTCAATATTTTCCTTTTTCCCTCATCTTTCCAACCTGTTCCAAAATCAAATATTGTTAATGAAATAAATTTTGTTCAATCAAATTTTATCGCACTATCACTTTTTGAAGAATTAGGGCAATGATACAATATAGATAAGCACTTACACAATTATTGCAATATAAAAATCAATTTACAGAAGCTGAAATTAGTGCAGTCATATTTTAGTGCAAAACTTTCAACTCTGTATGTTTACAGTATGCACAACTAGGGACTACAGAGAAAATACATGTGAAATCTAAAAATGATCCATCTAATAGTTCTGAAGAAAAAACCATTGTACACTTCGCTGTCAAAATGCAAGATGGCCACCTGTTGGTCATTTTGTCAAAGGGAAACCCTACAAATTTGAGAATGATCCATCAAAAAATGGCAGTAATCAACTATAACTGACAAATTCAAGATGGCCACCATCCAACCATTTTGGTACTTCAGTCAGTCCCAAAATAAATATTGCACATCTAGAAACCAAGGGGAACATACACTTCAAATTTGAGAATTATCCATCCAGAACTTTTTAGGTAATAGAAATTACAAGAATTATTTAAAGATGAACAATTGACTAATCAAGAAGTATTTGAATGCTTCATAATCTGATAAAATGGATGAGAATTACACAAAAACAGCAAATCTGATCTATTGAAAATAAATATTCATATTATTTTTGCATGAAATTGTTAATTCCAATTATCGTGAGGTCAGAGTTGGAATATTATTATCATTTCCATCCATCCACCTGTCCCTACATTATCATCAGAAGATAAGCTGTGCTTGATAAAATTGAAAACAAAACTATGCATGAACCTGTCTTACTTAAACTGCTGAAATGCTGACATCAAGTCCTCTGTTTTTAACTCTGGTGGAAAGTCATATATCTCTATCACATGTCCAACATCTGGAAAAGTAAAAATATATGAAAAAGCAATTGATCTCTCAAGATAAATATCTCTCAAAATAGATATAATGTTGAAATAAGTGATCTCTTAGGATAGATATGTCAAAACAGGTGATCTCTTGTCAAAACAAGTGATCTCTCAAACAGATATCATGTCATAATAGATGATCTCTCAAGGTAGATATCCTGTCAAAACAGAAAGTCTCTTAAGACAAATGTCTTTCAAGACATCTGGTCTCTCAAGATACAAATAAGATACAAGATACAAGATAAAAAAAGTGTGATATCTGATGCAGTAACCCAAATCTGAATTAAATGTTACATTTCAGGGAGACTAATCTTTGCCTAATGTTAGAATTAAATTTAGATACATAACAAAAAGATGTTCACAAGATAGATATTCTTTAGAGGCAGATGACCTCTGGACATATACATCCTTATAGGACTGGTGGTCTTTAAAGTGTATCAACAGAATCTCATTAGGAATGGTTACACCTTACCCTCTCGACTAAGATCTGGATCTCGTGGTTTATAGCTGAGGTAGTCAATAATTGGTTTCTTTATTTTGACTTTCCCAATGGCAGAGGTCAACTGAAAAGTAAAATACTATGGTATAGTATTACATTCTTGACAGACAGCAAACAGGGAAAAACACATCTTTTTCTTCCTCATCAGTCAACAAACTGTCTTAAACAAAGGGTTGATATTACAGACTTGGACCCGAGCTTTAGGCAATTTTGAACATGTGGTTCACTTATCCTTACCTCCTCCATGGCAACGGGATCTAAACATTCACCCTCATCATCAAACATCTTGTCCCATGAATCATCATCTTCCTCTTCATCTTTTCCTTCTTCACCACTGCAAACATCTTAAAATTACAGGACACATTAAATTATATGTTAAAGTGTCATCAACAGCAATGACTACACAGAAACTCATTTTCAATTTTCATGACTTCACTGAAATTAACAACAAGTTTCAATATATCCACAACTGTCTACCCTCAAAACATAAGAAATCAAAACAGAAACTATAAACAGAAACTCTCAGGAATACTAACTCTTATAATCCATAGAAATGAAAAATCAACATAAACAAAAGTGCATTTTGTACAAAGATTGGTACCCAATGATGTGAAATAATCAAACAGACATTTTTCAAATCATCCTACCGTTATCTACATCCATGTGTTCTGTACCCTCAGTCTTCTTGTCTGTATCGCATGAAGTACTGGATGGAACTACGGTTTGCTCCTCCTGCATCCATTCTAAATCTGCCATCGTTGTCACTTTGTCAGATATCTCTTGTCTCTGTTCCTCCTTCACCAATCCTAAATCTGTCATCGTTGTCAGTTCATCAGATAACTCATGCATTTTTGCCTTCTTGCTATGATCAGTACTTTTATCAAACTTTTCCTTAAAATTTGTTTCTATCTTGGTAATGTCTTGTGCAGAAGTAACAGTTTGTTGGTGACTGCCATCCTTATGTCCCTGTGTAGCAGTTGATATCAGATCAGAATCCATCCTGTCAACAGGAATCACCTTAGTAGTCGATTCTACACTGTTTCCACTTTGTTGTGATGTCAGCGATTCCCTCTCAACCACTGTCCGAACCTCATCCACTGACTGACAAAATTTGTCCGATTTTACACAAATCTTATCTCCATTGGAAGAGCAAAGATCACTACTAGATTTGTCATTAAGGTCAGCCTTATTACCATGGAAACCTCTTTTGTTATCGTCTTCACTGTCAAAACCATGAGGATTGCCACAAGAGGAAACAAATGGATCACTTACAGCAGATACACAAGTGACAGGAATATTTATATCAGACAGAGCAGGGCCTGGAACATGTCTATCTGAAGGACTAGGACCTGGAACATGTCTATCTGAAGGACTAGGCCCTGGAACATGTTTGTCTGAAGGACTAGGACCTGGAACATGTCTATCTGAAGGACTAGGCCCTTGAACATGTTTGTCTGAAGGACTAGGACCTGGAACATGTCTATCTGAAGGACTAGGACCTGGAACATGTTTGTCTGAAGGACTAGGACCTGAAACATGTCTATCTGAAGGACTAGGACCTGGAACATGTCTATCTGAAGTACTAGGCCCTGGAACATGTTTGTCTGAAGGACTAGGGTCTGAAACATGTCTGTCTGAAGTACTATGGTCTGAAACATTTACATCTGAAGTACTAGGCCCTAGAACATGAATATCTGATACACTAGGGCCTTGAACATGTATATATTTTTCACTAGGGCCTTGAACATGTATATCTGATACACTAGGGTCTTCGGCATGTGTAATATCTGAAGTACTAGGTCTTGATTCACATACATCCAATATACTTTGCTCACAATTAACCACATCTGCTTCACTAGGGTCGGAATAATTTGATAACCTACACTGTTCTTGAGGACTACCTGACAAGGCACAGTTTTGTTCCATTTCTCTGTCATCCCTGCTCTTCAGCTTACTGACAGAATTGTTCAATTTTACTCTTTTGACTTTTGTTCTATGATGCGAGTCACTACTCAATTTACTTTCATCCGTGCCTACCTCTCTGGCATCAGCAGCGTATTCTGTATCCATAGAATTTTGCTTCTCCTGACCACAGCTGAGTGGATGTAATGGGCCAGGCATTTCCTGTGATCTTCCACTGTTATTATGTTTCTGGTGTGGTGGCACATACACCTGAATCTTTGATCTAGACTTCCTCGGCTGAGACACCTGTTTGGCTTTTGACAGATTTGTAGACTGAGGGAATGTTTGTTCTGCAGGTTTACTGACAACTTCAGGAAAACCTTCGTCATAACTGGAAGATGTGTTATGACACTTTTCCAGACCACTGTGAATTTCTTTGTTACAGAGCTGACCATCCATTGTCCCACCACCTACGTCTGATATCCTACCATCTACATCCTGCTTTGCAAGATCATTATTCCTCAACCTATTTTCCACAACATTGTGACGGGAATCCCCATCACTAGGATGCACTACTGTATCATCACATTCTTGGAGTTGATTAACAGGTATTTGCTGTTGTCTCCGTCCTCGAGGTACATAGATCTGAGCATCTGGTCTTTTGTTCCTTGTTCTGAAAAAAAGCCCACAGTAGAAATAGTCATTTACAAGAATTCTTTATTCAGTTATTACACCACTTAGCAACAAATACTTCAAACACTTAGATAATTTGTTTTAACTACTTAAACATGCTTTCCTCTTAAAATAGTGAAAGTGAATTGTAGAGAAGAACGTTATTTCTTCAGAGAGAATCAGGTTACTCTATATTTGTACATTCTCTAAGATAATACATAGTTTTCTTGTTTTATATGGTTGAATCTCTGTTGAATCAGTTTACCCTTAATTCTTAAGACATCCTCTAAAATAATATAAAGTTTTCTTATATATGGTTGAATCATGTGTTTACAATAGTACCTTGTGTTCTGCCCTCGTCCCCTTCTTGATAGAGGGACATCTTTTGAGGGTGGAGAAATACCAACGCCCCTAGGTGATTTGTACTCATGCCTTTCATTTGTCTGTGGTTCTGTTCTCAAACCATCCCTGGGTCTGTTCCTTAGGTCATCTTTAAATCTGCCCTCTGTTCCAAGACCTTCCCTTGGTCTATCCTCTGTCCTTGTGCCATCTCTATGTCTGTTCTGCTCTTTGTTGTCCAACTGAGACCCGGGGCTTGACCATCGCCCCCGCCCCCTTCCTCTAGCCGAAGGGGGCCGATTCAATGACATCAATCTTTCTTCTTTTGAAGGGCAACTGAAACAACAAGGATGAACATAAATGTTATTCAGAAAACTAAATGGAAGTATGTGCACTACATGGACAATGTCCCTGAACAAAGACACTGTTGAGTCATATCGTTTAAACATACATGAAACATAAAAACCTATGTTATATCTAGATTATAAGCAGGAAATATGGTATTTACATGTGACTGATATACATGCATGTCTCTTCTCCTTGAAAACAAAATACTTGTTTCTCATTTTGGAAATCAATCTACAAGTATAAACACAGAAAATAATCTAGACCCTGAAAACACAATGTCCTGACAAGGTAATTAATTATAACTGTGGATAATCTAACCATAGTATATAAAATAGATGCATCAATAAGTAAACAGGTCTTTAGATACCAATAAATAATCTTCGGCTGATTAATACTCAATCTTTTCCTTGTAAATAAACTTTAACATTAGTGTGCCTAGACTAAAAGAATCTTACATGAGTCTGCTCTGTGGATAGATATATATTAACTAGAGTATAAAAGTTTAGCTTGTCAGCTTGAGGCTTGCTGATGGTTGTTTGTCAGAACTGTCCCTAACCTACAGAGAAGATGTTTAGTGGTTGATTTGTCAGGAGTGTCTCTAACCTACAGAGGTGTGTAGTTATTGATTTGTCAGAGCTGTCCCTAACCTACAAAGGTGTTTAGTTGTTGATAAGTCAGAACTGTCTCTAACATACAGAGAAGGTGTGTAGTTTTTGGTTAAGTTCAGAATAAGTAACCTAAAGACATCTCCCGAGAGACAGATAGAGGGTTATCTGGACTGCCCTGACCTAAGGTGTGTAGTTGTTAGTATGCCTACACTAGACTAACCTAGTGAGATCTTCTTGGAGGCAGACAGTGGTTCGTCTCGACTGTCCTTCACCTACAGAGAAGGTGTGAAGTATTTGGTAGTCCTCAGCGACTTTGTGGATCAACAGTCGATGGAAACTGCTAAGTGGAGGAAACAGCAATATGCTGTAAAGAATAACTCAGTCATAAATATATCAACACAAATACGGTCAGAACTAAAAAGATGGATTTTAAGTTAGGGTTCTATTTAATAGGTAGGAAACATAACTATTTCAACTGGATAATATCACTTAAAGCATTATTCAATGTAAAGTTGATTAAAACAACTCAAAAGGTATCTATCAAAGTATCCTATTTTGAATGTTCATGCTGACTTTTTTGTGTAAAGTTTCATCACGAAATCCCTTAAGAAATAAGGTCAATTGAGTAAATCTGATGACAGTGATTCAGGGTGAAACACAACCACACTATCTGCCATAAACTTCCATAAAAATAAAAAAATGAAACAAAAATGCTGATGCTATTACAGAAACAAAAGGACCCAACAAAATATTGGTATTATGTACATGTTTCAAGCTGCTTACTCATAATGTCTCCATTTCAAGATTTTTATAATTATGCATAGGAGAATGGAAATTTCTTAGAAGTACCTTACACTTCCTATAACTGGATACTTAGATCAAAATATCAATAAACACTGATAAATGCTGAACATGCTCTATTTTCATAGAAAAATGGACCTGCTGATACATGGAATAAATTATCATATGTGCATCATCAGCAAGCCTAAATGTATGATACAGTCAACGTTCTGAGTGAAAGTAAGTAATTTCTACTAATAAAAGATTGCTTAAACTGGAAATCTTACAAGATCTTTATTCACATGTAACTAACAAAAGCTCATTTGCCCAGGTTCCAATGGGATAATTAACGCCTGTATAACTGTGATAAAGTTATAACATTTCATGATGAAATTTATTATAGTTTGCTAAATGTATACATAGGAAACAACAAGACTAGTTGCCCATGAAATGAAAACTCAATATGGCTACATCAGTAAAATTACCTCTTTGAAGTGTAGCATCTAAGGAAGTGTTCAATGTCTTTATTAACAAAGTCAATGAACTGTTCCTCTTCTGAACTCAAAATCCGATTCAAGAAGGACATCCAGCGTCAATCTACAATGAGCCAGTAAACTTTGATTTTATTTAATACCAAAAAGCATTATTTATATATTTGTTCTGAAGCCAATAATTTGATGGATCCAACAGAATTCAATGCATTAAAACATATGCATTAATAAGTGTCATACTTTATGCATTAAGAACCAACATCAAAATCAATACATTTCATTTGCCGACTATCACCGATAGCAATAATGCATGTAAATTTTTACTTGGGAAGTGAATTATTTTAAGATGAGAGTCTCAAGCTTGCAGGCATATTCAAATTGAAATTATATAAAAGGTACAGTATGTTGACTGATTTGTGTTTAATACTGTTTTGAATATGCATGTATACTTAAACATAAAATTCTTCACAAAATGCAAGTTGTATACTTGCTGGGTTTACTGCCCATCGAGAACCACAGACTCATTTTGAGGTGAGGGTCTTTTTACAGTTGATGCTGGCTAACTCACTGAACAGTGTACCTCTAACATACTATCCTGTGCAAAAATGAGAATAAAGTGTTTTGTCTAATGACAGCACAAGAAAGACCATGATCTCATCTTCCTAAAAAACATATACTGCCTGGTTAAGGATCAAACCCTGCACCTCAGATCTTTATCAGTAGAATGCCTGGCTAGAGACTGAAGGGTCACTAGTTCAAACTATGTTGGTGTCAGGGTGTTTTTCCATTACTTTTTCCAATTACATTAATGTGATGTTATACCAACTGAGTTACCACCCACAACAAAGTTGTTTCAAATACAATTCATACATAATGAAAGATATTATGAGAAGATACAAAATGTACATATAATAGGAGGAACTGTGAAGACTTCTCCACACAACAACATGTTTGTTTGAACTGTAATCAAAGTCTTCTCTTCACAGTGGCCATACATAATATATATCAGATCTTATCTACAAACTGTACATCTTAGTTATTCCCCATTCAAAACTAGGCTTCTCGCATTTGTATGATTATATAAGTTACCACTGAATGGACAACTTGACAAGTGGAAAGTAAAGCTCATTTTCATTAAAATGTTGATAGCTGGAACAGACAGTATCTAGTTGTAAAAACTGCTTATTATCTTTCCTAATTTGTAAAGATATTTCTCTTATTCTGATTAGCGACCTGGAAGATGTATAATTAGCTGGGATGAGCGGTATGGGGAGAAGTATATATCAACATCCGCTAAAAATAACTCCACATCATGTATAGCTTCTATATAATGTTGAGCATACCCAAAAAAGTAACTAGAAGCCACATGCACCTGTATCAGGTACCTGTGCAAGAAAGCAGCTACCTAGAAAGCAGGTTTATGTATGCAGTCGCGAGTTGATCATCCGAATGTGCATTGTTTGGTTAACACGATCCGTTGACATGTATAGTAATGCCTACAATTATCACGCACTTTTCATTAAGATAAACTGTACCCAGATTAAAAGATAGGTACATCAGCTATTGTATCAGCTTTCATCATAGTCCGGAAACATCAAATACACGAAAACGTCACCATAACACGACTAAAACGTCATCAGAAAACGGGTATATGAACTAAACAACTCAACAAATACCGGTGACTAGTAATCCGGAACATATGGTTAAGAGCTGACTCTAATCTTACTTGTTTCGGTTGATTGATATTAAATTGCCTTCAACCGTTCTCACACACTATATTCGATCAGTGTACTGACAGCTGGAAGCGGCTTGGACTTTTACAAAAACTTACCGTATATAAAAACAAAAATATTAACATGGCACAGACGTTTTCATGCATTGATTGCAAGCTAAGATGGCAGCAACACTTAAAAACGTTAGTGATTGTGATTTGGAATTTTAATTGACATGTTGATATTTCCTTCATCATATTACAATCACATACACCATCTATTCAACCTTACATACTAATCACTTCTGCCACATTCACGTCATTGGCACAATCACCTGTGACCACCACGCATAATCACTTCCCGGTAACTTCGCACAATCTTCATCATAACCAATCTCATAACCACTTATACCTACATCACCTGACATTACCACTTCATTCACCTCAAAGCCACCACAAGTATCACTACAGCTTAAACCTACACATTCTGGCGTGTCCTCTTCCACCATCTTTCTACCATCACCATCACAATACACTCACTGCATCCTATACCTAAACAATATATTAGAACCCCCATTACTACAATGGTCCTACTACCACACTCAAATAGCGTGACATCCTGGCTAAATAAATCCGCCACCACAATATCCACACTGCCATCACAATTCCCTAGGCAATCACCATTTGCAACACCTGGTATAACTTAATTTTACCATTTGGCATTACAAGTTATGCGATCATCATCATCATCATCATCATCATCATCATCATACTCCTGCAACAGCCGACACTTATACCACATGGCATAACCACATTCGCGACCACCGTAAAGTCATCATCATCATCATCATCATCATCCTCATCATCATCATCACCATCATATCCAAATCGTTACCGAAACTTACATACCCGACATTAAGACTTCGGCGACCACGAAACATCACCATCATCAACATTCATATTGGTGTTTGTCTTCCTTGTGACAAGACTTTTCAGGTGGTACCAACATTTTTGACATTGTGACATTGACCGTGACCTTTGACCTACATTTGAAACCCTTTAGCACTGGCCATAGCTTTTGCACCGTAAGAGGTAGGACATGTGTGTTCCTTGTGACAGGACCTCTTGCTAGGTCTTTTTTTGTGGTACCAAAATTTTTGACCATCTGATCTTGTAAAAAATCATTACCACAATGAAGACATATGTGCTTGACAAAATGTGCATGCAATTAGCATAAACCTTACACAGTACAGGTCTAATGCCCCGCCCCACTTCAGATTTTCATAAACGTATCCTGTTTCTGATCAATTCTAAGGCTGAAATTAAACTGCAATCCATTTAATATGTAGACAATGTGGTTATAAAGTCAAAGAGCGTTTGACCACCAGCACGGACAGATTTTAAAATATCTTTAAAACCTGATTATATTTATCTTGTAGACTTAACATCGTAATATCCATTTCGGGGTGTGGTTTATGACTGGTGTGGATGGCACAGGTGGGATGACCCATATTGAAAATGATGTAGCATTTCAAAGATACAGAAATTGGCAGTGAGATCTATCACATTATGCATAACACATACTCAAAAATATTAAATATACGTATAAACAAGACAACAAAATAAATAAATAAATAAATAGAATAAACGCGACCATTAACGTATATGTATATGCGGTTATGTGAAAATACTAAAACACTGTTTCACACCAATAACAATTCACGGAAATCATCATTGTTGACGGTGGTAAATTAGCGGTAAGATAATGAAGTAGTTGAAAGCATAGAAAGCGTTGAAAACCTTGTCGGTCAAAAGATTCACTTTTTACACGAAGAAACCTTTGATGCAGTTAACAGAAGATTTCGCGAATACTGGAAACAAACTTTTCATTGTAGAATTAAAGGTATCTTTATTATTTCCTGGTGTGTTTCCTCGGCCTTAATTAAAGGATTCGATGTTCAGCATGGACAAAAAATGACAAACAAATCTTTATTGTGTCAGTAAACTGTTTGAATGTAACAAAAACATATACACTGCAGTCTGCCAAAATGTATTTTTTTAACGAAATACTTGTTTTCACTTAATTCACAATATCACTTAATTCTAACGACTATACAAGGATATAAACATGAATATTAGTCAGAATAAGTCATTATAAATATATAATTTGGAATTAAATACATAAATGAACGAATAAATATGCTCATCCCCCTGCCGAGCGTCGAACCCCTTGGCCACGCCCATGGATTACCTGTGTTATTAGATTGTTGACAGAATGCAACACGTGTTCCACAAGATCTTGGTCGATTGCAACAGATGCTTTAAAATCAATTATTCACAACATGTAGTAGTATTCGGATGATCAATTTCAGAGACAAGACTTGTATACTAGTGTATCAAGAGAACCAAGGTATTGGAAGGTCTATAGTAAACAGTGACCGAGCATGTCTCATGCGTGTGATACGTCACAGCTGCTGATATAGTCGCGCCCTAAAATTAATCTCTGTCTACCACACGCAACAACATTCACGGTATCTTGGATTTTACTCGTATGTACAAATGTAAGTAGTAGTCTTATTCAATTTCCCTTTGCTGTGTTTAGTGAACATTTTATATGTGATTTTTTTCGACACATAAATACATGGCTACAAATATTTGTGATCGAAATTATTTTGAATTTAAACAGCAGGAAGGAATAATTCCAAATCTTCAATCAATAATTTGCACAATTTTGTTGTTATTCTTTTAAATGATTCATTTGGAGAAAAGACTGTTTCAGGAATTCCGATAAAGGTTACTCTGCGTTTTTAAATTATAAAATAAGAAAAGATAAACATAAACGTTATGAAATAATTAAAAAAACATAACTAATCAATAATATGAATTAGGCCTACTTAAAACTACTTGAGAGCAACAAGGACATAACACAATATTTGTTATCAGGTCGAAGATATAGCCTGACTGAGGTAAGTGGAATGAAAGTAAAATATATATTTCAGGTTAGATCGTGATAAATAGCTAAAAAGCAAATACATAACGAAATATACAAATTAATCTTTATAAAAAACATGAAATGTTTAGTAAGATAAATAGATAAATGAATAAATAAACAAATAAAACAAATAAATAAATGATTACAAAGGGAAAAAACAAACAAACAAACCAATAATTAAATAACATTCTCCCATGAATGTTTTTGTTTTATAACGTTAGATTGTTAAGTCTCGATTGATATCAGAGCCTTCGTATTACTGGTCTATTTTTGTATTACCCTATACATTGGCCTTACCTGCCGTAGCTTACCTTTAAGGTGAGTGGGCCGCTCGTTAATATTTGATTACCGCTGGCTCATTTATTATGAGTAACATCAATACTTGGTATTTCTTACTGGTTTGTTTCTTTTCTGTATCTCATTCAAAGTTTGTATCACTTGACAGTTTTGGACGGACGTGATCTACCGAGCACACCTGAAGGAGTTACATATGACAGGTGAAAGTGTACAGGTATGGTAATTGGATGATGAGAGCATGTAGCATCGTTTTTTCATGGAAAAAGTAATTCTGGATTACACGAACAGACCAGGAGGTTTTTAATATTTCATGATCCTGCCATTCCAGTCAGCCCAAGTGTTACGATGCCTGGGTTGAGCCAGAGAAAAAAACAGCTCATCCGTACATTCCATTTTGAGGCTAGGAGACTTTTATCCGAGTCGGAAAGGAGAGCACTCTTCCATGTATTAAAGGAATTCCAGCGATACAGACAGATTGATAAGTTGGTGTTCGAACTCCGGGAATTACTTCATTCTCCAGAAAAGCTGGATTTGTTACGACACATCCGGGACTTAATCCCACGTGCCCACGTGAACGAGTTCGATGATTATTTTCGACAGTCTGCTGCCAGACTAGCACCGAGTCCAACGGTAACCCGACGGCGGCAAAATGGCCGACATTCTCCGGAAATCATCATCCGACCCAACCCTCATGGTAAGTAGAGGCTGAAATAGTGTAAATGTCACAAGTAACAAAGAACTATATGTATTAAACCATTGGTCTCAATGTTTGTGTGTGCAGTAGTACCTTGTTAGTCTGGACACTTTGGTTTGTGTGTGCAGTAGAACCTTGTTAGTCTGGACACTTTGGTTTGTGTATACAGTAGAACCTTGTTAGTCTGGACACTTTGGTTTGTGTGTACAGTAGAACCTTGTTAGTCTGGACATTAAGGTTTGTGTGTACAGTAGAACCTTGTTAGTTTGGACACTTTGGTTTGTGTGTACAGTAGAACCTTGTTAGTCTGGATACTTTGGTTTGTGTGTGCAGTAGAACCTTGTTAGTCTGGACACTTTGGTTTGTGTGTACAGTATAACCTTGTTAGTCTGGCACTTTGGTTTGTGTATGCAGTAGAACCTTGTTAATCTGGACACTTTGGTCTGTGTGTGCAGTAGAACCTTGTTAGTCTGGACACTTTGGTCTGTGTGTGCAGTAGAACCTGGTTAGTCTGGACACTTTGGTCTGTGTGTGCAGTAGAACCTTGTTAGTCTGGACACTTTGGTCTGTGTGTGCAGTAGAACCTTGTTAGTCTGGACACTTTGGTCTGTGTGTGCAGTAGAACCTTGTTAGTCTGGACACTTTGGTCTGTGTGTGCAGTAGAACCTTGTTAGTCTGGAAACTTTGGTCTGTGTGTGCAGTAGAACCTTGTTAGTCTGGACACTTTGGTTTGTGTGTGCAGTAGAACCTTGTTAGTCTGGACACTTTGGTTTGTGTGTGCAGTAGAACCTTGTTAGTCTGGACACTTTGGTTTGTGTGTGCATTAGAACCTTGTTAGTCTGGACACTTTGGTTTGTGTGTACAGTAGAACCTTGTTAGTCTGGATCCTTTGGTTTGTGTGTACAGTAGAACCTTGTTAGTCTGGACACTTTGGTTTGTGTGTACAGTATAACCTTGTTAGTCTGGACACTTTGGTTTGTGTGTGCAGTAGAACCTTGTTAGTCTGGATACTTTGGTTTGTGTGTACAGTATAACCTTGTTAGTCTGGACACTTTGGTTTGTGTGTACAGTATAACCTTGTTAGTCTGGACACTTTGGTTTGTGTATGCAGTAGAACCTTGTTAGTTTGGACACTTTGGTTTGTGTGTACAGTAGAACCTTGTTAGTCTGGACATTGTGGTTTGTGTGTAGTATAGAAACTTTCTAGACTACGGTGAAATATGTACAGAAAACTTTGTGAATTTCAACACTTTGGTGTGAACACTCAAGTAACTTTACGGAATGAAAAGACGTTTGGAGTAAAGAAAATTTGATAGTCGCATTATAACGATTTTTGTAGAATGTTTGCAGTTTCGGTTACCAATCAATCAACCAATCAACTAATCAATCAATCAATCAATCAATCAATCAATCAATCAATTGTTTCATTAAATTACAACACACATATATATATGTGAAATGCAAATGAATCCATTCATGTCAAATAATAAACAAAAATATTACATATTGAGAAGATAATGAAATTACCAGCCTCTATTGTATCTAAGACATGAGCATCCTCAACCGTTATTGGAATATAAGAGATTTAACAATACATATTAGCTGTCATAGCACATTGTACATATTTCCTTAACCGTTATTTTACGACATTCTTGAACCAGTTATACCCTATCTTCCTTGCCCGCGTTTTGAATTAAAACTTTTGAGATGCTCCCCGATACAATCTGTCGCCATTACTCGATACTTATTACTATAAAGCGATGTGTGAAGGGTTTGAGCTCATCAATACACTTATCAATATCCTATTCAGCTCATAGCCGCCACACACAAATCCAGTAGTAATGGTGTGACTTAAATGACTTTTACTTTTTTCGTTAAATCAACAATCAATACGATTAAGTCATTGGGAAATTTATCATAATTACTAAATATTCCTTCTGACGAAGGAAAAATATCAGGTAATAGCTAGGCAGAGCACATATTTTACTGACAGCACGTGACCATTCAAAGAATGCTGACAGGTTTTAATTTAAACAAATAAATTTTATCCGCAAGATCACAAAAAATCTTTTGCATTATATATGATAAATCTACCAGTAACGAACATTTTTCTTTAAACAAATAAGATAATTTTAGTGCTACATTATCAAATCTTTCAGTACATTTTTCACCGTACTATCTGTGTCAGTGAACGGATTTAAAACACACACCACGTCATTGGCTAGAATATCGATTACCGATTCAAAGATCCATGGTTGCCTTTTCTTTCTCTAAATGGAGATGGATTTATATAAGTTTTAAAATTTCTTTCCATATCCAATTTCATTGTGTTTGATGTTACTACTGGTGATATGTCAAGAGAAATTAAACAAAAGTTCATGATAAAGATCCAAGGTTCTAGTCCCTGTCTAGTTGTCGCATTTTCTACTTTTGGTGCTGTGACCAGGATTGTGTTTTTCGAAGGAAGTATTTGCGAAAATAAGGAATGGTGTGGCAAGTTTTTAAAACACGTAGAAAACATCTGTTAGTTTTTGAGTGGAAAGGATTTTATTCAAGTTTGGTCAATAAAACAGGAGATTTGAGAGTCTCTTACCTACATGTACAGTGTAGATTATGACGAAGCTCTAAATCCAAAATTATTTCTGTTGTTTTAAAGACAAGACAAACGAAGGCGCAACGTGCACTTCAGTTGACAAGACCAAAACAAACGCAACTACGATATATTTGAAGGTTATTGATTATTCTGACTTGACACATTTGAATATCAGCATCTTGTTTTGAACTGGAATCAATTTATAAACATATTCTCAGTTATCGATCCTTAATATTAAAGCCTATTTTGAGGATTTGATGAAGGTGTCATGGATGTTATCTTTCTAACTGCGAATATTGGCTTAAATCTGGTAATGAGGGTCTGTCACCACGACTATATAATGATACTTTGACAAAATCACATGTAAACTTATACCAGAGAGAGAGCTGTCAAACTTGGCGTACAGTGGCATTTTTATCAGGGCATGAAGATTTTATCAATTTTTTGTTTCCTATACCACATGGAATTACATAAAATTAAGTTCATAATGTGTACTATCTACCGATAAAAGCTGTTATGTTTTACAAAAAGCTGTGATGTTTTGCAGAACGTGTGTTTGACTCATTGCCGCGAGGCGACGTGGTGGTGGTCACTATACAGAAGGTGTCACCGGACCGGAACCTAGGATTCAGTGTGAGGGGCGGGGCTGAGCATGGACTCGGGGTCTATGTCAGCGAAATTGAGCCGGGTAGTCTGGCAGGTAGGTACCGCAGTAACACAGCCCGAGTGGTAGGGCCGAGCATGGACTCGTGATGGGGCACGCTATCACTGTGTGCGGAATGGAACCGAAGATTGAACAAATGGCACAAAAATGAACAACATATTTCAATACAAATTTAGATATAGATACAATAGAGCAAAATAATCAAACTACATAATACAGCTGTTTTTTATGACTTATTTTTTTTTCAAAATGTAGGAGGCGAATGCAAAATATTTAAAACCAAAGAATTTAACAAAGGAGGGGGAAGGGAGCTCTAACCCCATAATTCTATAAATTTCATGGTTCTCCGTTCTCATATATCTGATAGTTTAAGGAGAACGCCAAGTACATGTGTATGTATTAAAGCGTGACACACAGGTTACGACAAACCACAGTGACTAAATGTATATACCACCTGCATTCTGGAAGATTGTACTACACCATTGGTCTCGGGGAGTGTCGGTGAGATAGGGGCGGGCATGAAAGGACCGGATATGTTAAACAATGCAGTCTAACTTTTTAAATGAATTGTAATTATAAAGAAGTTCATTCAGCGTTGGTTTATTGAAGACAGCTTTCTCGGAGAATCATTCTAAATGTTTAGCGCGGGAGATTCTCTTGGCATTCCTGACGCTGTTTTCCTATTATTAAGTTCGTAGATGCAGTATCCCGTGTACGATTGGCAGTTTATGATATAAAATGCTCATTTGATTTTCCTAAGTGGACATGTCCAAATAAGGAACACTTTTCACAACGCCTTTTACATTTTTATATTATTGTTCCATCTTCTCAGGCCAGAATTGCAAATAAGCAAATCAACGAAAAACGCAATACATTGTTCGTAGGAAACATTGAAAAGGATTTCACTTAGAATTGAAAAAAAGATGAATATCACTATTTATCGATGTCATCGTTTAACACACAACCCGCTAAATATGTTTGTCATGGCAAATTCACTTTACCGATGATATGACTTTTGTACAGATTTTCATTTGCTTTATCATTTGGTTGTTGTGCAGAACAAGCAGGACTCGAACTTGGAGATAAACTACTGGAGGTTAACAACATAAATGTAGAAGAAGTGACCAGCAGTGGAGCGGTCAAGGTGTTGACCGGAAGTAACAAACTGAAGCTAGTTGTGGAACGAACTGGCCAGCTTCCGGAATGGCGACTGTCTAGAGAGAAAGTGACATGGTATGTATGACCACTGTCGTGTTAGAGAATACATGTCCTTTTGTTTCCTATTCAAAGCATTTGTACATCGAAAGTCGAACATTTTA
This sequence comes from Ylistrum balloti, assembly GCF_031769215.1. Lineage (NCBI taxonomy): Eukaryota > Metazoa > Mollusca > Bivalvia > Pectinida > Pectinidae > Ylistrum > Ylistrum balloti. Next base: position 617,490 of record NW_026782111.1, on the reverse strand, counting down.
TTGTTTTAGGAATACTTAAAACTATTGAAATAAATTAAGTTGTGAAAAATGTCGAAATGCCAACAAAACCTTAATCATAATTCAAAATCGATAAAAACAGTTATCAAATGAAAATAAGAGCTTACAGGAGGGTAAACGTCATGTGCTTCATCGACAGCATCCTCCATGCAAATTTCATAATGTCACGTACTTAAAGTAAGTACCGGGATATTAACAATTAAATCACCAGACATTGTAGCTAGCATCGAACACATCGAACTTCATATTGTTTAACAAAATAAACTTTATCATATAAATTTAGTCATAACGACGACGGTCAGGTTTTTCTTTCCGCTCCATCAACTCGCATTTCTTGACACTACATCTTTCACTGGAATCGTGATATTCGAAACAGGGCCTAGAATATTGAATCAGCTGCTATTCACCAACCCTACAGATTGCGTAAACAGGAGGAAGCTGCTATCGAGAAATGGAAAACACGAAATATGTTCATCGTAGCAAAATGCAAGAAGCTTCATACTGACTCAGCTAAGGAGAATTTTACTGCGGCACCATCGATATAGCGTCCGTCGTGTAAAACAAATGTCTCGATTCGATCCCTTATTTCATAATGTGGTAACCCATGATACGTTTACCATAAAGCTAGTAATTTTCATGGGCCACTATTTTCGCGATTTCCTAATAAAACGGTCAAATAACATAATAATGAATGAAAATCCACGATCTGGACTCAAAACTTTTATTACACATGTGTCTCATTATTTTACGGATTAAATTATCATGCATCTTAGCATAACGCAAAATAGCGAACATTTCATCCCCGCGAAAATAACCGCGTATATGGTAATTTACTGACAGTATACAATAAAATGGATTGTCTGCTGTATTTACAGTTAACTATGTCCTTTACTGTGTATTCGTGGTACAGGTATAACAGCCACACTCGGCTCCTAATGGAAGGTGAGTATGAAGAAGGGGGAGGCACTGGTTACATCCGGGGACTTGACGCTGACTTCCCTGAAAGGAGGCTTACCTTGTCGATTTCTGGTCGGCATAAAGAGCTCGGATTTAACATTCGTGGAGGCATGGAATACGGCATCGGAATATATATCTCAAAGTAAGTTTATAATAAAGCAGACGAGTTTAACAAATAGTTGAAATAGTTTAACAAGTCTAGACTTCTTGAAATTTTGTAACAGTAATAATCATGTACAACTACCAGTATCAATGCAACGTAGTAACAACGTCAATTTGAATTTAATCAAAGTGGATCGTTAATGTACACATATATACTAAAATATTTATTCATTTTTCTGAAGACTGTCTCCGCAAAAATCATTGAATTTTTGAGACTCATTTGTGAAACATTTCCACACAGAGTGGACAAAGGCAGTATAGCGGAGAGACACGGAGTCAGGGTAGGTGACCAGATTCTCGAGGTGAATGGAATTTCATTCAGCAACATATCGCACCTAAATGCCGTGGATGTGCTGAAGAGCGAGACTCACCTAATTCTCACGCTGAGGGTAGGTAGACTAAGCTATACTATGACTCAATTCATTCTCACACTGTAGGTAGGTAGTCTAGGTTGTACAATGATTCGTCTCATTCTCACACTGAAGGTAAGTAGGCTAGGCCGATCAATGACTCATCTCATTTTTTACACTGAGGATAGGTAGACCAAGCTATACAATGACTCAATTTATTATCATACTGAGGGTAGGTAGGCTAGCCAGTGCATCATTATCTGTACTTCAGAACTAACGTTTATTGATATCGCTACCCTGAAGTTATATTAGTGTTTTTGTATAGGACATGGGGCGTTACCCGGCGTACAAGGAACTGTATGCGGAGTATTCCTGGAACACCCACTCTTCTACCATGTCATCGTCTACGAAAGGTGAGTCATCAGGTCAATAGTTCAATTGACAAGTCTGTCAATCAAAAATGTCGGCCATCATGCCGGTCAACATTAAAAGACTTACAAATGAAGAAATTTGCTGCAGCTGAAAATAGTTATTTGAAGAATTCAAACAAATATTTTTGCTCATTTTCTACCATGTGACTCTTTTTAACTTGTGACGATAGGACGTTTGGTTACCGCATGGCCCTTTTGAACTTGCGATGATAATTAGTTGTTAAGGTTACCGTGTGACTATCTTTACCTAGTTGTGATGATTGGCTGTTAAGGTTACCGTGTGACCATCTTTACCTTGTTGTGATGATTGGCTGTTAAGGTTACCGTGTGACCATCTTTACCTAGTTGTGATGATTGGCTGTTAAGGTTACCGTGTGACCATCTTTACCTAGTTGTGATGATTGGCTGTTATGGTTACCATGTGACCATCTTTACCTTGTTGTTATGATTTGTTGTTAAGGTTACCGTGTGACCCTTTTTACCTTGTTGTGGTGATTGGTTGTTAAGGTTACCGTGTGACCCATTTTACCTTGTTGTGATGATTGGTTGTTAAGGTTACCGTGTGACCATCTTTACCTAGTTGTGATGATTGGCTGTTAAGGTTACCGTGTGACCCATTTTACCTTGTTGTGATGATTGGTTGTTAAGGTTACCGTGTGGCCCTTTTTACCTTGTTGTTATAATTGGTTGTTAAGGTTACCGTGTGACCCTTTTTACCTTGTGATGATTGGCTGTTAAGGTTACCATGTGGCCCTTTTTACCTTGTGACTATTAGTTGTTTGGGTACCTTGTGACCCTTATGACCATGTGATAATTGGTTGTTTATCGTTTTATCATGTGTAATTCTATTGTGAAGATAAGTAGCCATTTGTATAAGTGTTGCCTACCATATCAACATATTTTACACATTGTGTATGAAATATTTTTTTCAATAATCCAAGGACAATCCAAGATAAAACAGACCAAGCTGCGAGACACGTGTTTAGACAAAGGGTCACAGAGAAATCGGGGTCTACATCTTCGTGTCCCCATCCAGTCCGCCATTTATTCGAATCACCAGGAATCCAACGAGCTCCCACTTCAATCAGAGATTTATTTACCGCACGTGCAGAGAAATGATGTCGCAAAGAGCAACAGTTGGACTTATGGTCCTGTGCAGATTGAAAATTTGTCAGGAGATTCGAGATCCCAACGGTCAAAGGTTACTGGATCGGTAAACCCCGCCTACCTTCCCGGTGAGTCGGAATCGGACACGATCAGTATTAGCTCTGGTGACACAGACGATTCATCTGGTGTACATGGTGAATATGATATAACCATGGATGATATCATTGCTAGGGGTGATGACCTTCCAGAGGTCAATATAGATATGGGAGATAACCCAGAAATGAGTGGTAGTGTTGAATTAGTTGATCTGAAACCTCAGTACATGGAGTCCCTGAGTGACCTTGACCTTTCTGACAACAGTGATGAAAATCATGACCGTGCAGTTCTTGTTCTCCATCCAGCTAGTCATACGTCGGACACTAGTAGTGTCCGGAGCGATGGTAGTATTCCTGACCACAGTGAAGATAGCATGGAACAGAATGAAGTGAAACAGATCAAGTTCGAGTTCAGTCCCCTGACAAATTCCATAGATATTGATTCTACCCAGCAAAGCGTTGCCCCTGTAAATGTCACTTCTAATAACAGCCTAAGTACTGTCGATAGAAACACTAAAACACAGGAAACTGAATCGACATCTAACGCACTGCCCTACATGGAGTCATCACTTTCTTACTCACATCAAAAGTGTGAAACAGATAGCGACGAGGGGTCCCGAGGAGACGGGGAACAGGATGACGGGGCCATGGCCGGGCGGTGGCCCGAGGACAGCGGGTCGGAGACTGCTGTCACAGACCCGTACGATATCGGTTTGGAGGATGAAGATTTGCTGTGTGTGATGCAAAACTTTGACGATCAAATTCGGGATTTAGAACAACGACAGTCAAATATCGGCTTCATAGAAATGACTTCGCTCTCACCAGAAGATCGACCAGGTACGAGTCATCCGGGTAAGTTAACTTTGATATGGGAAAGGTTAGAACAAATACACATATCTGTGATGTAGCCAACAAATTTCTTTCACGTATTTGTGTGTACATGTAGTTCAAGCATCACGGTTGTTTTCTTTTTCTCCGGACATATTTTGAGATATTACATAAAGTGGCTCAACAGTCACTAAAATTCAAGCATCGCTAAAATGCCTTCACTTACAGTATCAGGTTCGAGACCTACCTGTGGCAGTCGCCAGGTACCAGCCGCAGGTCGTTGGTTTTACTCCATAAACTCCAGCTTTCCTCTACCTCTTAAACCTGGCACATCCTTCAATTACCATGGCTTTTAATAGCGTAAAAGAATAACAGAGGATATAAACTTAATATCGTCAAATGATTTTTAAAATAATAATGAATTCACACGAACGTTCAGAGAAAATGAAAACAAGTTGTTACAACGCCGATAAACTTAAACAGGTCCGCTTGTCTAAATACTGCATAGTTGGAAATATACGCATTGGATGGAATTTCGCTGTATTCGCATCCTTAATTATGTACTCGGCAAATATTTCTAAAGTGAAAATTCTTAGAAAATGTGGACGAACATGTGATGTTTACTCCTAAGAAAGGTAATGCGCGAAATTTAATTCCCATGACGTAGCCTCATCCGGGTCAACCGCGAAATATTTGCTCTTTAAATTAAGTAACTACTGTGAAATCATTAATTTTCGTAGGCTTTTATTTTAGGTCTTTGCGAGGGCTTTCTTAATCAACGAACTCATACGTCAAAGAACTGTTAAAATAAGTATAAGATTTATTCGATTATATTGACCAAGAGCCCGCGAAACCGTAATGTTTTGAGAACTGAGTCACGCGAAATTATCGGATTTATATGTGAACCACACGTGAGGAGTATTTTTTGTAGTAACCGGAAATAACTCTAAAAGGAGGGAAAGGTTAGTGAGTAGTACGGCCTCGTTAAGGTTGATGGAGCGGAGACTGATCTTTGTAATGATTGCAGGATTGTGTATATAATCTAGTTAATGACCTAGAATGTCTATACCTATTTACATAAATCTACTGACTTTGTAACAATAGATTAACCAACAAACAGTCGTGCATTTTTTATGTCAGACATCATTACAAGCTTAGGCCGTTTTAATAGTATACACCATTCCGTGCAAGCCCGACGTGCTCAGTGTTTTTTACGTAATACGTATATGATATCCAACGAAAAACATTTTATATCAATGTGTCCTATCCCATATGTTTGACATTCCCAATAAGCATTCCCTATAAATCTGTCATGCTCCACAGCATATCATATCCTACAGATGTGTCCCATTCCTCAAGTGTGATCTTCTCAATAAATATGTCGCACCAAATAAGTCGAACGTTCCTTGCGAGTTAGTTATACCTTACAAGTCTTCTACACTAATTAAGTCATCATTTTGCCCATCATACATCAAATGCTAAAATATGTCATTAATTCCCAATACTCTGTATCTCCCCACAAGTCTGTCATACCCCACAAGTCTGTAATTCCCCACAAGCCTGTCATTCCCCACAAGTCTGTCGTGCCCAACAAGTTTATAATTCCCCACAAGTCTGTCATTCCCCACAAGTCTGCAATTCCCCACAAGTCTGTCGTGCCCAACAAGTATATAATTCCCCCACAAGTCTGTCATACCCCACAAGTCTGCAATTCCCCACAAGTCTATCGTGCCTCACAAGTCTATAATTCCCCACAAGTTTGTCATACCCCACAAGTCTGCAATTCCCATCAATGCTGTTATACCATACAAGTCTGCTTTTCCCTACAAGTATGTCCTACCCTACAAGTCCGTAATTCCCTACAAGTGCGTATTTCGCTACAAGTCTATAATTCCCCACAAGTTTGGCATGGTCCACAAGTCTGTAATTCCCTACACGTTTGTCATACCCTACAAGTCTGTCATACTCCACAAGTCTGTCATGCCTCACAAGTCTGTAATACCCTACATGTCCGTGATTCCCTATAAGTCAATAATTCCCCACAAGTTTGCCATGCCCCACAAGTCCGTAATTCCCTACAAGTCTGTCGTACCCTACAAGTCACTAACTCCCCAAAAGTTTGTCATTCCCAACAAGTCGTATCTCCATTCAAGTATTTTTTAACCCTACACGTCTATCATACTCCATTAGCCACGATCCTATCTATTCCACTCTGTGCGAAACTTTCAAAATCAACAATTGTGACATCAATGCTGGTGGTCTGCCCCCTGCTTCACTAGTCCATGTGAATTATGGCTGATACAGACAGTTTATCTTTGTGCTAGTTATGACGCCTAAACTGATCCCCTCAGTCTTGCAACAAGTAAAATACAAACCATTTATCTCAATGATCTGCAAAACTTCAACTTTTATTTCTTTATAATCTTGGGTATTTCAGACGGCCTTTTAGACGTGCCTGGACGAAAGGAGGACAGCATTATCAGCGGCAAATGGAAGGCTATCAAAGAAAAACTGAAGGGCAGTTTGCGTCTTACGAGTGAGAAATTTTTTGTAGCTTTTTTTTCTCATATATTCTGTATATTTGAGTTAATTTCCCTACTAGTGGTGAATGCGATATCATCATAGAAATGTTAAATCGATACAACAGAAAGTCCCTTGGTTACATTTCTCCGATATTCTGTAAATGCACATCTTGTGGCGGTAATCTTATTTTAACGCCTTTGGCACTGACAGTATTGCGCTAAAATATGTTTGCGTAAGTTGTATTTTATATGTATGATTTACATGACACGTAGATTTGCTATTTCGCCATAGTGCTAAATGGCCAAAAAGTGATAATGCGCTGAAATTTGATTGCACAAAATTAATCACGTGTAAAGATGAAAGTTCGTGAGCGAGATTAATTAAAGGGGAAAAAAGATGAAAAAATCACAAAATTAGAGTCCCACGAAAATATGAAATAAAATGCAAGACCACGTAATCAGTACAGACTTGAATATCTTTATAGTTATGTACCAATCAATTTGAAAAATTTATTTATACTTTATGTGCCGTTATTAGACTTTTTTCATAAAACCCAGCACGAAAATCTTTACTGTGTAGTTGATTTAGTCACTTTTGTACATAAACTGAATACATCATTAAATGCGTATAAGGTGAAATAACGCGATATGAAGTGGTTATCGATTTTGTTTCACCAGCCGTGACGTTCAGCAGCTGCAACCTACACAATGTATGCTTAGCTCATTATATAGATTGTGGATACATTTACATTTTTGTATAATGTTTGTGATTTAAGTCATCCAAAAAAAAGTATTGCAGTCAAGATATACATTTGATATGTAAATTATTTACATATATCAACCTTTCCCTACATAATATTACACAAGTTGTTTGATGGAGTTTGTTATGTACCGCAAAACAAATCCCTGTAGGGTTTATTTAAAGGTATGTAAACACCAACAATCCTACTCTTTCTTGAATTTAACGCATACGATTAATTAACATGTCAAAATGTTTCAGAATCTGATAAAGGCAGCTATATGAAGGACAAAAGTAAGCTATTTCTAATATTGTAGTACCAGTGTTCTCAAAACTTTTTTTTTCTTCACTTACCTGAAGTAGCACTTAGTCTTGCAGTGTTAGTGCACTGTAGTTTACAAGTGTTTAAGCACTCTAGTTTACCAGTCTTAGATCACTCTAGTTCACCAGTCTTAGATCACTCTAGTTTACCAGCCTTAGATCACTCTTGTTTACCAGCCTTAGATCGCTCTTGTTTACCAGCCTTAGATCACTCTAGTTAACCAGCCTTAGATCACTCTTGTTTACCAGCCTTAGATCACTCTTGTTTACCAGCCTTAGATCACTCTTGTTTACCAGCCTTAGATCACTCTAGTTAACCAGCCTTAGATCACTCTTGTTTACCAGCCTTAGATCACTCTTGTTTACCAGCCTTAGATCACTCTTGTTTACCAGCCTTAGTTCACTCTTGTTTACCAGCCTTAGTTCACTCTTGTTTACCAGCCTTAGATCACTCTTGTTTACCTCCTCTTAGATCACTCTTGTTTACCAGCCTTAGATCACTCTAGTTTACCAGCCTTAGATCACTCTTGTTTACCAGCCTTAGATCACTCTTGTTTACCAGCCTTAGATCACTCTTGTTTACCAGCCTTATATCACTCTGGTTTACCAGCCTTAGATCACTCTCAGCCTTAGATCACTCTTGTTTACCAGCCTTAGATCACTCTCAGCCTTAGATCACTCTTGTTTACCAGCCTTAGTTCACTCTTGTTTACCAGCCTTAGATCACTCTTGTTTACCAGCCTTATATCACTCTTGTTTACCAGCCTTAGTTCACTCTTGTTTACCAGTCTTAGATCACTCTTGTTTACCAGTCTTAGATCACTCTTGTTTACCAGCCTTAGATCACTCTCAGCGTTAGATCACTCTAGTTTACTAGCCTTAGATCACTCTTGTTTACCAGCCTTAGATCACTCTCAGCCTTAGATCACTCTTGTTTACCAGCCTTAGTTCACTCTTGTTTACCTGCCTTAGATCACTCTTGTTTACCAGCCTTAGATCACTCTAGTTTACCAGCCTTAGATCACTCTAGTTCACCAGCCTTAGATCACTCTAGTTTACCAGCCTTAGATCACTCTTGTTCACCAGCCTTAGTTCACTCTAGTTTACCAGCCTTAGATCACTCTAGTTCACCAGCATTAGAACACTCTGTTTTATCTATCTAAGAGCACTCTATTTTAACAATCTTAGACTTCTCTAGCTTATCATCCCTAGAGCTTTCCAGTTCAACGATCTTAGATCACTCTTGTTTACCAGCCTTAGTTCACTCTTGTTTACCAGCCTTAGATCACTCTTGTTTACCAGCATTAGATCACTCTTGTTTACCAGCATTAGATCACTCTTGTTTACCAGCCTTAGATCACTCTTGTTTACCAGCATTAGATCACTCTTGTTTACCAGCATTAGATCACTCTAGTTTACCAGCCTTAGTTCACTCTTGTTTACCAGCCTTAGATCACTCTTGTTTACCAGCCTTAGTTCACTCTTGTTTACCAGTCTTAGATCACTCTTGTTTACCAGCCTTAGATCACTCTTGTTTACCAGCCTTAGATCACTCTTGTTTACCAGCCTTAGATCACTCTTGTTTACCAGCCTTAGATCACTCTTGTTTACCAGCCTTAGATCACTCTTGTTTACCAGCCTTATATCACTCTGGTTTACCAGCCTTAGATCACTCTCAGCCTTAGATCACTCTTGTTTACCAGCCTTAGATCACTCTAGTTTACCAGCCTTAGATCACTCTCAGCCTTAGATCACTCTTGTTTACCAGCCTTATATCACTCTAGTTTACCAGCCTTAGATCACTCTTGTTTACCAGCCTTAGTTCACTCTTGTTTACCAGCCTTAGATCACTCTTGTTTACCAGCCTTAGATCACTCTTGTTTACCAGCCTTAGTTCACTCTTGTTTACCAGCCTTAGATCACTCTTGTTTACCAGCCTTAGTTCACTCTTGTTTACCTGCCTTAGATCACTCTTGTTTACCAGCCTTAGATCACTCTTGTTTACCAGCCTTAGTTCACTCTTGTTTACCAGCCTTAGATCACTCTTGTTTACCAGCCTTAGTTCACTCTTGTTTACCTGCCTTAGTTCACTCTTGTTTACCAGCCTTAGATCACTCTTGTTTACCAGCCTTAGATCACTCTAGTTTACCAGCATTAGATCACTCTAGTTTACCAGCCTTAAATCATTCTAGTTCACCAGCATTAGATCACTCTCAGCCTTAGTTCACTCTTGTTTACCAGCCTTAGATCACTCTAGTTTACCAGCCTTAGATCACTCTCAGCCTTAGATCACTCTTGTTTACCAGCCTTAGATCACTCTTGTTTACCAGCCTTAGTTCACTCTGGTTTACCAGCCTTAGATCACTCTCAGCCTTAGATCACTCTACTTTATCAATCTAAGAGCACTCTATTTTAACAACCTCAGACTTCTCTAGTTTATCATCCCGTGAGCTTTCCTGTTTACCGGTCTTAGAGCAATCCACATAACCAGTCTTAGACCGCTCTAGTTTAACAGTCTTAGAGTAATCTAGTTTACCAGTCTTAGATCACTCTTGTTTACCAGCCTTAGTTCACTCTTGTTTACCAGTCTTAGATCACTCTTGTTTACCAGCCTTAGTTCACTCTTGTTTACCAGTCTTAGATCACTCTTGTTTACCAGCCTTAGTTCACTCTTGTTTACCAGTCTTAGAACACTCTAGTTTACCAGTCTTAGAACACTCTAGTTTACCAGCCTTAGATCGCTCTTGTTTACCAGCCTTAGTTCACTCTTGTTTACCAGTCTTAGATCACTCTTGTTTACCAGCCTTAGATCACTCTTGTTTACCAGCCTTAGATCACTCTAGTTTACCAGTCTTAGAACAGTATAATTTTCCAGTCTTGGAGCGGTCCATTTCATTATTGTTAGAACACTCTAGTTTACAAATCTTATATCACTCCTGTTTGCCAGTCATAGAACGAACTAGTTTACCAGTCTTAGAACACTTAAGTTTACAATAGTCTTCGCGCACTATCTTTTACCATTGTCTGAGAGCACTTTAGCTTACTACAGACGTGGATTTGTTACCAAAGTCTAAGAACACTGTTATTTACCATGGTTAAAGAACACTTTAGTTTACATATTAAATCACTCTAGTTTATCATAGGCTTAGATCCCTCCAGCTTAGTTAATCATAGTCTGAGAAAAATCAAGTTCGAGTTTTGAGCACACACGTTTACTCTATATTTAGAGCGCTCTTGTATGAGTAATAACTCATGATCGCAGTGTTCAATAACCTATTTCTGAAGAAACCCTTCAAGATTTCCTAATTTGAAAATACGAAGTAGTTTGTCCACAGCCTAGAGTCTTAGTTTACCCTGCGAACGTGAAATAGCTTCCAAAATGAAAGCATGTCATTGTGCAACCAAAACGGTAAGAATCTCTTATTTACCTTCATTTAATCATTTGTAAGATATCCTTGTTCACACCTATTTTACCCAATAAGATAAAATACCATTATATCTATACCAGAATATATGATGATGTGTTCCCTACGTTACAGAAGAAAGTATGGATCCAAGGGGAGAGTACTACGGCAGCATGAAGCTACACAAAAATTCTATAAACAAAAACAATATGGCTGTACTAAAGGAGGAGTTTAGGAAACTTCTTAGTTCTGATGAAAACTCGGCTGCTTTGAGACATGTAGAAGCTGTAAGTAAACATGACACATCCGGCCAATACATAACACAATAATCCACAACTTTTGTCGACACCGCAGGATACTATGAGGCATCGGACTATTGTTGGTTTTTCGAGAAGAGTGCAGTTTCCTTAATTTCTATGAGTAACAATATATGTTTAAGTTAACTAGTAAAGGAAGTGATCTTCTTGTTTCATCAGTTCGTAATGTAGAAACTTAACACAGACTGTAAGGGAAGGAATACTAAGATAGCCTACACACGCCTTGTTAATATATAGGACTCAAGCCACTTAATCAGCCAATGAGCATAAGAATCCTGAAGGAAACTGTCTGCCAGGCAGAAATTGAAAAACAAAAACTATTCAATTCACAAAATTCATTGACAAGGCTTATATGGGTTATCGTTGGGCACATTTTTTAGCTCATACACAATCTACTTTCAGTATCACAGTTGCCGTGACCTTGACCGCATGATTCAGGCAGTTCTTCCTATTCTAGATAAACCAGAGAAGATGTTGCTTTTGCGAGATATCAGGTAAAACGTGATAGTAACATGGGATTTTAATAGAATTCCATGGTAACCGAAATGTGCAACAGACATAGAATTCGATGGTAACCAAAATGTGAAACATACATAGAATTCCATGGTAACCAAAAAGTGAAACACACATCTTATATACGCAAAAACCCAAGATAACGAAAATAAGTGAAAAAATATATATTACACAACAGATTGTGTAACAAGTAATCACGACTTATTCTAATCACTCCTGCTGGCCCTAATGGAAGCGTGCAACGGTTCAGTACTACCACTACGTTATATAAGATCAAGTGAAAAATTTGAAATCTTATTTAGTCCATCCAAATATTAAATATATTCTGTTTTTGTATTTGTGTACATCGGAAATTCCATATTATCAAACCCTGTAACCCACGTCAAATACACATCCCTCAAATAGTATATATTACACAAGTGTGATCCCTGATTGGGGAAAGGAAGTAGGTATTCATTGTGATTTTTCTTTAAGATAACCCGGAGGGAACAAATAAGATTTCAAAGTATTATTTTAATCATATGAAACGTAGTGGTAGAACAGTGGTAAGTTATTCGCTCTCGACTTTCAGTAATATGTGGCCAGCCAGTAACAAATGATTAAACCCTGGATGAGCTTTTGTAGCGATTATACATAATTCATAGAAAATGTGAACAAACGCTGAAAAAGTAATTTTATACTGAAATCACATTTTATAACTGTAACCAAACACCGAAAATGTAATACATTATAGTTTAGCACTAAAATCACATATGCTGCATCTTATTTACTGTAAAATCATTCATTTTTGTGGTTTTGTTTTCACCTTATTTTCGTGGATACGCTAAGTCAGTCAATTTATATTTTCATGGAATGATGAATAGATCAAAGCTGACATGTTATATATTATGAATGGATTTTGTGAAAAAGATTTAACCTCGAAATCTGATGCCAACGAAAATGTTTATTTTCAGGAAACTACGAAAATTGAGCACTGCAAAAATGTGTCATTTTTCAGTGCGACGAAAAGACGTGCATTTTTAAGTATGAAATAGCATTGAAGGAAGATTGGTTTCTGATGTACATTGTACGTTACATCTTGAAATACTGCGATGCTATTATGAAATGTTCAAATGCTGTGACTTCAGTTAACTATGATCACGTGTTTTCTTATTATTTAGAGGTGTTTTGTATGCGAACGATTTAAGCCGTTTTGACCAGCAAGTACATCGTATCGAGATGGAGGCCTATGAAAAGTTATCAACAAAGCTCCACCTACAGTTAAATCATGTAAACAAGGGGAGAAAACCCAAGAAGCACCTGTTGATGACAGAGACAGGTAATATTACAGAATCAAACATTTACATAGCTTTGCCCTATACACAAAAATATTTTCTTAACATTTACTAGAAATGGTGAAATATCAAGTTTAAAGCTGTCTGTATGTTTTGGACAAGTCATTCAGTAATTCTCACATCAGATGGCAACTCAAACAACCTTCATATTTGTGCTTCAAACTGAGTTGCAAAAAGTCTAAACCTGTGCATGGAAAATATCGTTATGATTGGATAACGACAATTACGATAGCAGTCACATCACTATGAAGAATACTGATTAAATTTCAAATTTCAAAGTTTTCCTTTAACAAATCCATATTTTGTTCCTCAGACTCGATATCAACAGTCGAACCAGCCAATATCCCAGCAGGTACATGTTGTATCTGGTTGTTGTCTTCACTTTCTGTGATAAGATAATATCAGTGTTGCACGAATATTGTTGTATTGCTTATTGTCAGTATTGTGTTTGAAGGTGTGACCGTATAACGTTTATTTTCATTATTTATATCTAATTCACTTTTATGTCTCTATACTGTAAAATTTGTTAATTTCGAGAGAATCTTTTGTTTTGCTGACAGAATAAAACGCAGGAAAATAAAAACCATGATAATAAAATTTATAGAGAATTTTTTTTCCCGGTAAATTAAACATTAGGAATTGGATGATGCTTTAATGTAAAATTGTGCCGTTTTCCGATTAATTTGTATCATTTGTATTTCTGTTATAACATGCTAAAATAATATTCTCTACAGAAATGATACAGGTTCGAAAGATTATAATTGTTTTGTGCGATACTGATATGAGATCTTTGTTTTGTGTCCACATGACCTTAACTGCAGGTGGTTGTTTCGTGTCCATGTGAACTTGACATCGGATATTTGTTAAGTGTACCAGAGTGACCTTGACCTGAGATTACTTTTTTCTGTGTCTGTGACCTGAACCTTGAGATTATTGTTTTCTGTGTCTGTGATTTTGACCTGACATTATTGTTTTCTGTATCGTTGATCTTGACCTAAGAATACTAATTTCTGTGCCTGTGACCTTGACCTGAGATTATTTATTTGTGGGTCTGTGACCTTGACCTTGATATTATTGTTTTCTGTGTCTGTTACTTTGACGTCACATTAATGTTTTCTGTGTCTGTGACCTTGACCTTGAGATTATTGTTTTCTGTGTCTTTGACCTTGACCTGAGGTTATTTATTTGTGTGTCTGTGACCTAGACCTTGAGATTATTGTTTTTTGTGTCCGTGAATTTGACCTGAAATTGTTTTTGTGCCTGTGACCTTGAGATTATTGTTTTCTGTGTCTTTGACCTTGACCTGAGATTAGTTATTTCTGTGTCTGTGACCTTGACCTTGAGATTATTGTTTTCTGTGAATTTGACCTGAAATTATTGTTTTCTGTGCATGTGACCTTGGCCTGAGACTATTGTTTTCTGTGCCTGTGACCTTGACCTCAGATTATTGTTTTCTGTATCTGTGACCTTGACCTGAAATTAATGTTTTCAGTGTCTGTGACCTTGACCTGAAATTATTGTTTACTGTGACCTTGACCTTTAGATTGTTGTTTTCTGTTGATATCTTTATATACAGACGAGAGCGGCCACTTTTACATCAAGCCGGTGGAACAACATGAACAAGAACAGAGAATTAAACAACACGTTGTAGACGTAATGTCGGGGAAATCCCAATGGACGCCACAAAATACGCCACCTGTTGGTCGGTAGGTGCAATAGGGGACATTCTGGTAACATGCTATTTATAGAGCATTGTTTTTATTCGTATTTCATTACATTGGCGTCGTTAGTGGCCAAAAGGATAGTGGTATACATGATTGTATCTCATGGTATAGATATTGCGCTGTATAGACACGGGCATTATAAGTGATATAGATATGGTACATAGTGATATTCAAATCACGACGTTTATTTAGAAAGAAATATTTACGAACTAGTGGCACTGACAGTGTGTATCCGTTGTAAGAAAATTGTTCGTAATCATATTATTGTCCAAGGGGAAATTTAAATCCCAGGTAAAAAAAATTAAGTTGGCATTGGTGAGCTTATGAATGCCAACTGGACAGAATTATATTAATCATGAAGCGCGTTAATTTAAACCTTAAATATTATTACGTAGCTCACTGTTTAATTCAATTTACACGTATATTTTAACTACAGATATTTATGAGATGTATATAAACCTATATCACCAGTCGATATTCTGGAGATCTATAACTCGTTGTAAATCTATTTATATTGTTCAGGAGGGAAATGGATATTGGTCCAGAAGAAGTGACGACCATGATTTACAAAGACAGGCCGACTCTTGGTAAACATCAAAACAATATGTCATTATTCATAATTACAAATGCTTGTAGATGATTTAATAAACACATGAATCCTTTGATAGCTAACTATACAACTCAGCTGGTATTCCTTCAACACCAAGAAATGTTTGTTACAGTAAGATGTTTGCTCTGTTTTTGTGAAAACCATATCCACAAGAAGTAAAATTAGGTCAAAATATGAACAAAAGAAATATTTACACGAAGACTCTTTAAAAAGTACAATTATAATAAGATCAGGTGTTCCGGAAGAGTAAGCGTCTTCTGCTTCATCGATGTCACACGCAATGTAAATTTTGTTCAATCAAAGTCAGTAATGTCACGTTTTCAAATGAGAACAATGTATACAAGAATTCAACCCTCAGGTGAGGGCTGTGACAAAGTTAAAATGCAGTCAAATGTAAATTATTATATATAATCAACTGAAACAATCCTTCGCCAGCTTGGCTGAATAGCAGTTGGAACATTTGATAACTTAAATATCATTAGTTCTTCTTGGAAACTCATCAGGTGATATTCCAGGACAACACTTTATTTGTGGATTTTCTTCTGTATATAAAATATGTATTGTTAAATAGTAGATAATTAAAAATTCACAACTTCATTAGAGGAAGCGGTAATTCTAAGTCTCGTCTTCATTTATTTGAATCGACAGTTAGTTTCAGGCCCCTAGCATCAATGACGAGTTCTAGAAGAACGAAACAGCTGTATGATGCAGTTTAAATCACTGTTTGGCTATACTCTTTCTACTTCTAAGTTTTTATTGAATGTGTTATTAACTTGATCGTCTTTTTACAACCTTTTAAGATCGTCTCCTCAAATCGTTGTTGTAGGGCTGTGTGTGTCTGGGGGAAGTAACAGTAAGCGACAGCCTGAAGTACGGGTAGACAAAGTACTGGAGAAAGGAGCAGCGGCCAGTTCTAATCTTATTCAGGTAGATACAGACTCTAACGCCTGCTAACTCCTCGCCCTGTAACACGTCCTGTCGGTATACTGTATACTGACGATGTTCTATGTCCGATGTTTGTAATTAGTGATGACTATTCTGTATACTGACGATGTTCTATGTCCGATGATTGTCTCTTGTGATAATCATTCTGTATACTGACGATGTTCTATGTCCGATGTTTGTACCTTGTGATGACCATTCTGTATACTGACGATGTTCTATATCCGATGTTTGTAATTAGTGATGACCATTCTGTACACTGACGATGTTCTATGTCCAATGTTTTTACCTTGTGATGACCATTCTGTATACTGACGATGTTCTATGTCCGATGTTTTTACCTTGTGATGACCATTCTGTATACTGACGATGTTCTATGTCCGATGTTTGTACCTTGTGATGACCATTCTGTATACTGACGATGTTCTATGTCCGATGTTTGTAATTAGTGAAGACCATTCTGTACACTGACGATGTTCTGTGTCTGATGTTTGTCCTTGTGATGACCACTCTGTATACTGACGATGTTCTATGTCCGATGTTTGTACCTTGTGATGACCATTCTGTATACTGACGATGTTCTATGTCCGATGTTTGTCCTTGTGATGACCATTCTGTATACTGACGATGTTCTATGTCCGATGTTTGTACCTTGTGATGACCATTCTGTATACTGACGATGTTCTGTGTCCGATGTTTGTACCTTGTGATGACCATTCTGTATACTGACGATGTTCTATGTCCGATGTTTGTACCTTGTGATGACCATTCTGTATACTGACGATGTTCTATGTCCGATGTTTGTAATTAGTGATGACCATTCTGTATACTGACGATGTTCTATGTCCGATGTTTGTACCTTGTGATGACCATTCTGTATACTGACGATGTTCTATGTCCGATGTTTGTACCTTGTGATGACCATTCTGTATACTGACGCTGTTCTATGTCCGATGTTTGTACCTTGTGATGACCATTCTGTATACTGACGATGTTCTATGTCCGATGTTTGTACCTTGTGATGACCATTCTGTATACTGACGATGTTCTATGTCCGATGTTTGTACCTTGTGATGACCATTCTGTATACTGACGATGTTCTATGTCCAATGTTTTTACCTTGTGATGACCATTCTGTATACTGACGCTGTTCTATGTCCGATGTTTGTACCTTGTGATGACCATTCTGTATACTGACGATGTTCTATGTCCGATGTTTGTACCTTGTGATGACCATTCTGTATACTGACGATGTTCTATGTCCGATGTTTGTACCTTGTGATGACCATTCTGTATACTGACGATGTTCTATGTCCGATGTTTGTACCTTGTGATGACCATTCTGTATACTGACGATGTTCTATGTCCAATGTTTTTACCTTGTGATGACCATTCTGTATACTGACGCTGTTCTATGTCCGATGTTTGTACCTTGTGATGACCATTCTGTATACTGACGATGTTCTATGTCCGATGTTTGTACCTTGTGATGACCATTCTGTATACTGACGATGTTCTATGTCCGATGTTTGTATTTAGTGATGACCATTCTGTATACTGACGATGTTCTATGTCCGATGTTTGTACCTTGTGATGACCATTCTGTATACTGACGCTGTTCTATGTCCGATGTTTTTACCTTGTGATGACCATTCTGTATACTGACGATGTTCTATGTCCGATGTTTGTACCTTGTGATGACCATTCTGTATACTGACGATGTTCTATGTCCGATGTTTGTACCTTGTGATGACCATTCTGTATACTGACGATGTTCTATGTCCAATGTTTTTACCTTGTGATGACCATTCTGTATACTGACGCTGTTCTATGTCCGATGTTTGTACCTTGTGATGACCATTCTGTATACTGACGATGTTCTATGTCCGATGTTTGTACCTTGTGATGACCATTCTGTATACTGACGATGTTCTATGTCCGATGTTTGTACCTTGTGATGACCATTCTGTATACTGACGATGTTCTATGTCCGATGTTTGTACCTTGTGATGACCATTCTGTATACTGACGATGTTCTATGTCCAATGTTTTTACCTTGTGATGACCATTCTGTATACTTACGCTGTTCTATGTCCGATGTTTGTACCTTGTGATGACCATTCTGTATACTGACGATGTTCTATGTCCGATGTTTGTACCTTGTGATGACCATTCTGTATACTGACGATGTTCTATGTCCGATGTTTGTATTTAGTGATGACCATTCTGTATACTGACGATGTTCTATGTCCGATGTTTGTACCTTGTGATAATCATTCTGTATACTGACGCTGTTCTATGTCCGATGTTTGTACCTTGTGATGACCATTCTGTATACTGGCGATGTTCCGTGTCCGATGTTTTTACCTTGTGATGACCATTCTGTATACTGACGATGTTCTATGTCCAATGTTTTTTACCTTGTGATGACCATTCTGTATACTGACGATGTTCTATGTCCAATGTTTGTACCTTGTGATGACCATTCTGTATACTGTCGCTGTTCTATGTCCGATGTTTGTCCCTTTTGATGTTTACTGACCATTCAAAATACATGTACTTAGAAACATCTATTCCATTTGTCTTGTAGCCTGGGATGACCATTCTGGCCGTGGACGGCCGGTTATTGGTTGGAGTGTCACACATGGAGGCGGTCAAGCTGCTGAAGATAGCTTTTAACGATCGATCGAAATCTACCATGGAGATCAAACTTCTTGATAATAAGTGATCAGTTCTTCATTACAAGGAAATATTTTTCCTCGTTATTATTACTTATCAACAATCGTCATAATAGGTCGTCTTTATTAAAGAAGCAATCTCATTGGCTGTCACTTTAAGAGACATTTTACATTCGTATTTAGTATGTGTTATTTTTATTCCTCAAATGTAGAGATGTGCTATGTGTGATCATGTGATTTACTGATATTTAGCACAGGATGAAAACTTTTGTCCGATGTCGTGTATGGTTTGTCCGTGGTCCGTCATCGGCCTAAAGACGAAGTCAGTATTTTTGAATACTTCTAAAATATCGTTGTGACAGTATCGTCAGACATTTGATAATTCATGGGAAACAGTAAAAATCAATCAAAAATATGAATTTTATGCTTTCCATTATTCAGAATGACATTGTTCATCATTTCAAATTTTACCTAGAGGATGCGATGAGGGGTAGGATTTGGTGATATAAAAAGGAGCATGAGTTACCATTCGTTTTACGGTGTAATGTGTGAAATCAGAGTCTAGACGTTTTTATTCTTTGTTACATTCTTCTTATAGACCCTAGCTGAATGCCATGGTGATATTTTATCAGGGGTATTTACTCGGGATATTCTATCCCTTCATGGCCAAAATATTGTAGTTCACGTCAACTACTGCAAAATCGTTAATTTTCGTGGGGACTTTAAATTCGCGAATTCATATGTCCATGAACTGTTAGTATAGTTGGCTTTTCTTGGGCTATATTGATCCCTGAAATCAAGTATCCACGAACAATGATTTTTTTTAAATCTCGAAAATGTTGAACCTCACAAAAATGTATAATTCTACAGTATCTCGCGATGAGAAAATGATAGAAAATCTATTAGAACAAAAGCTGTATGGAATAATGATAGCCTTGGGCAATGTGTCTTTCAAAGATGTTGTGAATGCCACGCACCCTGGTCTCGCCTTTTGTAAGTGTGGAGGGTTCTTGAAATTTTAATATCTAGCAAAAAAAAAGGAGTCAAAATATCCATTATTTAAAAGATAAGAAATATCACCTTTCTCGGTACTTATCAACTGCCAAGTTCACCGTTATACCAGCTTATAGAGTGAACGATGGAAAATAACTTCCTTAACGAAACTCTTTCATACTTTTCAATTGAAACGCGAGCTTCCATCAGGGACATTTAATATCATACGTCCCTACTTCCGTTTAGTACATAGAGGGCTTAAGATTTTTACAATGAGGAGTTTTTGGAACCGGATTCCAACTTCACTGATATGTGGAATAATTACTTGTCTTTGGTTTGTTACCAAAATGTCTGTGCAGATTTCAGTAACTCGTTGAGTACTTCATCAAAATTTTTAACACAGCCATTTGCCTTTGTTTTCATTTCATTGACGTGATTTTTTTTTTTGCGTGTAACCCCATTTTTGAAACAAACATGATCATCTGGCATCGTTTACTTTATTGTAGTTAACAGCTTGCGTAACGTTGCACCTCCATGCATCCTCAATATTCCAGGGTTTACGATCACTTTCGCTCTCTGCACTCCCGAAACATGTCATGGGAAAATTGAAGGCACAAGCGAAGTAATTTGATTGGTTCAGGAGAAAAAAAGTTGACCAATGACACACTCATACGTTCCGTTTGAAGATACAAAGGGGCGATAACCGTTATGCGACCTCGAGATTCGTTTGGTGTACATAAATGGATCAAACTATATTTTCGTCTTATCCACAAAGTGTTGCACCTTCAGTGATCGTAACCCTTGGAGTTTAGAGGATAACCTCCATGTGACATGTATGTTATTGTAGTTAGACCCGGTGTGGCTAGTTAGGATATTAGTCAGCTTGCAGTCATTTAGATAGTTTCTCTTTATACTTAAAAAAGTCCCTCTCTGAATTATGTTTGTCAGAACATCAAATAGTCTATAAATGGCTTTGATATAGCACTGACTGGATCGATTTTATTACTGTTAACTTTCTTGACACGATTACAGTCAAGTATAACTACTAGATTAAAAAATGTGCTTACAATTCGTTTGATTATGTGTAGAATTTGGACATACTGTACGTTGCTTTACCAGCATATGGAATACTTTTTTATTGGCCAATTACTGACATAGTTTTGTTCTGTTTTCATGACTAGACAGTGCGCTCATCAAAATAAAGATTCTTACCTATTTTTTACAATTACTAATTTGACGTGAATAAGATCACGAATCGAATAATCGCCTTCTTTATTTTTTCACTCCCAACTGTTCCACTTTGACAAATAACTGTACATGATAATAAAATGTTTTTAATTGAAAAATCATCCTGTTATCATGTTAGATGTGTTCAATAATTCTTTGCATGAAAAGAAAAGTAAAAACGGTCCAGATGTCGTCAATGGAACAGTGGACGCTTACCCTTCTGGAACACATAGACTTGTTCTCTTAAAAGAAGATGTAGCAGGTGATTATCTGTACCTTAGTTGTTTACTCAGTATATGTGTGTGTGACCAAAGATTTAATCATTTTAACTAAACGTTGACCTGCTTCCGATCAGTTGATATAAAAACGGGGAAAGGAATTAATGCAAGTCCTAAGCTTGTTTTTCGATCATATACGCATCGTATGTCTGTGTTAAATTGTTGAATATTGAATGGAAATATTGTTTAAACTCATTTCTAACTTACCCGAAATGACCTATTTCGATCATCTGACCTCGCCCTATCACTTGAGTTAGCCTCGAATTAATCATTCCGGTTATCGAACATACAACAACTTCATTTAACCTAAAAATTTAGCTGTTTATTTTTATTCATCTAACGCAGCCTCAACTTAGTCTACTTCGATCATTTGTACCAATTTTTTCAGCTGGCAGTCAAAAACAATTGATCTAAACCGCTATTGCTGAAAGACAAAGGTCAAAACGGTATTATCGGCTGCAATATACACTATAAATTAGCCAACACGGTCCGCTGGCTTCCGCAGACACCAGAACGCTGACCGAGGCAAAGTGGTGTTCATCGGCTCTATGAAAAACTGGATTTAGGTGTGGATACAAATACCTGCACTCACGCGTGTCTTAGCACAAACAGGTCATGTCAGGTAAGACATGATAGCCAACAGTCGGGTGCACGTGACGGGAATGATGATCGGTCATTGCCGAGTATCAATCCTACATACTTTTGACATTATACACTTGGAGTTTTATGTTTTACTACCTTGGCAAAATATGGATTTGGAAAAGATTTTATTGAATGGATATTTTTTATACTTAATAAGGGTTTGTGCTAAAAACAAACTATACGTAGGGAAACAAGACAGGAGTGTCTGTTGCCATGCTTGATATTTGTATTAGCTGTAGAAATACTGGTAAATCGTATAAGGAATGACGGAAGTATAAAAGGCTTTAAAATTAAAAGAAAACACATAAACTTACACAACTTACAGACGATACAACATTGTTTACGGAATATAAAGATATTTCTAAGGTTCTTAAAATCGTACAAGATTTTGGAACGGTTTCTGGACTAAAACTTGATAGAGAAAAGACAAAGGGAATATGGCGTGGACTAAACAAAAGACGAGAAGACATTTATGAGGGTATCAAATGGCAAAAGAATGTTAAATCTTTGTGAATCTATTTTAGTAGTGGAAGAAGAAGAATTGAATCGCTAGCTCCCATACTAGCATACGAAATCAGGTAAATAGGCCCACTGGCTCCCATAGACAAAAGATCCAAATTACCCTAATCGGCCCACTGGCTCCCATAGACACAAGATCCAGATTACCCTAATCGGCCGACCGGCTACCGTAGACACACGAACCGCATCGGCCCACTGGCTACCGAAGACACAAGATCCAAATTACCCTAATCGGCCCACTGGCTCCTATAGACACAAGATCCAAATTACCCTAATCGGCCCACTGGCTCCCATAGACACAAGATCCAAATTACCCTAATCGGCCGACCGGCTCCCGTAGACACACGAACCGCATCGGCCCACTGGCTCCCATACTAGCATACGAAATCAGCCAAATAGGCCCACTGGCTCCCATAGACACTAGAACCAAATTATCCTTATCGGCCGACCGGCTACCGTAAACACGAACCGCATCTGGCTACCGAAGACAAAAGAACCAAATTAGGCTAAGCGGCCCACTGGCTCCCATACTAGCATACGAAATCAGGCAAATAGGCCCACTGGCTCCCATAGACACAAGATCCAAATTACCCTAATCGGCCGACCGGCTCCCGTAGACACACGAACCGCATCGGCCCACTGGCTCCCATACTAGCATACGAAATCAGCCAAATAGGCCCACTGGCTCCCATAGACACTAGAACCAAATTATCCTTATCGGCCGACCGGCTACCGTAAACACGAACCGCATCTGGCTACCGAAGACAAAAGAACCAAATTAGGCTAAGCGGCCCACTGGCTCCCATACTAGCATACGAAATCAGGCAAATAGGCCCACTGGCTCCCATAGACACTAGAACCAAATTATCCTTATCGGCCGACCGGCTACCGTAAACACACGAACCGCATCTGGCTACCGAAGACAAAAGAACCAAATTAGGCTACGCGGTCCACTGACACCCATAGACATTAGGAATCAGTCAACTCGGTCCGCAGACCCCGACATACACATTAATGCATACATATCGGTACTTTTACATCACAAAGCCATACGGGAAATTAGTTATACGTAAATCAGTCCACTTTGTCCTCCATTACAAAACAGAAAATAAAAGCAATCGGAGTCTCTGAGCTAATAATGATTGGTTGAAAGATTTCCTTTAAAAAAACGCAGCGTAACGTCACCATGGCACAGATTTACTGACAAACAGATCCCACAAGGGCGCGTCCTTGTCTGTTTGTCAATCACCAGATTGTCTCAAAAATATCACGTTCATGTATGCGATATCGCTAATTCAAAATAAACAGCTAAGATCTGGTGATATTCCTGAGAAAATGAATGCATCGGGTATCACTGTAATGAATCGATATTATCTAATCATAATCATTTTTGTGTCATCGTTTTACATTGAATAAAAATTAAAACGGTGCCCCATAATCAGAACCTTGATGTATTCAACTCAAATAATGGAGAACGTACTTCATTGTAAATAGACTCACAGAATAACGATCTAGTGTAAATATAGTATAAAAATTTAAGTACTGACAATTTTAATCACAAGATTTTTACACAGCAGTGAGTTGGTTACTTTAAAATGTTGAAAGCGCATGAAAGAGACACATGTAACAAATTAACAGAAAGACTCTAAACTAAGTACGTTTCCAATATTATACATGTTAGGCTAAACTAGTCGATAATCAGAAGTAGCTGTAATTAAAATAACTTCCACTTTTCGGATTTTTTTGTCTGTACACCGGATATAGGTATCTCTGCAACATATGCTCTAACACGGACTTACGGATTAATGATTTGTATCGTATGAACCATTTCAGACATTAGTCCTGAAATGTCTACTATACAAATACAGTTATTTCTTGGAACCTAAAAACGATTTTAGCCACAAGGGCCAGATATGCCCAATTAAACACTAGATAAGCATTGTACACAACTGAACAAGATTAATTATCTGAGAGTTATACCACCGGGTGATGGGAAATGACTCGCTCAAGTTACAAGGCGTCAACCCAACGTATCATCATGACTTAAAAGAAAAATAACAAAAACAAAACAAAAAAACCTGACATCGTGAAAGTAAAGAAAGTTTTGTTATGACCTAAAGGTTATGAAAGTATGCAAGATCCAGATCCGAATACCAATTTGATTTGCCAAAATATGCTTTCAAAACAAATGATGAATTATTCTCAAATGAAAAGAGTGCGACAACATTTAAGATATTTAAGTAGTATCCTTAAAGTTTTTTTTCGTTAAGAATGATAATATAGTTTACGCATCAATGTTTTTCTTAGTCTTCGATGTAGCAATAAAAGTACGTTAAAAGTTAAAATATTTTAAGTAAATTTTACCAACATATACATGAATGGTTTGAAATGCATGTTGCCAGATAAGTGGTTTCCAGCTGTTTACCGTTGATTTCTGGTTCACGATCAGGGAAAACTTCCTTGCTCGTCTTCCGTAAACCGTTTGCGAACCACATAATTGTATGTCGTCTCTTATACAGAAAGTGCCGTCGGTCCTAAGATTTGGAATGAACTTGTTCATTAAATTGCATGCATATAAAAATATGTTATTCAACAAATTTTCATAAATCAACTTGTTTGTCACAACAATTGATTTAACAGTTATTTATATTATTGAATGTTATTTCAAACTCAGAAAGTTTGTTTGTCGGTGAATGAACGCATGTGCTACTATAAAGCTGTCACTTCCGAATACAGCTAAAATGTATAAGTGGCAGGTGTATTTCAACAATTGCAGTGCCAGTGCCAAAAAAATGGATATATACAACATGTATACACCTATATCAAGAACTATGCATTACATATATTATTTATATCAAGATGTAAGAAGGCCAACTGGATGGAATGAAATAGATAATCATTTAACACCACACCCCATTACTTGTGAGATAATGATAACTTAGCTCTCGGAAAATATCAAGTTGCAAACACTTCAGCAAGCCAAATGTAACCTCCTGCCCCCTCCCTCCACACACACACCTTCATATTTAGATGATATATCTCCTACATCGATCTTAAGTTACTGTAAAAGGGAGGGGATGTCGAAGAAAGATTATATTAGTCTACAATATGACGGTATGGAACAATCTTGAAATTTCATTTACTTTTTGACATTTGTATCTTGTAGCAGGTCCCCGTCTTCTTCGTCCTTTGAAGTGATTAACTAACCCACCAGGCCTATGTAGTCGATGAATAATGTGTCGTATGTAGCTGCATTTTAATAGGTTGCTAAAAATAGAGCAATATGGCAGTAGGATGCACAGCGAAGCCACTAAAATAACATAATATATTCCTACTCGATTTTTAGTACGAGCAGGCAGGTAAGAACCGACTTGAATACATTTATGGTTATAATGGAAATGAACCGTCAGCAGTTCCTGCTTACAGTGAGTTTATTGGTTTCCGTGCATGCCATACCTGTGACACCACCTCCCTTCCACACACACAGACTAATTTCTTGTCCTGGGGGTCTTGTAATTTACCTTTCTTGCTGTGTAGGCAGTATGCATTTGATTAAGATCAACATATATTCGAGGGAAATGCTCCTTAATAAGTTATGTTTATACACTGCAAGTAATTCAGGGGACGGTGAACGTACATTTATCAGGAGTTGGACAGACGTGTATACAGTATGTGAAATGTTATACTGTACTGTTTAAAATAGCAGCGATCATAATGATTATATATATTATTCTTTTTATTTTACTTTAGTACAAAAGTTGCATTTCATATATACAACACCCGATTCCTGGTATTGAACCGACTGCGGTTATCAGTTTGCGTCCCTTTATTTTAGAAACTCTAATACATCCAGTCAACAAAGCAGTACTAGAAAGGTATACACACAACTCTCGTTTCTTAGGAGGCTATGATAGCTCAGTCAAGCTACAACATTGGACTTTAAAACCTCAGATGAAGATCCGGGGTCTGTGCATATGGTGTGATGATCCTTAAACAACTTGATGTGGATTGGCTTTCACAGTGCGATCCTGTCTTGTAGTGTACAATATGTACTTGTGCCCTAGGTCAGACACTTTACCCTGATTTCTCTGGGTGACTTGTGGTGTGCCTCCTGTACATAATTCCATGAGGTAGTGATTTGCTACTACAAGAAGACTCACCCATCTCAAAATTATTTTTTATGGGGCATCAGAAATTTGGCAAATAATCAGATGTAAAACTTTCAAACAAACAAAAACCTATAGCCTGCAATAAACATCGGCCTATAAATGTGTAGCCCTTGTAAAATGCTTGCTGCAATATACCACTTGACTAGAGAGAACATTTCTTCAGCACAATCAGTTGAGCATCGGGCTATATAGCTGGTAGTCCGAGGTCATGGGTTTGAAATCCTAACAGAGGCATTGGTTTGAATAATGACCTTTAAACATGAGTGTAATTATTTAAAAATCTCAATGCCTTGGAAGGCAAATTGAAAATAAAAGATGCAAAATCTTAAGTACATTTCACTGCACATTTTTGATCTTTCAATACCTCAAAAATGACTTGGTCAGGAATATTTTTCTTTCTATCATTTTTAGAAAAGAAAAAAAGTGAGAAAATGTGAAATTGGACATAAATACTACTAACATTAATTACAGAATACATTTATTTTGGAAAATTTGCATACAAGCTTATTAGATTGTTATTTATTTCTTTGGCGAGTAAACTTCATTTATTTTACAAAAATTGTAAAATGAGATGTTCCAACGGATATCAATCACTCTTGTTGGCCGATGTAGGTGGGGAGGTGACCCAACGCTTTTCACACCAATTTGGGAAATGGAGTCTTGGTATCTAGGTGAAAGGTGGGTGAAATACTACTGCCTACTCAACAACCCATATACAAAGTTGTATGTACAAATAGTTTTATGTGGGGTAAAGATAGATTTTTTTAAGAATTGAAAGTACTGAAGCTGCTGCATGATGTTGAGTATATATTTGATATGGAATAAAGTTGATATTTTTCTGAATTTTCAGATGTAACCAACCAATGCTGCTGAAAATGGAAAAACTCAAGTTACGTTTTCACAACTACTTGAAAAAAATCCTTATAGAGGAGCTTGATTTTTCAGAAGAGATAAAATTTCAAGTGTCTTCAGATATATTTGTGGACAATTTTGAGAAAATTTCTTTTTTATGGAAAGATCAGTTTTTGAAAAGTACTCACAGGGAAGATTTTCTTCAAATCCAAAGAACAGTTTTACAAGATGTAGTCGGTTGTACAGAGTTATCTACCCTACGAGATTTGGGACTTGTATTTCTGAAGCCACTTACGAATGCAGAGATACAGACTGAACCAGATAGTTGTGTTCATGTAGAAATCCAGACTGATCATGATCATGAAAGAGTTTGTAAGACAGACAGACTGGGACTTCAAAAGGAAATGAGAATTTGCCAAGATGTTTGTACACAAACAGACACACAGGATTTGGTTTCACCCCAGGTGGAGCAAGCTGTCGGTACATCTTCGATCATTCAAGATTCTGTGTCAGACTCATCGCTGGACACTGGTCAACCTGCAGTTAGTCCTCCAGACAAAACTACAGCACCTCCACCTGGTAAGTATCAGTGAGGTCTCAGAATGAATAAATGTGAAATTCACAGAATAATTTGATTGGTGAAAAATAAAATAAGATAAAAACAAAATAATGTAAATCACTTATGTTGCGTGTCAGATTTATTTTTGTATTAATATGCAAGGAAAGTAAATAGCAATTTCAAATCCCTTGCGACTTTTACAGAAATAATTCCTGACGACATCTATGCTAATTTGGTTACCAATATCGAAGTCCATATATCTAATGACTCATTATTTGTAAAAAAATTATAGTCATTTCTAGATCGCCGCTTGCAAAATCATGTATTGGGGAATGTGTCTATAGAGGTAAGTTTGTGAAATAAGCTATTCACAAAATCTTAAGTGATTGATAGTACAAGGCATTGATTTGTGATTGAAAAAATATGATAACCTGCATTCTACATGTTAGTCAGCTTTGCAAATAATTTGCATGTGTAACTTATTGAAAATGTATTGCTATATATAACACATGTAGAGTTTTAAAAGCATTCTGTCATTATTCAGGTAAACGATTAAGAAAATTGACGATTAACCTGGTATCAAAACAGATCAAAACAGAAAAAAAATGTGATTCAGACTACGAACCCCCAGAATTTGGGGAAACAACAGACGATAATTCAGATACCGGTGAGAATCAAGACGTGGTGGTCATCAAACCAACACCAGTGCTCTCCCCAGACGACGAGAAATTGTCAACATCTCTTCGACAGGAAGAGCTTACATGTCCACTGTGTCCATCCAAATTCCGAAGTCAACAAGGAGCTGAGAAACATTTGAGAGTGAAACATGATATTGGAAATGTTTACATATGTAAAATTTGTCAGGATATTTGCCCGTCCAATACAGCAATGCATGAGGTAATAGGATCTGTCAGATCAAATTAGTCTGTTAATTTATTTTCTTGTGTACCAAAGTAATACAGAATCGGAACACCCATTCTGCTGTAAAAGTAGTTTTGTCTCATAGTATCGTAATACCTGTTTTTCTGTAAAATTTGTCCAATCTCATAAAATATGCAGTAATTTGTAGAATTTGCCCTGCCTATCACAGTGATAAATGAGGTGATATGTAATCTTGATTAATGATCTATAAAGATTGCCTGGACATCACAATGATAGGAAATATTATCTTTAAGCTGTTGTGGGAAAGTCTTTATTAATTTATTCATTCATTGTTTTAAATTTTTGTAATTATGAACGAAAAAACTTACCTGATTTTAAGAAATCTTTCATTTTTTTTACAATTTTTTCTACTATGTTACCTCTGGCGAAAGGGGATTTTTCCAGACAGCTGTACAATATAAACAGTATAAAATACTGACTGATGATATTAGATGAATCACTTTCTGACTTATCCATGTTCTAAACTTTTTCTATTTCAGCACATGACTATAAAGCATGGGGTAGCAGACTTACCTGTCATCGATAAACGTAGGAAAAGAAAGAGAAAAAATTTGCCGCAGACCTTTAAAAAAGCCAAAGTTTCACCTATTCAGAAACCTGTATCAAAGCTAAAATCTAAGACTAATCGTAAAAAGAGACCAGGTAGGACTGTTGATAAACCAGACGTGATCAAACATAAATGTTCCCACTGTCCAAAACTTTTCAATGCAGTGAGCGCCATGCAACGCCACATGCGGGCAAACCATCAATTTGCGACGGTGCAGAAATGCAACCAGTGTTCCAAAACCTATCTGTCAACGCGAGCTTTACGGCGACACATCACCACTACGCATCAGTTCTCACGGCACCAGTGTGAATTATGTGGGAAGGAGTTCACAAGTAAGGAATCCCTTTATCATCACAAACGGGGACTGCACAGCGATAACAAACCCTACAAGTGTGAACAGTGTGGTGCGTCTTTTAATTTCAATCACAGTCTGCGACTGCATCAGTTAAAACACAGTGGAAAACGTCCACATAAGTGTACACTGTGTGATAAAAGCTATCTCACTTCAAATCATCTTAAAATGCATGTTGAAGGAGTCCATGGTAACAAGAAGAAATATTCCTGTAGTATTTGTGGTAAAGCGTTTTCCTACACGACCAGTCTGCGTGTTCACGAGATGTCCCACGGTAATATTCGTCCCTACAAGTGTAAGTCATGTGGGCTTGGCTTTATCAATAGTCATGCCCTGAAATACCACACGGAATCCAAACATGCTGCTGATGTCTGGTTTAGCTGCGATATTTGCGGCAAAGATTACAAAACAGAATTTCTAATGAAGACACATCGCCGCCGCCATACTGCGGATGGAACCCGGTTTATGTGCGACATATGTGGACATCTGTTTATGTACAAAAGTACGCTTGAGATCCACGCAGCTGTGCATAGTGAAGAAAAGGCATTTCAGTGTAGTACTTGTGGAAAATCATTTAAAACCTACGCAACATTATACTCACATCAGTATGTTCACAAGACAGAAATGCCATATGAATGTCCAGACTGCGGCAAGGCATTTAAAACAAAAGAGAGGTGTAAGGCTCACCAACGGCGCCACCTGGGACTCAAACCTTTCGACTGTGATCAATGTGGTCGTTGTTTTCCTGACAAGGGAGGGCTCACTAAACACAAGAAGACTGTACACTGCGTGGAGAAGAAACATGTTTGCACCTATTGTGGTAAAGCATGCTCAAGGGCAGATAACTTACGTGTGCACATGAAAGTACATGAAAAGAACACAACAAACCAAAGCAAAAATATTTCCGGGTCTGGACCTGGTTTGTCAACTCCTGTTGTGAGGAAAAGCCGAACACTTCCCAAGATTGATGTCAAACTGACGACGCCCTCTGTTGACCATCAGATGGAATCTGTTCCAGTCTACAGAGTGGAGAATGAACTTGACCGAATAACCTCAGAACATGGTTATGAACGCCTGATAGAGAATCTTATAGATAGAACTATGGATAAAACAGGCGATCCTAAACTACCCTTTACCCAGACCCGGCCAAATGTGGGCGGGTCTGCTCCTCCTCCAGCGTCCACGACCCCGGGGGGCGAGAGCCTTGTGAGCAACATTTCTCCCGTCCCTATATCTCCACCCCTCCCTCGAGTGTATGCTGACCCAGGTCATTCCTATGAGTCTGAGTCGGCTTCCCACATTGTGCCCCTTCCTTTAGCTATGACTTCTCAGGATGGGCCTGCAAGCCTTCAGCAGACTCCTCAAGGGATCGGCACACCACTGCCTCCTAACAGCACAACGCTGCCACCACCACCACCTGCGGCTCCTTACATGTATATGTGGCCTTACATGCATCATTCTAACCAGAATACCAGTCAGTCCCATGAAAGCAATTTTTACTGAGTTTGTGTAACTTAGCAAATGTGTTCCATATTTATTCTGCAGAAAGCCTAGAGGACCAATATGTCCAAGATCAGGGGATGGGCTTATTACAAATGCATGAGATGTGGAGCAGAATACTCCTTCTGAATTCTTATTAGTGAATACATTCTATATGATGCATGAAGTCCAGGAGGGTTTGGGGGCAAGGAGGGGAAGACAATTCTGTTGACATCTCTCATGGTTCAGGGCTGGGCTTATTACAGGAACAGCACAAGATTTAAAGATTTATGTTGCAATGCAATCCTTAATTCCTTTTTCTGAGTAAGTGCTGGCATATTCTGTATAAGAGTGGCAATTAGCCTGTGCCTGGTGATAAGCCAATGTCTGGTAATAAACCCATATCTGGTAATAAGCCCATATTTGGTAATAAGTCCATGTCTGACAATAAGCCCTTCATATTGGTGTTCAATGCATTTACGATTAAATACTAATTGTCCATTCCCATCGATATTTCACACAAATAGTTTCAGTAGAAATGCCACAATATTCTGTGATTTGCTGACACTATACCTGCTTCCCTGACAAGTAAATATTAGTCCCCTCGGCTTTATTCAGAATAAATTCAGAGCAGTGATATATTCCTTAAAATACTCCATACATTTTCAGAAACAGGGTAATTTCTAGTGCTCATATAGTAAATCCTTCTTATTTGTTGACTGAAGTGGCTAGTCAATGTGTAAAATGTATAGTGTATGTAATTCATTATACTGTACATGTACAGTAAAGGTTGTTTATTTTCAATAAAAAAATTTCATTGTCTTTCCAAAAGGTTGCATTAAAACAGATGTACTTTCAAAGAAATAAATACACAAACTACTTGAAAAATTGATTTTCAAGGAATCTATTTGCTTTTTTTTCAAAATTCATTTCATCCTTTCAAAATAACTTAAACAGAATCCCTGAAAAATAGCAATCTTTACTGAGACAGATTCTGTACACAAAGTACAAATATTACCACTAATTAAAACATTAAGTATTGTTCAAGGCATTTCAGATGTATTGGAACTTTGTAACCAGTGTAATAGTAGCTGGTGAATTTAATTTGCATCCTGGAGATGTTTCAGTTTACTTCTGCTTGATGTTTTAATGAGTTCAATCTACTTGAATAATAATTTTATTTAAATTTTTCTTGTAGTTTTGGTTTATTGATTGACTTTTCAGTCCCGCTAAATGTTGTTTTCTTTGTTATGGAGTTAATCCTGATTACTTTTTTAAAGATTTTGCATATCTAGGTGGGAAAAAAATCTGGATTGGAATTCTCTAAATTTGTGGTTGTTCAAAATAAATGTATCTGGATTTTCACAGTGAGAGAGGACAAAAATGTAGGAAAAGATTCGTAGATATTTCTTGTATTTATTTAATCAAACCACTCACTTAATTCTAAAACATCATATTCCAGAGAAATATATATGAAGTTGATTTTTTATTATTATTTTTTTTTTTCTAAATCAGGGTTTTTATTTAACTTTTTAAAATTTTTACATTTTGTAATTAATGATATTTCAGTATGATTTCAGTACTGTTGTTTTTAGTCTCTCTGATGAAACGCAATAATTTTTCTTTTAAAATTAAAAATGAAAATTAAAATCGTTTTGATACAAGTTGTTAATGATATTTACATATTTATCATAACCATTAAAGATCAAGATATGATTGTAATACTTTAGGGTGAAGTGATGACCCCTAATATGAATTGATAGAAATTGATCACTATTGATTTATTGACCAGAGATTATTTTCTACTTAATGTACATTTCTTCAATATCTAATACTAGATATGGTAGCATTAAGACTTGCCAAAAAAATTTTTAGTTGAATTTAATTTTTTTGTGATACTGTGAAATCAATAATTTTTGTGGAGATTTTATATTCATTCATTTAGTGGATACTCATGATCAATGAAATTATATGTCTGTGAACTGTTAAAATAAGCATAAGCAGATTTATTGAGACATTTTCATGCATGGATTCAAGTGTTCATGAAAAAGGTCTTTTAAAACAAAACAGAAATCCACAAAAATTGAGCCCCACAAAAATATTTGATTTTACAGTGTTGTAATTTATTTTGATAGATCAGGTTTATTGTTATACAAAGTATTAATACATTTAATTGCTAAAATTACAAGGTAAAGAAAAAAGCATTATCAACTTTTAACAACAAAATATCTAGTGTCAAATATTTATTTCATGTGTTTATCATGTATACAAGTGAAACTTGTAAAATTAAAAAAATAATATATCCACACAATTGTAATATTTAGAATGCTTTACATGAATTTTAGTTTATAAGAAAATAGTATAAATTTCTACGTGCTTGGCTTGGTTTTCTCCCTTGCAGAGGTTTTCCAAGAAAATTATGTGTGGGACATGAAAATACCTCTTATTAAACAATGTATACCACTTGTGTTTTTTGGAGTTTTTTTATCGGTTTTTTCTGATCCTGAAGAAATGCACTCCCAAAACCTTGGTTTATTAATTACAAATCTTCTGTTTGGAATTTTTTTTCAGTTCTTAATCATGGATAGATAAATGACAATACTTTCTGCAATTCTGTACATCAAAAGGAAATGAAAATGAATTGATTATACACTTTTTTTTTTGTAGAAAATATAAATTTAAGCTACTTTAAGACCTTCAAATAAATGCATCTTCCTTCCCTGACTGTTCACAGGGCAATGAACCCAGCAAACAAACATATTATGTACTTGTGTCCAAGGTGACAGGGTTTGTCAGCATGATGTAAATGTTTCTTCCATGGTTAAAATATTGTAGTTAACAAAGCTTGAAGCAAAGAGAATTGATATTCAACAGAAATTGGGAAATGCACAATGAGTTTCTCGAACAATTTTATTTTCAAGGAATCTATTTTTCATGATTTTATTCCGTCCTCAAAAATAGTGAAAATAGCCTTTACAAGACATTTACAGGTTCAAGTTTGACACAATATTTCTGTGTTGACTATCAACTGATCAGTATGATTGGAATAAAATTGATTGTATAGTCTATCATCCAGTACAGTAAAATTTGAATCGGGAAACAGACTAGGAAGCAGAGAGAACAGCTTAAGCTCATGGTTAGCTCAAAATAATGCAAAATGTGGTTTCAAGGTGGTATGTTGTGTCATTTCTATCCTTGCAGAGATTTCAGAATATATAAAAACTAAGGAATGATAAGGATATTTTGTAAATTCTTGACAATATTTTTTTGACTCTCAAAAGGAATTTTAGACTTTTTGGTTTGAAGGGACATGGCCAGATTTATACACCTTTTGACTCTCTTAACTTAAATTGATTTCTGACTTTGCCAAATTTGAAGGATCAGTTGAATACCTTGTATAATTCTCTCCAAGTCGGGTTTCCAGAAGACAGTCACCATAACTTGTACATTATTACTTTAAAATCATATTTTCATGAGGCTCAAATTCAGCACTTTACTAAAAATATACATTTCTGTTGGCACTTGATTTTGTAGATAATTCTTCCCATCAAATCAGTTAGTCTTATAGCCAATGTCAAATTTTATTGTTAAATAATATGTGGACATATAAATTCATGGATTCAGAGTACTAACCGATTCAACGAAAATAAGTCACCAACAAAAATGAATTATTTTACAGCATATTATGACGTTAAATGAGACACAACTAAGGGAAATACATTGTGATGTTTTATTCTGTCATACTGAATGCAACCTTTCAAACCTACTGATAACTGTACATGAATGAATAAAATTTCTATTCTTTAAATTTTATCCCGCATAAATGTATACAAACACATATCTTAATTATGATGAAGTGAATTTGACCATATTTGGAATGTTACGATGAAACTTTGAACTTACTGGTATTTGATTGTATTGTAACATAACTAGATCTATAAACAATGGTTTTATGATATAATATACATGTACACATAATCTAGCTTTTTCTACAATTTCAATTACAACCCATTATATCTCCCAGTGGCTGGTGTGTTGTCTTTACAGGCCATATAACAGTGCACAGTGATTTGATCAAAAGACTGAAAGCTGTATTAGTAATGAACATATACACAATAGAAAACAAATTAAATATTAAATGATTCCATAAATTAAATGATCATCTTCATAAAGAAAACAAAATGATATCACATGCTCTCTCAGCCAAAGTCCCACAAAAAACTCTTTAAATTCAAATACTCATGAAAAGAAAGACTTGCAAGGTGGCAGGTATCATTCTGATGATTGTGAAAATACTGTTTTACATGGCAACAGATTTGTACTTCATCTATACAAACTATCTGTAGGCCATTATATAACAGAGGTAACAAGTCTTTGTGATCTTATTGCCACACTCTACATACTTTATTTCCACATATATTCTTCATAAAGAACCCAGATACATGTACATAAGATTCTCACATACACTCCCCATACAGTTCCCAAATACATTCCCGATACAGTTCCCAAATACATTCCCCATACAGTTCCCAAATACATTCCCGATACAGTTCCCAAATACACTCCCGATACAGTTCCCAAATACATTCCCCATACAGTTCCCACATACATTCCCCATACACTTCCAACTTTCAGTCATCATACAGATTGCACATACATTGTACAGTTCCCAAATACATTCCCGATACATCTGACAGTTCCCACACACTATCCATAGTTCCCACATACATTCATCTGACAGTTCCTGCATACATTCCTCATACCATTCCCACATACATTCGTCATACAGTTCCCACATACATTCGTCATACAGTCCCCACATACGTTCCTCATAAAGTTCCCACATACATTCTCCATAGTTCCCACATACATTTGTCATACAGTTCCCACATACGTTCCTCATAAAGTTCAGACATACATTCTCCAAAGTTCCCACATACATTCGTCATACAGTTCTCACATACGTTCCTCATAAAGTTCCCACATACATTCGTCATACAGTTCCCACATACATTCGTCATACAGTCCCTACATACGTTCCTCATAAAGTTCCCACATACATTCGTCATACAGTTCCCACATACGTTCCTCATAAAGTTCCGACACACATTCTCCAAAGTTCCCACATACATTCATCATACAGTATCCTCATACATCCATCATACAATTCCCACACACATCCTACAATGTATATAAAATTCCCATACACTTCATATTAATTCCTCAAAAAATTTGTTTCCCACATATCTTTCCCATGGTTTCCACAGACATGCCACATCTAAATTTTGGGAAATGATGGAAAACACAAGAACACAGATCTAATAGCAAATGGTAGCAAGTTCTGAACAAATAGTTATCATAATCAGTGGTTTTACACAATGATAAAATAGTTCAAGAAGTAAATCAGACTGGTTTATAATTATCAACACAACGATTCATCTTGTACAATCTGTATACCTCAGCGAATATACGATCCCTTGGTTATTTGTCTGATGAATGCGATGGGATATAGTCACCCAAGAGTCACACACATATTCTCAAACAACTTGTAATAAATTCACAAATTTCTCACTATTTCAAATTGTTGGAGATAAGTTCATGGCAAGTAAACAGGAATGTTGAAGTTTATTAATTCCAAAAGTTAAAAAAAATTAAGAAGTTGTGTGAAGTTCTTTTTATAATTAAACTGGAGACAAGTCATTATGCATATAAATACATTATTTACATAACAAGTCATGTTCAGTAATAAACCCACTCATCTCTTTTGTTTTATCATAGAATTATCTATACTGTTTCTTTGTCCGGTAATAAGCCCAGTCCCTTACTTTGAGTTAGAGGTTATGTGTTGACCATTGGGCTTATTGCAAGACAGAAATAGCAAGTATTAAACAACCACCTCCCCAATGATTCTCTTGCCAAAAAAAAAATCAAATTAATAAGTCATCACATATTTAACAAAGGAATTAAAATTGATCTTGTAACGGCTGACAGTTCGGACGGTTAATCTCTGTCAGTGGGACTCTTCCAGTTTCATGGAATTCTCCATGTTGAGTAGCTATATACAAATGTCTATATACAACAACCTCTCTCACTGTCTTCTACAACACACAGTCATCAATCAGCCATGTTGTTTACACTTTTGACATATTTCTTGCATCTATGATCAACTAATCACCCTTCTTGTACTATTTACAATTCTTATGTACACATTTTAAATTAAAATAATTTAATTTTTTATTTCATTTTTTTCTTTAGAAAATTGTGATATATTTTGTATTTCTGAAAATAAAGCACCATTATTTACAACAAACAGACAAAACACTACTACAAAAACTGACAAACATTTTTCAACAACTATCACTTTGGTATGATATCTGAGATGTTATTGAATCAAAATAAACAAGTTACCATATTTATCAACCAATAAGCCCATGTCTGCTAATAAGCCCACCCCGAATTTATCGTAGTTTTAGTAGATGTCTGTATCATTGTCCTGTTATAAGCCCACCTTTGTACTTATGTCAGCATTGATTAGACAGTTTCTGGGCTCATTGAATGATAAATAAGGTATACACGGCCAAAATCAATGGAGATGGTTATATTGGAACAAACTGATTGCACATATTCTTGTGATTTTGAGACAATGCTTCAAAAGACCTATCCATCTATCATTAACCCCTACCGAAATTTTACACAGACGTTTTGTCCTTGATTAACCTGTATTGACAAGGTTAACAAATCTCATCTACACCTCAATGGCAGAATGTTATCATTTAATCTATTTTTATGTTTCAGAATAACTAACAAAATATACGAGGAGACTGAAGACCTATTACTGAAACAACCAATTTAGACTGAGTACTGTAAATCACTTATATTTCATGTCGCATTTATTTTGTATTAATCTGTTAATCTGAGTAAATTGTGAATTCAAATCCCTCAATATTATTTGTACGAAAATAACTCCGAATGGCATCCATTTTAACTCGGTTACCGATTTCAAAGTCTTGCAGAGTCCTTGTCCCTAATACCTCAACATACCAAATTTTAAAAACATTTCTAGATCATCATTCGTAAAAAATGTATTTGTGAATATGTCTAAAGGTAAGTCTGCAAAATTAAATATTCGCGAAATCTAAGTGATTTTCAGTAGTCTATTTTTACACTTGTCATGTTTATAGATTTATGCCTTGTTCAAATTTCTTAGAAATAGAGAAATGCAAAAAAAATTCTCAAATATAATTTACCATAAATTGTAAGTATTGTTTGTGATCAGTACATAAACAGGAAAACATCAACATACAAACATTCACATCACCAATCAAACAGCTGTCCAGACAATGGCAAGTGACATCATTTGATTGCACATCATGTCAATATCTGCAGTCATATTAAGCTATCTGGTACCTGTGTCTTGTCATAAAGACTATACAAAAACCTGTCTGTTGTCTAAAAGTTTATTTTGAATGAAAGGACATCTTCAACAATGTGTATGTACTAATATAAATGTTGATATTTTGAACATATCAAAAATATTATCCTAGACAATACACAAAATGTTCATATTTTGGGTATTTCATTAAATA
Source organism: Ylistrum balloti (assembly GCF_031769215.1). NCBI lineage: Eukaryota > Metazoa > Mollusca > Bivalvia > Pectinida > Pectinidae > Ylistrum > Ylistrum balloti. The sequence continues at coordinate 578,293 of NW_026782111.1, read as the reverse complement.
TTCATGTTTCTTACACCTCCTTAAATGTTGATATTTTGAATAGTTTGGAATAGACCACAAATCATGAAATTTTTAAACATATCACAAAATGTTGATATTTGCGACATATCACATATGTTGATATTTGCGGCATATAGTTGATGAAGTCAGACAGTTTCTTCGTCAGTAATCACTGGTATTTATATAAATTAATCCTGCTTCAGATCAAGTATTACAAGTAAACCTAGGACCTCAAAAATCAGAAATAAATTTACACAGGCACGTTATCTATGTAAGGGTATAGTTTTCTCGAGCACTACATAACCAAAACCGTATACTTTATATTTTTAATTTAGGGGATAAAAAAAAATCAGTTGACTGGTAGCAAATCACATGTAGGCCTGTATTGATAAAACTCATGCTCAAAGTCCGTATTGAAACTCAATATTTTGTATCCAAAATTCATTTTGCACTCAAAACCAAGAATATTTTTTTTCCAAAACTCAAAGTTCTGTACATAGAGAACTTGATAATTTGTGTTCAAACTCATGGTTCTGCACTAAAACATGATATTCTGTATTTAATTTCAACATTCTAATCTTAAAACTCAAAAGTCATATACTCAAAATTCATAGTCCAGTACTCAAATCCATTATTTTGTACTCAAAGTTCTTGGCTCTATGCACACCTTATATCATAACTGTACAAATTTGTAGCCAAGTACAAATACGATCAATCATTACATGAATTAGATTCAGAACAGCAAAGTGACGAGAAAAAAACACTTGAGAAAAATTAAGTTTTCAGCTCTGTTTTAAAACTACAGGCCTGTTTCTTTCACACTCAACATATATTCACATTTTCAAGTAAAAAACCTCCAGATCAAGAACTAACACATTGATTCGATAATTTCCTATCATACACATGTGTCTGAATGTGTCTGGAAGGAATGTTTCTTAAATCTGTTTTTGTCTCCCTTGCCGCTGTGTTCAACACTCTGTTTTCGATGATGACCTGCAAATTTAAAGGATAATAATAGTGAAAATAACAAACAGGCAACTCTGATCAGGTCCCCAATAATTCAAATTACTGTTGAACATGTTTGATAAAATCAAGAAAATAGAAAAAAAAAAACAACAATACTAAGGTACTGCTTATGATGAAAGTACATCACAGTTAATTACACTTAAATAGTGCTTGAATTTTAGGTTGAAACAGTTAGACATGCTGAGCTTGTGACAAAAAAGCCAAGTACAGATCAGGATTGAGGCTTGACTGCTGAATCTTTGCAGGAGTGAGCAATATCTGTCCCATACTAACTGGCAATATACTGTTAAGTTTCAAAATTACCTCATGCCTAAATGCTGAGGTACATATTTCAAGAAAAGTTATTATATACAATACAAGGTAAATTCTTACTCCAGGTAGCAAATCAAGACACTGCCTTATAAGCTTAAACATTTCCAACAGATGTGTTTATTTATTGTTAAATTTTTCTGTGCTGCATGTACCATTTCAAGTTTAGGTACAAGTGGTCTGTGTTCTGTTTATATGGTATGGGGAAATAACTGGAAAGTTTGGTCTTACCCAGTGTGACCAGCGCACTAGCAATAGCTACCCCAGAACTCCCGCTAGGGGTCCAGTCCTCATCACCAGTAGGGAGTTGGACTATAAGAGTGAGCACTGCTGCCTTCTGGGTAATTAAAGGCTCCAGTGCCACCTGACTAGGTTTATTATTTATCTGAGGAGAAGATAAACACACGTAAATGGCGATCATTAAAATTAGGCCAAGTAAGTCAAATATGAATTACAATCCATGAAGTAAAACTGATAATATTCGTTTTTTATTTATCAAACACGAAATTTGAAGTCATGAAGTTCATAATACTTAAACCTTTCATTTAATGTATTAAAACATTGCAAAAATTCAACTTTTACTGTGTTTTATCGTCTTTACGGCCGTCAACATTTTATTAATACTGTGGAATATCCTACCTTTTTACGCTTTCTCAGCTCCAAATTAAGATCTTTCTTTTCTGCAATGTAATTATCAACTTTTCGTTCGATCTCCAAGGTAACTGAAGAAAATGGTCTACTGGCCATTTCCTCCATCTCGACAATCATCCGCTGTAAAATCAAAACATCACCATCATAAAATGTATCGACTTCTAAGTAACAAACTGGATCAACTCTACATACATTCATTGAAATTTTCTTCTCAGCCACTTACAACAATATAACAATCTGTCTGGAGAGTTTTACACAAATATGTGTGTACAGTAAATGTATCAACTTCTTAGTAACAAACTGGATCAACTCTACATACATTCATTGAAATTTTCTTCTCAGCCACTTACAACAATATAACAATCTGTCTGGAGAGTTTTACACAAATATGTGTGTACAGTAAATGTATCAACTTCTTAGTAGCAAACTGGATCAACTCTACATACATTCATTGAAATTTTCTTCTCAGCCACTTACAACAATATAACAATCTGTCTGGAGAGTTTTACACAAATATGTGTGTACAGTAAATGTATCAACTTCTAAGTAACAAACTGGATCAACTCTACATACATTCATTGAAATTTTCTTCTCAGCCACTTACAACAACATAACAATCTGTCTGGAGAGTTTTACACAAATATGTGTGTACAGTAAATGTTAGTTTTCAGGTGTAATATTTTTGGCATTTTTAGACGATGGAATTCATCTGCAAAAATTCTTTGAAAATGAAATTCTTGATAAAAAACGTGAACCCCACATCCCTTTTGTGTGAAACTTTTGGATAAAAAGTGGAAAAATTTGACCTATTAAAAAAAGCAATCATTACAGTATTTGAATTTATTCATTACAGAAGTTTTTTATCAGATGTAAAGTTTCTATCTAGAAATGGCGAGAGCAAAGTATGAATCGAAAAGGGTGGTGAAGTAACTATCATCCTAGCCACTGATTATCTACAATAACATATAGTAGATAATATTTGTAGGGATTTTATTTTGCTATATTCAAAGTTAATAAAGATATTGCAAAATTGATTATCCACCAAACATTTCTACAGTGAATGAAAAATTAAAAAACTAGAAAATGTCTGTAAGACATGAATATGCCCCCCCCCCCCCCCCCCCCCCCCCCGATGTGAAATAATAGCGAAAGGTCCGAATGAAGTTGTTAGGTAGTATATACTGATTTGGGACGCGACGCTACCGGACGGGACGGAACGGGACGGAACGGGACGCGACGGGACAGGACGGGACAGGACGGGACAGACGGACATGGGCAACACTATATGACCCCGGCCATAAATGGCGGGGGCATAAAAATCTGTTATGCATGTATACCAGTTCGCATACTTACAAAAAATTTAACATGTGTAAACTAGATAAAACCAAGAAAACCATGAAATATTAGCACTGTCAGATAATTACCTGTCTGCGTCTGTAGTTGTCATATTTGTGTTTGATCTTATACAGTACTGCTGCTATGATGAGCAGAGACAGGAAACAACTGAAATAAAAAAAGTATAACACTGGTTAGCCATAGATGTAGGAAGAGATATACATAATGGATCAGATTTTTCTAGCAACTGTAAGATAACAAATTTTTGTGGGCATTTTATTTTCAATGATTTTGAGGGCAATTTTCATCCACAATCTGATAAGTCCATGAAAAGATTAAGAATTAAATTTGATAGAAATGTTACCTTTAGTGTTAGTGATTTTGTGAGCACTATTTATTTGCGAAATCAAAAAGTCAACCCGAGCCCAAAATTTGAATCCCACAAAAACACCTGACTTTACATGTACAGCACCTATTTTTTAAACATGTTCAATTCTTCTATTGATGAAAAGTTTATTGATCATGTGCAGTACATTTTATAATCTTATACTCAATTACATGAGCATAAGATTTCTATTCACAAAGTTATGAAATTTATGAGAATATGTTAAGTGGAAAACGCTGGCCTCATTTAAAACATGCACATTTGACAAGAAAGAGTTTACTATGGAGAAAACTTTCTGACATCATTTTATGCTTTTCCTTCGCTTGTTTTTTTAGATTTATGATATTAACACATAACAGGATGGAATACTCATAACATTGAAAAATGACATAGACTTTGCGTAAACTAATTACAGAGAAACACAAATGCATAAGCACATTTATCTACAGATGGGACATACCTCCAGATCATAACAATTTATCAAATGTTAGCTAAATTATGTTTTAACTACATAAACTTAGTATCTACTATGAGAAAGACAGCATATGGAAAGAGGAAGAAAGTAAATTAGACATACTAAAGTAAAGATAAGAGACAGCTATGTAATCTGGATACACTTTCAGAATATAATTATGCTTTCAAAAATGAAACAAATTTGGCAACTGACTACAGCAAAATAACTATTTTATTCAGAAAAAAAATTCTCAGAGGAAATTTTAACAGTGATAGAGCATTTTATGAAACATGATTTTTTTCTAAAAGGAAATTCTAATGATTATTTTATGAATTCAAAAAATGAAATTTAAAGTGACAATTAAAACAATTATCCTGTAAATTTAAAGCAACTATTTATTCTCGAAGAAGAAATTTTCTTCAAGATGGTATTCTTAAGATTTCATTTTGAAAATCTAATAATTTTTCCTTATGAATCTAACATTATGGAAACATGAAATTTACACACTTGATCAAATATATCCTTGTTTCATATGATAATAAATTTGCAACAAAATTAATTTCAGTGTTTAAATACAGTTGGAACACATTCATTATTTCAAAATGCATATATGAAATTACTTGAATATATATATATCTACAAAACTGATAGATACCAACCTAGAAAAAAGGGTAAAAAACATAACCAGATTCAGAGACATGGATCTGACAAATGAAATCTGAAAGAAGAACCAATGTGTCATGCATTCTGATTATCAAAGAAAAACAAACCAAAACACCTGTATTCCAATTTGACGTCACTGGAACTCCATGCATGCTGGTGACATTTTTTTTAGATGGATCAATATAGATGATTTTTCCTGCCATTTTTGGGGTCAGTTACTTTGCATTACAAATCCTACTAAACTGATCAAGATATGTTAATTAAGAAAAGAGTTATTTTTTATGTACATTGTCTGCACACGCCCACTATACCCCCGGGTACAGTGACTAGTGCACAACTGTGTAAGAGGAATGCACTTTTTTGCATGGTTAGGTAAAAACGGTTGGCTAATATTACAGATTGAAAATTAAATGGAACTTATGACTGTATCAAAAAATTGATCTGTGATTATCACCAAAGTCATTTTTAATTTGACAGTTTTTTGAAATATCACTGGACCCTGCATTACCTAGTCTTTCGATTGTATACTTTCACACCCCACAAAGTGGTGAATGGTGTGCCTCTGGCTACAAAAATTACCTATATACTGGTATATAGTGTTAGGGCCAGGGATTTTAGATGATTCTTTACAGAGACAAAAAGAGATGTCCATTTAATGTTTACCTATATCTATAATGAGTGTCTGTACACTAACCCTTGTCACTTGTGGCGCTTTGTAAATAAAACACTTTAAATTCTGACTGTGTATAACTGTTCAGTCTGTAGCTGATAGATCTACATGAGTGCAACCTATAGATTTATGGCTTAATTAGGAAATAACTTACTTTTACTCATATGTATTTAGAAAACATCTATAAGGCATTTCTAAATTTACAACAACCATGATAGAATCGTTCATCTGTACGATAGAACTGTGACATGAGGTAGCTGACTTCATCCAGTTTTCCTATCGTGCACACATCTTGCAGACATCATGCACACATTGTACAACTTTGTGCGATCACACAACTGCACAAGCACCAAAATCTATCCCATACATGCATCAACACAGAGGAATAAAATTACTAACCAATCACCCAGAACACAGACCATTCTGAGCCATGTCAAAATGTCTACAGTAAAATTGGTATCTCTTGATCAACACATGCTGTATTAGGGTAGAATGTTAATTGTTTCTAAAGACAATGTTATTGAGGTACACAAGACACACTTCAATAACATTTACATGGGTCAAAGGTCAAAGGTTAAAAGGTAGGACTTTCACAGCATGCATGGATGATTTCCAAATAACCTCAAATATTAGCTAAGTACATCTATACATGGCTCACCGAAACTGAGGTAAAATCAGCTTTCTGGGTTTTATGTTAAAAAATTTCACCAATAAATTCGTCAAAATAATTTGATTCAAAATTCATACTAAGTAAAAAGATAGAAGTATTAATGGTATCAATTTTTTTTTCTAAAAACCAAAATTGTATTTTGGATTGTGATTTGTTTTATCCAGCATATCTGGGAGCCAGGTATGATTAGTTTTGACAAAATACACTAACTATAAAGTTACAACACATTCAACAAACCTACCTGAAAAAAGTCACAAAAAAGTGTAATAAATCTATTTTTGGGAACTGGGAAAAGGAGATCTGAAGAAAAAGAGACAATCAATAATAAAAGGTACATCTTATTATAGGACAGAGAAAATAACTCCTGTGATAGGCCAAGATGTCTCCAAAAGGTTTTGACAAAATGCAATATTAATCTGAAATTTGTGAATCCTGCACAAATCTAAACTCAAAATAGTAACAGTGCATTTTCATGATATGAGTTTATCCTTGCAAATTGACAACCTTGACTAAAAATAAACTTATTTTCACTTGCAAAATTATCTCTACTTATGATATGAAGAACTTAAATGCTGTGTCAAATAACAAATTAGTTATCCACTTTTCAAAGGTTAATATAAGGATTTGTCGATATTCCAAAGGTGATACTCTCCATAACGGCTTCGGGGAATATCATCTTTCTCAGGTTAACAAATCCTCATATTAACCTCAAAAAGTCAATCATTGTATAACATCATTACAGCACATGTTAATTCTCTATAGGGACACTTTGCTGCAGTTTAACTGTAGGTCCTTTCACGTTTTAAACAAAATGAAAAAATAGAGAGAGATTATAGTATTCTTATATCTTACAGCCAGACCATATCAATAATGAAATAACAAATGATATTTTCCAAATATGTTTGGAAAATGGGATAAATGCACTGCCTCTGTTGTACATACCTGTAACCAGAAGGGTGTTTGAAAGTTGTACACATAAACCAGGAAGGTTGTATTCTCTGAGGAACCAAACGAATAATCCTGATGCTCAAACTTGTCTCGGAAATAATTACATGAGTAACTCTCAACGAAGACCACCTCGTTTTTACTTCCTGTATGCAAAAATAATAAAAAATCCTAAATTCTACAGCATATACACATGTACTTGTACTAAAATTATCTGATATATGAAAATACGAAATTTATTTAATCACGGGGCTGCTACACCTCCCTGTCTAGATGTTGCCTTTTCTTTCGATCATTTTCGATTTTCCTTAATCACCTTTGCATCACTGAAGGATTAAACAGCTGTATGATGCAGTTTAATTCATTGTTTGGCTCTACTGTATCTAGCTCTGAATTTGTATTAAAAGCTGCAATTCACTTGTGTATCTTTCGTACAATCTCCTGAATTCTTTGATAATAGTTAACACACTTTTTCACCAAAATTTGATTTTCACTTTTACTTTAATGACTTGAAAATGTTAATAAAAAAATTTCATGAATTTGGAATTTTGTTCTCTGGAAAAAATGGTATGAATTATTTTCAATCTAATTACCTTTTCATCAATTAAAGTTTTATGCAAAATTTTTTAAATCAGCAAGTCAATTATAAAATTTTCAATCTAATTACCTTTTCATCAATTAAAGTTTTATGCAAAATTTTTAAATCAGCAGGTCAATTATAAAAGCACATCTCCGGATTTGTAATCACGGAAAAATAGAAGTGATTCCAACTTACGAGTTCGGACAGAAATATTTAGGAAAGCCTTGTCATCAGAGCAGTTCACTTTAAAATCCACATCTCTGTCACTCTGTAAGTAAAGAATGACAAAATAACAAAATAAAAACAAAACCAAAACATACTCCTAAGTATAGCCGCAAAGCCGCAAATATGAAATTAAACACTCCACACAAGTCACAATGTGCGTAGAAGTTGAAAGTAAAATACTTACAAGTCATAAAGCACTGTTGTATGCCTGACTAAATATATCCTCTATACATCACAATATATCTGTTTCTTTTATCATTTTTAAACAGTAACCTTAATTTTGTCCTTGGATACTTAAGTTCACCTCCCTTGCTCTATTTACAGGAAAATTTACTTTGACTTTGAACTCTGAAAATTCAATTTATTACTTTGTTGTTTTTTCAGAAGCCCTGGGAGGCATGTATCTCCTTGAAAATTAAACCTTGTGTTTAGTTAAACATTCATGAAACTAAGACTTTGTTCTTTACAGAACGAAAAAAACAAGCACAATACCATTTTACTTCTATAACAGATACTGTAAATGTTTCATTTTTCATAGTTTTTATTTTTGTTGAACTCATAGTTACTCTAAATCCACAAATTTCTATGTCTAGGAAATGACCGAAATAATATGAATTACGGCAAAGCCATTTACAACAAGCATAGTATTATCACTGATGTATTTCATTGAGGTAAAGAAACATGATTAATCATTTAGAGACAATATTCATTTAACCTAATAGAACTCTTCCTTATCTGAATAACTTTATCTCGTTCAGCCATACTCTTGTTGTCTGCACACATGATGAAGCGTTTTTGTGAGAGAGACTATTTGTCGCTATGTCTGCCATGTTGCTATGTTATTGGCGCAAAGCACTACTGGGAATTCCACTTGCATGTCATAACTTTATGACTGAACGTACGTCTTCAAATTTTGCAAACTTTGCAAGCATTCAAGCAAGGCTTACTATAAAAATCGACATGGATGATAGTTCTTCTGGATTTTGAACAAGATCAACCCATGACATGAAGCATTAACAAAAATCCAGTTTTGTAAAACCAAGAAACATGAACCCATTGAAAAGATTTGATTTTACAGTCTACAGATATGATGGATTTGTACTTACAGAAGATGGAATGTTCATGAAGTTTATCTGGGTGTAGTACTTGTCATCTCGTTTGGACAAATTGAAGGTAAACTGGTAATCTGTCACCAGGTCATCTGTTGGAAAACGGTCAAATCAGAATAACAGGTGACAAGTTGAAAGAGATACAGAATACAATAAAATCAATTACAAACATAAAACTCAGTGTAATTAAAAATCTTGCCTGTTAATTAAGTCCAACGTTCATATTCAAAACAATAGTATGAAGAATTATTAACCTATAGTCTAAAATGATTTCTCTTTGATCTGTTAATCTATTAAGATGTCAATATAATGATTACCAGGAGTATTTATTGTAAAAATAGTGACATATTACCCTGAGTACTAGAGGTAGCTGTAAGGTATGTGTTATATTTTATACTCACAGTAACAGGTGCCACCATTTCTGGGGTCTCCATAGTACTTGTGTGGTACATCACATCTAAAAGTATGATTTCATTATATAAATACAATGGGTTTTATCCTTGCGTTTGGTACAAAGTTGTGTGAGAATGATTGTAAATACTTTTCATACCTATCATCGACCACACCCCTTGTCCTACTGAAACACATCTCCAAACAGTTCTGTGTGACTGACTGTACTTACCACACCCCTTGTCCTACTGAAACACATCTCCAAACAGTTCTGTGTGACTGACTGTACTTACTTTTCATACCTATCCCCGACCACATCCCTTGTCCTATTGAAACACATCTCCACACAGTTCTGTGTGACTGACTGTACTTACTTTTCACACCGATCACCGACCACACCCCTTGTCCTACTGAAACACATCTCCAAACAGTTCTGTGTGACTGACTGTACTTACTTTTCACACCTATCACCGACCACACCCCTTGTCCTACTGAAACACATCTCCACACAGTTCTGTGTGACTGACCACATCTCCACACAGTTCTGTGTGACTGACTGTACTTACTTTTCACACCTATCCCTGACCACACCCCTTGTCCTACTGAAACACATCTCCACACAGTTCTGTGTGACTGACTGTTCTTACTTTCATACCTATCCCCGACCACACCCCTTGTCCTACTGAAACACATCTCCACACAGTTCTGTGTGACTGACTGTACTTACTTTTCACACCTATCTCCGACCACACCCCTAGTTCGACAGAAACAAACTCCAGTCTTATTATCACAGGTGTTGGCTTGTCCGTTACATTCACACACTGCAGAATAAAACACAGTATATCATGCATGAATATGATATTGTATTAATCCTACAATAAGACAAGCAACCCAAGGTAAAATCTGTGACAAGATATTTGTTGCCATTTTTACTTGATGTTGTGGGCTTATTTCCTGGCCTGGGCTTATTGATGAAAACAATACAATACAAACCCTTTGTGTAGTAAAGAGCAGGAAATGTATAATGCTCACCAAAAGAAGAATTTGTGACAGTAAATTAAAGTAAAGAATCATCAGTAAAGGTTGTTATCAAAGGTTCTGTGCTGATTTCTATGGTCAAATTTCTGATCTGTTTGGAAATACAATCCCCATCCAAGTGATAATGAGGATTGAAAATCACAAATTTCATCAAAGTGACCCATTACTTTTCACATCCATTTTTCAGGAAGTAATCTGTTTGCTTGCTAGGTTTATCTCCCTGTGAACAGCCCTTGGAGGCATAATCTCTTTCTAGAACCTGGTGACTACATCACTGAACAACATACAGGAGGCCCTTTGCATGCCATCAAGAGCAATTACAAATGGATGTCTTGCCTAAGGACATAACTATGTCACACAGGTGTGTTCTTAGCTTCCTGACAAACACTAACTACCCAAAGTTATCATCTACACAAAAATTTCAACAAAGTTATCTAATTCACGGGCATTGGGCACTGAATAAGGTACACTTGATATCTTCTTAGTATGAACAATGTATACACCAAATTTCATTATACTTGTTTAAATACAAGTTATGCTCTGAACACAATATCTTAAGAAGGGCAATAACTCTGTAATTAATAAGTTGTATGCCATAAATTTAGTACACTGCACAACCTCTTAGTATGACCAATGTGTACACAGAGTTTCCTTCTTAAACGGAGTAATTACAAAATCAATTGATAGGTTTGTCCTTTTTTTATATATGAACACATCCAGCCCAACAGACTTAATGGACAGATCAATCTCTGAATAAAGTTTGACCTACCTGAACATTTGCCACCATTTGTTGGGTCTCCATAATAACCGTCCACACATGATTCACAATGTTCACCTGGTAAAATAATGAAATGTACTACAAGCCATGTCAGGTGAGATCTGAGTGTGATCTTTGATAAAATATTTGTATTAAATGTTATCATGAGGATATGCTCTCCATTTTATTTCCTTTGAAAATGTACTGAACATTGGGCAATAGATTGGTTTTAAAAATAAATTATTTCCCATCTCAGAAGAACGTCTCCTGGGAGAAGATTTTAAAAAAATATTTTGCAGACATTTATTACAATATCTGCCAACTTTTTATTAAGTAAAGAGCATGACAAGGGCGACAGCTTGATCCTTACCAGTGGAAAGCATTACAAGGGAGATAACTGAAGCAATACAAGGGAGATAACTAACTGATACTGACCTGTGGTCATCCCATGACAGCTCTCACAGGCTCCAGTATCATTGTTGCACGTACTGTGACCATTACACTGGCAAGCTTCAAAGTATTTACAGCAAATAAATTAATACCCCTCAAAGAAATCTACCATTCAGTAATTTTCTTGGGTTTTTTAAATTTTCATGTGTATTTTTAATCCATAAATCCTATGTTCACCAAATTGACAAAATCAGATAACAAAATTGATATGATATTTAGTACTAGTGAATGTCTTCAGAAAGATTTACTTACAAAATCTTTTTTTTTCTTTTTGTCAAATAACAAAATTAAATCCCAATGAAAATTATGACATTATAGTAATTTCATAAAAAGAAATTAACATTTATGGGCAAATATTGTTCGATGATAACTTACAATACATACACCTTTTTTCACACTATATAACACATAATGACAGAATTTCTAAATGTTTAAAATAGAAATGGAATAGAATTTACAGAAAAGCGACTGCAATGAAGAAACATTTTCATACCTGGACACTGGGTGAAGAACCAACGGTCGTCAGGACACTGGGTGTTGTTGGCCTTTAAGGGGTCATGTCCAGGCCCCACAGCCCCACCCTCTAAACACTTTCCAATACCTGTATTACTTGGATCATTACACCAACCACACATTGGGTTAGACTGACACCTCTCACAGGTCAGCAGGTCTGAACAGCGTGTGGCTGAAATATTCAGGAATTGATTATTAGGATCAAAGTACTAGCATGTGGCTAAAGCATTGAGGTACTGTATAACAGGAAATTTTCATCATGGTTAATATTTCGCCCTTTCTGTTTATGAACAGGGAGGCCAATTCATCATGGGGGGTGATTTTTGTTACATATATATAACCCTTTCATAAATTCCTTACAGGGCAAAATGAACAGGAGACAAAATTGTGAATTTGTGAATAAGGTTGGAAATAACCCAGGATGAAATATCCCGATTTACAGTGTTTACTCTTACCAAAAGTACATAGACCTACCTGCACATCTGTTTTCACTCGTGGTCCATTCCATGCACTGTCCGTAAATGAATGAGGCCACGTAAGAATTGGTCTCCACACAGCGTCGCTTGTTGGCACACCACATACAGCTTTGGCGAGTACAGTTTTCGCAGTCAGTGTTGATATAACAGGGCTGAGCACAGGCTGTCTCACTGTTGTAGTCACTGTCCTTGGGCGTTTCTGAAGGTCAAATCACACTGTATAAACGCATGTCAACAGGCTAGCGCTACATCATAAACAGATGTATATTCATTACTGCATGTAGTGATCAATAAGCCCTGAAGGCTAAAACCTCTCAATTCAAAGGCAGCTTGGGGTAGGATTATTAGAGGCCAATAAATCAGAAATGTTGAAAATCAGATATGGGTTGGCTTATTAACAGACATGGACTTATTGCTGGATAAATGCAACTCCTCCAAACAGCCCCTGTAGTCTTAATCTAGTGAACATCGACAGATATGGGTGGGCTTATTACCAGACATAGACTTATCACTGGATAAATGCAAGTCCTCCAAACAGCCCCTGTAGTTTTAGTCTAATGAATATCAACAGATATGGGTGGGCTTGTTACCGGACATATACTTATTGCTGGATAAATATAGTAATCATCTGCATACCTAAGCCTTCGCTGAAGAATATTTTTACTCTTCTTTGAAATAAAGATTCCAATGACAAAACAAGAGTTCCTAAAGGGATCTTGGCACCTACTACTGTTCAATATTTATTTTGTGTTGAAAGATCTTTTCCCTTCTCTTCTTTCCTTTGATCTAGCTGCAATATACACGGGTATCATATGGAATTTGAACATTCCTCTACCAAATAGTGATAATAATCTTTATTTGTCAAACACAAAATGGTTGCTTGTTGGCCATTCTGTTTTTCTGATCAGTTACAAAATAAGAAAAGATAAAATCTATTGTAAACATTTCTGGACTCAGGGAAACGTATCAATAAAATCTGAGGAAGATTCATCCTATCCGTCCTAAGAAATAGCGACAAAAGATTTTTATAGTCACAATCCAAGATGGCAGCCTTCCAGTCGTTTTGTTTTTCTAATAAGTCCTAAAATAAAAAGCAATGAACTAATGAAATTGGGAAAGATCCATCAAGCAATTGTGAAAACAATAAACTATAAAAAATCCAAGATGGCCAGCTGTCAACCATTTTGTCTTTCAGATCAGTCCAAAAATGAGATAATGCATATCTAAAGGCCAAAGGGTCCCTACATATGAAATCTGAAAATAATCCATCCAGTACTTCTAAAGAAATAGCAATAGGAAGGATTGTTTAAGGACAGACAGACAGATGATGGACCACAAATGAACGAGTGAATTGAACCAGCCTACCATCTGATGATGGTGAACTGATTCAATTTTTGAAACGAATTGATACTACAGTGCTTGAAAAAAAATAAATATTGATGGTCGATGTTGAGAGTCAACATTAAGGGTCAATATTGAGAGTCAACATTAAGGGTCAATATTGAGGGTCGATATTGAGGGTCGATGAGCAACACTGTATGCCACCCTTAAAATGGCAGGGACATGAAAGACAACATGTGATTTTCATATATTTTTTTATCAAAAGCATAAACTGATTGCAGTGATAATACTGTGCTGTGATTACCTGAATCCATAAAAGCCATCGGTTGGTTTGGCGCACACTTTTTGTTCTTTCGGTTCCACTTGCAATGGTCAACGAGAGCACAGGCAAAGCAGTTGTGTATGGTATCACACTTCTTACTGTATTTAGATGGACACTGTGCTACATCGCTCACAAGGGACTGTCAATATAGAGACAAGGTGTAATTTAACATATCAGCCACCTCGGGCAGCTAGTCAAGCAACTATTGTAGGTAACGACACAAGGCTATGTCCACTTAAACAGTCTCAGCCTGTCAAAATGTTTTACATATGTAAAGTCTGTTGTTTACAAATCTGAGCCAAAAAGGTTTGAAATATGCATAAAAGTTTGGTGGTGAAAACTGAAACTCCAAAGAATTTTGAACTTGCATATTTCAGCAAACCTAAATATTGTTAGCTGGTGAGATCAGTAAGTTATCCAAAAAAGACTGTAAGTTACAAGAATACATTCATGTGACATATCAACACATCACTTGTGACATGTCAATTCATTCATGTGACATATCAACACATTCCTAGTGACATGTCAATTCATTTATGTGACATATCAACACATCCCTAGTGACATGTCAATTCATTCATGTGACATATTGACACATCTCTAGAGACATGTCAATTCATTCATGTCACATATCAACATATCACTAGTGACATGTCAATTCATTCATGTGACATATTGATACATCCCTAGTGACACGTCAATTCATTCATGTTACATATCAACACATCACTAGTGACATATCAATTCATTCATGTGACATATTGATACATCCCTAGTGACATGTCAATTCATTCATGTGACATATCAACACATCCCAAGTGACATGTCTACAAATCCCTAGTGACATATCAAAACATCCCCAGTGCCATGTCAATTTATTCATGTGACATATCAACACATCCCTAGTGACATGTCAATTCATTCATGTGGCATATCAACACATCCCTAGTGACATGTCAATTCATTCGTGTTACATATCAACACATCCCTAGTGACATGTCAATTCATTCACATGACATACCAACACATTCCTAGTGACATGTCAATTCATTCATGTGACATATTGATACATCCCTAGTGACACGTCAATTCATTCATGTTACATATCAACACATCACTAGTGACATATCAATTCATTCATGTGACATATTGATACATCCCTAGTGACATGTCAATTCATTCATGTGACATATCAACACATCCCAAGTGACATGTCTACAAATCCCTAGTGACATATCAAAACATCCCCAGTGCCATGTCAATTTATTCATGTGACATATCAACACATCCCTAGTGACATGTCAATTCATTCATGTGGCATATCAACACATCCCTAGTGACATGTCAATTCATTCGTGTTACATATCAACACATCCCTAGTGACATGTCAATTCATTCACATGACATACCAACACATTCCTAGTGACATGTCAATTCATTCATGTGACATATTGATACATCCCTAGTGACACGTCAATTCATTCATGTTACATATCAACACATCACTAGTGACATATCAATTCATTCATGTGACATATTGATACATCCCTAGTGACATGTCAATTCATTCATGTGACATATCAACACATCCCAAGTGACATGTCTACACATCCCTAGTGACATATCAAAACATCCCCAGTGCCATGTCAATTTATTCATGTGACATATCAACACATCCCTAGTGACATGTCAATTCATTCATGTGGCATATCAACACATCCCTAGTGACATGTCAATTCATTCGTGTTACATATCAACACATCCCTAGTGACATGTCAATTCATTCATGTGACATACCAACACATTCCTAGTGACATGTCAATTCATTCATGTGACATATCAACACTTCCCTAGTGACATGTCAAATCATTCATATGACATACTGACACATCCCTAGTGACATGTCAAATCATACATGTCACATATCAACACATTCCCAGTGACATGTCAATTCATTCATGTGACATATAAACACATCCCCAGTGACATATCAACATATCCCTTGTGACATATCTACACATCCCTAGTGACATATCAACACAGCCCAAGTGACATGTCAATTCATTCATGTGACATATCAACACATCCCAAGTGACATGTCTACACATCCCTAATGACATATCAAAACATCCCCAGTGCCATGTCAATTCAATTATGTGACATATCAACACTTCCCTAGTGACATGTCAATTCATTCATGTGACATATCAACACATCCCTAGTGACATGTCAATTTATTCATGTGACATATAAACACATCCCCAGTGAGATATCAACATATCCCTTGTGACATATCTACACATCCCTAGTGACATATCAACACAGCCCAAGTGACATGTCAATTCATTAATGTGACATATCTACACATCCCTAGTGACATATCAACACAGCCCAAGTGACATGTCAATTCATTCATGTGACATATCAACACATTCCTAGTGACATGTCAATTCATTCATGTGACATATCAACACATCCCTAGTGACATATCAACACATCCCCAGTGACATGTCAACACATCCCCAGTGACATATCAAAACATCCTCAGTGACATATCAAATCTTCCCTAGTGACATGTCTACACATCTCTAGTGACATATCAACACATCCCAAGTGACATGTCTACACATCCCCAGTGACATATCAACACATCCCAAGTGATATGTCTACACATCCCTAGATACATATCAACACATCCCTAGTGACATATCAACACATCCCCAGTGACATATCAACACATCTCCAGTGACATGTCTACACATCCCTAGATACTTATCAACACATCCCTAGTGACATATCAACACATCCCCAGTGACATGTCTATACATCCCTAGTGACATATCAACACATCCCCAGTGACATATCAACACATCCCAAATCCCAAGTGACATATCAACACATCCCCAGTGACATGTCTACACATCCCTTGCGACATATCAACATATCCCCAGTGATATTTCTACACATGTCAATAATGTCAAAATACTCCAGTCATCACATCTGTGTGATATCACTTTCAAAGATATCTGCTAATTTCCATGTCTTATTTGTACTATGATATTCTAGTACACAAGGTTTGATGACATGCTACACAAGAAACAACTCCTAATCATTTATGTGTCAGCAGCTGTATCCCATATGTGTCACCATATCATTAAGATTCTGCAAATTTCTTTAATATCTGTTGCAAGTGTCAGCTGACTACAGCTTGATACTTGTATAAAGTATGATCGGTATGGAGTACAGAACTTTAACATATGTTTTGTCAAAGATCAGCTTTGTCAAATTCTTGAAACCTTGATTGAATATTGCAAAGAAATAAAATTTGCGAAAAATGGCACATCATATATTTTAAGGATTTTCAGGAAAATCACAAATACCAAAAATAGCCTGATATACAGGTATATACAAATATTGGCTACATAGTAACAGAAAGCCATAACATTGGAGGTTTTATCAAAGGTGTACTGGACTGTATTACCAGAGGCAATCACTCACCAGTCTATCTTTCACTGAACATGCAGCAGTACAGTTATTATTGCACCACTGACAGTTGAATGCACTTGACAGACATGATGGACAGGATGTGAATTTGGGGCAAATATGGTCCTTTCCTGAAAAAATAAGAAAAAAACTGTCTAAATATAAAATTTTTTTTCATTATCTTACAAAGAAATAGAAAAAGCCAATGTTAAAAATGTTCAGCGTAATATTGATTAAAATCTGGACAATCCTGAAACAGATACACGTCTATTTCACAGGGAAGTCATCACAGTAAATTCTGATTCATTTTCATAAATATATGAGTTTAGAAGTAAATAGATGGTGTTTTATGGTATCATCTACAATATTTTAAAAACTTTCAGATTTTCAAGGACAATACAGAGAAAAATCCCTAAATATCACCCAACCATAGAGCTTTAAAATGCAATTGCATAATAATAATTACAACATTTTAAGCAGAAAATTCTGTGATATGATGTCTGTCACATTGTGTGTATATCTTTATTCAGACCAAAATGTCAGAGATCTGAGGATCACATGGACAAAACATGGTTGACTTGCATATATTGAATACTGTATTGATGGTAATTTTCACAGGTCAAAATTTTCCCAATTTGCAAATGAAAGTCAAATTAGATAATAACGAATGGAAATCTCACGACCTGGATGTTAAAGAACAGATCTTATTCAAGTGTCTCATTATTTCATAGATTAAATTTTTGTGCCCATATTTAGGTACAGCAAAATAGCAAAAATATCAACCCCGCTAAAATGACTGATATTACGATAGTTACCCTTATCGCTGTCACACATCTCTGAAGAATTGCTAAGCCCGTCCAGGACGGCATCCGGCTTGGAACTGCAGTATGAGTTGCTGACCCAAACACACTGGGTCCCTTGTTTACCTCCAAGGCAGGCCTCTTCAGTCTCGTAGAATGAGCAGTTACCTGGAAAGATTGTCAATATGTTATAAAAGATACAAAACACAAACAGGACAAAGATTTTTTCTAGATAACACAGGTTCTATTAATAAAAGTGATGAGGGCACTTACAGATGCTGTTCGTGATGTGTCAAAATAAAAGAATAAAGTAAAAACAGGGTATAATTTTATGAAGCATAAAAATGATTAATCTTACAAATGGAAATTACCAGGGGAAATGATATTTTCAATATATGGCATGTGTCATCATGACTCATGACAATGTAAAGTTTGAACTATGACCAAATTTGGGAGGTCTTGGCCATTAATTAACCTATAAAGCATTTGCTAGTCTAAGGTAGGTATATCTAAGTGAACATATGGAATTAAAATGCTGAAACATTTCTAAAATCTTGAAATCATTACTTTTTTCCTGTTTGATAAAATATGCATTTAAAAATAATGCTACTATACAAATGTTTAACAATGAGACAGGCAGTAGGTTCTATATGAGACGTTTCTTTTGATCACTCCCATATTTTACTTCCTGTATTTGATCACTCCCATATTTTACTTCCTGTATTTGATCACTCCCACATTTTACTTCCTGTATTTGATCACTCCCATATTTTACTTCCTGTATTTGATCACTCTCACATTTTACTTCCTGTATTTGATCACTCTCACATTTTACTTCCTGTATTTGATCACTCCCACATTTCACTTCCTGTATTTGATCATTCCCACATTTGACTTCCTGTATTTGATCACGCCCACATTTGACTTCCTGTATTTGATCACTCCCACATTTGACTTCCTGTATTTGATCACTCTCACATTTTACTTCCTGTATTTGATCACTTCCATATTTGACTTCCTGTATTTGATCACTCCCACAATTGACTTCCTGTATTTGATCAACCCGCCCCCCTCCCCATTTTATTTCCCATAACTAACAGACTAGCTGATATAACAGGACTATACATCTTGAGATACTAACCTGGTGTAAACTTGATCAGGTTGTTTTGCATGATGCCATTAAAACCACCAATAACATACATATTAGGTTTATTATTCCTGCAACAAACAAAATTTAAAACAATTATTCCAATTTCAAAAAAAAAAAAAAAAAAAACCGTCTGCAATATTTCAATTTTCCAGAACAGATTGCATTGGAGGAATTACACATAATAGAAAAAAACGGCTTCAAGAACTTGAATATGAAATTTTCAATCAGGTCTATATATACATACATTGTGTAGAAGACTGCGGTGTGACCATAGCGGGCTCCAAAGCTGGGTAGGGACGGTGCCTTGATGGTATACCATGAGTTACACTCTAGATAAATACAAACAAAAGCCAACATATATTACTGAATTTAATTTCCTGTCTTCACAATCAGAGTCTTGAATTCATTATAAATAATTATCAATCTTTTCCCGTATGAATAAATTAATTTCAGCTATTAAGAGCATTTTTATTTTCAATTAAGAAAATAAAGGTATTCATTTAGAAACATTCACTTGAAACAATGATGTATAGATCATACATATATCTTTTTACTGTTAAGGTACATATTCTAACAACCCTATTTCAACACTTTTTATGTGATGAAATATTGCTCTACAATATGATTGATCACAGTTTCTGTATTCTGTTGCATTAACTGTGGATGCACTAATGTAATCATTACCCCAATTTAAAAAAAAAAAAAAAAAACATAATATGAAAACTGATTGCACTTAGTTATATTTTTTGTAATAAAACAACAAATCACTTTTTTTCTAAGACTTTTTGCGCTTTTATGAACAATTTACTTCTGTATTGAAGACCAATTCATTTTTTCTTTTTTAAATTAAGATTTACCTTTTGTAATTAAGAACAATTTACATTTTGAAATGAAGAACAATATGTTAATTACTTATATTGTACACCATGAGATCAGAAGAGTAACACTTGGCTCCATAACTGATAGATGTATCGTTGTGAGTGTTCCCCCCGAAAACAAAGATAGAGTTGTTCAATATCGTTGCTGAATGTAAATATCTTGGACTGCCATTACTCCGAAGTATAACCCTGAAAATCACAAAAACAAATATTAAAGTTATGATATCAGATACACATCATATCCCTTAAACAAACTAAAGTAAAAAAAAAAGATGCAATTCCTAGTTATCCAATCGGACTCCAATGAAAATGAAAACAGAACATATCTGTATTTTCAGGTTTCATTGTCTTCAAAAGTAATTTTTCCTTTGAATACAAATTATTCTCAATATATTTTATTGGAAACTGATAATACAAGAAAATTTAGATTCTTACAAGTCCATTTGGCTTTAGTTTACTTCTCACTCGGCTGCAGTAGAATACTATGCATCTAATTGGTTATAATTACTGAATTAGCAGGTAATACAAGCCAGAAACATATTCAGTACTTAAAATCTAAAATTCCAGACCACTTCCCATTCTCAAAATTTAAATTTCACACTTCTAATATCAGTGATATCAGTGTTTTTTCTACCCAGTAGAAAGTACAGTAATATTTCTGGCAAAAATTTTTTAAAAATTTGTGATTTTTTATTCTTTTTTGCCCTAGAAAATAATGCATTATCCAGGATAATGAAATAAATCTATCACTTGATACTTACCATTTTCTCTGGTGAGGAATGAAACCAAACATCTGATCAGTGAGCTGGTAGTTAGGATGGTTGTCAGAATGATAACCCCCATAAACATAAATCATCTTAGTGACAGGGTCGTACACACTGGCGTGACCATAACCTCCCTGTATAATGGCACCACTGGTACGTGGGATGGACCATGACTTATTAGCTGGAACAAACACAACAGCAACGGATGTTGACAAATACCATTTTTCCGCATTAGTTATTATGATATCTATAATCTACAAAAACATGTGAAAAATTTGTATATCTCTAAAAAGTACACTTAGACTTGAGTAGTTGAGTTGCACAGTTGTAACAAAACCAACTTTCACCTAGGCAACTGAGGTTCCATTCCCATACCAGGCATGAAACTGTCAATATGATAATGACAATAAGAGGGATAAATATCAGCTATTATTTATAACTATCACTTTAAGTTAAACCAGAATTAACATCCTGTGGATAACTTATACTCCAAGCTGATGTACAGTAGGTATTCTTTTGGAACATGGCAACCAAAGGAGAAACAACATTTTGGACAACATTAACAATGAATATGCAATCCCCTTCACCAATTTTAAGCTTATTCAGACAGTTACCTTAAATACCTCAATTTTGACCAATAAAGAGCCTCCATTATATTTCCACAGTAGCAATTCCAGAAACATCTGATGTGTCAAATTGAAGGCTTTGATAAGTTTCACAATTTGATCAAATTTCATTAAATTTGATCTAATGACTGATGAGCTATCAGTCATTACACAAAACCTTGTGTATAGTGACATGGTTACTATAGCAACCAAAATGTATGATTTAAAACCTGAGTGCACAGCTGCATATGGTTTCTAACATTCCTGCCTAGTTTCATGGAAATCAGTTCACAAGTTTATAAGAAGTTAGTAGGAAAGATTAGTGGACGACACCCAGATAATCAGACATCCAAAACAGGTGATTCCACAGTACTACTCCTACCTCCAAAACTTAATTGCGAGTGGTATAATTAATGTAATTTACATTTCAAAGTTTTTGACTAACATACAAAATTTGGTTGAGAAATCAATTACATACAGCATGTATAAACCTATCTCAGACTCCAGTTTACTCCTACCCCTGCTGTCATACAATATATTTACCTAATAATAAGTCCAGAGGCTAACACTTGAACTTTGACCCAAAGTAGGGGATGGGCTTATTGTTAGACAATAATACATAATTTTCTTTTTTACAGGACATACAATTACAGAAATAGAAGGGTTTAATGCCAGATACACAAAGTAACCAAACACTAGCCTATCTTATTGCAATAAATACCATATTAGCAAACTCATATCTATTTCAATTTCAGGAATAAGGACAACAAATGCTACAACATTGTCCAGTAATAAGCCCACCTCGCTACATTGACTCCGATGTTAAGGTTCGCTTCCCTGGGATTACAGCAGACTATTGTGTCTAAACAAAAACAAATCTCTTGTGATTATATCCATTCTGTGCTTACCTATATTGTATTCCTGTATCCGATTTTTGTACCCATATATGGGACTATGACCAAAGATAATGTACATGATTCCGTTGATAATGTGGGCTGTGTGCCCTGCAACAGCTACAGGAATAACAAGTTCATTTTCCACAATGGTAACGTTCCATGTGTTTGTCACGATGTTGTAAACATACAAGTTTCGAGAGACTTGTGGTTTTTCATTGCCAACCACACCACCAAACATGTACAGGTTGTCCTGGTGATATAAAAAAGAGAAAAAAGATATTCTACAAGTTTTCTACCACAGCAGAGTATTCAATATATTTAGGTATTTTGATTGGTAAAGGAACCATCTCGGACATGGTCATATAAGTTGTCATTATAATGGTCTATAACCCTCTCAACTGATATCCAACCAGAGTGTGGCCATATATAGTGGTCAGTAGTAATGTCCATATCTATCTTATCTGATATCCAACTAAAGTGTGGCCATATCTGGTGGCCAGAAGTACTCTCCGTATCTATCTCACCTGGTATCCAACCAGAGTGTGGCCATATCTGGTGGTCAGTAGTAATGTTCATATCTATCTTATCTGATATCCAACTAAAGTGTGGCCATATCTGGTGGTCAGTAGTAATGTTCATATCTATATTATCTGATATCCAACTAAAGTGTGGCCATATCTGGTGGCCAGAAGTACTCTCCGTATCTATCTCACCTGGTATCCAACCAGAGTGTGGCCATATCTGGTGGTCAGTAGTAATGTTCATATCTATCTTATCTGATATCCAACTAAAGTGTGGCCATATCTGGTAGCCAGAAGTACTCTCCGTATCTATCTCACCTGGTATCCAACCAGAGTGTGGCCATATCTGGTGGTCATTAGTACTGTTCATATCAATCTTATCTGATATCCAACTAAAGTGTGGACATATCTGGTGACCAATAGCACTCACCATATCTATCTTACCTACCTGATATCCAACTAGAGTGTGGCCATATCTAGTGGCCAATAGCACTCTCCATATCTATCTTACTTACCTGATATCCGACTAGAGTGTGGCCATATCTAGTGGTTGGAATTACATTTCCTGTAGGTGTTAATGGCCTCCACTCATTGGTCAATGGATGATACCTAAGAAGAAATGTAAGAGGAAATAAGCACATCTTGTCTAATTCGAAATTTGAAAGAACAATCCGTTACTGACTGTGCATTGTCACACGCACCAAACTTTAAATGAAAAAATTTCGTAGAAGTGAAAAAGTTACAAATGAATCTCACATGACATAAATTGATAACATAATGTAAAATTCTATTATCCACAATATAAAATTGTTTTTGTTTTTCACACTTTGTTCTATTCATCTGATTAATATGTAGTTCTGCTTGAGCGCACCGGACATATTGCACTTGGTTACCTTGACAAGAATGACTGATGCGGTATAAAGCTGTATCCCCCTGCGACATAAATGTAATCCCCCATGAGAGTAGAAGCAGAGGATGCCAGTCCAACATCAAGGTCTGGGACAATTAACTCCTCCCACAATGCATCTGTGGCCGGTGTGCTGCAGTCCTTTCCTATAACCAACAAAACGTCTCAAATAAGATATCTGTGAGAAGTAATAGCCAATATTACATTTATAGATTTCTCTGTCCTGTAATAAGGCCTAGGGTTGAGGTGGGCAAAAGTAAATACTGACTCAAAGTATGGGTTACTATACAGCAGAAAAATAGAATATTTTATCCTGCAACTGATATCGCCATTGCCGGAATACACCTGCCACAAATATTTTTGCTGTATTCGGCAGTTACGGAAACCAGTGTATTTTAGCATGTTTGTAAATTTGACAGAATTACTCTCTGAATTTATTCAAAAATTATGTTCAACGATATAAATAACTGTTGAAATAAGTGATTTGATATGTTGTTATATACAAGTATATTTATGATAATTCATAAAATCGCTGTCATATCCATTGAAGTTTGGAACTACATTTCTGTGCAGAATAATCATTTTGGCATATGTCATCGGGCAAAATTCAGTGAACGTCAACAACAAGTAAACAAAGATTGGAAAACAAAATGTTTAAGTTTCAATAGTCTGATTTTCAGGATAAATAGCTGTATTTTGACTAGGGACAGAAAGACAAAAGTGACTCGCTAGAGGCTCACCACTTTCACCTTTCTTCACTCTCACCAAAATACAGCTTACTTTGTAAGACACTGACCATGTATTCTCTATATTTTTTACCGGGTAGTAATAGATATGACTGGGCTTATCATCAGGCATGGGCGTATTGGAAAAATGTTGTATATTCCTATCTACTATCAATAAATTCCAAATCTGACAACATTCTGAAGAAACTACAGCCAATTAATAACCATGTGTGTTGACATGTAGTTTCAGGAGGAAACAATGGTATACAGCCATCTCCATTTCAATAAGTCAAACAAAAAAGTGGTATTTGATCTCTTGAAGCCAGATTTGCAAATAGGAAATGATACTTGCACCTTGTAAGTTATCATTATCATGATATATATAAAGCATACAAGATAAAGTTAAGTGTGACATGGATCTGTCAAGGTCAGTCTGATCTCCAGCTGTGTCCTTACGGGCATGAGGTTAAAAAAATCATTGAGCAGCTTTAAATAAAAGCAGATTTAACTGTTAGAAAACCCGGTTATCTAGTATAGCACACCGTCTTACCTATGAAACCCGGTGAACATTGACAAATATCCTGGACACACTGGCCATTGGTACAGTTATTCTGACATGGTTCAATCTCACAGTAATCGCCACTGTATCCACTTTGACACTGACATTGACCATCTACACACAAACCCTTCAAAGGGCAATCCTTCTGACAGGTGTTGACACTAACAAAATAAAAAGTTATCCACATTATAGAATCATTGTACAGATCAATTTTTTCATGACAAAAATTCAAACAATTTGAAAAGCTATGCCTATTTCTATCCCGCAGTAAGCCTAGGATGCCAATAAGGTACTTCTTTCTAAAAGCTGGGGAGGGCTTCTCAATGAATAATGAAATACCTGAAGTTTAATATTTGACTGATCAGCAATATGTATAGGTGGGCTTATTACCAGACATGGACTTATTGGCTGATCAATATGGTATCTATCCTACATGAGATTATTTGCAATGAATATGTGTGATTGAAGCAGGACTTACCTTTAGGATAGGTTGAAGCCTGACATACCCGTATATACTGAGGCAGGACTTACCTGTAGGATAGGTTGAAGCCTGACATACCCGTATACACTGGGGCAAGACTTACCTGTAAGATAGGTTGAAGCCTGACATACCCCTATACACTGGGGCATGACCTACCTGTAGGATAGTTTGAAGCCTGACATACCCATATACACTGGGGCAAGACTTACCTGTAGGATAGGTTGAAGCCTGTCTTACCCCTATACACTGGGGCAAGACTTACCTGTAGGATAGGTTGAAGCCTGACATATCCGTATACACTGGGGCAAAACTTACCTGTAGGATAGGTGGACTTACCTGTATGATAGACTGACTTACCTGTAGGATAGGTGGACTTACCTGTAGGATAGGTGGACTTACCTGTAGGATAGGTTGACTTACCTGTAAGATAGGTGGACTTACCTGTAGAATAGGTGGACTTACCTGTAGAATAGGTTGACTCACCTGTAGGATAGGTTGACTTACCCGTAGGATAGATTGACTCATCTGTAAGATAGGTTGACTAGCCTGTAGGATAGGTTGACTTACCTGTAGGATAGATTGACTCATCTGTAAGATAGGTTGACTAGCCTGTAGGACAGGTTGACTTACCTGTAGGATAGATTGACTCATCTGTAAGATAGGTTGACTAGCCTGTAGGATAGGTTGACTTACCTGTAGGATAGGTTGAAGCCTGACATGTTATAGGCAGCATCACTGTAGAAGTAAATAAAAGCCTTCCCGGACGTGGCGGTTATGATGGGAATGTCGGCGCCAGCAACCAAATCCTGTTTTATCAGTCCACTGAAACAAAATTAATTAAATCAGAATATTTACTACACTTGGCTTTAGCAACCAAACCTTATTTGATCAACAAAATCAATTCAACCAGAATATCTATTAAACTTGGTGATGATAACTGACTTTGACATGTTTCTCATTGAATGACTTCCACATTCTGTCCAGCTAACTTTTTAATGCTCGCAAAGGGTTTTTTCAGAACATTTTCTTCATGTTGATATTGTCAATAGAACAAAAGTTCTGAAGACACATCAAGTAGACTCTCTCAGGCATTTGAAAATTTATGACTGTGAAACAAAGTGTACCTGAATCAACTACAATACATTGTTTTTATATTGTGTACTATTCCTTTTTACAATCTTTTCACCATTTTCTACCTTAGTGTACATAAGATTACAGTACGGCCAAAAATATTGGTTAATTTGTTACTGGTTATATTGTAAGAAATTCTATTTTATCAAAAGATTTTGTGGGAAAGATTGCTATAATCTGTTTCAAACTTTTGATTATACTAGAGGCTACCTGGCATCTGCTTTAACTTATATAGTCTGTTTCATAATTCTCCAAAAATACAACTCTCTAAGAAGTGTGTGGTCACATCCATTACCAATGCCTTGTCCCCTTATAAGGTCATATATGGTATGACATTATTACAGTATAGTGCAAAGGCCCAGGCTCACACACATGAACTCCTACTCTAAGCCTTGGTCACACACATCTTTTCCTACTCTAAGTCTGGGTCACACACATGGACTCCTGCTCCAAGTCTGGGTCACACACATGAACTCCTACCTACTCTAAGTCTGGTTCACACACATGATTTCCTACTCTAAGCCTTGGTCACACACATGAATTCCTACTCTAAGTCTGGGTCACACACATGATTTTTCTACTCTAAGTCTGGGTCACACACATGATTTCCTATTCTGAGTCTGGGTCACACACATGATTTCCTACTCTAAGTCTTGGTCACACACATGATTTCCTATTCTGAGTCTGGGTCACACACATGATTTCCTACTCTAAGTCTTGGTCACACACATGATTTCCTACTCTAAGCCTTGGTCACACACATGAACTCCTACTCTAAGTCTGCGTCACACACATGAACTCCTTCTCTAAGCCTTGGTCACACACATGAACTCCTTCTCTAAGCCTTGGTCACACACATGAACTCCTTCTCTAAGCCTTGGTCACACACATGAACTCCTACTCTAAGCCTGGGTCACACACATGATTTTTCTACTCTAAATCTGGGTCACACACATTAACTCCTTCTCTAAGCCTTGGTCACACACATGAACTCCTACTCTAAGTCTGGGTCACACACATGATTTTTCTACTCTAAGTCTGGGTCACACACATGATTTCCTACTCTGAGTCTGGGTCACACACATGATTTCCTACTCTAAGTCTTGGTCATACACATGATTTCCTACTCTAAGTCTGGGTCACACACATTAACTCCTTCTCTACGCCTTGGTCACACACATGAACTCCTACTCTAAGTCTGGGTCACACACATGATTTCCTACTCTAAGTCTGGGTCACACACATGATTTCCTACTGTAAGGCTAGGTCACACACATCTTTTCCTACTCTAAGTCTGGGTCACACACATGAACTCCTACTCTAAGTCTGGGTCACACACATGATTTCCTACTCTAAGTCTGGGTCACACACATGATTTCCTACTTGAGTCTGGAGTGGTCTGATTACAGGACAACAAAATATTGGATAAGAACTTTCCTTCATATGAGTGGGCTTTTTAACAAACATTACCGGATAAATATGGTACTGAAACAGTATCAAAAAATGTAAATTTTAGTACAGATTCATCTACTGAGATCATTTTGCTACATGCAAATTTCACCGTTTAGCTTCAAAACAGGAAAATCTTGTTTTAGCCACATCATATTTTCATAGTTGAAGAGCAGGAAGTTGAAATATTTAGTGTAATGCTTTCTCCATGAAAATTTATGAAAGTCAATGTTCACCAAACAACCTGATATCAGAGATACTGAAAATGAGATAATGGCCAAAAAAACACCACCACAAAAATGTTATAAGGTGTGCTGCACAATTGGATTTGTAGTATGGTGTTCATAAAATCT
Organism: Ylistrum balloti; assembly: GCF_031769215.1. Taxonomy (NCBI): domain Eukaryota; kingdom Metazoa; phylum Mollusca; class Bivalvia; order Pectinida; family Pectinidae; genus Ylistrum; species Ylistrum balloti. The sequence continues at coordinate 549,282 of NW_026782111.1, read as the reverse complement.
CTCAAGCAAACCACTCAGTAACAAACAGGCAGGAACTCCTGTCTATCTATTTTTTTATATATATACTGTACCTGTAGGCTGCCAACAGGGGCGAGAACACAGAGTCACCATCATACACATACACATGGTCCCAGCCACACTCCGTGGAGAACTGATGGAACTTGAGCTGGATACTGGAGTTGGGTTGACCAGTGTCCAACAGCCAGGTGCATTTGTTGTCTACGCTGTAATTACCATGGCCGTCCGTCACAAACCCAACAGAATCAGTCAACCTACAGTATATAAAACATACTATTACAAGCACATGATCAAACTCTAGTTAACTATTGATAAAAGTTTGGTGAAATTCTACATGCATTCTCGTACAGTTCAACACACCTAAAAGAGGCCACAATATCACAGTTCGTAGAGTATTGGCCTACGTAATCTTCGGCAAAAATCTTAGATGCATGGTTTCATGCTACCTACCTGCATCCTTTGGTTAGATAGTTTAATTACTCTACATGATTTGGATGGCATTCATGAGGCAGTAAACACAGCAATCAAACAACCCTTGAATGTCACTTCTATTATCACAAATACCTGTCATTACAATAAAAATAACCTCCAAATAGTACACATACCTGTCTATAAAGGTCAATTACATTTAATACCTGTCTATTGTGGTCACCTCTGTTATCACAAATACATGAGATCAAAATTAAAGTAATCTCCACATAGTACATATACCTGTCTATAAAGGTCACTTTTTAAATACCTGTCTATAGTAGTCATCTCTATTATCACAAATACTTGTCATTAAAATAAAAGTTACTTTCACATAGTACATTCACCTGTCTATAAAGGTCACTTCTATTTGATACCTGTCTAAAAATGTCACTTCTATTATCACAAATACTTGTCATTTAAATGAAAGTAACCACCACATAGTACATGTACATGTCTATAAAGGTTACTTCGATTTAATACCTGTCTATAAAGATTACAAATTTCTTATAAGCCTCCATGGGACAACTCTAAATGGGACTACCTGTTCTGTAAAACCACCTTGTGTAACAAAACAACTCGATGAAGATCACCTACTTTTAACAAGTACATCTGTTAATATATAATGACCACTTATATAATATTACCTGGATATTTAACACCAGATTTGTCCCATTTGTTTAATTTTCTGTTCCATGTAAAATTTGAACATCTAAAAGAGGCAGCCTTTGCTGTGACCTTAACAGACAAATATCAGGTTCAATATCAGTTTGCTCTACAAACTTGGTATACCAAAACCCAAATGAGGTTGGGAGGTTACACATAACTCAATGTTAGAGGATGGCTTATTACAGGACAATGAAATTTTGTTGGTAGTTTTACAATACAACATTGAGAAAAAGTAAAACCTGTCTATAAAGGTCACTCGATGGAGCAAAGAAAAGCAGCCTTTATACACAGGTTGACTCTGTACAGAGGTTCAATTACTATAAATTGTATTATGTTGAGAACCAAAAAAGTAACCTTTATAGACAGGTGGCCATTGTACAAAGGAGGCCTTTATAACAGATTTAACTGTATGGCTTATATTAAGCTATCAGAACCATATTTCTTGCAGGCAAAATCCCCTGCAAATAATCCCCTAAAATTTTCAGCCTATACAATTTTATTTTTGTTGGTTAAACATGTCCCTTCATCAACTAAATAACCCACAATAAAGCTTTATGAGTCGTCAATACTTGAGACATGGCATTTACAGCCTAATGAAAATGTTTACTACATAACAAACACAAGTTGAACGCCTGTACAATTCAGTTTTCTACATCTATCAGGCAATATGTCTATTCCTTTTAATAAGCACACCCATATAGTTGGGATTTTTTTCAGTAGAATCACAAACAAATGCTATCTCCTTGTCCTGCAACCACCCCATCTCTGTGTATCCAGTTAAAGCTACGTGTATATGTAACCAAGATATATATGGGTGTATATGTAACACCACAACTAAACCAGGTCAGTCAGTGAAGAACACACGTTTAGTAATGAGTCAGGGTATTACAAAAAATCAATATATACATGTAAGGAGGTAAACTGGGTAGACACCATTGCTGATGGTATAGACCAGATGGGCTGGCAGATCAACAGCATATCAACTATCTTTAAATGGTTACATGTACAAATACCTTCACCAGCATACTGGATTTATTACCCCATAAACAGGCAGGGTAATTTTAAGGTGTAGTCTCCTGGTAGTAGCTGATGGTATATATCTCAATGAAAAACATACATGGGGCCAATCGCATGCAATCTATTCTGGAGGAATTATATGGTAAAAAATGTGTTGTCCAAGGACACAACAACAAAACACAAACACAGCTTCCTGATAAACACAAACCATCAATGGTAGGAAGTGTAAAAACCAACCATACACTCAAGTTTGTTAATTGTAATTGCACATATATATTTTGTATTACAGATAAATTGTGTACATAATGTAGCTCAGTATGTGTATAAGAATACAGGTTATATTCAATGTATCATCCAGTGATAAGTCTATGTCTGGTAATAAGCCCACCCATATCTGTTGATGTTCACAAGACTAAGACTACAGGGACTCTTTGGAGGACTTGTATTTATCCAGTGATAAGTCTATGTCTGGTAATAAGCCCACCCATATATTTAGTTTCAGTACAAATGCTATGTAGGACTTCCTTATAACTAAGCTCACCGGACTAATTGGAGTCTGCCTTCGTCCTATGTTCACCCTCTGGACTAATTAAATTGATGCAGTATATTTTTATCCACTATAAATGCCAATGTTAAAGGCATATATATACAAACTAGAAAGGAGCTGTTATAGTTGTGTTTTAATTAATCAGCTTTGTCGATAACGGTTTTGTTACCTTTAATTAATCAAATCGTGACTAATTTCTAAAAAGGGAAAACTACAGGTACTGAGGCAAAATGACTCACATGAAAACCAAATGTCTATATATCTATATATGGCAGATGCTTTATGCAACAGAAAATAAGGTGTATCAAGGAAATGTTACCTTTTGTCAAAATCTGAAGACAAAAATCCTCTTTAGTCAGGTAAAATCTATTCACTTCAAACAGGAAATAAATGTAATTAAAATCATATCTCACATTTCACTTCAAACCTATAAAGATCTGATGGAGCCACTTTGTTCCACTGTTCCAATGACCTTTTAATGTTACCAGTAGAGGTCATCATCAATCACTGTCCAATGAAATTATCCCTTTCTCATGCAATGTGGTATATACATTTTTTAGTACAAGATAAAAAGAGAAATCTGATTTTAATTTTCATTCATATTAATGAGAAAATTATATTTCTCAGAAAAGAGAATATTTAACTCCAAATTATTCTATTTTTCAATGGTGTAAGTTATGTATAAAGCAACAGATTCAGTTAAAATCATATGAATCAATATGATTGACAAAGTGATTTTAGTGAAACTTGAGTTATTGTCCATTATTTATCAATGAATTTCCACCATGAGTCAATGTACATATCATAACCTATCTGTGATCACCGTGTGTCAGTACTACCAAGCTACATGAGAGGATATTTATGGATCATGAAAAATGAAAAAAATTTGAATTGAGAGATGCATATGACTTGATTCATATGAATGCCCCACCATCAACCTCGGTGAAATTTTTAGTGTCATTTGCCTTGTTAAGAGAAGCTCTCATGAATAAAATTTAAGTCCTTAATCAACAGAATTAATAATATAACATACTGAAACAGATTCATAGTTGTGCCTGTAGAATTTTATAATTCCTACTGGAGTTAGGCCAGACTTTCCAACATTGATTTTATCATTTTTTGTGTGAAAATTTCAATGAAAATCAACTCCAATGGTCATAACTCTAGAAAAAATTAACCACAACAAAATCATATTTGGACCTGCATAATATTATTATATTACTATTTATGTTATATAAGTGTACATCTGTTCTATATACATTGTATCTGAACTCGTTACAGAGTAAACAATCAGAAATATGAAATAATGACAGAGTGATGGACAAGGGAAACACTATACACCCCAGCCCAACCATGAAATGGTGAAGGGCATCAGTGATTCTTGTACAATTTTTTACAAGAGAGTCCAGAACACCAATTGAAAAGTTTTGATGAATCCCAATACTAAGATATAGAGTGGGTTCTCTAAATTTGAGTGAGTTCCACATGTACAGGAAAAGCACAAGTTACGTCAAATATCCGAGCCCCAAAAATCATTGGGCATAAAAAAACATCTCGCTGCTATCAAAATAATGCATGACTGCCAAGTTACATAATTCTTCCAGAAACAAAATTACGAAACAGGCATGTCCTTGACAGCGACCAGAAATACACGTAACCAAGTCCATGTGCATGGTGATAGACATTACAATTACATAATGTTATCATCTCAAATCCCTTGTATGGACACCTCCTATAAATATGTGACTATTGTGTTGTAAAATTTTCCTTCAACGCTAGGGCTCACATTACGTGCTGTCACTATAAGGCATGAGCAGGTCTCAATACCTGGCCCGAGCAGAGGAATGAGACTATATGTACATCAATAAAAGTCCGGCAATGTTACAAAAGTTTTGCTAATCACCTGTTCTATACAAATGGTATTGGAGGGAGTCATCTAATATACAGATCATATTGATTGTGTACATACTAAATAAAGACTAAAAATCTGCAGATCATGTGGCTAGCTACGAATGCATTGCCTGTCATCTATGATATGATGTTATACAGCACTAGAACAATGAGTCATCTTCAACATCACAAACATGATCTTCAGGTCTGGATTTGTTCCAGTTATACCATGAATATTTATCACTTTTTAGTGTACATGTACCCAGCTTAAGAGACAAAATGTAAATAATTTATATTATTGAATTATTGATTATGATAATGATCAAGAGGTCATGCAGGACTATCAGAAAAAGTTTATCATTAATTTATCAATAAGTTGAGTATGACAATGAAATTACAGGATTTTGTTACATACATTATGACTAAAGCATTACAACCACTTGTGTGATTATGAGACACAGAGTGACTTGTGTAACTTGTGGTTTGACTTAAAAGCTGGCAAAAGGGACCAACTGAAACTCATGACATACATGTTTAACTATATAAAATTTTGAACATGTTGAAGACATTTTGTAATTACGCATGTGTTTTTAAATATATAATATAGTGTATCTACAATGTAACCAAACCTTCAAAAACTTGTTAAGACATTTACCTTACATTTTTTTAAAATCTGACCCCAAAAAAGTACCTGCGCACTATACCCGCAAATTTACGATATATCTTATATTTTTATTAAGCATGTATTTACATATACCAAGTAACTGAGTCTACGACAACACAGCCAAACTGGTCAATTGTTTAAACCATTTCTTGCAACATTTAAAAAACAAAGTGATTTATAGTTTACCTGAGAATATCTTCAAATCTTAGATTCTAATTTGGAAAAAGTTAACTAACTCATGAATGATTTCTGTCAGCTGATAAATGAAAAAATATTGTAAGTCTGATCATGTGTCTGCCTAGCTTTATGTTTATATAAATGTGATTATGATATTGATTAAAAGAGTATATATCAATAGAAAAAGTGAGATTTTACCTTGAACTTATAATGAGTTTAATGATAATTTTGGATACCTACATGTATATGCAAGATTCTTTTTATACTGACAAATAATCTTTATATTGACTGTCAACTTAATTAATCTGAATATACCCCAAGTTACATGTACTGGGTACATATATACATGTATAACTATTTATGGAAATTTGAATATTTTTAACAATTTTGCACTATATGAATTTTGCTAGAGTGTCTCCTAGTGTTTTCTATCTGGCTCTTTTCTATATCTAAGTACAAGACTTGGATGACCTGTATCATCAAGAAATTATCCATGAAACAAAAGATGTTTGCCTTTTCAAGGGCTTCCACATGCATATCTGCTATGTACACACCCATTTTGTCAATTTAAGCGTTGGAATTTTAGGGGTTTTAACACACAGACAAATCTTTGATTATTGAAAAAAAAAGAAAAAAGCTCAGCATACTCCATTTCTTATTCATAAATCTATAAACAAGTGGTTGACTTGTGAAGAAATAGTGGAAAATTCTGGTTTGTGAAACATTTTTTTCCCAACTACAATATTTGTACATTCAAATTCCTTGCATGTTAACAGAATCTGTAATCATGCACAAAATTGGCAAATTAAAAAGATAACAGCACTAGACTCTATTTATTTACATATGTACTGTACTAGGGATTGAAATTCATTATATATCAAGGTCTATTTTCAATCATCTACTTCCTTGATAGCAAACAGAACACTCATTTACAATAACATGTATGAATTGTTTCATATTTTGTCACACTGAGTCTTCCTGATTGGTGAGTCACTGTCTAACCTACACAAGTCAATGAAGGTTGTTAATATGACCATTTTTTTTCTGACAGCCATAGGCTGTAAGAGCTTTAAGTACACATGACTGCAAATCTCTTTTAATTTTAATTGGTTTATAACAACAACTCTCATAAAGTCTTTAAACAGCATCAAATGTCAAAAACAAGCATAAAACTGTGAAATATGTCATAAAAAATGAATGGAAAATATATCTTGCTAATGAACCTAAATAGCTTTAACATGCACTATACATACATGTTACATTATTAAAAAAATTCTCCAAGTTATAATTCACAGCGGTATATAAGTTGCAGAGTCAATTTTTTCAATTTGGTACACATATCAGCTGCACCGGAATATAAGTTGCACCCTTTCTTATGATATGGTAACAATTATGTTGACCAATATTTGTTATTATAACGAACAACAGTTTGCAAATGATTTATGCACAAATAATCATTTAATTTATTGATTTTTAAAAAAAAATTAAACTGATCATTCAAAATACATAATATAGAAAATTTAAAACTTGTTGGGCTTCAGGCCTTCAAAGATTGTCTATGCACAGATATAGGGTCTGACGTTATGTATGGTTTACTAATAAAACAATCTTTCTATCCGTGTTTGTACTGTTAAATATTAATGAAGGCCCTTGCATGTTGACAAAATTATTATGGTTTTATATCATTTATGAATGTAAGTTACAAGTGCTCTAAGCCTTTCATTTCATAAACAAGCATGGCGATATTGCTTCAATGCTAATGCCTCTACCTGGCAGTCTCCTTCAATAACTTAAAGATGCTTAAATTTCATGTCTCATTTCTGCATATGAGGTAATTTTGACTATAATGTCAGATCATAAATATGTGCTAAATGATTACTTTAATTTTTTTTTAATTAATATACATTAAAATTCACTACTTTCTTATCTTTCATATTGATGGAATCACTTGCACAAATCTTATACTGCCAATTGCTATCTACATGAATGTACAGGTAAATTGATAGCTCGTGATCGTATTACAATCGACAAACAGATGAAACTTTACAAGAAAGCAGTAGCTTGTAAATAAACGATTTATATTCTGTAGACCAAAACGACAAGGACAATGACAAAACACTTAGATCAGATATGTAGATCGTGATGTTTGATGACAGTAACTATGCTAGACTTATTTTCATCAAATCAAGCGAATTTCACAAAAACATTCAGTTACTTAACACAATGAAACTGTCAATATCATAAACACCAATATAAATATCAAATTAAGAATACAAACGTACAGCACTCGCCCAGAGCAGTGATCACAATTGTCTCCTTTCCATCCATAATTACATCGACAGGTACCATTTACACAACTTCCTTCTTTGCATTGTAAACCATCACAGGTCACAGATTCGGATAAAGCCAGAGAAAAAATACTTAGAAGTATTCCTGTCCACACAAGACACATGAAAATTGTCCGATTGACTTTCATTCCTATTGAATAGTTAACGGTGTTCGATTCCCGTCTGTCAGCCATGGTTAGTAAATATAACTTCCGTAATTGGGCGAAAGTACCGGAAGTGAACGTTCGGAAATTTCCGTACGTTCTTACTAATCTTCGTTTCCGGATGTGGAATCGTACCGTTTTATCCGGCTTCAGAGTTTCTTGTCCACTTATTTTGTATACATTGGGTTTGCAAAAAAGATGTTATGTATAACAAAATATATACTTTGCAGAGCATGTATCCCTATATAGTCTTTTCACAGTTTGTCCAGCAAAAACTTCAGCGTCAAAATCAGTAAGAATTTATCAAAATTGTTTCCTTTTATTTTTGTGCTAAAACACTCAAGTACAAATGTTTAATTTTGGGAGCGATCTGATTCGTTTTGTGTCATGTTTGCATGGTTCTCTAGTATATTTATATATTGATTAACTAGTCTCAACTTATATTAGGCAAGTCTATTTGGTTAATATTGTTCTGTTTGACAGTCCATTCTTCAGTTTTGTACATTAAAAAAAAATCCTTTTGTTTTTTTTGGTCCTTTATCCATTTTAAAGATTTCGTCCTTGCTTATTCTATTTTCATCGTTCATTATCCTTTTCTTCTTCGTCGTTTCTTTATCGCTTGTATTTGGATTTCTCGCGGCTCTGAACAGTTTCCCACATGACATATTTCGACATTCAGTTTTCCATCGTGATTCTTGTTCTTTGTCTGGTCGCCATTTGATAAGGCTAAAACCCACGTGAGCGGGCATTCTGGGAATCGAACCCCGGGCTGCTAGTTGAAAAAGCGAGTGCGTTACCACTGCCCCCAACCACTCTCAACATACTGACATACTGTTATGTGGCGCGATATTCCTTTGATGTGTTTGATAGCTTCAAATTAGTCTTTTTGTCTTGTCCACAAGCTGTCGCACATGTAACCTTCAATTTTGCCATGACATATTCCAGGGGTGCAGAGAGCGATAGTAAGCGGAACTCCTGGAGTATCGAGGACAGACTCTTGTCATGGTAGACTTTTGTCATGGTAGACCCTTTTCATGGTAGATTTTTGTCATGGTAGACCTTTCTCGTGGTAGACATTTGTCATGGTAAACCTTTCTCACGGTAGATTTTTGTTATGGTCGACCTTTCTCATTGCAGACATTTGCCATGGTAGACATTTTTCATGGTAGTCCTTTGTTATAATGAAAAAACTAATCAAGATTAAGGAACGGTTTACAGATCATTCAAATTCAAAATTTGGTAAAAGTTGAAACATTAGGATAACTAGACGGCGGGGGATTTTGGACAATCCCAAATATAACCAATGTATTCAATACAGTGTCGAGAACCTATCCGTTTACCAAGCATTCCTATCGATGTTGAAATGCACAATGTATGTCAATATCAAACGCAAGAGTGACAGAATCCAAATTAAAGTGATTAAAACACTTTTTCACAGATTTTTAAAACAATTTTTATCACCAATCTTCAATATTGTACACAATACACACAAATGAAAACTATTTAGCAATACCAATAGACATATATTATGCTTTATTATGAATAACACCGTCAAACGAATCAATTCAATTGACGCCGAGAACTCAAATCCGCGACAACACTTTTTATCACCTAGCGTAATCTCAAAGAGTTGTACATAAAATCCCGCAGGAAGAGCATCTTTGATTTGCCAAAGTTCCCGAGTCCTTGCCATTAAAATCTTGTTCTTTTCTTGTTAATTTTTGTGTCAATGGATTACAGCAAACCGCGGTCTTAGTTGTTCGCAAATAAGCACTGACTAAGGTAAACATAGCTCCGTCAAGTGTGACGGTGACAACTGACAAAACAGCAAAAGAATATCAAACAATACAGGAGGTCGATACCAAATAAAAAGAAATTAACATTTCCCCGCGATATTGGAAAATGTTATCATGGAAATATAACATGGTGTTCCATAACAGTAAGCGTTTTTCGCTTTCTCGACTTTAGATTTAACTGTATAAATCGAAGTGATGTCAAGTTTTCAAAATGATAACCAGTTTTAAGTGAAAAGAGTCCAGTTAGTTTGAATAGGCGTAAATTCATAAAACGAGTTTTATTCTTTCGTGCTCAGTGAAATGATGTAAAGGTTAAAATGCACGTTGCAGATGCTGAATGTCATCTCTACTTCTCTCTTCAATACGCCGATAACAATTTCTCTTAAAATCTAAGTTTCTTTAGCTGTCAAGTGTAATTGAATGTATGATGTGAAAAATGAATAAAAAGATATATAAGTCAATCGATTGCTTGCGCAACACCAGGATAAGATCCGTAGTGCATAGTTCAACCCACCCGTAGTGGTCTCAGGAGCTTATAAACGAACAGGTTCAGAAACTTTACCCCTATTGCTCTGGATGGCATGTCATTGGCGTCCCGAATGTTGTACAGTAACATCACTAACATGTTATACAAGGATAAGTCGCCTCAAAACGACTGTGTTAACGGAGTTATACACCAAAAATAATATCAAAAATATTTTTCAATGATTAGGCTTTTTGCTATGATGAGAATGGAAGCACGGCGTAGTGTTCTTTATAAGACGCCATGGATGGATATACATGTATATTCAAATACAATTACTGTAAACGTCGCTATTGTCGAGAGGCTTTACTTCGCCATTATCTTGAATAGAATTAAACCGGGAAAATAAAAACAAAAGTAACAGAGTGAAACATTGTCGGATCATCGACTTCCGTGAAAAAAAACAACCCTAAAAGTGAAAGTGAATAACGCATTTAAATATAAGTTTATTGTTAGATAGTGCAGAGTCCAACTGTAATTCAAACTGCACCGTAAATCTGTTTCGTCCTTCCAGGACACGTTGGTGATGCAAAGGGCCCAAATTTTGAAGCCTAAGAGGCGACTGAGTAAAATCCAAAGTAGTCGAAAGCAAAGCCAAAATCTAGATAGGGAGATGCAACAGCGTTATATTTCCTTAAATTTCGTAATTTTCAAAGAAAAAGAAGTACATGTGTATTCTTAACCGTGCCACTATTCGAATGAATTAAAACGTGGAATGTAGGTTACGGCAAACCTCCGGGTACTATAAGTCTTTCAGCTGTGTCTACCACCTTTACATTATTACACGTTTTTTATTCATAAAAAACCCATATTCCTTGAACCTGAATTCTTCACACTTTTTATCACTTAGGGAAGAACACTGATAATTTTTTTTACATTTAGAAGCAATAATAATAATAATAAAAAGTATGAAACTGCAACGTTGTATTCTAATATTTGTTTAGGGAATCTTTTTTCTTTGAGAAATTAGACCAGTCTTATTAGCCGCCGATCAAAAACAGTGATACAACACTGATAGCATTCTGCTGATGATAATCAGACTTTAACACAAACGCATAACTTATAGAAATACAATACCTGTGACACAGAAACATACGTTCCAGCGTTGTCGAGAAAAAGTCCTACGATAAGAGAGCATACGGTGACTTTTATTACAAACATCTAAAATACTAGTGAAAGATGTTAACTTTAAATGTTGACGCAGTTAAAGTTTCAAAATCACATTTTTTAGTTAGTACTCAAAAACGTTCCGAAAAGAGAATTGGTACATTACATATGAAAAATAAGCATCATAATAACAATCTATGATGTGTCACTCAAATGATGTTTAATTCTTACTCATTGTCTTAAAATATTCTTCCCGGGTCGTCAGCTAGATATGTTTTTACCGATGTATGGTATAGATACAATTAAAAATATTTCGGAGAGGAAACTTCTTAACAAACGTATCTGGATATTTTTCTCCTACAATACGTTTACACGTTAAATTTGATTCGGTACATTCTTATGCACGGATTTTTACGAAAATTTTACTTTAAAAATGTTCTTTTGGTTTTTGGAAAGGTATTTTCACTTTGTTTTAGGATTAAATTGAAATCTTATTGATAGAATATCGTGAATAATGTTCGCGAAATATCATATTCTTATTTTAAAGTGGCTACAGACTTAATCATCTGCACAATGAGAGCCACACAATATGCCTAGTCCCACAGAGAACATCTCAATGCTAACCGCCGTGGGTAGATGTGGCAAGCCAAGACGTACGCTCAACCATTCAGTAAAGGGAAACAACTCCCGCTATATAGACCTACAATACAGAATAAACAACCTGTCCCGCGTAAGAGTGTCCATAGAGAGGCAAGCATATATTTGATACAGCTAATACCGAGACTGTTCCGAACAGCATCAAAGCTTCATCTACCTCGTTACCACTAGTGGCTAGACCGGTGGGTATCCTTCCTATCATTGAAGATATACCCGAAATTGAAATAAGAAACGTTCCCTGAACTGCTATAGCACTGTATAAGACAGCATAGTTCGGCAAATTCAGAAACATTATATATATTCCAAAATGGGCGAAAAACAGACTTCAACAGGCACTACATCCATAGTCCTGTCGGACTTAATAACCGCTTCATTGCCATCTGGATTGATTGTATGTATCTAATCAACCGTTGTATTGGACAATTCCAGACAACATGTCATTGACTTTTTCTTCTCTAATCTAAAATAAAAAGTTCCAAAAATACAGAGTTGTAAAGAAATTCCTGCCAGGATAAAGAAAAATCCTTTGTTTCCTAATATTTACCTCGTTTCCTGGATGACTGGAGAGAGACCCATCACACTCATACCTATACCCGTTAGGGCAACCCCACTCCCCAAGTTCAACTTCTCCTTAAAGTTGAAACCAATCACGATTACACTTTTGTATATGTTAAACCTGCGCCGGTGCCTATGAACGAGACAGAGAAATGGACAAGTGTTGCATCAATGTTTCTCTGATCTGCTTCTTAAACTTAAGAAATGACAATCTGAAGTATCAACATGTTACGTTATCTGTCTTTGGTAGAATGAAACAGATGACGTAATTTACCACATATTTACCCATACACTTGAACGGTAATATTATTTAGTTCAGAAATAATCATTATTACTAATATGCGAATTTATCTAAGTTTACCAAAAACTGATAATGCGCAAACATTTGATCGCGATATCATATGTACATATACAGCAACTCAATATCATATTATATCAACATAAATAAAAACAAAAACATAGATAATAGTGCTCTTTATTCAATTTTTTAAAAATCTTACGATGTCTCATTGACATTACTCAACAAACACAAATTTTCATTAATTTCCTGTTCTTGTTTCAGGTATTCTCCTCTACAAATAAATTGAATTGCTACCAAAATTTCGACTGCAAACGTAAGTGAAGTCATATACACATACGACTTATAAACATTTCTCAAGTTTTCATTAATTTCCGTACTTTTAAATAGACCCAATTAACGCGACGAAATCTATAAGGATCTCATTGCTACCATAACTGCGAGATGAGAACATAAATGAAACGTTTAGTCATTCAATACAGTCCGCAATGAAGATTTGTTAATTTGTGTAAGTCATACCTACTATTCCACCGTAAAACATTATTACTAAGTCGAGTGTATCCAGGAAGACGAACCTGCAGTCATCACTAATGAACCAACTATTGTAGCTACTCGGCAACTCTACTTCTTAATGATAAACCCAGCAAATACATCTGCAACTAATAGATGATCTTGGACAGGAAACACATTTTGGCTTCAAATCCTTTTAAGAATATTTAAACCCTCCAAATAAGAAAGGAATATGCAGTAAGGTAGACAAGCTTTAACGTCACGATGAAATTTCATTGAGCATTGTCATTTTCTTGCTAGCAACCTTCCTGCATTCCCAACTTAAGATGTTTACATGTCGTAGTTGATTCGTTATTCAAGGGATTGTTCCCACTATATCTAGTATCGTGCAAGATATCGACAACTTACAAACTCGGATCACAGGTATGGAAAAAATCAGAAAGAGAAAACCTACCTGGAAAGTTTACAGCTGACATATCAATCTCATTTGGAATTGTTTCCTTGTGCGAAACCAGTTCAACCTGAATATACCTGGTTCCGTTGTTGTTAAGATGGGAACGTGGCAATATTTACTTGGATTGACCAAAACTTTACATGACGAATGTCTGTTGACGCTGTGCTATGTTTTGTTCCAGTCTGTTGACGCTGTGCTATATTTTGTTGACGCTGTGCTATATTTTGTTCCTGTCTGTTGACGCTGTGCTATATTTTATTCCTGTCTGTTGACGCTTTGCTATATTTTGTTCCTGTCTGTTGACGATGTGCTATATTTTGTTCCTGTCTGTTGACGCTGTGCTATATTTTGTCCCTGTCTGTTGACGCTGTGATATATTTTGTTCCTGTCTGTTGACGCTGTGATATATTTTGTCCCTGTCTGTTGACGCTGTGCTATATTTTGTCCCTGTCTGTTGACGCTGTGCTATATTTTGTCCTTTTCTGTTGACGCTGTGCTATATTTTGTCCCTATCTGTTGACGCTGTGCTATATTTTGTTCCCGTCTGTTGATGCTGTGCTATATTTTGTCCTTGTCTGTTGACGCTGTGATATATTTTGTCTTTGTCTGTTGACGCTGTGATATATTTTGTCCCTGTCTGTTGACGCTGTGATATATTTTGTCTTTGTCTGTTGACGCTGTGATATATTTTGTCCTTGTCTGTTGACGCTGTGATATATTTTGTCCTTGTCTGTTGACGCTGTGATATATTATGTCCTTGTCTGTTGACGCTGTGATATATTTTGTCCTTGTCTGTTGACTCTGTGCTATATATTGTTCCTGTCTGTTGACGCTGTGCTATATTTTGTTCCTGTCTGTTGACGCTGTGCTATATTTTGTTCCCGTCTGTTGACGCTGTGCTATATTTTGTTCCTGTCTGTTGACGCTGTGATATATTTTGTTCCTGTCTGTTGACGCTGTGATATATTTTGTCCTTGTCTGTTGACGCTGTGCTATATTTTGTCCCTGTCTGTTGACGCTGTGATACATTTTGTCCCTGTCTGTTGACGCTGTGCTATATTTTGTCCCTGTCTGTTGACGCTGTGCTATATTTTGTCCTTGTCTGTTGACGCTGTGCTATATTTTGTCCCTATCTGTTGACGCTGTACTATATTTTGTTCCCGGCTGTTGACGCTGTGCTATATTTTGTTCCTGTCTGTTGACGCTGTGCTATATTTTGTTCCTGTCTGTTGACGCTGTGCTATATTTTGTCCCTGTCTGTTGACGCTGTGCTATATTTTTTCCCTATCTGTTGACGCTGTGATATATTTTGTCCCTGTCTGTTGACGCTGTGCTATATTTTGTCCCTGTCTGTTGACGCTGTGATATATTTTGTCCTTGTCTGTTGACGCTGTGATATATTTTGTCCCTGTCTGTTGACGCTGTGATATATTTTGTTCCTGTCTGTTGACGCGTTTGTCAAGTGATGTGTATCAAAAGTGATTAAAATGTGTTTTCTTAGATGGTTTTATAATCTTCTTTGTCTTGTGTTGACAATAAAGTAATTTCCGTTTTTAGCTTTACTGTACGAAAAAAAAAAATCACGAATTAAACAAATTTATATATGAATTAAATAAACACAGGTTCTTTTATGTTTTGTCTTAAATTTCATAAAAATACTGTTTGTAAATCGCATGCTAGTGTATACTTACTGACCTCCGTATTACTGCCTTGCTGCGAGCAGAGAGCCTGCCAGTGGCCAGTGACGTCGTGTTTTGTCCTCAGTGAAAGTCTCTAATAGGGCACGATGGACGACTCCTATCCCTTGTCAAAGGCATCCGTTGACCACCATAGCTCCAAACGATGCCACTAGGGCCACCCACGACCACCCTCGATCTGGCTCCGTCAACTTTGTACTTCAATGTATATATTTCTGTAAATTAGCTTTCATTACAAGTACACATTTTTAGAGAAAAAAATATCTATTTAACCAAAGGCAAATGAAAAGTTAACATTATGTGTCCTCATACAAAAGCGCTTTCACTCGACATATATTTACTTTCATCCTCTTTCACACGCCTTTCATTCCTAGTTAGAGTTATCTCCCTTGGGACCATAAAAAAATTGTCAATCTCCTCGCCTGATATTAACATAAAATTTACAAAAACAAACACTCCACCGTGTCAATGTCCAGTGGTTGGGAGGAGTCCTACCAAACTGGACACTGTCAAAACAAGAGACGTTTTTAGCGTTGTTAACATATCAATTAAAAAATACTTGCATTATCAACAATTTTTTTTCGTGGTAGAATATTTAACTTTCCTTTATATAAATATTACAATTCGACATTTACCAACATATTTCATGGCTGTAAGAGATTGAGAAGTTTCCCCGTCAATAGTATTCATTCATTGATTCATTGATTCATTCATTCATTTTCTTTCATTCCTTTATTCATAATTAATTAATTAATTTATTAAGTTGTTCTTTTAACTGATTTGAAAATTAATTTAAATTCAATGATATTACAATTAATGCATAAAAAGTAGTTAGCAAAACAACAGTTGACACAAATATCAAGAAAAATGTCTGTAAACAGAACTCTTCCTACTAAGTTGAAAATTTAAAAGGAAGTAAGTACTGACATGTAACTATCTTTATACTTCAGAGAAATGGACTTTGTATAATTTTTTTTTACATTATGAAGTAATAATTATGTAAATATTATATATGCAGACTCTGTATTTATTTTTTTGTGTTGCTATTTCAAAATATGTCTTATCTTCCATATTGCGTATTTCATACAAGTAGCTATTGTCATAATAATGTGTTTGTGTTTATCTTCAAAATTACCAAGAAGAAATTAATCTTCAGTCCTAATGACATCAAGAAGTTCATTTTTTCCGTGGAAAGTTGTCTGACATTCTGTTTTCAATTTTCAAAAAGAAGTGGTAAAAAAAGCGTACAATGGATTCAATATTCCTACAAAAATGACATTTCCCATCAGATCTGTTAATGACTTACAATTTTTGCTTCTGTATAGATTATTCTATGTAAGAAGTTCCATTCAAAATTTTTTCAACTTTTGGCATATTGCTATAAATTTAGTTTTTTCCCAAATTTGTCCCCAGTCTTTTACTTCAACTCATTTGTTTTGAAAATATTCTTCCCGTTTGATTTCTGCTAAGGGTTTACAGTCTGGCATCAGAATATTTTGTATAAATTTGTCTCTAAGTAAATTGTACGATACTATTTCTATCTTGTTATCTATATAACTCTATTCTTAATGACTAAAAGCAAGTTGTTATCTATATAACTCTTTTTCTTTACATACATTGTCCTTTAAGGGAAAGTCATCGGTTGTGTTTCAAAGCTATGACAGAACAAAGTCATTGGAATGCTACTAAGTACTCTCTGTTGTCGGTTGGTATTGAATTGGACACTAAAGGAACGGCAGACCCCTTGTGAGTATAATCTGAACGGGTACGTGGTCAAACCACCGTGTCGTTTTGACGACATTTCAGTGGCTACTGAAAGGAGTAAGTATATAATAATGGATGAACATTACAACGCGGCATTTAAAGTCGGACGAACATTTCAAACGCTTATAATCCGACGAACATTTCAAACGCTTATAATCCGACGAACATTTCAAACGTTTATAATCCGACGAACATTTCAAACGCTTACAGTCGGACGAACATTTCAAACGCTTATAATCCGACGAACATTTCAAACGTTTACAATCCGACGAACATTTCAAACGCTTACAGTCGGACGAACATTTCAAACGTTTATAATCCGACGAACATTTCAAACGCTTATAATCCGACGAACATTTCAAACGCTTACAGTCGGACGAACATTTCAAACGCTTATAATCCGACGAACATTTCAAACGTTTATAATCCGACGAACATTTCAAACGCTTATAATCCGACGAACATTTCAAACGTTTATAATCCGACGAACATTTCAAACGCTTATAATCCGACGAACATTTCAAACGTTTATAATCCGACGAACATTTCAAACGTTTACAATCCGACGAACATTTCAAACGCTTAAAGTCGGACGAACATTTCAAACGTTTATAATCCGACGAACATTTCAAACGTTTATAATCCGACGAACATTTCAAACGCTTATAATCCGACGAACATTTCAAACGTTTATAATCCGACGAACATTTCAAACGTTTACAATCCGACGAACATTTCAAACGCTTACAGTCGGACGAACATTTCAAACGTTTATAATCCGACGAACATTTCAAACGCTTATAATCCGACGAACATTTCAAACGCTTACAGTCGGACGAACATTTCAAACGCTTATAATCCGACGAACATTTCAAACGCTTATAATCCGACGAACATTTCAAACGTTTATAATCCGACGAACATTTCAAACGTTTATAATCCGACGAACATTTCAAACGTTTATAATCCGACGAACATTTCAAACGCTTATAATCCGACGAACATTTCAAACGCTTACAGTCGGACGAACATTTCAAACGTTTATAATCCGACGAACATTTCAAACGCTTATAATCCGACGAACATTTCAAACGTTTATAATCCGACGAACATTTCAAACGTTTATAATCCGACGAACATTTCAAACGTTTATAATCCGACGAACATTTCAAACGTTTACAATCCGACGAACATTTCAAACGCTTAAACTCCTGACGAACATTTCAAACGATTATAATCCGACGAACATTTCAAACGATTATAATCCGACGAACATTTCAAACGCTTACAGTCGGACGAACATTTCAAACGCTTATAATCCGACGAACATTTCAAACGTTTATAATCCGACGAACATTTCAAACGTTTATAATCCGACGAACATTTCAAACGTTTATAATCCGACGAACATTTCAAACGCTTATAATCCGACGAACATTTCAAACGTTTATAATCCGACGAACATTTCAAACGCTTATAATCCGACGAACATTTCAAACGTTTATAATCCGACGAACATTTCAAACGCTTATAATCCGACGAACATTTCAAACGTTTATAATCCGACGAACATTTCAAACGTTTACAATCCGACGAACATTTCAAACGCTTACAGTCGGACGAACATTTCAAACGTTTATAATCCGACGAACATTTCAAACGTTTATAATCCGACGAACATTTCAAACGCTTACAGTCGGACGAACATTTCAAACGCTTATAATCCGACGAACATTTCAAACGTTTATAATCCGACGAACATTTCAAACGTTTATAATCCGACGAACATTTCAAACGTTTACAATCCGACGAACATTTCAAACGTTTATAATCCGACGAACATTTCAAACGCTTATAATCCGACGAACATTTCAAACGCTTACAGTCGGACGAACATTTCAAACGCTTATAATCCGACGAACATTTCAAACGTTTATAATCCGACGAACATTTCAAACGTTTATAATCCGACGAACATTTCAAACGTTTACAATCCGACGAACATTTCAAACGCTTACAGTCGGACGAACATTTCAAACGTTTATAATCCGACGAACATTTCAAACGCTTATAATCCGACGAACATTTCAAACGTTTATAATCCGACGAACATTTCAAACGTTTATAATCCGACGAACATTTCAAACGTTTACAATCGGACGAACATTTCAAACGTTTATAATCCGACGAACATTTCAAACGCTTATAATCCGACGAACATTTCAAATGCTTATAATCCGACGAACATTTCAAATGCTTATAATCCGACGAACATTTCAAATGCTTATAATCCGACGAACATTTCAAACGCTTATAATCCGACGAACATTTCAAACGTTTACAATCCGACGAACATTTCAAACGCTTATAATCCGACGAACATTACAAGCACTTAACAAACAAAGAAAAATAAAAAAAAAACATCTGGAGTCAATGACTAAACGATGGATGCAACGTTTAGAATTCATGTTTTATTTTAAGACACATAATCAGTAATTTAGATATCAAATGTTTTCTTCTGTACTTTGTCATTCAGATTATAATGACTTATCTATTTCCTTTTCATTAATATGATTGACACTGAAATCATAATTGATATTTGTATGGTTGGAATACATAAGCAGAATATGTCAGTTGCTGTCTCCTATGTTTATATATCGACAGTGTTAAGGTGAGGTTGCACTAAATCTGCTTAGTATATTTAGCAGCACTACAGTTCACGGCGGCAACTAACAGCAAAGAAAACATGACACAAGCCCACAATTGTTTTCAAACTATTTCTTAATATATCTAAAAAGAGATTATTTTTTCAAAATTTGTGTTTCAGCTTACATGATCCATCATAAGTTTGAAATCAATTTTTGAAATGTTTTAAGATAACAATGCTTGATCAAGTTAAGGAAACCGATAACGTGTATAGACTTTCAGCGGGGCATTGATGAAATCAATCAAGATGTTCATTTACACACGAACGACCTTAAATACAATACAGTAAAAGAAATGAACATCATGTTTACTTCAAAACAAAACAAAAACCAAAAACAAAAAATACAGACATTCGTCCTGTTGATTGAAGTAGATATTTCGCCATCAACTTTTGTTTTGTCCTTAAAAACCATATGTTCTTAATCATGCGAGTGGGCCACATGTTTCTCGTTCAAGGGAATTACACTCACGTGACTGAAATCATTATTTTATCTACTGGATTTATAAAATGGCTGCCTGTTTCATTTCGTTGTTGATTTTGTTCGGGATTTATCCCGTGGAAGGGAATGAGGTGAATTCACGTGACTGTCGCCCTACGAGTCATGACATTCTGGGCCCGTATTACGTGCCGAATCCGCCCAGACTTTTAAAGTACTGCACGGGGGACCCCGAACTCCACCAGCACGAAAGACTGGTGGTGAGTGGATATGTGTACAAGAGCGACTGCATCACGCCCATGACTAACACAAGGATCGACATATGGCAGGCAGATCTCTCGGGTAATTACACCCTCGGGGCGAAGTGTCGGGGCTACTTGAGAACGGATTCTCGGGGGTATTACGAATTTTCGACTCTATACCCGGGCAAGTATCATTTACTCAGCGAGGCTTTTCGCCCGGCTCATATCCACTTCATGGTGAACGGAAAACGTCATCATAAGACGCTCATAACTCAGTTATATTTCGCTGGGGATTTGAACCTAGGACCCAACGACCCATGTACTGTGTGTAGCTCGGACAGAGAGGATCTTGTTGCACACGTGGAATTCCTCTGTGAAACTCACGACCATTCAAATTGTATCCAACTGGTAAGATTTGACATCGTTCTGGAAAGGGGAAGAGGTTTGTCACGAACCTAGAGTGTGTGAATATATCGCCATTCTTGAACTGACACTCCTATTATAAGACAAGTGAAAAGCTAATTTTTACCAATAACCCATTTTGAACTTTGAACTTTACTAATAAGAAAAGTTGAAGTGATAAATTATAAAGTGATAAGTGACCTTGATCGACTGATGATAAGTCAAACTACTCACTGCACAAAGATCGATATTCTCGATGGTTTGAATTCTCCTGGATTAACAAAAACGGAGAGAGAAGTAATCTTTTCTATCAATTTGCATGATTTTAACCATGTGACAAAAAGAAATTTCTCGAAAATTACAAATACAGTGTTGATTGCATTTTGCTTTTTATGTTCGTCTCATACTATTGTTAAATTACCTGAAAGTCCAGTTGAGCACAAAAAGTCGCCGGACATTTTTAATTATACTGATGACATGTACATATCTTATTAAAATGATTTTATAACTACAGAAGACCTGTCGCATATGAAGTTTTCAATATCTATCTTTCTAGAGGTTTATATGAAGGACAAAAATGACAACAAATTGGAGAGTATGGCAGTACTTTTTATCACCTCATTTAATAACTGTATTAAGCCATAGAAAAGATACGTTAAATCGTAAATGTTGCATTCAAAGTTATATTTCATTATCGATGATAAAGGCTTGTCATATTATATCAAGTGATATTAAATGTCAATGTAACAGGTGTTAATAAACAGATAAAGCGAACTGCGTGGATCTATTTTTACTACATTACGTTTTATATCAAAGTTCACTATACATAGGTCAAATGTCAAACTGAATATCCAAATTAATTAATATGGCATATATATCAGAGTATGCAAGATTTGTCAATTAAGCTGACAGCTCTCGCACATAACTTTCATAAGTCTAGTACAAACAGGTCACAACTTGAGATGAACGCCGGAGATCAGTGAACGTTTCAATAAAAAATACCATAAAACTAGATCAGGTTTGCAGTTTTTAAGGCCGTGTTAAGCTTGATGTTGACGAATTCAAACACAGCTATATAAAAGCAGTCAATTAAATCGTTATCCAAACTCAAAAAGTTACCAGATGAGACAGTAAAGTATACTTTGGGTGTAAAATTTTATCTTTGTTGAAAATCAATTTTTAGATAAAATCCTCAAAGTACAGAAAATGCCACTTTATTAAGCTTCAATCTGGATTATGATTATAAAACATGTCCCAGTCAACTTATCCGGATTTATGTGGAATGGAGTTATTTCCCTTCTCCGAAGGTTTGTTGATTACGAATTTAGAGTGCGTTCTCACCAAAAGCACCAAAAAATTAAGTATGAGCATGAGAACGGCTTCGTGAATACGGGTCCTGTCGTATTGATAAGCATCTACCACTCCTAACCGAGGTCTGCAGTTACCTACTTGCACGTCCCAGAACATTAAGTTCACGGGTATGAACATTTGAAATTAACAGACACGGTAAAGCTATCGATTTTTTATGGGGGTTTATTTTCATTGGTTACGCGGGTACTTTAAATCCGCGAATTCATTTATTGGGTTACATATATCGACGAAATCAAGTGTCCACGAGATGGTATTTTTTGAAAAATCAAGGAACAAACATTTAGCGATAGGAAAATTATTTTTTCTTTTGTACAATATATTGGCTGTGAATTTGCTATGCGATTTTAACGTTGATTTTTACGCGCATCACTATATGGTATGAACAAAATCAAAAGGAAATAATTTTATTTTCTAATTTACGATAAAATCTGTTATTCACACATGACTGTATTTAAACAAATTTGTAGAGGTGTTCAGTCTCGCGACTGAGAGAAGTACATGATTGATTTCAAAAATCGTGAATAGTTTTTGCACCGTTTTATCAGTACACCGTTTTCTATAAGACCATTCTGAGTATCTAAATGACTGTCACTACAGAAACAAAAAGAAAGTAAAAAATATGTGAACATAATCATAATCCAAATTCAGGAAAACTAGGGCAAAATATGAACGAAGGAAACGGAAATTCCTGAGAATAAAATTAGATGTTCCGGAAGAGTAAGCGTCTTTTGCTACATCGACGACACTTGCCATGTAAACCATGGTCAATCCAAGTAAGTAATGTCATGTCCTCAAATGAGAACAAGGTATACAACAACGGAATTAACAAGCAAACTCACGAGCATCAAACACGTCCAAGTTCATATCGCATAGAGAAATAGAATATTTCTCCATCAGATCACTATGATGACTATAAAAGTTCCCCATAACTTTTATCAACCTGCATCTTTTGAAATCATGTGTTATGAGTTTGTCCGTCAGTTGACGAACAAACAAGCTCTTTAACATAGAATCTATTGCGGTATGTAAAAACACCATAGGTTGGGAATGCAGGAATGCTGCTATCCAGAAATGGAAAATTCCCTCTAGGAAAATTGAAATCATTGCGCTTACCCATACAGTTTGGTGGAAAACTGTCCATATTTCATTACATGTAGGAAAAGATTGCGAGAAGTTCAATTCATCTTATCTTTCATAGTGAAATACCCTTTCTGACATCAGTTATGATCATTTAAAACTTTTTCTTCATAATTTCACGAAATCAGGAATCATCTTATTAACCGTAAACATGTTAATTAATGAACTGTCTGTCTGTCTGTCAAAGTTTATCGTAAAAATAAAGTTAAGTCATCTTATGCTATATATATATGTATTTATATAAATAGCAAAAGGCGTTAATGATGTTCTTGTAACTTACGCCCAGTCCATTTTTGCCTATTTTGGCAATTAAATGTGTTCAAACCAAGGCATATGTATACAAGTAGTGCGTGATGAAATATTTGTAAATACCTACCTAGAAACGAGGTGCACACATAAACGGAACATGCAATATCGAGCTTTTATTTTGAGAGGCAAACTTACATCACTTATTAATGGCAAGGGGAGGGCAGTGGGATACTCGTGTATATATAGTTGAAAGAAGGAGAGAAAGATCGATAGATATAAGGAATTAATGCAGAAAGCATCGGGCACGATATATACGTTTAAATTACACCGTTCCCCGGAAGAGAATTTTACAGCAATAGGATGTGCTCTATTGAATTTCATGTGTCTCGAATAAAGTGATGTTTTGTCTTATCCGATATGTTGTTAATATTATCATTAGTCTTACCAACTAGTATGTGAAGTAACTGTAATGATATAAGACTCTTTCATATGTCGGGGTGTAGGATAGGGATATTCCATCCAGTTGGGGTTGGGGTGGGGTGGGGGTGGGGTTGTCACAAAATGCAAAATCCCGAGACTTTGCTCAGGGTTTGACCACAGTTTGTGACCCAGAGAGTGTGAAATATCCCATCCTGTAGCTCGACATGTGAAAGAGTATTTTTCTTTAATTTTATTCTAAAATATTGGGAAACAAGATGCGTTTATGAAACACTATGCCCACGGTTGCAACAAAATTCTGAAGCGAGACATTAAAACTGTATTGTGTAAAGCATGTGCTAATTGTGTGTACACTTTGTGAAACACCTGTCTTTATTGTGGTAATGATTTTTTTTCTTACTTTCAAATGTAGGTTAAAGGTCACGGTCAAAGTCACATGGTAAAAACACCAAATGAAAGGTCTTGTCACAAGTAACATAAATGGCAATAGTTATTGCCAATGCTATTTCTTTTCAAATGTAGGTCAAAAGTCAAGGTCACATGGTCAAAATGTTGGAAAGACCTGGTCATAAGAAAGATACATGTCAAATATGAAAGTCCTATCTCTTACGGTGCAAACGATATTAGCAAGGTTAAAGTTGACATCAGACAAACAGACAGCTCAAAAACAATATGCCCCCTTACTTTCGGCAATATGCTGAAATGGAAACCACGTTACACAAAATCATTTTCGTTATGCAATTAATTGACAAATTGACAAAGAAAATGAATTCTCGGTAACTAGAAAGTTTGACCTCGAAAATTAACCCAAAACAAGAATTCGCTGCAAATAACTATTTGTGTATATGGTTGTATACAATGTACCTTATATCGGGATATGATGTCAACTGGGGAGGGACACGTCACATTTCTACGCGCGAACACGTGCGTGCTTGTATTGCATGAGTGGATATTTAACACAAGAACAGCGAACTGGGTGTATTGCTCTGGACAGCCAATTATTACACGATTAGAGATGAAGATACAGTAGTTTGCCATCCGTGTAGTGTATAACCAATACACACACCTTTGAGATAACTGGTTAACTCATAAATATATTTCTTTGTTATATTTTAATGAATTCCATCCACACTAGAATTATTCTCACACATCATTTACATAATGGCCCACGATTTTTCTACTTCAGACTGTTCATTGTATCGAACACCACTCGGATTCTGAAATGAAACATGGTTTTGATTTCAACGATATTGATTTACTCCAGACCGGTTAATCCTTTAAACGTGTTATGAATTTCCTTGAGTAAAAATGTATGTTATTTATTCAAAAGCAGTACTGAGGAATATTTCAAGTTCGGTCATGGTTCTCGTGTCTCTTGACGTAGAAGATGTAAGGGCAATTCGTGAATATAGTGAAAACAGTTGATTTAACATGACGGAGATTTCGCCATTCGGTGTAAAAACCGTCGATTCTCGTTATATCAAAGTCGACGAGACCGTTGGAAAACCTCGACTTATCCGAGTATTCGATTTAAGTAAAGTTCTCGTGCTTACTGTGAAGAGTGACTGGGACCGACAAAATGCTTCGAGTTATACCGGGTCATCGAGTTATAAGAGTTCGAGATAACGAGGTTCAAATATACTTTATTTCATCCTTTTCAAATAATGTTTTCAATACCCATAAGTCTAAAATATTTCACATGAACTATACTCTGCTTTAATATATAAAATGAATACTGGCATAAACTTGGCCAATGGACTCGTAGTTCTCTGTCAACTTGTTTACTACTCAACGCAGCAGACACACTGGTATTTTTGTTAATAGACAACAACAGTATATATCCTAGAGACAAGAAGTTTTATCAAGGACAAATCGTCTTGGTCCTTACGAAAAAAAGGAAATCTTGAAGAAAAACATGATCTTCTCTTTATGTAATGCAAAAACAAGCAAAAAGCAAAATACATTTCACTGACCACTGTCCTTACACAATTCTCGCTTTAAATAGTTGTGGTCACTAGGATTAATACAAATTATGTAACAGTGTAACAAATGCCAAACACCTGATATGTCGGGAACAGTAGACCTGTTCACATGCTTTGTGTTTGGCTCTAGTGCAAACGATTACATTACACATTTTCAAAGACTCATCCTGTTTTGTCGGAATAGAGCAAAAACAATGTTTTAACTTACAAATCAATGAAGATAGATAAACCAAGTTGATAAATGTGCCGATTTTGATCCATTATTTAACTCCTATTGACCAAATTTTACCAGATTGCATACGTAGAGGTGCGTGAACTCGCCGTTTTTATGTCTCACTTCACAGTAACTTACAATTAAGGGACACTGAATTAATTTGTCAGTATCTTCTAAAACGGATAATTCTACCTCAGTTCAACACATTGAATCTCAATTTAAACAAATCTTTCTTTGTATGTTTTAAGAAATAGTGGAAACCAGATCAAGTTTTTAGTGCCCGTACATGTGTAAGTACACTTTGATCTAATTATATATCTCACTAGTTTTTTTTTACTTTTATGATGCTCAGCCTGTCAGTAAGATACGTATGTTTATAGGGATAGTAAACACATTTGTCAATATTTCCAAAGTGGAATAATAAACGATCACCAGATTTGGTCAGTGATCACTCCATCTTAGTTTGCATTCTGATCTACCAGAGTTACCCACCTTCGTTTCACTCTATGGCATACCAATAAGCTTGACTGACGATGGGGCCCAGAATGCTTAATTTGAGAGTTCTTGATAAATTTCAACAACTTTACCATTCATGATTGCACTTCCAGTGCACAAAAGACTCCCTATCCGGCCAGAGACCCTTAAAGGCACCATATCCGATTTTCATGAGTATTCTGTACATTCCAGTCTAGTCATTGTCGTGAAAACCATTACGTGTATTTGAAGTGATACATATTTTAGAATTTTACCTTTTTCACTAAATTAAAAAGCACTCCAATGTATTTACATAAGCTTTCATGTGCAGCATTTGAACCTCGGATAACGCAGCCAGTACATTGATACAAACAGGGATTAATCGGCTCTCGATTCCGGCTTCTCTCCCACTGTCATAATTACAAATCATTGCTTAGGACACTTAATTATGTCCCTATTCACAAATAAACCTTTGATCCTGTCTTTAAGACATCAACTGAAGATATTCACATTACATTTTGCATAATGTAAAAAAAAAAAAAAAAAAAAAATTACATGAAAAAGCTTCATTCATGCCAGCCATCCCATCCACTCCCTTAAGTGTTGACTTACATAACGTGTACAAACTTCTTGCTATCACTCATGCTGTGTACTCTGCCCTAGATAACGTACAGAAATACGAATGGTCTTTTGTAATATAAGCAAAACATTCGATCGGGTTTGGCATAAGGGTCTTCTTCTAAAACTTTCAAGCTTTGGAATTCATGGCTCGCAACTAAATTGGTTTGTAAATTATCTTTATAAGTCGTAACCAGATAGTTGTTATTGACCACAAAAGTTCAAATTGATCTGAAGTGAAAACTGGTGTTGTTCAGGGCTCCATTCTTGGGCCTCTTTTGTCGACACCTCCTTGCACGCCACTGTCGACTTCCCAAGAATCAATGCCGACATTTTGAACTTATTTTGAAATCTATTACCCCTCTCCCTCCCCTTAAGCCACCCCCCCCAACTTACACAAACCATTCCATACTTACACAAACCATTCCATACTTACACAAACCACTCCATACTTACACAAACCACTCCATACTTACACAAACCATTCCAACCATTCCATACTTACACAAACCATTCCATACTTACACAAACCACTCCATACTTACACAAACCATTCCATACTTACACAAACCACTCCATACTTACACAAACCACTCCATACTTACACAAACCATTCCATACTTACACAAACCATTCCATACTTACACAAACCATTCCATACTTACACAAACCACTCCATACTTACACAAACCATTCCATACTTACACAAACCATACTCCATCCATACTTACACAAACCACTCCATACTTACACAAACCACTCCATACTTACACAAACCATTCCATACTTACACAAACCATTCCATACTTACACAAACCATTCCATACTTACACAAACCACTCCATACTTACACAAACCATTCCATACTTACACAAACCATTCCATACTTACACAAACCATTCCATACTTACACAAACCACTACATACTTACACAAACCACTCCATACTTACACAAACCACTCCATACTTACACAAACCATTCCATACTTACACAAACCACTCCATACTTACACAAACCACTCCATACTTACACAAACCATTCCATACTTACACAAACCATTCCATACTTACACAAACCACTCCATACTTACACAAACCATTCCATACTTACACAAACCATTCCATACTTACACAAACCATTCCATACTTACACAAACCACTCCATACTTACACAAACCACTCCATACTTACACAAACCACTCCATACTTACACAAACCATTCCATACTTACACAAACCACTCCATACTTACACAAACCATACTTACACAAACCACTCCATACTTACACAAACCATTCAAACATATCAGCGCCTTTTCCTGCGATATCGAAGATAGGCCTACCGGTTTAAGTTATACCCTGCCGGACCACGCCCCCGGTCGGATGGTCGGTTTGTGTTGAAATCTATACAGTCGAAATATTTGATGTATAAGTGTTTTCATTTATCAGCATAACAAAATTTTCTTTTGAAACAATGCTCCATCCTAGTAGATATATATATATATATATATATATATATATATATATATATGAATACTGTAAAAAAAATTGTGTAGAACACTATTGAAACGCTATGTGTAATTGTCAACGATTGTAAATTTATTGAGACTTAAAAAATTGCAATATCCAAACTCATTCCAATACACAGTAGTTCATATGTTGGACCTTTTTCATGTTATATCTTTACCTGGATCGGACCATGTTGATGGTTACAGAGCTGTGATGTGGTATCCTACATTACAGACCGTTTATACCTGCTAGCAATACAGGATCAATACTTTTTTTCATAGCAGTGTGATGTGAAATTCGACCGAGCTCCTTCCTATCCAACGATATAGCGCCCTACGGTACATTTACGTAAGAACATTCAGTTGGTGCCGCTCTTTGAAACATTAACACAAGAAGCAAAACCATTTAATATTGTTTTAGCGAAAAATGACACCTAATTTTCACTCTCAGTCGGTGTATTCTTCAGCATGACGATTTCAAGAAGTTATCTAATCATACTCTTGGGCTGTTTAGCAGGTAAGTTTGTTTGTTTGCTTGTTATTTATTTATTTATTTGTTTGTTGCCATTGTCAATATCAGGCGGATTCTCCTGGTAGCTACATCACTGAAATACAATTAAACTGTTAGGACATTACACTTAGAAAAAAATCATGAATGCGGATTGAAAGATTTTTAGAAGTTCCCATTTTAACATGCAGAAATTTTGTGGTATTATCATCGTTTTACAGTTTACCTGAAAGATGAAGTGGTCTAGTTTTAGATACATTCACAATCACTTCAAAGAGCGTTCTACAATGTAGGTTTCATGGCAGGGCATTTAAAGGTAAACACACTATAAGTATCATTTATCACAATGTCAGTTTAACACAAGGAGAGAGAAAACGTGCTTGTATTTACTTATTTTTGTGTCATATCTTATGACTTTGATCACCTTTAGCACTTCATGTTATCTTTTTAAAATAATATAAAAAAAAAATAAAACAAGCAAAAATTAATTAAATCAAATTTTCAAAAAGTACAAAAATAAATAAAAAAAAAACCCAGACAAGTCCTGTCCTAGAAGGAAGAAACAACTGTATGTACATTTGTAAAACGAAATTTGTATTGAAGAGAGCTTTTGACTTGTGTCCGGTTTACAATCATATTTACATGTATATGTTTTGCTTCGCAGTAATACGTTTTGCCAGTAATCTTGAAAGCCTTTCTCTCTAAAATTATGTTATAACACTGACAGCGGCCGTTTTATTTTCACTGATGACAGCGCCACTAGCGGCGAGAAAAGGAAACGGTAAATGTTTTGAGGACTGCAAGGATGATGTGATCAAGGCAAATTAAGATGTTTCAATTTTGATTTTTTTAATACACATATAAAGATTTTCTTTCCTTTTTTCAGTGCTTGATCGAGTTTTGTGCGGTCGGAAAAATGAATTAAATCTGTCGAAAGGAGACCCTTCGCCTTTGTTGTTTTGGCCAATACAAACATCCAAACACAACAAAACAAACACAGCAGGAAAAAAGTAAGTTTTCATTTTTTTTTACAACTGATAGGCTTTATGTACATTCTGTTCCATGGCCAAAACATTTTCTCGGGTATGTTGTAGAATATGCTGCATATTTAAATTGTTCGAATGTCGCGGTTGTGTTTTTCATTGAAACTATCAAAGGACGTATATCAATTGATGCGATTTCAACAAACGCGAACGACATCTAATATTATGATCCATGTTTGAAGCGGCCCGTCACTTTGGCTGGTTTTCAAAACAAGGAGTTTCACTCGTGAAACGGACATGTGTTACTCGATATTCTAGAGAAAATGGGTGTTGATTTTATGTCATTCTCGATCCCAAGACGTACCAAAGACAGTGCAGTATAGGATAAGTCAATTATCTACCTTCTAAGCTCGTAAGTTACAATGTAGGCCGATTTGGGTTATTTAATTGTGCCTCTTTTAGAAGTTTGTGTTTAGTTTTACTTTTGATATATAAATCAAGGCCGATGTTACGTACATATAAATATAAATACACATGGGATAAGTTGACATTTACCCGATCCCGGATGTGTTTTTCATTGAAACTATCAAAGGACGTATATCAATTGATGCGATTTCAACAAACGCGAACGACATCTAATATTATGATCCATGTTTGAAGCGGCCCGTCACTTTGGCTGGTTTTCAAAACAAGGAGTTTCACTAGTGAAACGGACATGTGTTACTCGATATTCTAGAGAAAATGGGTGTTGATTTTATGTCTTCTATTACAAAGCAGTTATTTTATCTACCTTCTAAGCTCGTAAGTTACAATGTAGGCCGAGAGGACTGACATCAAAGCATTTGGGTTAAAGCTAGACCCGACTTGATTAGGAGAATGCCTCTTTTAGAAGTTTGTGTTTAGTTTTACTTTTGATATATAAATCAAGGCCGATGTTACGTACATATAAATATAAATACACATGGGATAAGTTGACAGCATGCGATTTACCCGATCCCTGGATGTGAGTTTCGTATGCAGCTGACGGAAGCTTTGCGTCTATCAAATCATCGTTATTTACTCATAATTCAAGATCTTCTATTACAAGCCAGTTATTTTGACTTTTACCTCAGAAATCAGAGACAATCGTGAATATATACATTTTGCAAAATCTTTCGCGTTTGGCATGTCGTTTCAAACTTTTGCTGGCTTAATTGAAAGATCCTTGACTGAAATTAAATAGAAATATGCTTTAAAAAGTTTTTAACATATGTAATTTGTTATTTATTTATGTTACGTACAATGGTTTCGTTTGTCGGCTAACAGTGTTTACAACGTTGATAAGTGAAACGAGTTTAAGCATTTTTTCAACTGATCGCTAAAATGGCAGATGTAAACATATTTAAAATCATTTCATCGCATAATCGGCTTTTCAAGTAAATATTTGCAAAACGGACATTTCTACGCCAAACTTGAAGTCATGCTCACTCTTTATCTATGGTCTGTGTGGTATATTGGTAACATTTCGGTATGTGTGGTATATTGGTAACATTTCGGTCTGTTTGGTATATGGTAACATTTCGGTCTGTGTGGTATATTGGTAACATTACGGTCTGTGTGGTATATTGGTAACATTACGGTCTGTGTGGTATATTGGTAACATTACGGTCTGTGTGGTATATTGGTAACATTACGGTCTGTGTGGTATATTGTGGTAACATTACGGTCTGTGTGGTATATTGGTAACATTACGGTCTGTGTGGTATATTGGTAACATTACGGTCTGTGTGGTATATTGGTAACATTACGGTCTGTGTGGTATATTGGTAACATTACGGTCTGCGTGGTATATTGGTACCATGAGTGATAATGGTAAAATAGGTAAATGACTGATGACACCAAGAATTGTTACCATACTAAATCAGTAAACGACAATGTAGCAATAGATAATTCTAAAATAATGGTTATGTACCGCACTTTTTCATTCGATAGTTATCATGATCTTATCCCCGATATACTCCCGATTTCTGACGCTGACCCCAAAGATGGCGGTCATCTCCGACATTGGAGAATTGATTATAACGACATACTAAAATGCGTCATTGAAATGAGAAAGGGAGAGTATGATTGTAATAATCTTTGTGACACATTCCGATTCACTTTGCTTTCAGTGAATTTAGAGGTGAGCCTCTCAGAATGTGTATAAAGACGTTTCCATACGTGATATTCCCAATCCAGGGATCTATTCCAGTTAATAATATCCCAGATAAATGGAATCATATCACATGGTGTTTTCTCCTACCTTCACTGAATAATTCTACAGAGAATGATTCCAATCTCCATTTGAAAAAAACCCAGACAACTTCGGATGCTTTTCCTGCCGTGATCTTTTGTTGCCTCGTTCTGATGATCATCGTTTTATCGATCTATTTTTGTGAAAAAAATACCTTTACCATTCAGAGATTGACATTGCGAATTAAGGGCATGTACACGAGGAACCAATACAAACAGTTTAAGCATTATCATTCGACTAGACCTACATCCTGACCCGAAACAATCGACAACTTGACAGGAAAGTTGCCGGAGCTCCTACGTAATCAACGATTGAAAGGAGCATTTTGATTGGATAAGACAATGTGAGGGACCGTTTCGAACATAATTGTGCAGGTCTTGTTTTATATTGAATAGTATGCTTGTGAATGGATAGCCTCCAGCGATCGATGAGGTAGATCAATACAAAACCATCATGAGCCCTATTTACGGAATAATTAATAGCCAAACAAATTATAAGGGTTTTTGTTATCTTCACACATGATCCGTTCCTGCTGTGAATATATGAATATTGTTACCAATCAATCATTGTTATGGGGACTTTCGCATCAATGCGCACGAGCTAGATCCGGGGGCGAAAGCAATGATGTAGCATGTTTTTTTGCAATTAAACATCATTGTTTCCATCCCCTTTGATTACTTCGATCAAATAAAAAACAATTGTTTTAAAAAAAGTACATATTGTATGTAAT
Source organism: Ylistrum balloti (assembly GCF_031769215.1). Lineage (NCBI taxonomy): Eukaryota > Metazoa > Mollusca > Bivalvia > Pectinida > Pectinidae > Ylistrum > Ylistrum balloti. The sequence continues at coordinate 515,711 of NW_026782111.1, read as the reverse complement.
TCTGTACGTAATTCAGACAAAAAAAAAAAAAAAAAACCCCAAAGAATTCCACTCCTTCAGGCTGCCAAGTTTTTGTCGAACCTGCCTAAGCGACCTCATGCGAGTACCACTCCCTGCCTATAACAACCATCTAAATAGCGACTTAAAAAAACAAGAGATACATTTCATGAAACGTAATGATTATATTTGTATTTCACAAATCAGACCAAATAAATATTCGTGTTTCCGGTTTCCCGACCATCCGTATTTATTTACTGCCGACCCTAATTTAGTTTTGACATTTGACCAAAAATTTGCTCCTGTTTTGTTCTGCAGGATTACATATATTGTTTTGTGTTATATAATTGTTACACATTATAAGAAATATATTACGTACAAGCGGACGTAATTATCTTGTATCTGTCCAACTTTACTAAGACACCTTTTCCTTTGTCACTTTGTCATGAAACATTTGGAAACATCTAGGAGAGTTACAACAGCACAACTTCTATCAATAATTCATTTTTTATCAAACATCGCCCTCTCTCTATTTTAAACAACACCAGTGTACAATATGTTTATTGCTTATTTTAGCTCAGGACTGAAAGAAACATAAATGTCGCCAAATGCTGTATTTTAGCTCGGATCAGAAAGGCGTATAAGAATCTCCGAAAACTGCATTTTAGCACAGGATTAACACACATAAGAGCCGCCAAATGCTGTTTTTAGCTCGGCACAAAAAGACAAATACAGGTTGCCAAAAGTTGTATTTCATTTTGTGACAAAAAGGCATTAACAGGTTAACAATATCTGTTAAATTTGATATTTCCTTTCTCTGTTCAACACTCACGTAATATTTGAAGACACTAAACATGTACGCCTGGTAATCAATAACACTTCAAAATCCGATTCTTAAAAAGATAGAATATTCGGCATTGTTGCAGAAATTGATTCGACACATCCAACGAAAGATTTGGAAATCATTCTTGTTTCAAAGTGTACTGTATATTGTATCAATAGTTCAAAAATAGGAAGATGAAATTTATAAATAATTGTATAAGTTTAAGCAGTAATGGTATCCCCCTCATTCAATTACTTTAATTGTTTTTGTTACACAGGCTGGCCGTGCTTCATAACGTGGATTTGGTGACAGGGCCAACAACCAATGCAGGCACGCTGGACGCCATGTGTTTCAAAGGGATCCCAAATTCCTACGTTCAAATTGACAACATTAATGGCATCTTAAATGGTGACAACGCCATGAATTGGATGTTTTATTTATTTTACACCAATAATTCAGCTACCGTCACACTGTTGGAGTACAACAATGGCGGCGCTTCCGGTTTCAATTTGGGTATAGCAAATGGCAAATTCACGGCATCATTTTCCGATCAAAATGACCTTTTGTATAACCGCGAAAGCACATTCACCTTACCAGTGTCGGTCTGGACTTTTGTTGGTGTGAATTTCAACAAATTATGGAGTGACGATCAATTCGATCTCTTTATGATTGACACAGCTGGGACGTTGATCTCGGAAACGTTTGGCTTAGGTTCAGTCCTTGTGCAGATTCAAGCACTTGGTTCTGTGATTCTTGGTACAAATCATTTGGGAAGTCAAAACTTCGAGGGAGAAATAGCCTGTCTGCAGTTTTCAAACAAGACACAAATCAAGTCCCCTCAGGAGAATGCGCCGGAACTTTGCGATCCAAATTTGTGGTTTGATCCTAATTACGGTAGGTACACTCTATTTGTTTTAATAATTAAGTTTCCACATCCATGATGCGGGTACTCTATAGTAATCAGGTTGTTTGTCTCTTTGTCTCTAAGTTCGTCCGTTGTTTTCTTTACGCACAATTTCTTCAATTCTGGTTGCACGATTGTGCTCAAACTTCATCCAAGGTTTCCTTGATATATTTTTAATGATTGCTTTTCGGTCCAGGGAGCAAATGTCAATGTCAAGGACTACTATGAAATGTTTTCAACGAATGTTTTGAAAAAATATAACGGTAAACATTTTGGTAGCCGCTGAGGCGTTCTGTTTTTGTCTTTTAAATCTCAAAAACCGGTATGAGAATTTGATAGTTGCGATCTTCGTTCTTAAGGGTTCAAAGTTTGACTGGTTTGGTGTTATAGGCTTTCATTCCATAGATATCCTAACTTAAGTCAAACAGGAGATTTTTTTATTCCATATGGCTTAAGCATAAAAAAACAACAAAGAGAGTCCTGGCTTGGCGACAATTTTAATTTAAACTTAAATTCATTGAAAGGTCGACAAAATTTGAACAAAAGAAAGATATATACATATTAACTCATAAAAAGGTACAATACTATTTAGAACTTGCGTTCCGGAAGGGTAGGCGTCTTCTGCTTCATCGACGACTCCCGCAATGTAGAAACAGGTCAATCGAATTAAATAATTCACTTTCCCAAATAAGAACAAGGTCAAATCAATCACGATATAAAACGATTATCAGGGATAATAACGTGCCAAAAATTCAAAATATGAATGAAATAGAAATCAAGTGAGATTGGGAAGCAATTCGCCGCCCACGTCGACAGAACGCTGACGTTCATCGATAAGACAACGACTGGAGATAGGATGAGGCAAATAGACGAAAAACCTGTAACCAACCAACAAACCAACGAAATCGTGTTGTTTGTGAGAATTTCTATTTCCGTTTCCGGTATTTGCAATTTAAACGCCGGTCGTTGTGAGAGTTGCAACTTCCGAGGTAGATACAAGTCTTCACAAGCATCATCATAGACGCCTTTCAGGAATAGTATTTTTTCCGATAATTCACCAAATAAAACGAATATTCCATGTATGAAAACATGGCATCACATTGTCTGACGACTATGTCATCACACTTTTCAGAATATTAACTCCACTCAGTCTGATAGTCTCTGTACTTAGTCGTTATAATCGGTAGGTCACCTTACAGGCGGATATGGGCTTGTAACTCTCACTGGACTTGCGCAGTACACGCTACATCGGAAGTTTTACGAGTTATAAAGAATCAACCTGTCAGGAGTATGTTTCTTGAACAGTGATACGATGATTGACACGTAAAGCACATTTGAGGAATACAAACAAACAATGTTCCTTTCACGCTGTGATGCCCTCGTTGGAATTTGGGATATTTTAACAGGAATGAGTTGCAAACGAGCAAAGAATGTCAAAGAGATGCATTTCAATAATTAATTGAGCTATGTCTTGTTTTGAAAATGCAATTTAAGCTTGAGAGGGATGTGACGTATTGCTAGTTATCGGCGATACAAGAATTATACATTTGCATGATATTTTTCTCAAAAAAAAAAAAAAAAAAAAAGGAAAATAGAAAGTTGTCGCAGTTACAAGAAATAAGTTCGTTTTGTATAAATACAGGAGAGTTAACAAAAGACTCCGTTACTACAACAACAATGCCGCCAATAACAACAACGACAACACAAGCGCCCACAACGACGAAGCAACCGCCCACAACGACGACACAATCGACAACGACATCGGAAATGACAACAACAACAACAGATGTTATTACTACAGCAACGGATGCTGTTAGTTACAACAATGTCTCTAGTTTAGGTAGGTATATTAAACTAAAGGTAATTATCATCCCCTTGTATCTGACAGACTTAAAAATTAAAAATATCACTAGATATTTTCGGCCTGTTTATCAGACCTTAAGTCAACACCAGAATCATTGAAACGTGGGCAAAACATTAAGAAAATAAGAAAAATTAGTTTCATTTAAATTTTTTATTTGAAAACTTGGAAAGAGAAGAAAGAAAATATAAACGGATGAACCGGAAGGATAAACGTCTTCTACTTCATTAACTGCCATGTATATCTTGGGTAATCTAAAGTTTGTTAAATCGCATTCTCGAAAAAAAAGCTACCAGATATACTAACTAGCTTCGAACATGTCTCAATCATGGTGTCTTTTTGTTATGTCGCTGCGAAATGACGATAATTATCGTGAGTTTTCTTCAGCCATCATACTGACTTCATATCGTACACACAGAGGAAATAATTCAGTCTTTGAATGGTAGTTAGGTTGCAATCATTTTATGCAGGAAGATCTTTTGTAAAAAGCTTACATGCTGAGTTCACAAAATCATTATTACTAAAAACATCGATCCAATTACAGGTAGAATTCAAGTGATTGAATTTCACAAAATTTGCTCTCTCGTACTGCCATATTTTACGTTGGGTTTTAAAAGTAAAGATATATTAATTCTAGCAGTACAACCTTCATGATAACTAAGACGTCTGTCTATATTGATTATTAAGAAAACTATACATGAAAAAATACTTGACAAAAAATACGGAATCTAGTGAGGTTGATATAATAGGTCCTAAGCGAGGAAGGTCACTAAAAGATTTGGTGATGTCAATGAAAAAATAATTGGAATGAAAAAGTTAGTAAGTTAACATTTAAATCTTCTATTATAATAACATTAGGTGAAATTTCATTATTTCAAAATCATTATTTACAGAAGGCCATAAATTTTCTCATTTTGCAACACTAGATGATACCTGTCTGTAAACTATATCGACAATAATGTTTCAATGTGGAGACTAGTTTTAATCAAAATCACTTCATCACAAGGAAATTCGAATTCGTCCAAATATTCCACTTTTATAACATATTTTTTCATTAACTAGAATCTTAATTATCGATATAAATATATGGTTGCTATCTGAAGTGCTGTGCAAAGCGTTGACGTGATATAGATCAACGTGGCGACAAAATGACATCATATGATAGTCTCGTGAAGATCAAGATTAAAAAGATGTAAATACAAAAATTTAAAAAAACGTACATTTTTAAATTGGTAAAAATAATCCCCTAACATTGCAATAATGTGATGTTCCTTTTTCGTTTTATGCAGCTTGTGACATCAACAAAACCCTCATATGCCACTGTTTTACAAATTTCACAAATGACGAATTGTACCAGAAGCTCTACTGGTTCAGAACACTGCTCCGAGTGGACAAGAAAACAACTTCAGGTACTGTCTTATTTAACGCAAAATAAGGGTTAATCATCATTTTTACCAAAGAAATCATGTGTTTCTGAAAAGATTTTTATTTTTGGGTGTTCTGATTTTCGCTAGATACGAATCTGGTCTAATATCAGGAAAAATAGATTACATGGAAACAAGTTGAACATAGAAAAATACAATCTATTTCTTAATAACTTTTGTGAAAAAGATAAACGTTGCTTGACTAAATAGCCCCTTTAACAGAGCTCGTATATAGTAAGCTAAGGGAGGCTACTCCCACTCAAATGAATGAAGACGGAATAACGTACAAGACTTAATAACGAGCAACTATACTAGATCATCTCTTTTCAGTCTCTAACTACAAAGAGACGTTTCTATCAGTGGCATAAAATATATTTTGAAAAATCAACTGAATTTAAAAAGTGTGTGTTGATTTTTACAGCGTCTTAACGAATAGATTGTGAGCAATTGTATAACTAATTTACTTGATATGGTGTGACGAATATACTTTCTGCAGGCTTTTTCTCTCATTTTCTCCACTGAATTGATTGTTTACTGAAGATTGTATTGTATTAAAAATCTGTCTTCAGTAACTCACTGAGATCGAATAAAAAAACCCAAATGTTTTGAATATAATATCTGATACATGTGTTTCGTTCCAGCTGCCCTCCGGTTACGGACAAGCGCTTCGGATAACCGAACTAGTGCTATGGCCATTGGCGGGTTCGGAGTAGCGATATTGTGCTCACTGACCTTGGGTATCGTTTTAACGGATATCATTGACGTTTTCTCGTACATGTACAGATCATGTTCCACGAGAAAGGTTTCATCCGACATCACTTGAAGTATTTTGTTTTTACATTTTGACTACAAACTGTACAAATAACAATTACAAAGATCAGCGATATGACTCATATTCATTAAACCATTATTTTATGACTTCAATTAATATAATTTTCTTGGTATCAAATCAAGGGGCTAATGGCCCCATGGGCTCGTGCGATATTTATTTAATCTTTGACAAGAAATTCGACATCTGCCAAAGCAACTACACCCCAATAAAGGATGTTTGGAAGTTGTAGTGATAGACAGCTGGATATTCCTGACATGATCATAGTAGCAAATTGTCGATTATGTAAAATGAACCCCTGGATCACAATGTATATACATATAAATATATATGTTCATGGATACGAATTGTACATAGGAAATATATTAAATATGGATACAATTTCGACAGGAAAGTCATATCTGAAACCTTCGGAACAACACACTTTACTGTATATGATGTATTATGTTAATTGGCTGAACATAGAAACACAACTGACAAAGGAAGACAATATTTAACTCGTACCCTATCTGGGCCTCAAACTCACAATACAATTGCATATTAATGATTTTTAATTACGCCATGTACTTATAGTTAAAAAGAGGTTTAGGGTTTCACGAAAAAAAGCACCACAAAATCTTCATTGTAAAAAAAAAAAAAAAAAAAAAGTAGTGAAAAGAAAAACAAAAACATTTCACTAAAGTTATCTGCTATTTTCTCAACACTTTTAAATAAAGCTTTTTCGAAGTCTTTTCCATTTTGGTATGACATGAATGAATAATTCATCATTCTTTTGGTCCCAGGAGTTACTCTCTTTCGTTGCAATTCATAATTAGCGATAAAGTTTACAGTAACGAGTGGAGAAATACTCTCTTTCGTTGCAATTCATAATTAGCGATAAAGTTTACAGTAACGAGTGGAGAAATACTTTTTTTCCTTACTCACAGTCAACTGAAAGAGTAATGTTGTATAAGTGGAGTGAAATGAAGGGAAGTAACTCTGCAAGGCCAGAAAGGTCGTACGCATGACATATCGCACTGCGATCCATTACACACTAATCCGGAGCCTAAAAATAGTTCTATGATCGATAATTCACTGACCGATTTTCTCTTTTCTCTGAAACCGTTTTTGTTACACCTGTTGTCATGTTGATGAAGACGGCCGTTTTGTGTGGATTCACACATGCCTTGCATCATATTACAGACATTATGTTATATTGTATGGTATGACACGATCAAAGTACAGACTGAAGTTCTTGTCGTATTTAATTGATTATTCATCGTGGTCCTATCTAATTTAAAAACAACCAAGAAACAGTATAGATAATTAATTTCTTGCTGTGGAAGCAATGAACGTAGGATCTCGAGTTTCCATTTAATGCTTGACATCATGAAACGAGTCTAGATTTATTTGCCTTTAGCGAAACTTCACTTTACTGAAATGAATTATTTGTGATGAGTTTCATAAATCACAAATCAAATGGAAACGAATTTCAGATCCTTTAAACTTTATCGACAGGTGCATTTTAATGATTATGGATGCTGTTATTACGTTAAAAGACTGTCTTGCAGATATTGAGGTAGGAGACCTGAAACATTTTATGGAAATGAATTATTTCATGGTATTTACGTCTTTGCTCTAGAGGAAGCCAGTCAGTCTCAATATAAAGCTTAACTCTACTAGTTATCCTAGTTCCGTCAGTAACAACACGCACTACCTCTTTTTTTTAAGATGTCAGACTGCGTTTCTGTAAAATTGTCCCGGACGATGTCGCCATATTTGAAAATTGATGTTAAATGCATTATTTATTGGGTATAAATATATGTTTATTGGAAAAGAGATATTAAAAAACCGTTACACAGAGAAGCTCCGTCATAATGTTACCGACAAATTTCCTCACTTACAAATATACCGATATCGTACGGTAACACCGCAACATTTATAGACAACACATTGCCATAATGGCTCTGATCTCATCAGGAAATACCTGACGTGTACTTAGACCAGCAGGAAAAAGAAATTAAAAGGTTTTATCATATTATGAAGAGATGAAACGGCCTCTTAGACGACAAAGCTCTGACACAGTGTTACGTTTTTATGTTCCCCGAAGGGAGAACATATAGCCACCGCTTTGTCCGTCCGGACCGTCCGTCCGTCATAATTTTGTCCGGAGCATACCACAAAAATTATAATAGGTATCAAAATGAAACTTCATAGGTAGATAGATCGCGATAAGGAAAAGTGCAGTAAGCAAGAACTATAACTCTCTTTTGTATAATTTAGAAGTTATTGAAACTTGGTGTACATATTGGTCATACTAAGAGAATGTGCAGTATACCACATTCATTGCACGTAACTTCTTAATCATAGAATCATTGGTCTTTGATTAAATTTTGTGTCCAATAAAATTGTTTTCGGGGAGCATTCATCAGTTTCATTAATACTCTTTGTTATAAAAATGCTTACGGAGACTCTGATCACTACATTGACAATACATGATATTCTTGTTTAAAAATTCTTGATGGTATGGCGATGTTTTTCATTATCATTGAGAGACATGTACACTTTATAATTACATGTAATACTATTTTCGGTTTGTTGAAGCAGGAATGGTTTCACGGAATGACTTTCATGAAATCTCTAAAAACAGATCAGATTAAAGTTTTACACGGATATCGCATCAATTTGAGTATATATCTTGGAATGTAAGATGTCTCCTGAATCTTAACTTTGCTACATTTTGATAGACAAGCCCTGTGTATAGTGATATATTGTGATGTCATGAATAGAGTTTGATATGACGTCACATCGCCAACAAAAAGGAAGCAAAATTATGCCCTTTTTATTGTTTTCTTTTTTTCGTTTTTTGTTTGTTTTCTGTTTACAATCATCTTGCCTGATTTCTAGCTTAAGGGCATCGGAAATTTCAACTTTCCAATTGGTGGAAAATAAATCACAGTATTTAAACAAGATTAGTTTGAGATTTGTTCTAACAAACCTCATTATCTCTCATATATGTACCTGAACTTTGCTAAGACTTCAAAATGCTACAATAATATTTTTCAAATTGGACGCCACCACAGGACTTAACGCTTAACAGCGATCACCTAACATTGCATTGTGTCAGTTCCATGGTCTACACAGCGTATTTAACGAACGTTGTAATTAAGTGTTGATAGAAGATACTTACCTGTCAACAGAATCTCAAATTCGAAAATAACAAAGGCAAAATATGAGCAAAACGGGGATACTCTACGAAACAGAACTAGTCAAGGTGTTCCGGAAAGGTAAGCGTCTTCTGCTTAATATTAGTCTTGGTCAATCCAAGTAAGTAATGTCACGTTGCCAAATGAGAACAATGTAAACTATAACGGAATCAATAGACACACGAATGAGCGAGAAACACGTCTAACTGTATTTCGCAAAAGGAAATGAGATTTATGACGACAGTATAGCTTTTCGCAATTTCTTTATCAACCTACGTCACTCCAAATCCAGTGCTGTGAGTTTTTCTGTCAGTCCTTGACATCTTGCACTGCACGGAAATTTGTTTTTGGAAAACCAGCCTTTGGACAACTACATATAATTAACTGCTGTAGACAAAATCTATTCCTGATCAATAATCTACGTTGGTAATACATGGTTTCAACATATTCATCATAATTGGTCTCATGGCTGTTGGGTGGTTGAGTGGCTAATTTGGTAATGAGCTAACCTTTCATCTAAAATGTCAAGGTTGAGACGTCCGTGGTCCGATTCCCCGAACGACCGTAAAAAGATATGGGAGTGAACTGCTTGTACTGCGGGTACTCCGGTTTCCTCCTACAATTAATGTAAAACAATTTTCTTTTGCGAATTTCGCGATCGAAATATAAAAACGAAAATTAATTGCTGCGAATTACAAATCCGGCTCCGTAATTATACACACCCTTAAAAGATTGATTTCCGGAATGATTTCGTTTCCCGTTTGCATTTAGCATCTCTCGTTCAATATTTAGCATTTTCTGTTTTCCGTTTATTGTCAACCAGTTTGGACGATCGTTTTGCATTTTGTTTGCGATGGTTAGGGAACGTCGAGAAGTTGATGTTCTGTGTAACAAATACAATTTTTCAGGGTTAAACTTTTAATTTAGTAATACAGGATAAGTTGTTGTTCACTTTACTGAAATTTATCCTGAATCTACCTGTACATTAAATTAAGACCTTTTTTCAATGTTGTGGACGATTCATTTTCTTTCAAGAGGAGTGTTCGTGTTTGGTACATGTGCCCTTTTTCAGTGGCTGGTTCATGTATATGCAAAATCATACATGCTTTCATACAGATGATCTTTATCGACCTTGACATTGCTATTGAAAAGGAGCACGAGACAATAATTAATTCGGAAACTAATTATACGTCAGGGTATTGTACCATATTTGCTAATGATGAAATGTGTGAAGTTGTTTCGGATATGAAAGGCCATTAACTGTGCTATTTCCATCGCACGCCGTACAGCAAAGTAAACTGTCGATAACACATTAGCTACCGTAAAGGGGGGTCCTTATGGGGTTTAAATGGAAACCTTGCACATCGAATTTTACAATCATAGTTCAGAAATCGCGAAAATAAAGGAAGAAAATCCAATGGAATGGTGTTTTCTTTACCTGTTTGATCTTCAGGGTATCTTATTTTTCGCGATATTCTGCTTTCTTTTTTGACAAGTTTTATACATTGTATTTTATGACAAAACCGCTAAGATTAAAAATCATTGAAAAAAAATGTTGTAACCGTGCTTTTTAGAGTATTGCAGGAACGCAATAATTATTTGGTTTGGCCTTTGCTCATAATGATTATGATATAATAGAAACTGTGTTTGTCTATGTGGGCATATCCTCCTCTGCGAAGACTATCCATGTCACACCCAGTTCCCTTGCCGTATAGCTTCATTTGTCGACTGGATGTTGTCATTGCGATATCGATTATCGATCAAGCCAGGGGTAGCTAGATTTCTTATTGCCGATGTACAATAAACAAGACAATAATTATTACGTTTGATAGCAAAACAAATGATACTGGTCATACCATACCCGGTAATGTCTATTGTTGGGTGTCCTCCGTATTTAAAAAGATATTTTTATAACAGAGCATTATTAAGGTTTTAACGATTTGCTAGCAACAATAGACGGAGAAGACCTCAATTATAATGCAATGTCTATTGATCGTGGAATTCAACATTTTTCTATAAAGGTTTTAGAAGCAGCTCATTCAAACATATTCTATTAATAAACAAACAAAAGGATTAGGCACACTACTTACTAGGCCTTCTTCCGAAAATACAACACAAATGGTTAAATATATACTCAACAAAAAAAAGAAAGGTTAACATGTTTCCTTGGCGAATACCTGTAAATGAGTGAAAACAAAAATGACGTTTGTGCAATGTTAGAAAATGGTAATGATTTACATTACAAAATCAAAGGGGGTTACCAAAATCATTCAAGCGTGAAAGTCTGTATTAGCGAAAGAGCTGCACGAGTTTTCTCCGACTAACATGTATCTTCGCTTGAATTTCATAAACATTCAAACTGACAACTGTTCCTTAGATCGTTAATCACCGAATAATGCTATCTATCAACTTTATCATTATGCCCAGACTGTCACAAGTACAGAGAGAAAGGGCTGTAGGCATGATCCAGGCTGGGGAATCTCGCCGTCGAGTTGCACGGCATTTTGGTTGCAGTGTTAAGACAATTTGCCAGTTGGTAAGTCGTTTAAACCAAACTGGGTCAACATCCGATCGTCCCCGTAAAACGACCGCCAGGGATGACCGTCGTATACGATTGATACACTTGCGCAATCGATTCGTAACCGCAGTAGAGACTACAAGGACATTGTTTGGGCGTCATGTGTCTCCCCAAACAGTCCGCAACAGGTTGAGGGCCTACCAATTGAAAGCGCAGCGTCCCTACATTGGACCCAATTTGTTGCGACGTCACCGTAATAATCGGCGTAACTGGACCCGTGTTCACCGTCGTTGGGCCTTACGACAATGGAACAATGTTCTGTTTTCAGATGAGTCCAGGTTTTGTCTGCAACACGGTGACGGAAGGCGCAGAGTGTGGAGGCGACGAGGGGAGCGTTTTGCGAACTGCTTCGTCGCAGAACGGGACCGCTTTGGCGGCGGAAGTGTAATGGTTTAGGGTGGTATTTGTAGGGGGACTCGTAACAGGCTTGTTGTGTTAAATGGCAATTTAACCGGCATTCGATATCGGGTCGAAATTTTAAGACCAGTGGTTCTGCAATTCTTAAGACGCCATGGCGTTGGCGCCATTTTTCAACAGGATAACGTACCAGCGCACACCAGTCGCGTCAGCAGACCTTTCTTGCAGCAGAATAACGTACAGGTGTTAGATTGGCCATCTAAATCACCTGATTTGTCACCGATTGAGCATGTCTGGGACGTTCTTGGGCGACGCGTGAGAGATCGTCAAAATCAGCCGTCAAACTTGCAGAAACCAAAGTAATGCTCTGCATGCCTTGACTTTTCATTTGTTGTTGTTGACCATTAACATCGATTCTGACCAATATTATAATTTTTTCAAAATCAATATGTTTGACTCAGTCGAACCTCGTTATCTCACTAAAAAATGAAAACTCGGTTATCTCGAAGTTTACCCATGGTCCCGCTAAGATCAAGATAACAAGGTTCGACAGTATATAGAATTCAAAAGATGTTTGGATACTTTCACCTCGGTCCTTCTTATCCAGGGGTTTCAAGTTCGACAAAGCTTCATCAAAATGCATTTGAAGAGCAGCTGTGTGGAGTGTTGACAAGGGGTTTTCTATTGAAAATCCATAAAAGATGACAGTAAGAAAAAAAAAAAAAAAAACCAGTGCAATGCCTTTAGCCCGTGAAATACGATAACTGCTTATAACCGTATGGCTACGAAATTTTGCTTTAGATATGTTCTTTCTAAGTATGGAACAACATTTTTAGGTCAAGAATCAGAAAATAATAAATTTGAAAATAGCTTACTTATCAAACACTCCGCATATCAATGAAAATGCCCATGTAGTATTTTTGCATATATGTCACTAATGTAATTTAACCTTGAGCGTTTTACAATGGCTGCGTAATACAGAAATTGAACGGGATCCATATTATGAACTATGACGTATCGTCATGAATTAAAAAATGGCGCGCAAAATGGCTGCCTCCGTTTGATTTTGCCATCCGCTTTTTTTTCTTTAAAACCTGTAATATTTTTAATAATGTAATAAAAAGATATCTTAATTTTATTTTTGTATGTTCATCCCCTAACATTACATTTTGCTTAAAAGAAACATCCTTATTTATAGCAATACCCGTTAATGAAATAAAATCAGGTAAAATCATCTTATTCACTTTAGAATTTTTATATCTTTAACAGTTATCTAGTTGTTCAGCTATATGGATAACATGGTATTACATTTTGTTAATCATTGTTAATTATTGTTGCTAACTCCGAAAACTAGTTACATTTTCCTGTTTGCAGACTATAACCACAGGAAGATGCATTTTAAGTAAAATGTAACAAATGGCTTCGGTTGCTATGAGCGACGCCTGATATGTGTGGATTGTAGTAATATTACATGTGTCAGTTTGCCTGCTGTCATGGTGAGTCGTAGCTTTCGTGTGTACAATGAAATTAAATCCTGCAGACCAGGTATTGTAAGCGGTGAATAGATAGACATCGTAAAAATGCGGATCGATTCTAGGGATTCTACATCCTGTTTTGTCCAGTTTTGATTAGTTTTGCTTTATGTCCTATTAACAGTCAGGGTCGTTTAAGACCGTGCCGGGTTTGATTGGTGGAGGAAGCCCGCCGTTACCAGAGAGAAACCATTGACTTACGGCCGGTATTTGTCGACAACCCTACGTAGGTCTCGAACCCGCGACCCATAGCTGTAGGGTTAGTGATAAAGGCGGTCAGACGCCTTAACCACTCGCCATAGCAGCTTCTTCTACATTCCAGATAAACATACACAAAGAAACAACTGTCAGTCAAAAATATTGAAACTCACTGCTTTAATATTTTATGTAAATATTAAACAGGTAATAGAATTTATTTCGTAAAAGAACTGACAACATCATTCACACAACCCATCATTCATTCACATAACCTGAATATCAGTTGGCTGTTGAGCAAAAGAATTGAAGATATAAATAGAGTATTCTTATTCTTGGTCGAAACCCTCACATGAGAAAAACGTTAACGAGTTATATATGTATGCGAATTCAGATTTCAGGTTATGTTCCCAACTGAAGAGGTAACAAGAGGTAATTGTACAAAGCATGCACTGATATGCCCATACATATATTCACAATATTTTATAGAGACAAGCATACACCTCATTATTTCTTAATATGACCAATTATTCCTTAAGTTTAAAAGAAATATATATCATGATTGTTGCAAAGCCCGCTAGGTATGTTCTATACTATATCAATTCCTTGTCAGGTACGTAAATATGAACACAAATGTGATTAAAACATATTTTATTATCAGTGACAGATAACTGGATCAGAGACAAATTCTACCAACTTATGAACTCTTCTCCGTAGATAAAATTACAAATAATTAATATCTTATCTTCATTACTGCACGTGACACATTTATACTATAAACATGAAAATATATAATTCGTAGACGTACAATCGTACTTTAATTTTTTTTGTTAAAAGGAGGAAAATATGACAAGATAGAAAGAACAGAGGAGAAAAAGAGATTAGAAAGATCTGATATCAATCCAGTACCGACAACAACCAGTTCTGATTCAGGAGTATTAAAAGGCTTTGTTTTATAAACTTTTGAAAAGATCTGACAATATTACAATTAGTTTCATATGGGTAAACATCACTGTGGCCTATAAGATAGTTTCTATATTAAACTCGACGTCAAAATCATACAAAATATCAAACAATATACGTCGATAATTAGAAAATGATGAACATGTTTGGAAATAGCGTCTTCAATACCATCACCACACAGACAAATCGGGAACTACCTACCCTATAGAAATCTGAAAGCAAGTCACAACAATAATGTCTAGTGCGGTGAGGTATCGATTATTAGAATGTAAATAATCAGGAACTGCAGTATGTATTCGGGAAAGTTTGGTTCTGAATGTTTCAATGATACACCCAATTTATTAGCATTATTCCGTCAGTTTAAAGACGACGGAACAAAATACTTTTCATAATATCCATACGACTTCGGGGGACTTGATACTTGTCTGGATTTCTTAACTCCATGTTTAACTCACGCGTATTAAGTGTTATCAAGTTTTCTAAGTGTTTTGTTTATTTTTTATTTTATAGATTGTAGTAAGCTCTGATTCCTCTCTTCTCTGTTTGAATGGATTCCAACCTGTTTCAGTATGTAAAGAGTCACGAGAAGCAATGGATGTGAAGTCAGAGACGATTCGAACTGAACGTTTTCTAAGTAGCAGGACAAGCGTTCCGAACATTCATCCCAAACATACGAGGTATATTCAAGCACAGGTCGTATAAATGATAAATATATAGTATTGAGAGTAGACTAAGCTACATTATACTTCATTTTTTTCATTTACTTTTAGAGAAGAAGATTGATCGAATGGTTTATGTGGTCTCCCCATTTGCAATTAATACTGAGAGTTACTCCTCAATGAAAATGTGAGTCGTTGAACTCAATCGGCTCACCACTGCATGCCAAATTTGGCTTAACTGGGATATGTTTAGAAGAGAAGATAACTGCCTCAGTCTTTACAGGATTGAACTGTATAAGCCATTGACCAGACCAAGTTTGAAGACGATGCAAATCCCGATTCAATGTTTGCTCGATTTCATATAAATTGACAGATATTTTTTTGAAGAGAGGAGTCTTCAGCAAATAGTCTGACAAAGATTTGCATGGAATTAGCTAAGTCATTGATTTAAGACTGGAACAGCAAGGACTCAAGTGCAGAACCCTGGGGAAACCCTTCTGTGGTATTCTTAAAAGAAGAAACGCTATTTCCAAATACAACAGATTGTTGTCTGTTACTTAAATAGCTTTCTAGACAGGATAGTAACTTTCCTTCAATTCCATACTGACGAAGTTTAAACGAAAGATCTTTTTGCCTGACTTTGTCAAAAGCTTTTGACATGTCACAAAAAAAAACAAGAATATATATAATTATCAACAGAAGAGACAATATTATGATACATGTCTATTGGTAGACTGTGGAGTGAACTGGAAGGAATTCGGATTGGTACTTATAAAAATATCATTGTCTCTAAGCAAAGTTAAAAATATGCTTAACATGCTTAAACACGCATCTTTCCATAATTTTAGACAGACAACCCAATAGAGAAATTGGTCTATAGTTAGAAGGAACATGATCATCTCCCTTTTTGAATAATGGTAAAACACAAATTTTTCACTCTGATGGGAAAACAGTAGTTTTCAGCATACGATGGCTTATTTTGTCTTGACCAACAGCCTTTCCTATATCAAGAATGGAGATAATATCAAAAACTTCTTTTTCGTGTATGACAATGCTGGAAAGAGAGTTTGGGTATCTTCTGAGGGAGTTTAGTAAAGTGACATTAGAATAATCAGGAGATGAAATAGAAGTGAAATGAGTATTCAGGACTTCAACATTTTCTTGGTCAATGTATGCCACTTTGGAGAAGCCATCAATAATGTCTTCTAAAGAAGGAATAGAACGAGCAGGAGATGAGAAAAAAACACTTTTTTCCAGAAAGCACGAGGATTTTTATTTTTGGATGTACAAGCACGTAATTCGGAATCATCAAAGAAGTCAGCCTTAGCTTTATTTCTCATATTATTTGCTCTGTTTCTCCAACCCATATAAGCTGATCAATGTTCAGGGCGTTTAGAGAGTAATGCTTTTTGTTGAAGTCTGTCACGTATAAGACAATACGTAAAAACCGTATCAAACTAAGGTTTGTACGCGAGACGAATAGATACTGTAGAGTTTGGAATATAAGTGCTAGCTGCTTCTAATTTACCGCCTCTTCTTAGCAAATGTGTCAATACTTTAACTGATATTATTGTTACTGAAAAAGATGTATTTGATGTTTTGTCAGTTCTTGATACTGGTAAAGCAGTTGGCACTGATGAAATCTGCTTAAAGCTACGACAAGAACATTGTCGATTCCTTTATCATTATCATTTAATCGCTCTATCCGTGAGCACTTTTTTCAGACAGAATGGAAAATAGCACATGTGTTACCCGTTTTAAGAAAGGTGATCGTCACCTTCCGGTTGATTATCGCCCTCTTTCTTTATTAAGTGGTGTTTCCAAAGTAATGGAAATGTGTGTTTTTAAACATGTTGTCAATTTTGCAAGAGATAACAATATTTTCTATAAATATCAATCTGGATTCCTACCAGGTCATTCGACAGTTTACCAACTGATCGAGTTATATCAGAATATTGTTTCTGCTATAGACAGAAAAGAATATCCTTGTGTTGTATTTTGCGACCTCTCCAAGGCATTCGATAAAGTGTGGCATGATGGACTCCAAATTAAACTTCGTCAATATGGCATTGATGATAACCTACTCTCTTGGTTCTCAAGCTATCTGTCTAATCGTCAACAGTCTGTATGGCAACAATACTTCCTCTCATAAATATGTATCAGCTGGGGTACCACAGGGATCGGTTCTTGATCCGCTGTTGTTTTTGTTCTACATTAATGATCTTGCTGATCATATGAAAACATTTACTAGGCTATTTGCCGATGATTCTTCTCTTCAATATTCTTCTGCAGACCTGAATGAAATTGAGCTAAACCTAAACCACGACATTCAACGTTTACAGGACTGGTCTGACCGGTGGCTGATGCAGTTCAATCCTGCCAAAACGGAAGTGATTCTTTTTTCATCTAGTCCTTTTGACATAAAATCTAACATTACTTGTAAGAATGAACCACTTACCTTCACAAATTCTCATTGTCATCTTGGGATTACCCTCACTAGTAACTGCAAATGGTATGATCATATATATCAAATTATCAAAACAGCTTCTTCAAAGGTCTCAGCATTAAAACAGTTGAAATACAAAGTTAGTAAGGACACATTGAATACTTTATATGTATAATTCATTAGACCGACTCTTGAATATGCTTCTTGTGTCTGGGATGGTTGTTCTGTCGAACTGTCGGATGCCTTGGAGAGGGTCAGTTAGATACAGCCAGGGTTGTATCTAGTCTGTCGTCGGTCGCCTGTTGTGAGGCACTGTATTTTTGAAACTGGATGGTTACCTTTAAAGTCCAAAAGAGAAAAAGCTAAACTTTCTACTTTTTATAAGATGCATAACGGATTAGTTCCAGACTATCTTCGTAACCTGCTTCCTTTACGAAGAGACGATCTCCATCGTGATTTACGTAATCCCGATAACTAGCAAACACCACGGCGTAGACTAGATATTCTTAAAAAGTCGTATATTCCATCTACAATTGATTTATGGAATAGACTTGACAATTCTGTTAAGAGTGTCTCATCATCTGCTATTTTCAATAAGAAAATATCAGCTGTACCACGTGTCTTACCGAGATATTTGACTGTTGGCAATAGATTTCCCTCTGTTCTCCTTGCGCGAATTAGACATAACTGCAGTGGTCTGAAGAGTGATTTGTTCCGTGTATGTATCTGTGACACACCTGAATGTTATTGAAATGATGGTAATGAAGATGCGTATCATTAATTTTTTGTCTGTTCAGTTTTCCGTCCCCCGTCTGAGATTATTTGATGCTCTTTCTAACATTGGTAATTAGCCTGTCCCCCAACTACAACTACTGATATGTTGAAAGATAAATAAACGCTATTGTCGAAAATGAAATGTGAAATATATATATATATGTACATAGACTTTTGTAACTCTTAACTGATCAATATTTTGCTTTGACGAAGAAACATAACTCGGAAGTTGGTCCCAACCAAACACTTGTCAATGTGACATGCATCTACATACATGTCCAAAAGAAAACGTCCTTTTCATGATTGTGTATGTAAGCTAACAATTTACCTTTGATCTACGAGGCCGTTGCCATCTAGTTCTATCTAGTCTTCAATCAATAGTGTCATCGATCATTTACAGCGCCGTATATATATAGATAAGTAAGACATTTCCAACGCAGATATACCGGATGTCGATCGTTAATACAGAAAAAGAAAATGAAATCAGAATGTCAAAGCTACGGAGGTTATTGATTAGCATGATTATCATTTATTGAGGTATTTTGTTCTAGTTATTTTCGGGAATGGAATAGACACAGGCAAAATATTAAAGATCAATAAAGAAAAATGCATCCTCTTTGCATAAACTTTTTCTTAAACCATGAATAGTAATAGTATGCTACAAAGGTGCTATTCCGGATTATGAGACAGCATGTGTTTAATTCTTTAGGCGTTATACACGTGTTTCCTTACCTTAACCTTTCAACAATTTCAAATTTATCACTTAACTTGAAAAGAACGATGGACAAGGATGACGTAATGTTTCCTTTTATAAACAAATAATTAATATGAAAAGATATCAGTTAGAATACGATCCATTCTATTGCTGACACATCAATTAATTGTCAATTATTTGTCAATGTCGATGTACGCAAGCACCGAGTTGTAAAAAAAATGGTTGGTATGGTAACGGGCTACCTTGTTGCGTAATTTTTCCATCTACTTAATTTAAATTCAACAGGCCTAACTGGGCTGTATCGTTCTCGTTATCGTTATAACACAAGCTATAGGTACATATCCGGGTTTGAACAAGAGGCCTAACGGGACTTAATTGCCATTGGTATACAGTGATAACACTTGATAAAGGTACGTATCCAGGCTTTAACAAGAGGCCTAACGGGACTGTATTGCCATTGGTATACAGTGATAACACTTCATAAAGGTACGTATCCAGGCTTTAACAAGAGGCCTAACGGGACTGTATTGCCATTGGTATACAGTGATAACACTTGATAAAGGTACGTATCAAGGCTTTATCTGGACAGTGATAATATATGGGTTTCATCTAACATGAGATGTAAACAAAAGATGGATATCCAGGAATGTTTAGCCTCAAAGAAGAGCGCGATGTAGAATGTACTACTTTATTTATGTAGTAAATTATCTGGTAGTATCCTTTACCGAAAGTTGGGTAAATGACAATGGTGTTTCAAAATATTAAAATGAAAGTCTCACGAAAATAACATATTTTTCAGTATATGTAAGCGTGCTGTTGGGTACTTGAACATAAATATGAGAATATTATCACTTTTTTATGATTAGTCAACTGTCATGGTACGTATTGGTTTAGAATTTAACTAAACGCTTTCACACATAGGCATTGCCAATAACAAGAAGTCAATGACAAATACCTGTCAATCATGGCGATTTACACAGGTGCGCCGTGCGTGGTAAAATCATGTGATCTTATCATAGACTGACAGATCAATAACCCGTACATCGTTCAATATCTGTTTCAAAATATTGAGAAAGACAGCGTCGTGTTTAGTATATCATTGTTGTGAAAGCAACTGATCGACAAACTACATCTTTATGACATTGAGTGCTTATAGTTACTACCATGAATGGAAGTGTGTTGAATTCCACATTGGTTTCATCTGAGTTGCCAAACCTGTCGCTAACATATCTTGGATCGATACTGCTTTTGAATGTTATAATCATCGGTTCCATCTTTTTAAATATTAGTGTCATTCTTATTACATATATTGGGAAATGTATGCAACAAAACCCAAATTCTATATACGTTTTAAGTTTAGCAATTGCAGATCTACTAAAGGGAATATTTTTCTTCATGAATGGAATAATTTTGGAGCATTATACTTTCAAAAATAGACGCAGTCGTGTTCCATTTATAGTGTGTGTTATACCCAGGAGTCTGGTGCACATGGCTAGTTTGTTTTCCGGATATACGCTCCTACTTACATCTTTTGTACAGTACTTTGCTGTCGCCCATCCTCATTTCCATAAAAGATGGATGAAAGGACTATTCAGTCGCCTAGCTATTGCGATAGGATGGGTGTTGTGTATCGTGCAGACGGTATGTGTTTTTATATCTCTCGTTCAACCAGCCGCCGGCCAAGACATAGAATGTAACGATTATGTCATGTTTGGTAATGAACTTCATGTAAAACAGATTTTAGAAGTATTAGATTTTTGGATAAGTTTATGTATACTAACTTTGCTGAATGGAATGCTTATCAAAGAAATCATAAGAATTGGAAACCAGGTTTCTCAAACACCAAATGAGGGCAATGTGACAACATCGAAGGACGGTAATATCACGCCTTGCTTTACGGCTGTAATGGAACTGCAACAGTGTCCAGGTTCATTTCGGGGATCGACCGGATCTTCTGTTGTTGCGGACCAACTCGAACTGTCAGGTTTGGAACAACATGGAACGAACTCTGGACAAAGCCCGAAATTAAGAAGTAAACACTGGAAGCCATTTATAACACTGATAGTACTTGTGGCTGCGTTTGCTATATCACTGGGTCCATATTCCCTTTATTTCACCGTAAAGATATTTTCGACCCACCAAATCGATGACACCTCCAATGCGCATAAATCTACTGTACGTATATTAAGTTTTGGTGTCCTAGTCAACACACTGATTAACCCACTTATATACGCCTTCCGAATTCCGGTCTATAGACAATTTATTGAGAGAAAAGTGTTAAAAACTAGATTGTGATAGAGATTATCATACTGTAAATCACTAAGATTTCGCGAATACTTTATTTCGCGAACTTACTTATTCAGAAAACGGTGATCTAGAAATTACTTTAAATTCGTTAGTGATGGGTTATTAGATATATGAACTCTGGTACTGATAACCGAATCAGCATGGATGTTGTCTCTGTACAAAATATTTGCGAGAGATTTGAATTCGCGATAAACTCTCCTCGCGTATAAACGCAAAAATAAACCCCTCTCTAAATAGAAGTGATTTACAGTAGATAATTGCGCCTTGTGTTTATTTCCGTTATTACATATTCTGTTGATACAATTTGATACGAAGAATGATCAACAATATCTAAACCATTGTTTTGACTAACGAGAATTAATTCAGAACTGATACATGTATTAAGAAATGTATTACAATTATGGTTACGCTGAAGCTCTAGAGATCCCAAACATGTAGGCTCTCAGCATCATTCCCATAACTCAGTTTAATATAGAACTGGGTATACTGTTTAAAAACGACATCACGTAATTTTTGTTTGATTATATGTATTTTATACACTTTTAATCACGTTTCTATGCTGTCTTGACTTTCACCATTGGTTTCCATGGTTCAGCTCGACCACTCAGTCTGGCATTGTTCAGGGGTTAATACACTTTGCTCTTCAAACTCTAAGTGCATAGACACAATATTGTAAATGCTTTTTATTTTCTTTTTTCTATGTACAATGTAATAATTGTTAATATACATTTGCAAGAAATATTTTTTATACATATTAGAGTATTACATACCGTAAAATCATATATTTTCGTGGGGTTCAGATTTCGTGGTTTTCCAAAAAGGAACATTTTCTTTGGCACTAGATTTTGTGGTTAAATTTTGCTCACCAAGTCTGTAAGTACTATAATCCGTGTCAACATTGATCTGTTTATTATTGCGTGGATTGAGAACATCGCGGATTCAGCGAAAATAAATCACCGACGAAAATACATGATTTATACAGTTTCCATTTCAAAGCTGAGACAATTCTATATCAAAACCCATTTTATTTCACTATATTCTCTGATTTGAAACAAAGCGAATTTATAATTGATTACTGTTAAACAATACATAAATACCTTATATTTTTCACACGTATCATGTTATCAGTCGACTGATATTTTCAACTTTTTGTTTTCATTATATCATTTATCTTAATTTTTATTGCTTTTATTATCAAAACTTTCTTTTCGTTCCGATGGCTCGTACGAGAAATAATCATAAAATACTGTTTCCTCAATATGAATCATTTCCTTCGGCTACATGAGAAATATATTCACATATCTCAAAACCAGTTAGAAATCTGGTGACTATATAGTCTCTTTATCAGAAGAATGACAAGTGAAGTGCAGGGATACTATGTTGAAAGAAGATTAAGATAATAGTAAAACAGGTAGTATTATTAGCAATTTTCCATTAAGTAGATGTAGGATTAGTTTGAATCATGTTCATAGTCAGAGTCTGTAAGCGTCTTTTTTTTCTTGTTCAGAACCGACAAGCTGTGTATCCAGATGGCTTCCTTGAGATCGTAACTTTTTTTCTATCCAACTCTTTGGACCAGTCTACGTACCTGCCAACGATAGTGCTTCTCTATAGGGCGTGATCTGTAAATGCCGATATATTGATCTAGGTCTCGGATTCTTTCCGTTCCGATGTGGTAAATTTTCTGGCTTCTTTAGTTTCCGTTTCTTTCTAGTCTTCAAATTTATAAGACGCCTGGTGGTAATTGCATCCGATTTTGTAGTCACAAAATTGTACCACAATGCTCGTTTTTTGTGCTTTATCCTCAAGTAAAGGCTAGGAAATTTCAAAGCGTCTTTCAGGTTTCATGGCTTTGCCCTGCCATGTCCTCGGTATGGATGATGGTCTTGGAAGACTTCTTTCTAACAAAAGGACAGGCGTTTGCACTTTTAATCAT
Organism: Ylistrum balloti; assembly: GCF_031769215.1. Taxonomy (NCBI): domain Eukaryota; kingdom Metazoa; phylum Mollusca; class Bivalvia; order Pectinida; family Pectinidae; genus Ylistrum; species Ylistrum balloti. The sequence goes on along the minus strand of NW_026782111.1, from coordinate 492,226 downwards.
TCCATTACCTTGCTGGTTAAGATTGTATAACTATCAAAATATCACATATTTTCATTTTGCCTCGCAAGGCCCCTACTCTTATTGTAATCCTGTTGTTCTGTAACATTGGTCTAATATTTAGCAATGATCATACAAAGGTCCAAACCCTGGTGCGAAGGATGATGATACTTTGAAGAGAGTATTACTAGGTCACGAAAAAATAGCTTTTTCAAATCGAATTTGGTCAGCCTATCCGGGGCTCTAATATGTTTGTAAAAAACATACTTAACTTTTAGCTTTCATGATATTCTCTTTAATTATCATGTTGTTAAGTTCTAAATTGTAATCTGTGTATCTAACCCATTATGATACCACTTTTCCTCTCATCTTAAGATTATGGATCTTAATAATTTTTTTTTTTTTTTTTTTAATATTTCTTCTTATTATCTATTTGTGTTTATTGTGTACGTTTTATTTACTGCCATGCATGTTAGCTTAATTTTCTGATGTAAAATTTCCCTACTTTTTTTTAACGTTATACTTTCTTTCCCGCACAACTTTTAAAAACGAGATAATGCATTTCTTTTAGAAATAATCGAATCCTGAGGTCGGTAACTATCAATTCCAATGTTTCGGCATTGACTTCACCTCTCAAACGTTATGTTTCGAAAAATCTTCCACCCTACATTCTTTGTCTTTTTTTCCCCATTTATTCATTGACGATTCATTATGTTTCTCACACCTTTACATATGTAATTCCTTAACAATAAAACAAACAGCCGAAGTTGGTTACACAAGATTGTATATCCGGTGTTAGTTTGTAGGTCTTAGTTCTTGTATAATTACTCAGTACATCGCCATGTCTTCTTTCTTCTCCGTCGAAATTGATTTTCACACGTGTTTGAGTTTTAATGATATTTGAACAATATTTGTGAACGTTTTTATGAATCGGATGAACTTGTAAAAGGTATTGATTAAGTGTATATACATATACCTACTGGATCACTATTTAGTATATGCCTTGTTCATGTTCATCCAAAACAATTTTATTTCTTAGAGAAGGAACTCTCCCTCTCTCCCCTCTCTCCCTCTTCCCTCTCCTTCTCCTCCTCTCTCTCTCTCATTCTCCCCTCTCTCTCTCCCTCTCCCCTCTCCTCCCCCTCTCCCCTCTCCTTCTCCCCTCTCTCTCCCGTCTCTCCCTCTCCTCTCTCATTCTCCCTTCTCTCCCTCTCTCTCCCCCTCTCTCACTCCCCCTCCTCTCTCCCCTCTCTAAAATATACATATATATGCTTTCGTAAATTTAAGTAATGTATTTTCAGTTATTTGAATTGTATTTATATGTCAAAGATTGTACAAAAGACTTACAAGCGAATAGCCCCTTTCAATATTTAGATATATACATTAGAACCAAACAATGAATTAAACTGTATCATACAACTGTTTCGTCCTTCTAAGACTCGTCAGTGATGCTAAAGGCCTACATTTCAAATCTTGGAGACAACTGAGGAAAATCCAAAGTGATCGAAAAGAATGTCAAAATCTAGTTGGGCAGGTGCATAATATTGTCTACAGTGCCATTATAAGTTGAAAATAACTTGTGCCTTATCCACTTGTAATATTTTTCAATAAAATACGTTTAATATAGATATTATATCTCTCTCCCTTGTTACTATATATATATTATATCATAACCAGCTGTTACTAGATATAGATCATCATTAAAAACAATAAAAACATGTTTTCTCTATTTCGCGTGTACAATGGATTTCTTGTAAACAAATAATTTTTCTTGAACCAGGGAAATACAGCTCTTGTCTTCGTTACATCAGTTTATGAACTATCAAAATAATGCAACTTGTAAGTTTTCAAATCCCCACATTGTCAATGAAACCTACAGAGGACTTTGCTTGAAAACATATTGTGTGAGTCTGGTGTTTTTGGTAGGACACAGGTGTTAACACGGCTCTACAATGAACAATAATTAAAGGGTTGCCTATTGCAATAAAGACGTATACTGACTAGAGAGTGGACGTGATCCGAGTATTCTGACTTTAATACCGCCAACACTATTTTTTCACATTTGTTTTGTTCGTTGTCATGGTTACCAATGGGGTCTCTGAATTACTGACAATTTTATGTAATCATTTGTAGGGGTATTTATGTCTATTGTCAACTCCTGTTTCTAACCATAGGTTACACTATTGTTAACTTCTTCTGCTACAAATGTAACCAATTGTTCAAAATAAAAATTCTGCCTGATTCGGTTTACATATATGTAATCAGAAGGACAAAGATCACTTCATTATCAAGCTTTTAAATCAAAGAGAGGTCGATTTTCCCAAAATGTTTTAAATAATTATCACCAAAACATCAAAAAGACCCTAAATTCTTATATTTTCGATAACGAATAATATACAATACACTCTGTTCCATTTTAACAATATGTTTTCTGTGTACCATATAAAATCATATGTATACCGAAAGATCAAATATTTTCGCGGGGTTAAACTTTCGTGATTTAAGAAAAAAAAAACCATTATGTCGCGGACATTTGATTTCGTGGATAAATATAGCTCAATTAATAATCTTACGCTAATTATAACAGTTCATGGACAAATAAATCAATAATTAAGCGTACCCACGAAGGCAACGAATATGAATTCTCCACGAGCTTGAATTTCAAGAGTGACGATGTGTATCGAAATCGAGGCTACATGAACAAAACGACAAGTGTGCCAAAATGGGGAACAGAGGTTATAGATAGTGACACGATGAGCTTGATTCAATTTTATCGTAAATGTCTGCTAACAACTATGCCAGCTAGACGACATTTTAAAGTATAAATCTGAAGAGCAAACACACGTAATGGAGATTTTTTTATATCATTGATCTAGTTTTATATTTTTGTGACAGATTCCGTCGGAGCATTCTTCCGCACGTGTTTTCTTTCGGCCATGTTGTTTTCATGAAGCATCATGTAATTCGAAGGCTAAATATAGCTGTCTGATATACACATGATCTAGCCAGACTGACTAGTTTGATCTGATAAGGAATTTCTTCATTAGCAGTGGCGTAGCAAATGTTTTTTTAGGAGTGTATGCTTTCAGTTTCAGAGAGGGTCCACGGGCGAAGCCCCCTATGGGGTTGAGGGGCTGAGGGGTATAACAATAAGAAATATCTTTCCTATTTACACTAACACATTTTATTCAACCAAAAATGGCAAAATGCATTAATATTTTTTGTTAACAAAAATCGCTGTTTCAAGCATATGCTTAAGCATACAATCAGACATTATCATGTATGCAGTAAGGAATATACACAAACTATATATTTGTACTTTGTTCAGTTCAACAGGAAAATAGATATCGTTTAAAGCTTCTCTTCACGCATGCGTACAAGAAGAAACAACAACTGACCTACTAGTCTGTCGTATAGAGGCTGCGGGATTGGCAGCATAACCCTGAACTGCCGTCTATCCGGCTTTGGACAAATCCACAAGTTTTGGATTATAATTAATCAACTAGACAATAGTAACTTTGTATAATACTGGTTCTGTTACACCACATAGGACAGCCTCCAGAAAATTGGATTTCACTTTTTCGTTGATTTTTGTTTTATCATATTAATCAACTATTTTTAACGATTTTTTTGGGGCTCCGCACGTAAATCTACAGAACAGCACCTCGGAATCGTCACACAACCCGCTTACCACAGGTCCAGTGAGTTAAGAAGTTGATTTTGTGAATATCCCTCTACAGATTTCACATGGGTAGATCCGTATAGGACGGCCGCTAGAAATGACCACCTGCTCAATTACTGAAATGCGACATAGCACATAATACGTGCTATGAATTTAGCAGGTCAAGCAGTTCAAAAACGGCGTAGAGCAAGATGCATGCTCGCCATTATACACGTGTTTATGCCCGTACGCCTACAGGCGATAATTATTCATTGGTGAGAATAACACGCCTATCACCAGTTGCTCTATATATCATGAAAAATGAGAAATGATCCGATTTATAACTGATCACGGCTTGACAATGAAAACAATCATGAACATTGGGATATTCTTGGAAATCAGCACATGACATACATACTAATCTCTAAAGGAGGGACATTGTCGTTAACACTTTGAGTGTGTCAAACGACTTTTGTCCGTGAGCGTGAGGAAATCAAGTACGATGCTCGCGTGATGTTGTTTTCAGTGTTCGCCTGTCCATTATCTCTCTAAGTATCAAGTATACTTTTATCTACTATCTAGTGTCATCCATCGTAATAATCAATAATGTCGTACAACAGTGTATCTAAACAAGTAAAGATGTAAAACAGAGCTTTTTATATATCAAAAAGTGACGAAAAACCTTGAAACAAACAAACGAAAATAAAAATAAAATAAAACAAAACGATACAAACAAACAAAAACACTTTTGATCAATTTGAATCACGATAAAATATCAGTTATATCAATTTTGAATTGAATTTTGATATGACAGTTTTGTTGGGACTTCGGAAATCAAATCATGACCTGTTTGCTGTTATTCATTATATCAGACGACAATTTGTTTTGCGTTTTAAGTGTGTATGTCGTCGATAAAATTCCAGATAACAACAAACGTAAAATAACAATTTTGTTTTATTCGTCTGTTGGCTTTGGAACGAAGTCACCTTGAAGTAGATGGTGGTTATCTCTCTGAACAACATATGAGAGGCCCGTCGCAAGTCATCAAAGCAATTAGGGTAAATTATCTTGCACAAGGATACAGCCATATCAGAATCCAAACGATCAGTAAGTACTAGTACATGGCTAATGGCTGTGAAACTGAACAGAACGGTCATTTTAAGTCGATATCGAAGGCGAATAAACTTGCCAGCCTTTTAAAACAAGTACTTAAAGGTTTTCATCTCTAATATCACTCGTAACAACGTGAAGAGAGTGGTAGGCTTTTGCTAAGTATAAAGTTTAGAGAAGATATATGACTCCGCCCATACATAAGTATAGATGTATCACATATCTCACACCTGGTCAATGTTAAAAAGCTTTACCTGTGAATAAAATTTCATGAAACTTGTACTTGTAACAGCGAGTATTCTGTGGCAATTTATATGAGAGTTCGTGTTTCGTAACCAGTGCTTCCTTATTTCCAGAGTTATTGCCCTTATTTGATTTCATTCAGAATTTTCAGTCACCCGAAACAAAAAAGTAGTCTTTAATTGAAAAATCCAAAATAAACAATGATGATTGATGAAAGAATCCACAAGAGCAGATATATAACTACTTTTTTGCTAATTTATTGTTTCCTTAGAAATAAAACTATAGGCATATCATGTCGCCCTTCATCTTTACCTAAAAGTTTATTTCGCTAAAAAGTCGTTCCAATATATCAAATTTTATACAGTTACAGATATAATACAACATTTCAATTGCTACGATGTTTGTACCACTAGTGTGCCTTGATAATTTCCTATGATATGTTAGTACCTTTATACCTTTTTAAATCTTTGGAATATATGACAGAACCACAGTAAAAAGATTGATATTTTCGGGGAGTGGGGAGTGAGGGAAGGGGTTGGGGTGTTAGTTTCCGTTATATATTTGAGATTATATATATATATATATTCGTAACAAAACTGGAACGTTGCAAATAGAAGCCCACACTTAGTTCCGCGGCTTTCACGACCCATATTCCTTTTCTGATTTTTCTTTAATGAAAAACAGGTACATTCTTACTGCATTAAGCTTTCTTTAATCAGCGAAAGTTTCAAACATCGAAAAAAATCTACACATCGAAGTGGTCTTCATTAACTTGTTGTACATGTCTTAGAAAGGTTAATGTTGCTTTACATCCTACTTCCGGTGAGAGTGAGGTATCTCTATCATGCCGGGTTAAGACAGCTTGCACGCACAGAACATAAACACGTGCTAAAACGGAAGTTGTAAATTTGAGACATGAGAGACGTAACTGATTGATGTTGATTGTTCAAGATAAAATAACATTTTTTTGTAAGAAAATATCTGATTATCATTATTTATTCAAATCAATTTTAAATTCGTTATGTCAACGATTTATCATTACGATGGTACAATGTGTAATGTATAGTTGTAGATTCTAAATCGGAAAAAAATGCTGCTAACTGCTTGATGTTGTTTCCATATTTGTCAACGTGTTTTTGTCTCATTATTCATATATTTCCAGCATGTTTGAGATAAGGGGTAGAAATGGGATCATTCCCTAGTTTGAGAATAGTACAGAGAAATCTTCACCCTCGAAGGAAATTTCAAACAGTCTAACCATCGGCAAAACCTCAGGTTAGACAGTCGAAACTTTCCTCCTCGGGTAGAGTCTTCTTTGTGTCTTATCCTCAAACTAGGGAAATATCTTATCTATCACGCGGGAGCCGCGATTCACCTCTGAGTGGTATATAAATAATATAGTGTAAAAGTATTATTAAAATGTTATCAAAAAAATATCTAAACAAGCTAACAGAACAGTTCCCTACCCAGAATCAATAATACATGGACAACATGTAAACAAACGAAACGCTCAACGCGCAGATCCTTAAACAGTACAGTAGTACATGTTCCGATACTCAGGAGAAGTAGTACGTGTTCAGATACTCAGGAGAAGTAGTACATGTGCAGATACTCAGGAGAAGTAGTACATGTTCAGATACTCAGGAGAAGTAGTACATGTTCCGATACTCAGGAGAAGTAGTACATGTTCAGATACTCAGGAGAAGTAGTACATGTTCAGATACTCAGGAGAAGTAGTACATGTTCAGATACTCAGGAGAAGTAGTGCATGTTCCGATACTCAGGAGAAGTAGTGCATGTTCAGATACTCAGGAGAAGTAGTACATGTTCAGATACTCAGGAAAAGTAGTACATGTTCAGATACTCAGGAGAAGTAGTGCATGTTCCGATACTCAGGAGAAGTAGTGCATGTTCAGATACTCAGGAGAAGTAAACAGTCGTCTGTTTACGTAGATTACACTCGCCATATACGTAACGCTTCTTTTACAAACAAACAAACCATCAGACATGATACTGGCATTCAAAAGAGGTCCACTTGGTATGACCGGTCAGTTAAATGTAGGAAGAGCTATGATTAAAACGACACTTACATTTTTTGGTATACGTAACCAAAACAACAATGTACATTTCAGTTTCTTCGCTAATCCCAAATTTTCAGCTCAGTAGACACAAAGAAAGTGCAGAAGATGTATAAATATGTTTCTTTTAAGTTGGCGGCCATATTGAATTGCAAACAGACCCAAAACAAAAAACACTGAATCAGGACCATCATTTCAGGCAAGGCTGAGTATGATCATTCATGGTAAGTTTCAACTGAATCCCTCTAGTGAAAGTGTTAAAAAAATTTAATACTTGTATTTCAAGATAGCGGCCATCTTGAATTTTCGAAAGCCCTCCCGCCCACCCATCAGTTCAGTTTTCCCTTGTCGGGAGTTACAACCCTTGTAAGGGTTGGGGAACTTGTACCAAGTCCCTGTGCATAGAATCATATTCGAAATGGATTTCTGACAATAGGAGACTGAAAAATGATATAGAAAAAATATAATTGAAATGATCCACAAATTATTTCGGTCAGGAAAACACACCAACTTAAAAGATAATTCAAATTACATCTCCAGGGAGATGATGACGTAGATTTGGCCTGGATTATTTGGCACAGGTAAAACATCGTTGCAGGGAGTCAAATTGCTCAGAAACAACGCCTAGTAATTGAAAACGCCATGGTGACGACAAACAAATCAAGGTCGTATGAAATAGTACACCACGTAGCATTATAAAATGGAGATTATCGCACGAGAAGACATGGTTTCATGTTTAACATACGTAACCAATCCGAGCATTGATTTTCAAAGGCATTCAAGTATCGGTGATCTCCCGTATATTTTCTGTTGCCTATCGACTAAAAATCGTTTCTGATAATGTCTACAAGGATTTTCTGGTCACGTTAGGATTTGAAATTATATTTTTTATAATATCATAAAAGTATCTGCTCATTTAACGATTGAAATGTATGCCTCAATTCCCCATATAGAGAAATCCACGGTACTTGACTTGTGGAAATTCTATATAAATCTATCAAGACTAATTTACAAACATTTGCTCAACCGTGATTCAGCTACAACAGGTTTGCTTCTTACCAGGCGAATGGCGTGAAATATTTTCTATATATCTTATAACTGACAAGATATAAGCCAAATAAAGAAACAAATTTCCGATCCGAGCAGAAATCATAATTGACCAATGTAAAAATGAAGTTTTTTATCCAGTGGGTGACTGAGCTCTGGATTCTCAAATGTTCTGTATATGGACAGTCAAATTTTATATTTACAGGTTTAGATCCACCGATCGATTTCGTCTATACAAATTGACTTGAGGAAAGACACGAGTATTTTGAGACTGAAAATAGTTTTAAAAGTCGTTAGAAATGGTTCCGAAATGGTACTAAACAGCCAGGAATTTGCCAACTTGTACAAAATATCTCTTTAACATACTTTATGCGTGATTGGCATTCTGATATCTTACCTCAGTGACTGGAGTCTGACTCGATCTGTGGAATATCCGGAATACAGTCTGTACGTCGTTTTCTTTTTTTACAACGATACGCTGTGATACCTACACTCAAAGGCAGACAGGCCGTAATAGTTGGCGTAAAAACGTTAAATAAATGAATAAATAAATAAACAAGTCACTCGTTTTTATGGCCCCGGATCGAAAGATCTTTCTGGTGGTACTAAAAGTTTTGAGCATGTGACCATGACCGTGAACTTTGACCTACATTTGAAACACTTAAACATTGCATTGTAGGACGTAAGTGTTTCACAAAGTGTGCATGTCTTACGCAGCACAGTTTAAATGTTCCACTTCAGAATTTTGTTGCAACTGGGGACATAGTGTTTCATAAAAAAAAAACTTGTAGTTAAATTCAAAATAGTCTTAATTTGCTGCTCTTCTATTCCCTTCAAAATGAATTTTACTACTGAGTACTAAGGAGTTTTAAACTACGATCGAATTGTGAAAACTCGATTAAAAAAAAGTAAGTAAGAATTTTCCCGTAATCGATTTCAGCGAAATTCAAAAGCAGATATTTGATATCCTGTTAGAACGAATGATTAAAAAAAGAGAAATAAATAAATTAATTAATTAACGTAAGGTTCTGTTTAACTGAATACATTAGTTTGATATTAATTTTGTTTACATATTCGTCTGTCCGTTTGATACCTGTAACTTTGATGCCTTGGATGACAGAGTTGTGTTGTAATACTAATGTACAATTAACGGATAGTTCAATGATGTTTACCATTCTTATGTTCAGTTTTAAGTGATATTTCTGGTTTAGTTCCAAAATAATTGTTATCAACATAATGAGTTCGTATACATTTTGTCGCATTAAAATACAAAATGTGTCTAGTTTAGCAGGCCAATTAACCGTCATGAGTACAGTACTGTGTGGGCACCACATTTACAAAAACACATTGACGAGATAGAAGAGTTCAAGAGTTAAAAGAAGAGCAACTTATATTATTGACATAACATAATTTATAAATCTGATCAGGTTTTTCTCTATCACCCCATTATAATATGGAGGATATCAGTAATTTAATCATAAATTTGATTATGAAATCTATCGCCAGCGGTTTATAAAACGACAGTGCAATCTGTAAAACTTTCAAATTGGGATAAGAATAAAATAAGTTACTATTCTCAGAATGTAACCGAGATGTCCCCTTAGACAACACATTGTATGTAATGAAGTGCAGATATTTTAATGTCGGCCATGCTTGGAAACGAACATTTTATGCAGGTTAATGTAAATAAAAGGGAGATAACTCGTACTTAAACCCCTCATCAACAGTTACAAGAAGAAAAGTACATATTTGATTTCCCCCCCCCCCCCCCCCCCCCCCCCCCCAAATTTTTGCTAAATGAATTAAACTAACAATAGCAGAACACCAGGCAAATATTATTTATATCAAATATCAATACGCCAGTCAAAACACACAAATTTCATTTGAAAGAATATACTTTGTACTTTGAAAAAATATCCACATTTTTATTCAGTATACAATTTGAAACATTACAAATATTCTGATAGACATTTTTGGATAATAAAAACAGAAAAAATATGCAAGCACTCGGATGAACAGCTAATTTAGTTCAATTCTTTCAATTGCATTTAATGCAGTTTGGTTCGCTAGTCGAGGAACTCTGTATGAAATTAATTGGTCTAATCATGTAGGATGTTTACACCGATACTTTATTTTGAAACCCAGCTATGTAGTTGTTTCTACCCTACGAGTCAATGGATTGCTTTGCTTTTTTCAAGTTTTAGTTTCGGTTTATTTTAACGATACTACAAATTCTTTAATTTTTGCGGGGGATATATTTTCACTGAATTCTTGTTTATACAAATGTCATGTATTAATACCTCCACAAAATAACAAACAGATAAAAAAATGACACGGAGTTTAGCTGTGGCGGATTTTGTGAGCAAGACTTAACCACGAAATAAAGTGCCAACGAAAATGTATGTCTTGGAAAACCACGAAAAAAACCAAAGGAGCTTATCCTTCCGTACCACCTGGTCATATCTTATTTGCCTTTTTAAATTTGAATTGCCGCCATATTGATAAATGTTGCAATTTCCTTGTTTTAGAGAGGCTAAGTAATTTATGGTATGTTACATAATTAAAGGGAAAACAGGGATTCTGTATGTCCTGTTTACTAAGTTTATGTAATCTTAAATTCATTTTTAACGGTCTCTTTCCTATTTGAAAGTACAACATGCAGTTACCAGGAAACCAAATGTAACGTAAGAAACCACGACTTTAATTGACAATACTGTGATATAAGTACATATAATATTCGTATTGAATTAGACTCTCTGTATCACTGGGTTCATTTTTGTGACGGTATGTCGTATTGTTTTCTGTTGTAATATTTCTCTAAACCCACGGTGTTTACATGTCTTGGTTGATCACACACTCAAGGTTTTTGTAATCGAGAGGTTGAAATTCCCCCTTTTCCCTCTCCTTTTTAGTTTTTGTTCTTTTTGAAGAAGGAATGCAATCCCTGAAAAAGAAAATAAAAAGCAATATTTGTTTTAAATAGACCCGTTTGACTTTTTATAACTTCTGTGTAAAGCCATCCATTCTTCGAAGACCAGCCTCAGTGTATAGCTTGCAGTGGTTCAGTAATACATCAAAACTCTTTTTATCTCATTACATTGAATACAGCTCTGACGAGTTAAATTTTTAAATAACATACCAAATCTAAGACTATATTCGTAAAAAAAAAACAATACTAATAAAAAGTCTGGACTATAGAAAACCAACCGATATTTATAACAATGGTTACCATCGATACTTATTGTCAAAAACTATACAAGTGATTATTCTGAAATCAGGTTATTGATTTTTCGTTTAATTTTCGTCTCATTTTGAACTTTTTTCTGTATAATAATTGTTGGCCCTTGAGACATTTTATTGTGTTCACGGACAATTACAAAAATAATGATAATAACTAATTAAATGTGTGTCACGGTGATGTAGTTAAATTTAATGTAATGTAGATATGTGTCTAAATAAACAGCCTACATGTATGACTATGTAACATTTAAATTACATGTAACAAAACGATTTGTCAGCATTATCGCCATTAATGGGGAACACGTGATCATGAAGCTATGAGAGAGTTGGGTATGATATCAAAATGCCTTCGATTTAATTTTTTAGATACAAAACAAACAAACAAACAAACAAAATATGAAAAATGCTTTTGATTTATTCTACAAAAATACAAATGAAAAACAAAGTATCACTAAATAAATAGAATAAATGGATAAGAGAAAAATGATTTGAATTGGTAGACTGGCATACAAGCCAGCAATAGCGAGGGATATTCATTTTATACTAAAAACACATTATCAACATGAAGCACGATGCTTAGTACTGACAAGTCAATCAAGTTCGACGTTTGATTCCCTATCAGAGAGACACATGACATTTTAATTGTGTTTATCTTGTACAATCTTCAAACTACAAATATTTTTTTTACCTCGGCATATCCCAGTACGCTGTTTGCCTAATGATTCGTCCAATATTCTGAGACTTTTGTCAAAAACTTCATTCATATACAAGTTTTATCATGTAAGCTTAATTACATATATTTTTCTTTAAGTTTTCCTACCCTTCAAAAGTAAGTACGAAATCGACCGCTTTTTTTTGCAGACTAGCTATTGACTGTTATTCCAGGATATATGTGTGTTGAGTTTGTTATAACAGTATTTTTACTTAAAATTCAAACTTAAAAACGTCCAAAATCCTTTCGAAGAATAAAGCTTGATGTGATTAATGCCGCCAAAATATGGTTTGTTTCATACGGGAAGGGAACTCTTGTGCTAATGTCCCTTCCTAAGATGACGCAAGGGTCATTCGATTCAAAAGAATTATTCTTTTCTTCAACAAACCTCTATGCGAGTTGTGTGTTGGTGATTTATTCCGAGTATGACATGGGCCGCACAAACAGTCATTTGTTTCTTTAAGTAATTACTAGATAAATGAACCCCTGACGGATTGTTATTAGACACGAGAAGAGGTGATTTTCGTGTAATCCCATGCCACAACAGGTAAGAAGGGTACATAATTGATCTTAAATCACCGAGACTTAAACATGGCTTTACGTAAATCTGGCACGAACCTTTGTCTTTTTATGGCGAATAAATCAAGTTTTAAATGTTAGCTGGTACCCACTGGTACCCAATCGCGGTATAATCAGAAAGCAGATTTAACTTATCATGTTGCAAACTGCACGTATTTATCAAAGTTTGGAGTCCAGAAGCCGTCAAAATAGAGGTTAATCTTCGACATTTGCCTTTCATCAAATCTATTTAGTACGCGAACTTACATGTACCAGTGCATGCACTTAGCATATCATTTGGTGTTAAGCAATTGAAATGTGCATTGATTTTCTCCTGTCAAGTGCTTTAATCGATTTGCAGTGCTCTTTTGTAAAAATGCATAATAATGTGCAAATTCTAGTTTATGTTACCACTTGTAGAAACGCTATTCATCACACTACTAAACACCTGCTTCGCGATACCTTTGTATCATATTTGTATGTAATGAACGGGAGCATATAATTGACTTCTTAACTATTGGTGAAATAAATGCCTAACTCTAGCTCAACATGTGACGATTCAAATACACGGCATGATATACAATACGGCTCACCTTTTTTTCTGTTTTGAATCATAATTATTCTCAATGGAAAATGAAGATGGTGCGTGTAAAAGAATCGAAAGTACAAACAAACAAACAAATACAGACCTTTGTTTCTTGTTTTGATTTATAGTTTTGATTTGTTTAAAATTATGAATATACTGTTGCTATTGTTTAATTTAAACATATTTTATTGGTATCAAATATACAGGTATGATTGGGCACAAGTTTTCTAACTTATATTAAGCCCTTTCCTATAAAGTTTGACAAAATACATATTAACAAGACAAGACGACATGTTTAGATACAATTTTTATGCGAAGGGAGAGAGAGAGAGAGAGAGAGAGAGAGAGAGAGAGAGAGAGAGAGAGAGAGAGAGAGAGAGAGAGAGAGAGAGAGAGAGAGAGAATTTAATTAATTTACTGTAAATCTGTCTCTCCTACAATGAACAACACTAGTAAACATATTAAAAACACTTTTCAAAACTTGCAAACTTTTCTGTTTTCAGTTTTCAGTTGCTATTATACTGATTATGAACATAGAACATATTTTCTCGTTTATAATTTCAGTTCATGTAAGAACGTCATATCAATTACGCAATAATATACATTAAGTGAGCCCCAATGTTTTAATCTCTCGACATGAAATTTAGATATAATATTTATACATGTATGAACGTATCACACGTGGTAAATTCTTATTAAATAAGGCGTTGATTTATTGTTTATTTCTGCAAAATATTTACATTACGAAAAGAGTGACTATTAGGTTTACTTTTGAGTTAATATAACATCAAACTATTTTCTTGTTAAGTCTAGATATCCATTTTGTTGTTTATTATGTTCATTATTGTTTCATATAGTGAACAAAAAAGTGAGGGGGAGGAAGGGGGATAGACAATTTCTTCTTACCTTGTGAAGAAAAAAATATTTTTCTCTTATCAACATACAATTAACTAAGTTTGTTGTGACTGATTCAAGGAAACATACGGACACACCTATTCAATATCGTTTAAATTGACAGTAAAATATTGATATATTTTATCGTTGTGTGAATGATTGAAATGCATATGAATATTAATATGTGACAAAATAAACCTAGAACTCCCTAATAATTAATTTTCTATAATAAACTGAGCCAGTTAATCAATCATCCGGAAATGCAGTCCCTTTTTGGTTTGTTGTGTATTCTTTACATTTTATAACAATTTTCATTGTTTTATTAATATTGCCGATGTGTTTCATGTGGTTTTACGTCCACTAGTTGAATATTAAATTCAGTATTTGTTTTAAAACTGTACAAAAATATGAATATTAATTTGATAACATTTTCGTAAATTTCAGAAAATAGTTATATCATACTGATGAGCAATTTTTATATTTACTTATTTTGATTTTTATTAATAATTTCTAATATTTAACTGAATTTTACTTCTAATGTTTATTATTGTTCTCATAAAGTCATTAACAGAGCTGGAGTTGAAACAACATCGACTAATTATGACGGCGATGATATAATTCATTTTAAAAATATCATTACAAATTCACGGAATTAGTTATTATTGTTGATAACAATTAGAATTAATATGATAAATGATGACATAGATTTTATGTTTAATTTTTAATCTCACAGGTCAAAAGCATATTGCAAACTTAAAAAATACCGAGATAGATTTTTTTTTAGTTTAAACATGTTTTATCGGCAAATAATGACAAAGGGATAAGTCAGCAAGTTTTTCTAACTTATAAATGACGCCTTCAAAAATAAAACAGCACAAATTCATTTGATAATAATTACATGATGACTTTTGGAGAAAAAAAAACACTTGGAGATTTTTGATATACACATTGTCATATAGATAGAAAAAAAATTTAACGAAGTGGAAGGGGGCTTCTTTTTTTAATTTCAGTTAGTATATTTTTCAAATATCGTCAGATATCGGAAAACGCCCATATAGGTCTTGTTAGTGTTCTCCAACGACACAGACGGCAAGTATTAAAATTACTACTACACCAGACATTCAATCGTTGCAAAAGTTCATCACATCCTGTGTGTCTGCATCAGAAAGGGCCAGAAACTCGACCATAAACATTCAAAATACATTTACTGTCTAGATATATCGGTAATTTTTATAATTTTGGCATTATATATAAACTCATATGGGTTTTATCTCCTGAATATTAATCTAACAATTTGCAATCGTTTTGCTAAAATTGATATAATTAAAGTATGTATATGAATTGTTACAATTTTACATATTCTACAGTTATGTTGAAAGGTGTGTAGCATTTAGGAACGCTAAAACAATAATCATGAAACATAAAAAAAGGTGGAAAAAACAAGAAAAAGGTGAACAAAATAAAATGATATTGTAATCTTTTCAATACATCACAAAGAAATTCTGTAAATAGTAGTCTGTATATCAGAATATTGTTTTCACATGAGACATTTTATTATCTTTAAATATTTTTTGTTTTTATTTTGTTTTTTTCTTTATTTGTTTTGTTTTTTTTGCTTTTGTTTTTGTTTTATTTTTGTATTTTTTTGTTTTAGTTTTCTTTTTTCAGACATAAACTGCAAAAGTTGGTTGAATCGTATAATAGGTATTTAAGAATCTTTTTTCAGGTTAATTGATGCATACTAATAATTAATTCTGTGTTATTAATTATCTTTCTACTCTACGAAATGTTGTATACATAATTACAAAAATATTACAGATTATAAAAATTCTTGAGATCATACCTATCATTCACCACGTGTTTGATATCAGCGTTTCATTGTTCAAACATTCAACCTATGTCACACAATGAGAATGCTTGAAACTAGAAGGATCTGATCAAGCGCACTTTAGTCAAGTTAAGTTCAAAGTAATAACGATAAATTACAGCAGGCTAGACTAACTCAGTCATCATTTCATTAACAGTGCTCAAACATGGACAATGGACCCAAACTTCAAATTCATCGACATCTGCAATTCTCGCGCCATTAACTTGAGTTACATAAATTAAAATAAATCGATAAGTTATTTGCATTGATTTGATAGGTTTGAGTGAACTATTAATGATGATATTAATTATAATAAATGAACGATTAACTTTATTTAAAAAAAAAATATTGTCATTTTAATCACATTCACAAATCTATTATCCTCATTGGGGTCTTTTAAATTGATTTTGTGATAAAATCGACTATATTTTTTTATAAATCTTATCAAATTAAAGAAATTTGTAAACAGATGTTTTAATTTCCGTAGATTAAAGATCGAATTAAAAAATGTTATCTAGTTAGAATTATATTATAACAAAACAGAACGCCTCATGGTAGTTTCAATATATTTTTTAGTTGTTGTTTGTTTTTCATTGATATTTTTTTCTGTTAAAATATGAAACACTGGTGCATAAAGATAAGTAAAAAAATAAATAAACTTAATGATACGTATGAAAGTAACAAAATAAACTTTAACATTTTAGCCAAGAAAGATACAGAACAAATGTTTGCAATGAGGATAATGATAGAGCTGATATAGACAGATATCCTTTATAATTGTGTAAGTCATCTTTGTTAACTTAGGCAATTTCCTTGTTTAGCAAATCCGATTGACAATATGATGCTATTCTATAACTAAAACAAAACAAAACAATAAAAAAACAAAAACAAGAAACAAACTATCAAAAACCAAAAAGCATAATAAAGCGAAATATTATTTTAATGAATGTCATTTGCTTAATTTCAAGATTTTATGAACACCTATAAACAAACCTGTTGAAAAACTGTTCCCTCTCTCTGTCTGTCTCTCGTTGTCTGTCTGTCTCTTTCTCTCTCTTACTCTATCTTTCCCCCACCTTTCTCTCTGTCTGTCTGTCCGTCTGTCTCTCTTTGTCTCTCTCTGTCTCTCCCTCTGTCTCTCTCATATTTTCACGAATATTTTTTAATTGCATAGTATGCTGTTTACATCGTGAAGTCCCTAAACACGTGACTTAAGACAATGCATTAATTCAGTTACGTATCTCCACATATTGTGCATGATTATATCATCTTACTTACCTGCATTAATAAGTTTATAATATAATCTTGACATCCAATTATAAATTATACATGTGCAAGAAAACATTGTTCGTCTAAAAACGAAACTGTCAAGATTATTGCATATCACACTATCATCATATTTCTCGCTAACAACAGTAAATTTATGAACATGCCATATTTTTTATTTTCATCATAAACTATAATGTTGATACAATCTCGAGAATTTCCCTATCAGTGTCCCCATGCCATCTGTTAAATATCATAAAGGGAATATATTACAGTGTCCTATTCCTGCTCATCAGCAAAATTTTAGACATTAAAATACCGCAGAAAACAAAAAGGGTTTTCAACGATTTTGTGAGTAAGTGGCAATTCAATTTCTATGTGGAAAATCAGGAGTGTTGTATTTAGAGTTATTTCCCTTGCATCGTATTTACGTACTTAAAAAAACCGATGGTCTCGTGATACCTTGATCACTAAAGACGTAGTTCTGTAATGTCATAATGAATTTGATTTAAACATATTTTTGCATCAAATATATGCAAAGGAACTGGGCACAAGTTATCAAACTTGTATTAAGCCCATTTTCCAAAGAAAGTTAGCAATATACATCAACAAGATGTCAGTTATACAAAATAGAGATTACAAATACATGTTAATTCTGGTACTCAAACATAAAATAGAAAAAAAACAAAAAACAAAAAACATGACTTCGTTTAATCCGACTCACGATAAAATATGTTTACTATTTATAACATTCAAACTGATCAAATGTTCAAAATGAGTGGTACATGTATTTAGATATTTTCTGTCGGAATCGTTTCATCTAATAAATAGCTATAACTTCAAATCACATTGTGGCACGGTTCATGAGATAATAGTCACATGTATTTGAAATTCAGATAAAATCTCCAAGCCATAAAAAGATTAGAAAAAAACCAAACAAACAAACCCTCTTTTCAGTTGGTTTCTGACGTAGTTTCCGATCACTCTTGGCCTTTTTAAAGTCGCCTCCTACATTTCATTACTGATGAGTCTCAGAAAGACGAAATACCGATTTAATTAAATTCATTATATACCTATATATTTTGTGTTTAACTCAATTTCATCTTAGAAGTGTGATGTTTAAAGTGTCTTTTGTATAATATGATTTAGGTGAAAAAAACGTGTAAACATTTTCAATGATTCTTTAAGGAATATAATCTACATGTATATATTTTCGTAAAGAAGTTTGATATTAAAAAACACGTATATGTCAAATAACGTATAAATCTGCATCATATAGCTGTTGTGTCTATCTAGGACGCTTAAGTGATGCTAGTGGTGGAGTCTAGAGAGGCCCATTAAAGTGAATAATGTTTTAGGTCAAATGATGCAATGTTGCTAGGACGAGCATAATTGTTTCTGACAAATTATAGAGTACAATCTTATGAATGTATTTCAGCGTTTCAGTAAACACAATGTCAGTTATAAAATCATAAACGTTAGTGGTTAAACTAAATTCATTAATCCCATAAACTTTAGGTGTTAAAATATATTTATATAAAAGTATCATCTTAACGTCATTTAAAAAAAAACTCTGGTAACAAAATCAGTCACCATGAAAATGACGGTGTCACCAAGGTGGCTATGTAACCAATAGTGTTTCCGTATCATGCCATCAGAATTAACAGATTTGATAAAGAATGTTATCATCAGCAAGCGTTTTTACAGACTTTTCTAAAACGAGATATAAACTACAGTATTGATATCAAATGTTTACCTCTAAATGGAAATCCGTTATAACACAGCTTCCCATCTTTGTGAAAAAAATTCTTGATGTGGCGACTTTTAACAGAATACAGTGGCAATGTTTCCATGGACTATTGTTTAGGTCAGACTATTTACATTTTACACCATTAAACCTAATCTACCTTTATTAGAACGTTCTCGTTTTATTTTCGTCCTTCCCGATTTTTACTTTCTTTAAGAATTTCCTTGATTTCTTCACAGAGAAATATATTGCACCGTATGCACTGATTATCAACATACATCCACGTATACATTACAAAAATGAAATACATTTATAAAAAAATCTCCTTTTCAAGACTTCCGCGAAAATAATAATTAACTGATATACTAAATAGTTTGCTAAAGGTTATGCAATAGATGATGGACAGCAAAATTATATATACAAAAATAAATGAATAAATAAAAAACAAACTTTTGCGTTCTGTGGTAAAAACGATGGTGTTAATCTGCCTCATATGTCGACTTCACACATTTTTTTAAAACAAAGTACAAGTCCATTGAGAAGAAAATTTACATATGAACCCCAAAAGCAAAAACATACAGGATAAATTATAAACACTGTACGTAAGGTTAAAAATGGACAAGAAACTGCGAACTATTGTCAAATTAAAATGTTTGCCTATAAATAACTTCTGTACTATTAAACTAATTGCAAGTTTCACGACATATCAAAACATTTTGGTTCGGAAAGGAAAATTTATATTACTGCATTGCGGCTATGCTATGGTAACTGAACAAATGTCTTCTTAAAAAGCAATTATCACTGCAAGTGTCTTCATTCCAAAAACCATGGATCTAGGACCATTATCAGTAAGCCATCCCCAAAGGGGTATTGTACCATCATATAGGGAACAGCCAGCTCTGAAAAGTCAAGCTTAATTGCCAGCCATAATGCCATCTAGATTCAATTATTCTTGGGAATGATAGTGTGATGTTATTTATGCAAGGAAATTCAAATCCGTCCGCTATGGAAATTGGTCAATAATGGACTAGTCTATTAGGAAAAACAACTGGTCACCCATGTTGGTCAAGCGGCCAAACGTCCGCACTGTTCGACAGATGCATACTTTGTATTAAGTTTTTAATTAACGCTACTTTATGGACTTATTATACGTATTTTATGAGGTTAATTTGTTCTGCATCAAGATCGCACGCCGAGATGCTCAACACTCTTGCGAGGTATCAAATGGATTTTATTGCCTCTGAAGTGCTACAACAATGATCCAAACTTGACATTAGAGGACTCTGTGGAATACTTTAATCCTTGAATAAAAGACATGAAGAGTTTGGCTGTTTTTTTATGAACTATGAAAATTGGGTATGTTTTGGTCACTGTAGAAGTGGACATGGCTTGTTTGATAGGCAGGAGGGTATTTAGGACAAACATCAACAACGCCTGGTTTTTAAAATGAAAACACTGTGATGTTATTCTAGCAGGACATGTTTCCGAAGGCGTTGATGACTTTAATACTGATGCCCTAAACTTGAATTCCCATACAAGGAAAATAAAATAGGTAAACTGACCGGTATCTGTGTATAAACGTTTGCAAAGTCTATAATGCTCGTTAGATATGAAGGGTATTCCAATTTAACTTCAAGAACAACAGATGGAAGATTGTAAACAGAAACAAATTATTAAAATTCAAGTTTCTCCAGAAACATGCCATAAATTCTTTAACTTTAATCAGCGGTAAAATATATGGCTTTTGTAATTGTGGAAAAAGTCAAGGTCATTCATTTGAACAAACTAAGTAGACCTTCATACAATGTACTACATGACCAATTACATGTATATCGAACGAATGATGTTTATTATCCTATTAACGTCATCATGAAGTTGAGTGGAGGTTATTTAAAATCTTAATCAATTTCGTGACTAGTTTAACAAAAAAGGAAAGACCTTGTTTTGTGGTCTTCAAGCTAGTGGTGACCGAAAGTAACCATACGGTGAATGTTGTTTTATTATGATTTCATAACTGCATTACTAATGAGGGTTAGTCAAAAACTGATAACAAGTATCTCTTTGACACAGCATACTCCACAAATCTGTAATGGATAATATTATATATTTACATGAAAATATTGGTCAATATGAACCTTGTTATAATCTTAATCTAAGACATCATTATATCATTTGTTAATATATCAAATACATTTAGCTTACTCTAGTATTCATTCATGGCGTTTTCCGTGTTAGGTGAAAAACAGACAGGGATGTGCCAAGTGTTTATCACAAATCTATATGCAATTTAAGAGAAATCATTTCCCATATCTGTGCTGTTTCAATTTCACATTGAAACTTCATTAAAAACAAAAAACCTAAATAAATCATAAATAAATAAATAAAATAACTACGGCACATCAGGTAATGCTCCGCTAGGAATTATAATAGAAATCATAGTAAACTGTCGGCCTACGTTTTACTAGCAATGGTTAGTTAATGGACATAAGTTACAATAAAATTTTCAAATTAAATGCATTCTTTAATTGTTTACCAATCAAAACCTGATATACGAGACAATGATATGAATCAGACTGCACAACTGATACACCAAGACAGGAGCGCGACCTTAGTTGAATGTGTCCGCCATTTTAATTTGGAAATACGGAGTGCTAACGACAAAAGTAGCAAGCACAGATGCGAAGAACTCGATAGCTATTGTTAGATTGTTTATGTTGAAAAGTTGAAATTTCTGATCCGAGTCATTCTCGATACACCAGGAGTTATGGCCACTTTCGCTCTCTGCACACCTGGAACAACTTATGACAAAATTGAAGGCATAAGCAAGTGATTTGTTTGGTTCAATGAGGAAAAAACTGACCAATCACAGACTGATACGCTCCTTTTGAAAAGTGCGACACCCAACTTCGAAGCCATTACAACATACCGTTATGCGACCGCGAGATTCGTTTGATGTACATTAAAGGATTAAACTAGTTTCCTCGTCTTGTCCGCAAGGTATCGCACAAGGAACCTCCAATTTCGCAATGACATTCAGAGCGAAAGTGATCGTAATTCCTGGAATATGAAGATGGATCCGAGGATGTACATTTTGTACGTATGCCAAGAAAAATATGGATACTGTGGGCAGATTAATTGAGTAGATTATCGGGTTTGCGCAACAGTCAGGAGCAGAGATAGAAAGTGTTCACATTTAACGGGTCACTGACCCACATATCTATAGTACAATCACACTGAAATGTCTTAACCTCGAAATGTCGTAACGTCGTACCAGGTTATGCTATGCCGACAACGAGATAACAAGACAGGAATCTAATCGTACTGTGTGTCTGAAAGTTAAAATGATTCTGGACTGGAATCACACAAATATATTGAGTTTGTTTATGTTGTGCATATCTGTACCTAATGTTATATTTATCGGGGTCAATACGTAAGGACATGGGACTAAGAAAAAAGGTTGAAAGATATTTGGAGAAACCCAGACGTTGTTGTAGATTGTGAACAATCTTTCTCTCAGGTTGACCTTAACCTTGTAGTTGTGAACAATGTTTTTCCCCGATTGGCTGTCCCCCCACCCTACCCACCCAGTTGGCTGTTACCTTGTAGTTTGTGAACAATGTTTGCCCCCGGTTTGCTGTTACCTTGTAGTTTGTGAACAATTCCCCCCTCCCACCCCCAGTTGGCTGTTACCTTGTAGTTTGTGAACAATTCCCCCCTCCCACCCCCAGTTGGCTGTTACCTTGTAGTTTGTGAACAATTCCCCCCTCCCACCCCCAGTTGGCTGTTACCTTGTAGTTTGTGAACAATGCCCCCCTCCCACCCCCAGTTGGCTGTTACCTTGTAGTTTGTGAACAATGTTTCTCTCAGGAGTTTGTGAACAATGTTTCTTTCAGGAGTTTGTGAACAATGTTTGCCCCCGGTTGGCTGTTACCTTGCAGTTTGGGAAAAGAATGTCCCCCTCCTCGTTACCTTGTACTTTGTTCTAGTTTAAGAACAGTTTATTTGTTGTTGACTCACCAAGGGTTCTTTAGACCTGGATTTCGACCTTTCTTTACATTTTACTCAATATATGAGCTCTAAAGCACGAAATAACTCACGGCACATTAAGGTTCAGTATACACGTATTCAACCTTGGTAAGCAGGATAGGCGAATGACATTCGTATATCTGAATATTGTCTATTATAAAGACTTGCGGATGGAATGTTGAATTCACTCCAATTAATGATCATGACAAACACCATCAAACTACATCCCTTTTTCTCTCCTCGGATATTGTTGATGTGCCATTGGGTTTTTCTGTTAGTAAAACACTTTAAATCGTCAATCCCCGCAAATACAAATAAATAAATAAATGAATAAATAAATAAAACGTTTTATCAGAGTAATGCATGACTAGTCACGTCGAATGTCGATTTATGACTATACAAAACAGTTATTCAATGGTAATGAGGTCAATAGCGAGTTTATCAACCTCTTCCTACCAGTTACCTTATATACACCGACAAAATGATGACACAGCCTACTATGGGAATAATGATACTACATTGTTATCGTTGTCTTACAATATATTTAATGATTTTGTTTTACCGTAAAATTTATTTGAAATAACCTTAAACGGATAATTTCATTTTCGATCGGTTCGTATCAAATAGATAAAATTTATGACACCAGAGTTGAACGTGCTTATCTAAAATGCTCAGGGAATACACTTAGGCATTGTAAAAAACTTGTTATTTTAATCGTCTTCAACATTTCATCGTTTCTTATTAGACCCAATATGATATGATTCACGGGATAAACATAGTTATTTCAAATTGTTGTCTATATACTGAAGAGTTCCAAATGTACAATTTCCAAAATCAACTGTAGCAATGAAAAGAACAACGTTTTCTAATTATTTTCAGAGTTAAATTTTATATGGCAACCTTCCATTAAATTCTAATGTAACGCATTACCATGTCTTGTAATACTCTTCCCTTGATATTTTCCCAAACACAACATCTAAAACTTAATCAGGTACAAGTAGCGTTGCTCTCAATGTGAACGATTCACCGCTTCCCAGCATTCATCGCAAGGATATCCTGTCAGGTTTAAAAGAGAACGAGGGAGAAAAACTATCTTTTAGGGAGGATTCCGGGGAAAGACATAATTGAAATTATGAGGAAACAGGGTTCATAATTTTAGTCGACTAACACCTCTCCGGCATCGACATCGACTTTACAGTGAACGACATGCAAGAACGATATTATTCGGAGTCTCTAACGCGTACGGGACTCCTTAAACACCGAGTGATGGCTTTATGCGCCCTCCGTCTCCTTCCCGGCGTTTTCGCTTTAGTTTATTAGCCCGCTCCTTGCTTAAATTCTCTTTTGTGTCTTAAAAATGAATCACCCATACAGTTAATCAGTATTTGGTTTTGATATATGTAACACAATGTCAAAGCATACACTTCTCATGTTCCGTGCTAATATATCAAATTGCATACAATGATAAAATTTCATAGTTATTCTTCAAGACACGATCGATTTTCCTCGTGTATTTGTAAGGGATGTTAGTGGTAACGCGATTAAAATCTTATACACGCTCGGAGACTAGAGACGTTCAGCTGTTGTCTATTTGACTTCCGGATTAGTTGTACATTTCAATAATATTGTACATTTTAAAGATACATTTCATCACAAATTTAACGTATATGTACATTCAAAAATGGTTAATCCAAAATGTTTATGTCTGAATTTTTATTATTAATTACAACTTAGGACCTTAGGCACATCTGTACATATTATATATACATTACATGATACAATGTAGAGTTTGAAGACAATTGTTACATAATCTATATACAAACCAGGATTTCGCAAGTCACTTCGGTTCTATACCTTTGGTCTTTGTTACGTAACAATGACATTTTTGAATGTGTGACGTCATTACATTACATTAAGCTATATTGCACATACTTAAAACATAAAATGTAATATGGACACGTGATATATAATCACATTTCTTATGTCGTAATTATGACTTACCAATCTTGTAATTACGGTATCGTAATTACGGGTAAGTCGATGTGGTTTTCATTGAACAGTGTGCTAGAGGCGTTAGCTATCACAATCATATGGTAAGTAAATCTGGTGACCTTTTTTTGCAAATATCTTATTAAATTCAACAAGAGGAAAAAAATCTGCGAATAACGACAAAATGCTGTTTGATTGCCGAATCTTCAATTTCACTAGCTCAGCTACATGTTTGTCAAAACGTCATTTGTATGGCTCAACATCGTAGAATTAGGTCAAAATGATATTTATAACTCAACGTTTTTCCTTTGAGAAATCATTCTACAGCGCTAAAAGCTAATAGCCAATCAAACGCGTTGTAACAAACAATAATGTCACATTTTATGTGTTATTAGCGTAGAAGTTGTAACCAATAGGAAGTCTCGTTTGGTGGAGTTTTGGAAGCAATGTTTGCGATTTGTATATATATAATATTGATGAGAACGGGCTTTATATAAGTTGTATAACCTCTGTCCAATCGCAATGTAAGTATAATTCAATAAAATCTGTTTAAATCAGATCAAAATATTAATGATAGTTGCTAATTTAAATCCAATATTTACCTTTCATTTGAGAAAATAATGACGTCACTCACAAGAAACCCCGTACTGTGTGGTCTATCAACATCAGTTATCTTCAAACACCAATTCTATAATGTAGGTAAATAAAAGATGATATACATCACAAGAAACTATACCAGCAGGTGAAGACATATGGAAATTTAAAATCGCTTAGTGTGAAGTGTACCTGGTTCGAATACATAAATTATCTAGTAAGTCCAAGAAAGTTGATAGCGAGTTCAATGTCCGTGCTATCCTACAATAACACACTGTTATCCATTCTCAGGATATACCCAACTATGAATATTATTTACAAAAGAAAAACAAGCAAGCAAACAAACAAACAAACAAACAAGTTTTAGTTAGCAAGTAGATAATTACGCCGTAATGCACATGTGTTTTTCTGTTGTGTGTACTTCGTCTCAAATTCTAACTTTTATTTTTGTCGCATTCGTTGAAAGAGGTGTGGGTGGGGGTTGGAGGAGGAATTAGGAGGTGAGAGGAGGGAGTGGGGTTTGTTGTGGATGGGTGGCTTCTGGTTACTGATTACATTTAAAGGAGTGTTAATACATTCGATATCACGTGACAATAATACGAACTAATTTTGACTTCATTTTAACCAAAGTTACATCAACGCTTTGCACGTCGTCCCACACAAGCTTTATGTAAATCATTCATATGATTATGATTTCCAGAAAGATTTTCCCAAAAAGTTGAATCAGAGTTTAACAGTTTTGTCTACTTAAAATGTATTTTTGATTAGCACGAGTTACCTCCCGCTTTTTTTCTGAATGACGTGGTGATATTTAAACAAGTCTGTTATATATCCCACATACGTCAACCCTTATGAAATCTACTTGACCTTTGTTGCAAATGCTTCTCTTTTTGGAACCCTCTTTAATTGAATGAGAAAAAAATCGACAGCAAAGTCATAAAAACATACGACAGCGCATAAAGATATTTTGTGTTGTTGTGTAAAAGGACACCATGAAACAAAGTGATTACATAAAAAAGGCATAAGGTAAAAGGTCAAGAAAACACGTGTTGCACGCGCAGAATGTGAATTCACCAATCAGGTGAATGCATACCCATGCTAAATTGTTATCTTAAAGACAAAAAAGATAGAAAAAAATTTCCAAAAAGTTCATCACAAATTATTGATTTTCGATTTCAAGATAGAAATTAAAAAAAAAAACCACTTTAATTTTTCCAGAAAGAGCCTATAGACTTATTACATTGGATTGTCCTAACATTCTTCAACGTTTGTGTTAGCAGTTTGGAGGCAGAATTGTCTGTCTCTTGAAATAATTGAAGGGAAAATCGTCGTCTTGCGAGTCGCTGTTATCCCTCTTTGGTAGTAAAACCTTCAACCGTTCGTGATTAAGTTGAATTACACGTAATTTTTTGTTGAAATTGAATTAAAGGTCACAAGAGTTCAAAAGTAAGAAATTTACGAGATCCTCGATGATATTAATCAAACAGAAAACATTTATTGCGACCTTTTAGCAACAGAATTCCCTTCAAGGTGTACAATTCTAAACCATTAAGAATGGTTAAGTCTGCTCAGTTTCGTTTGAAAGTTACAAGGTTCATTTTAAGTGAAACACCCGATACGCTGACTGTAATTACTAAATATATAGATCTAGTATAGTCATATTTCACGAGAACTTCCCGAAATCAAGTTGATAGGCCAAACTAATACAAGTAGGTAAATATATTGCATTACCTGTCGGGAATCAAAATCTCAAGATCTGGCTAAACACACTGGATCGAATTACTTTAAGCAAGGCATTTTTTTTATGATCGTAATATATGTTTTTGTGTTACTTTGCAGATCTGATAGAGACTATTCCTGCTTAACCCAACAGTATTGTTAAATAATACAACTATTTCAATTTCCATACATATTATGGGATGGTAACTAAGACTCATGCAATAAGAAAAACGGTGATACAAGCCGTCCTTACTAAATTTTAAATCTTTTGTTTATTTTTTTATTTGCGGAGAAAAATATCATAATACATACAATTGTATGCTGTCTCCCCGTTGAATCTCACGCGTTAGAGGCAATAGTGACATCAGAATCGGAACGTCGTCTCCTATAGTGTCACTTGTGAAGTGGGAGACGGAGAAAAAAGCGATATGCTGCCCTACTGTTTCCCCCTTAGAGGAACATAGGACCTTATTAATTAATGATAAATTGCCTGCTGATTGTTTTTTTTTTTAATTTCAAAAAGCTGAGAAACCTAGGTTGATTTTCCTTCCAATTCCTTGTCTCATGTCTACCTAAATATCAAAGTTGACCGAGTTTCCATTCCAAAAATGCCGAAACGTCAACAGAATCCTAATTCAAACTCCAATTCGGTGAAACTAGAACAAAAAAAGGAGCCCGAGATTCACACGTTCAAGGGGAATAAGACAGTGTACTGGAAGGATAAGTGTCCTCTACTACGACACCGTCACGAAAATCTCGGTTAACAAACGATATGACAAATTTGAATGAATTTAACAGCAAAGAAAGCATCTGGCACACAAAAACACCGATTAGACCTAATTTCATATCGTATTACGAAATATATTTCTAAATGACATTATGATGGCGACCCTAAAATAGATTCACCGTTGTTTACATTAAAACATATGTTGTCCATTAAAATGTATCTGATAGTCGACATCTTCGACTAAAATTGACATTAGAGACTTGCACTTGAATATCAGGTAAATTGTGACAAAGGAAGTCGGGTTGTCTCGTTGAAGAAAAAATATCGAGGTGAGCGGGTGAAGAAAATGGGTCTGTCAGTCATACCCTTGATTTCCAATTCTGATGGACATAATTGTACAGTATAAGATGGACACGTTCAATCCACGCGTATATCTCAGGATGATAACATGCACTTATTTTCCAAAATTCCAAAATGCAAATCTTTCTTTTGTTCCTATTTTGCCCTAGTTTGATTGAATTCCTGTTTGGATTATGATTAAGTTGATATATTGGAATTTTCTTGTTGTTTTTTTCCCTTTACCATTTTGGATGTTTCGACATGTTTTCACCTGATTCCTTTCTCGTTGATTTTTATAGAATATCTCGCGCCCTCGTTCATTATACTTTAAATAGAAAAATCTAATTTTGGCATTATTCATTCAACTCAGCGTTATTACTTGTCAAAAACGGCGAAAAAATAGTTCATGTTAATTTCTTTTTCAAGAAGACTTTACTAAAGACACACAGTGGAATAATTTCAATAAAATTTAGAGTTAAATACAGCAGAGCCAAATAAAGAATAAAGCTGCGTCATACAGCTGTTCACCTTTCTAGAACTCGTCGGTGATGCAAGGTGCCTAAATTTTGAAACCTTGGAGGCGACTGAGGAAAATCCAAAGTGATCGCAAAACGTCAAAGTCTAGTTAGGGAGGTGCACTTGCCCCATGTTTCAATAAATTTCGTTATTTTCTTGTATCTGATGATTTCAAAAGATCGTCAAGTACACGTATATATTCTGAAACCATGTCTGTTGTCAAACTTTTTTAAGGGATATTAAAACAGCAAATCACAAAGCTTTGCATGTTTGTTTGCATGTGTACACATAAAAAGTGACCTACTTTACTTTCGAAATGGAAATATCATCCAATGGAGAACTAAGATACAATAAAAGAGAAGATACATTTTTATGTAATTGGTACATTTAGCCAATCGATTGGATGATTTGAGCACCTGAAGTTTGCATTTGATACCCAAGTTTTACATCGGAGCAGAATGTGTGGTCTTCATGCAAAAAATGCTTCGTTGTAGAGGAAAGATTATCAGGATGATGGAGAATAGCGAGAGAGAATGCGACATGATATACGCCGATTTGCTCCGACAACCAGATGCCAGGTCTAGGTGTGTGACACTTCAGTAAGATCAGGTACCTTGGTGTATCTATTCAGGGTAGCTTGTCCGTCAGACCAGCAAGCTTTACACGGCATGCTTAACAATTTGGCTTTAAAGCGACATGAAAAATACATTTTCAATTCGTTTCTTTTAATAAAGACATTGAATATTCACAGAAATAACTTCAGTAAAATTTCTTTTCGTTAAAAAAATACCCTTCCTCAAAATTGTGAATATCAAGTTTTTAATTCAACGTTAAAACGTCCATGCTTAATTCTTACTGTATATGGAAGTTTTTATCACCTGGCGAGTATTTCGGTGCTATTTCACTCTTGATTGTTGCAAAAATATGATAGAGTAATATATCATATGAAATTTTAAATTGCTTTTTTTCGTGGGTATTTTTTTAAAATACACTGTGGTAGGGATTTTTTTTCAGGTACAGAGCCATTGCTGTGAGTACTCAAATTCTGATTTACAACACCAATATCTTATTATCACTTAGGCTCGGAAAAATACACATGATTTACACACAACTGGCTCAACCAGATAACTCGATAAAATTGTAACATATTTTTCTTTTCTTTTGTACTTTTAATTTCCTATAACAGAAACAGGGTGCAAAACATATATCATTTTATTTCAAGCCGCACATCCCGACTGGGCCCCGCCCGATCACAAGTATACGAACAAAGACTCCTGTGATCTATGCTACCATGCTGAAAACGTCCCTTTTTCTGCTATACTCTTCAATTTTAGAAGAAAATACTTGATAAGAGAGCAACATGACTTTTTACGAGGAATCATTAAATTTAATGAAAGCTTGATACCAATTAACTCGTCACAAGGACTCATCGGTAGGACCACGGGTATCGTTAAAATCTATCAAATGTGAATCTAAGGGACACTAAGGTGAAATAGGAGAAGATACCAGAAACGCTTTCATGATGTCAGAAATGTTCGAAAACTCGAGAGAATTATGGGTTGTGTGGTAATTAACAAAGAAAAGAAATGAATGACACGTAATACCATCTTATCTACGACCCTGTTCGCAGTTGCTGTCTTGTTTTTGGACACTTAAGCAGTTATTGGTCAATAAATGAGACATAAAACTTAAGAGCTCTCCAACCCGACCAATTGAACGACACTGGTCCCCCGTCGCCATTTGTTATGATGTTGAAAAGATAATTAAGCAGGAAAATTAAAAAAAAAAAAAAAACTGCCACATACAATAAATCAAGTGACTACGTAATGGGAATTTGAAATTACGATTTAAATGTGATATTTCAACATTTAACCATTGTAAATATACTGATTGGTTTTTGATTAGACGGTTTTTTCTTTTAAAAATATCATATTATGAAAAACACAAAATTAACCAAAAAAAAAAACCAACATTGTTAAGACTACAATCATATTTTTTTTTACATTTTGTAGCGTTATTCTCTGCAATGAAGAATAAAGTGTAATTGTCACCTTAGTGTGTTTCTGATATATGTGATCTTAATAAGAATCAATCAGCTTTTTAGGCGGCGATGAAAGTTTCTTAGAAACCGGTGATATGTAAACATTGTGACTTCGATATAGATTAATAGCTTCGTGCTTACTTATAGACACTCAATTAAAACAATAATGGATCAGGAGTGTTTGAATTAATGATTTGCTTCAAGGTTGTTCTGCCGTAAAACACCCATAGTCATCTCTCTGTTATACCAAATATACAACTTGTGACCTTGGAAATTATTCTGTAATGACCTTCGATGTAATTGTTAGTGTTGGTTTGAATTTGTTTGTTTCTTGAAACTGCCTTTTCAAAGCAGCATTAGTTTGAAATTTTCAAATAAGTACCATCATCAACAACAGTACCACCTGCCACCTCATCACCACCACCACCACAACCACCACCCGATTTCTACAATCCCCCACCACCACCACACCCACCATCCCATTTCTACAATCCCCCACTACCACCACACCCACCACCCCATTTAAACAATCCCCCCACCACCACCACCACCACACCCACCACCCCATTACCTCAATTCCCTACCCCTACCATCACCAACGCCGCCACCACTGTCAGACACAGTACCTGCCACATCACCACCTCAACCACCACCACCACCCTAACCACCACATCAGTACAATCACTCCCTCCCACCATCACCACCGTCAGACACACCACTACATGACACATCACCGCCGTCTGACTAACACCACCGTCTGACTATCACCGCCGTCTGATTATCACCACCGTCGTCTGACTATCACCACCGTCTGACCATCACCGCTGTCTGACTATCATCACCGTCTGACTATCACCGCCGTCTGATTATCACCACCGTCGTCTGACTATTACCACCGTCTGACCATCACCGCCGTCTGATTATCACCACCGTCGTCTGACCATCACCACCGTCTGACCATCACCACCGTCTGACCATCACCGCCGTCTGATTATCACCACCGTCTGACCATCACCACCGTCTGACCATCACCGCCGTCTGACTATCATCACCGTCTGACTATCATCGCTGTCTGATTATCACCACCATTGTCTGACTATCACCACCGTCTGACCATCACCGCCGTCTGACCATTATCACCGTCTGAGTATCACCACCGTCTGACTAACACCACAGTCTGACTATCACCACCGTCTGACTATCACCACCGTCTGACCATCATCACCGTCTGATTATCACCACCGTCGTCTGACCATCATCACCGTCTGACTATCACCACCGTCTGACCATCACCGCCGTCTGATTATCACCACCGTCTGATTATCACCACCGTCGTCTGACCATCATCACCGTCTGACTATCACCACCGTCTGATTATCACACCGTCGTCTGACCATCATCACCGTCTGACTATCACCACCGTCTGACCATCACCGCCGTCTGATTATCACCACCGTCTGACCATCACCACCGTCTGACTATCATCACCGTCTGACTATCACCACCGTCTGACCATCACCACCGTCTGATTATCACCACCGTCTGACCATCACCACCGTCTGACTATCACCACCGTCTGACCATCACCACCGTCTGATTATCACCACCGTCTGACTATCACCACCGTCTGACCATCACCACCGTCTGACCATCATCACCGTCTGACTATCACCACCGTCTAACCATCACCGCCGTCTGACCATCACCACCGTCTGACCATCATCACCGTCTGACTATCACCACCGTCTGACCATCACCGCCGTCTGACCATCACCGCCGTCTGATTATCACCACCGTCTGACCATCACCACCGTCTGACCATCATCACCGTCTGACTATCACCACCGTCTGACCATCACCGCCGTCTGATTATCACCACCGTCTGACCATCACCACCGTCTGACCATCATCACCGTCTGACTATCACCACCGTCTGACCATCACCGCCGTCTGACCATCATCACCGTCTGACTATCACCACCGTCTGACCATCACCACCGTCTGACCATCATCACCGTCTGACTATCACCACCGTCTGACCATCACCGCCGTCTGATTATCACCACCGTCTGACCATCACCACCGTCTGACTATCACCACCGTCTGACCATCACCGCCGTCTGACTATCATCACCGTCTGACTATCACCACCGTCTGACCATCATCACCGTCTGACTGTCACCACCGTCTGACTATAACCGCCGTCTGACTGTCACCACCGTCTGACTAACACCACCGTCTGACTATCACCACCACTGCATGACACACCACCACTGCATGACACACCACCACCATTTTACACTATTTGGTGTAAATCAGTTGATATTGAATAGTTCTCCCACAAGTTAACATTTCTCCTTTTTTGTATCTGAATTGTCAAATCCATTCTAAACGGATCAAATATATTAGAATCACACGTGCACGTAAATGTTTTCAATATTTCGTCCTTATCATGTATATTTGATATTGTTAACTTAATATAGGTGTAAGTATTTTTATCATTATAAGAGTGATATATGACATGAAATTCAAAACCTTCGAAGAGTGCTTCCAGAATGCATTTAATAACATTCCAATGTTTTAAATTGGGGCGATACAAGCGTTGTTCAGCAAAGCAATGCTGGAACGACTTCTGTTGTTAGGTCGCGGTGACTGGTACCACGGAACGCTTGAGTCTGTCGGTAAAAGACTTAATTGAAGAAAGTAATTTGCCACGAAGACCAATCATGTATATTAAAGAATTCCATTAGCAGGGGTCTTTTCTCGTCAGTTGGACATCTTAACTGATGCAGATAGCATTCAACTTTCTAAAACAGCATATCAGTTTAACAATTAAATAGTTATTGACATATAAAGTACGTTTTTATAGCCGAGGTATTTTCAATGTATCAAATATCCAGTGTTTGCACTTTTCATTGTAAGTCTAACTGGCCTTCGCAGACTAAATTTCGTCTCTGCACGAGGTTTTCCAAGCATAATTACTTCGTGTATTTTCTTACAATATCCCGTTTAAATGTTCTCATTTTCGCTTGTATCTTTTATATGTCAAATTTATTATCGTATTTAACTGTGTTTAACATATTTATAGTGTACATTTTCCTTCAGAAGAAAGTAATATCGGATCAGTAAAGAGAGCTATGAGTCTTTTATGGTCTTAAGATTGGTTCCTAATAATACCCGAGTAAGGGAGGGGGGGGGGGGGTTCTACCGTATACCTCTACCGTATAGTTCCATAAAATAAAAAGCACGACGAAACATTCCGCATTACAAGCTTTTAGAACTCAAACATGATAATCCTTCAAACGAAAATTACTTTCAGTATCATTTTCGTATCTATATTAAAATAATATTGTGAATATAAATATTACAATTTTAACTAGAGGCAACTGAGGAAAAAATAGTAGATGAATATTCAAGTATATGTTACAAAATATTTATGTTGGGATCGCTCCTATTGTTTGATAGATTTTTCAATTTCTCATGTGCGATCATCCATTTTACTCTAAAAGTATTTTTATGGGGCGCGAATCAATTTAGGGTGACCCCTTATTGGTCCCCATTCGTCATCTGGTCCTCTCCAAGGTCCAAATGGATATAGGTTTATGTGAAGCGGTATTTATAGCAGGGTATACCTGATAAACATCACCTTCAAAATAAGAAAGCAGCGATTTTTATGATTGTCATTTACTAACAATTTAGAGTTGTTACTTTTAAATTAGGCGATATTTATGACAGTAGGTAGAAAACACATATCCACTCTATGATCTAAATACGCCGATAAAAGCCGTACACTGTATCGCCGATAAAAGGAACACATGATATGCTATTATAGAAAAGTTGCTGTTGATATTGAGCCCGAGAAACGCCGGCCATAAAACAATCATAAGGACTCGCTTGTCAACCAACAAGCCTGCTCCTTCTTATAAAACGTCTATACATCGCCGCGACTTTGAAACGTAGAGGTGTCACTGCAGGCAAGGGATGAAACGTAATGAAATTCAAGATCTATTAAATCACCACCGTTGTCATCATAAATAAACTCCAAATCGTAAAGCACCCTAGCAATAACTTTCTTATAAATATTTCTCTTGTACATTGTTTCCTTTAGCGCTAGCAAAGGTGCACATTCTTGTATGGCTAATGGAAAACCAGTGAAGCATTTTATCCTGAAAAGTTTGCTTTCTCTCACCCTCATCAACATTAATGTTTCATTTATTGTAGATATGAAGAAGATAATACAAATAGGGAGCCAAGATGGAAATACACAACCTGTGCTTTGTTAGTTTGACTTTATATTGGTTTTGATTCGGTAAAATAAACTTTTTAGTTCATTCTCCTGAAAGGACGAAACATCTGTATGATGCAGCATCACTGTCTAGTCCTAGAAGGACGAAACATCTGTATGATGCAGCGTCACTGTCTAGTCCTAGAAGGACGAAACAGCTGTATGATGCAGCATCACTGTCTAGTCCTAGAAGGACGAAACAGCTGTATGATGCAGCATCACTGTCTAGTCCTAGAAGGACGAAACATCTGTATGATGCAGCATCACTGTCTAGTCCTAGAAGGACGAAACAGCTGTATGATGCAGCGTCAATGACGAGTCCTAGATATATGGAACAGCTGTATGATGCAGCATCACTGTCTAGTCCTAGATGTATGGATCAACTGTATTATGCAGCATCAATGACGAGTCCTAGAAGGACGACACAGCTGTAACATGCTGCATCAATGACGAGTCCAAGAAGGACGAAGCGACTGTATGATGAAGCATCAATGACGAGTCCTAGAAGGACGAAACAGCTGTCCGATGCAGTTTAATACATTGTTTGACTCTACTGTATCTTAGTCTAAATCTACACGGAGATGTGATATTCACCAATGTGTCTTTTGTACAACCTTTCGTGACCTAAACGTTTGAAATCAGTTAACCCTTAATCATTCTTAAATCTTTTGCATTGATATCATTACGTAAACAGCAAGGCATCACTTGCTTCCGTACTGCATATACCTTTACGTAAATGTTGAGATTAATGTAAGGGGTGTATTTTCAATGTTGAAATTTTAGCGGGTTACCAAAAGTATAAAGAATGCAAAAAGGGTTTGTTTCTCCCCGAAACCCAAACAATTTTCATTCGTTTTTCGCTTTTTTATTCTGTCCCCCACAAAAAAAATAACAAGAACTAAACAACATTAACAATGACAACAGTAACATATTTGATTTGTTTTCTATGAAACATATTCTACAGTTTAAAAGACTGGATGCAACAAATTGTAAAATGAATTATAACTCTTGCTTCGCGAAGTTCGTGAATTCGAGATTCCACTACATTTAATTAGTGCCATGTAGGGTGAAATTACATGTAAGCATTTCTTATGTTTCGTACCTCTAAACATTAAAACAAGTCTTAATTCAAAACGAGACGAATATCAATATTGTTGTCTTTTTTTTAACTTTGTGTGTCAATACTTGTGTATTTTGACGTTGTATATTAACACTGTTGTACATTTTGACGTTATGTGTCAACACTGTTGTACATTCTGACGTTATGTGTCAACACTGTTGAATATTTTGACCATATATGGTCATATTTGTATACCTAACCCCTATCGTGGATATATTTATGATTATTTTCATTCATTTAATTATATGCATTCCTCTAAATCCCATATTTTGCTCAATCTTATTTGAAAGCCAGCAACATCGGCTAAAAGATATTATTAAAGTCCTATTTATGATTGTGATAATATTGACTATCAACATCAAAATCAGAAATATACAATTTAAATAAAAAAGCGAGGAAGTTAGGAATGTCTTTTTATATAAAGGAATTAATCGATCAATGAACTAAACTTTATGTTCTTCTTATAACGGTAATGGTTAAGTAATGGTTAAGTATTACAATGCATTTGTGCACCGAAATTATAAAATTTCTTCAAAATTACTTAACCGGAATACCATGAATTCAATAATTAACAAATACCATAATTGATTGAAGTGTAGAGTTGTCTTAACATATTTAAGAAGAATCAAATGCGGACTAAGAATTTCCTATGTAAATACATGCACGTTTTCTAGGTAACCGGATTTGTTCTCCTAAATTTATACCACCCGTGATAAGATTTATAAGTCATAAACTTTTTTTTTCAAATAGTTTGAATAATGAAGTGTTCATATAACGATAGCCAACGAATATTTGTAGAAACAAAAACATCTTGATACATTTTTTTAAAAATACAATACAAATTAATTCTCGTGATATGTAAAACATGAATTTCGAAAATATTGATAAATTTACAGTGTCTACTAATCACTTGTGAATATTTGTTATAGTAGATTTTAATTACGTTGTCAAAGACGTACATATGAAATATTTTTATCGCGATGTAAAGCTGACGAAACCCGCCGTGCACGGGTTCTAAACCTTGATATAAGTATGTAGGGTTAAAATTTCTATTTTCTACTTTTACGATCTCATATAGTTGTTATATTTATGACTCCGCATAGACTGATATATGAACATTTATAGACGTGTTTCTAATGACGTTAAAGACACGGGCCATAGGCCTTCCTGTGATCGTGTAATTGAAGCCATACATTTTTTGATTTACTGGCCACATCTATGTAGGTATACTATGAACAAGTGGATTAATGACATCGTGGCACAAAAGTTCCAACTTGAGTTATGATATCAAGCTAAGTGTAGTTACCTAAAAAACCTGCATATTTTGGTGCATAACTTTATTCTAACATCTAGGTGTTGTTGTGAAACAATGATTTCAAAATGCAATAAAACTTAGGTAAAATACGCACGCGATGATGCAAATTACATCCTGATATGTAACAGCCACCTGGTACATTTAAAACGGAATTTATCATCCCATAAAATGTTTGGTTTTGTTTGTTTTATTGTCTGGTTTAATTTAGCCTGTCTAATAATTTCTTTGCTCAAGGTCTTTGATCTAAATTTTACAAGATTGATTAAATTGTAATTCAACAGTATCTGTTTTAATTATTTGATTTCCGAAATTATGGTTGAAGGTCGCTTTATTTAGAATCAAATACTTGCAGATAAAATATATTTGGTA
Source organism: Ylistrum balloti (assembly GCF_031769215.1). Lineage (NCBI taxonomy): Eukaryota > Metazoa > Mollusca > Bivalvia > Pectinida > Pectinidae > Ylistrum > Ylistrum balloti. The sequence continues at coordinate 454,180 of NW_026782111.1, read as the reverse complement.
ACTGTGTAACTGAAAAGTTCGTATCAGTTTACATTTACGAAAGTTTTGTACCACATATTATTTCAATTAACGTAACTGTTTAATCACGCGCGTTGGTTAATGGGACGTCGATTCTGGTATCTATCAATAAAAAAAAAAAATGATAAACCAAATCCATGTAAAGATACTTAATATCACTTTTAAGCATTCCAATGGCGTAGTAATGTTAATAGTGAATTAGGTGAATATAGTGTCATACAGTTAAAATTGCTTTCAATGTTTTGGTTACATTTGCTATTTTTATTCGCATTGATGGCGTAAAATTTGATGCTGTTATACATATCATCATCGTTGTCGTCATCGTCCTCCTCCTTCTTCTCACCCTTGTCTTCGTCTTCGATTGTTTATCATCATCATCCTCATCATCATCATCATCATCATCATCATCATCATCATCATCATCATCATCGTCGTCGTCCGTTCGAATTCGAGGCGTCCTTGAAACATTTACTTATGTGATGGATGGTCGCATGCCTTTTGCAGAAGGTAATCACTGCACCGTTTAATGTGTTTGTATGCATGATACAGATCTGATAGCAACTGCATAATATCCATAAATCACGGAAGTAAACATATCAAAAGAGGTTTCAAAATGAAAGAGAAACATTAACATGCGTTTACTTATGAATGGTAGAATTGTGAATTTCCTCATTCTAGACAGTAACTGTTTTGCTTCACCGACTTCAGTGATGAATTTTTTTATTACTGCTCAAAACAACAAAGTTTTAATATTTGATGTCGATTTATGTTCTCGAAACCAAATACGGACACTTCATCACCTCTGTTTCGTTCCAAGTCCGAGGACAAGATCTTTGTTCATTGACCTATACTAAGTGATATCATTCATTGATACAAATCTATTGGAAAAGAAAAATGTACAATATATATTTATCACATAATTCTCGTATAGTTTATTGAATATATATATGTAAGAATTTTATGTACATGTCCTTAGTGTGATATATACCCTAGAGCGAAATCAGTTGTGATGTCACAAAATGGACAATTGCGTTACGTCATGAATTGAAAATGAGGCTTCTGTTTGAATTTGTCGTCCACATTTCTTCTTTAAAACCTGTCAATTATACCTTTTTCTTTTTTGTGTGATAAACAGTATCTTAAGTTTGTTTTCATAAAGGATCACAAATATAAAAACTTCAATGGCTCCATTCATAAAATCCAATTTAAAATATCAGATCCCCTTTTTTACATAACATTAAGTTAGAACGTATTGGTTAATATCATAAGTGTAATAAATATAACAGCCTTTACAAATTTTGAATTTCATAGATCAAAATATTAATGTTTGAAATGATGAAATACAAGTCGCAAAACCGACTCCGAGCAGCCATTATCGATAACCAAACAAGCCACAACCTTTTTCTGAGAACGAGGCTTTCGAAGGATCCTTTCGTTTGGTCTTATGCCACTTTGTCTGAACTTTCCAATGATCCGGTAGCTTTTCCTGAAAATGTGACTTTTCAGTGATCCAGCCGCTTTGTCTGGAAATCTGACTTGGAATGTGACTTTTCAATGATACAGTCACTTTGTGTGGGAATGTGACTTTCCAATTAACCAGCCGCTTGTCTGACAACGTAGCTTTGCAATGACCAAGCCGAGCCGTTTTTCTAGGAAGAAGGCTTCCAAATCATCCAGCTGTTGGTTTATCGAGGAATAAGTTTTTCTAATGATTAATGATCCAACAGTTTTGTCTGGGAATGAACGTTCGTTATGATCCATCCGCTTCAGCTGGGAATGAAGCCCCCGAAAGATCCAGACAGCTATGACATTAGGGTTCCTAATGCCGCAAATGCTTCAGTTGACAAGGTTTCTCAATATCACGAGTTTTGTACAAATTCACAAAACAGCGATATAAGAGATGCAGGTTGATGATATCATTTTTTTTCAATAAAAATACATACGTTTGTTTCAAAATAGAGTTCTGTACATGCCATTTCAGAAATCATTTGACATTGTTGGGTCAACTTCTCTGTTCCAGATGTCGCCACAACTCTTCTAAAGTATCATGAATAGTAATATTGTTCAGAATAAAGACCTGTATTTGAGGTACCTTTTAAAACGATCAAAAACTGATGTTTAAAAATATAGTCCTTAATTTATGAGATAATTCCTCACTTAAAGCCTTTGGCATCACTGCCAAGTCCTAGAGGGACGAAACAGTAGTATGATCAGTGGAATCCATTATTTACTATGTATTGCATCTCTCAGGTTGAAAGGTGCTTTTCACTGGTATATCTTTTACATACAATTCTTCAAGCAATATTAAATGTGCAAGATCTATTCAACAACCAAGAGCAAAAAGGGGCTCTTTAAGATAGCTAGGTATCAACGGCGAAGTACATTATCGCTGCTCGGCTATCTAAAGTAATGATACTCAAGGCATGGGTCAGTGAATTCTCTATGATCATATAATTGAAGGCAGTGCCGATGTGATTTACGAACCGCGCCTTTGTAGGTAACTATTGTCAGAAAAGAGTCATAACTTTTCATAACAAAGACGGTATTTTTATGCCCCCTACTTGTAATATGGAAGGACAGGAGAGGTCTACCGGTGTTGTGAGATCTGTTTTCTTTCTTCTTGGAGTAAACTCGCTAAGCTACATCACATGTCTTTATCTTTAACAAAAATAGTACAAAATATGAGCATACAAGAACAAATGTTCTGATTTGATTGTTTGTGTTACATTTACTTATAGTAGTAATGTAGAGTTTGTAATAGCAAGTTTACTAATTATGACCCAAATTAAGTACGGTTATCAAGAAGGTTCGTCATCTGCAACTGGGTCATAGATTGTGTACTATATTGAAGCTTATTTTGTGAAAAATGCGATCATATCCAAGAAGTATACGGAGGACAAAATTATAAATATGATCGAGTATCTGGTTGACGTCTTTGTTGAGTTTGATGGTAAGATCTTCCAAAAGTCTATTAGCATGCCTAATTGAAGTAATTGCGCCCCTCTGTTGACCGACTTGGTTTTGTTTTCATACGAGGCCGGATTTGTCGCAGAGCTTATCAAAATAGGACAAAAGGCCTTGCAAAGTCCTTCAATTTCACATTAAGATATACGCCTCGCCTTTGAATAATGAAATATTTAGTGACAACGTTCACAGTGTATACTCACCGGAAGTAGAAATCAAGGACACGACAGACTGATCGTAATCAATCGCTTATCTCGATCTTTTCTTTAAAAAAACCCAACAATGACAGCTTTCTATCGAGCTGTATGATATTCACTATTGTGAATTTTTCATTTCTGGATAGCAACTCCCTTCATCCTTAACCAATGGTGTTTACATGTTTCAGTTAATTCAATATGCAAGGGTCTATTTCCATTATCACTATTTTTCGTTCAAGATGTCGGCATCTAACAAAGTCACGATGCAGGTTGATGAAAATAATGGCGAGGATTTACGGTCGTCTTATCGATCTCATTGAGAAATACTCTTTAATGCTCGTTAGTTTGTCTGTTGGATCTGTTGTTTGATACTTTCTTCTCGTTTGGAAACAAAGCGTCACTTACTTGAATTGATCGATGAAGCAGAAGAACGCTTGCTCTTCCGGATCAAATGGTCTTTGTTCCCCTTAATCTTTTTGGGAGTCTACATCGATATATATTTATATATATCTTTTGTTATATTTTGCCCTAGTTTATTGAATTTTGACATTTCAGGTGAATTTTGAGTTTGGAATATGATTTGTTCCACATGTTGATATTTTCTTCTTACGATTGACTTATTCTCTACAGCGTGTTAATCTCTGACAATCTTTTGTTAATAAAAAATTGACATAAGCTGCAAACAGAATCGTTGCATAAACGCTTCCAATCTTTATCTCTTTATGTATTATCATATGCTATTATGATTTAAGACAAAGCGCATATACTTAACGCTTGTGTTTGCGTCATATTTGTAACGTTTAATAAGGGCAATAAGGAAAAAAGACAGAAAGGGAAAACGATGGACGATTTCAATGATCACAATAACGAAAATCACAAGGTACCTGTTAGGGTTATGGATTTTAGCATGTTGTTATTTCTACCAGGTATTCTAGACTGGTTAGCATATCCTGCTTCATCGACGACACCCGCCTGTCTATCTTGGTCGATCCATGTAAGAAATGTCAGCTCCAAAAATGAAAAACAAAAAAGTTACAAACGTTTTTGAATAAATGTTTAGGTAAAAGTGTTTCACTGTTTATAGGATGTGTCACCACCGAAATTAAAAAAAAAGTGTATCACTGCTTATAAGATGTGTCACCACCGAATTAAAAAAAAGTGTATCACTGCTTATAAGATGTGTCACCATCGAATTTAAAAGGATATGATCATTTGGCGCATGTATCAAAAGTTGCTATTTAAGGTATTTACGCCTTTCGTTTAGAATTATGTAACAAATGGTGTAATTTGTCAATTTAGAGTGTATAAACAAATTAATCACAACAAAGAAAAATGATCACTATCAATCTTGTTAACACAAAAAATGTATTTATTGAATTCATCATCCCGGTCAGAATGGCATAGAACCGCTCGAAGATGGGCTCAACACTTTTATAGCAGAATTGTATAGTTTGTCATGACCCCCATTACTGCATGATTTGGAACATGAAAATAAGTATTACGTGTGTTGCAGCCAAAATCATATGTTTTTTTGTCTTAAAGATATCCTGGATGTTTTTTCCAATTTTCATGACAGATGTACAGGGTGTCTTTCCCTCAAAGGGAATTGTACAAAATGGAAATAGGGGCTTAATCTAAGATTTGAAAATTGATGAAAGAAAAAATCTTTGCTTTATCGATAATCTATTCCGCATTAAACTCTTTTGAGTAACAGGTAAGACGTAACTGATTTTGTTACAAATGTACAAATGATTGAAATCAAACACTTTAATTTGCATAATAAAAATATACATTTGCATCATAAAAGGGTAATGTGTTTTCAATATCTCTGTTATAGTTTCATGCCGTTTTTTTCCAAAATATTGTTTGTCTGGACGTATTAATCGACTTTGCAAATATCTTTTCATTTCGATAATAAATTATTCTCGTGTCCTCGATGAAGCAGAAGACGATTACTCTTCCGAAGCACTTTATTATCCTAGTAATATTTTCATGAGTCTACGTGTAAATCCTTCTTTTCATCACATTTTGCACTAGTTTTATTGAATTAGAGTTTGGATTATGACTATGTTGGCATATTTGCATTTCTAAATTTAAAAATTAAGATGCTTTTTTTTGTCTCAAAATTGTTTGAGAAAAGTGACAATAACGCATTCAGGTAATATCTTCTTATTATTTAAACAACGATTAAAGTGTTGTTAGATCCCAATAGAGATATATCGAAATAAGCATGTATATACGTTTTTAAATATTTTCTTAAGGTTGAATAGGTTGTCAATAGAGTTCTTGTAACACAACCAGTAGATGTGACGTTTCGATAGCTACACGGTCACCTGTATCAGATGTCTGATGAAGGTGACTGTGTAGTCATCGAAACTTCCCACTCTAATCTTCTACTGGTTGTGTTATAAGAACTTCTATTATATGCATGATAAGCCACTACCTGGCAAAAAGAGTCAATTTCATAAACCATCATTACACCAGAGGAATACAAATTTCTTTCAGAGTCTATCCTTTGTTTTTAGAATAATAAAATGGTTCCCGTGTAGCAGCACTTTTATCTCATTGAAATAAACAACATAAACGAAACAAAATAAACAATGTCACTAAACTATGAATAAAACTGATTCTTATATCGTATTTGAATGTCTTTTACACCTGAGCATATTCAAGATTGTTTTTTTTTTCATTTTAACATCAGGAACAGTTACGTAAAGAATTTTTAGATAAACCTAATTTAAACTATCATTAAACCCGGTATAAATGGTTTGGCGAAAAACAAACTAAGAGCAAAATTGTAACGATTTCTATTTATTTCTGTATAGAACCAATACAAAATTACTGTTTGCATCTTGTAAATATCAAAATAGGTTTTTCTACAATACTTTTCAGATAGAATGTGTTGTTTTTTTCAATAATAATAGGGATTACGTAAACCTAAAAAATGGCCAGATTTAAACATTTGTGTATGTCCATCATACGACTCTCCGATATATATATCTGTAAATTTTCATTGCCATCCAGAAGTTACTGTGTTCATATCTCCTAATCGGAAACTCTCTGTTAATTCTAGTTTGCTTTGGGCGCTACAGAAATTAACAGGTTGTTCTTAAATAATTGACATGTATATCGTGAAATCTTATGAATTGGCACCTGTCAAAATGTCTTTACAAAAAAATAAATGTTGAAAATTAATCATGTAACCAAATTATCGATTCTCATTTGAATCACACAGTAGCTAGTCAAAGGATTTCAACCAAAAATTCCACTAGTCATTCTTGGTAGATAAAAGAAACCAAAGCAACTAGTGAAAAAGGAATCGTATGATAAGGACCACATTTAGGCTTAAAGAGTGAAATGTGAATGGTTCGGTTGTTGTTTTGAAAAATAGAAATTGAAAAGCATATGCCTCGTGACTGGCAAGATGTGGAAATATGTTTATATATGAACAGTTCAGTTGCCATTTTGTTCCAGCCGTATACAATCACGTGTGATTAGTACACTGACGTGATTCGAACTACATTGGTCTAAGCATCAATTCAAGCGTAATTGACACACGTCATCTTTTTTTTTTTGCACACGTAAATGGGAATGTAGAACGCTTTGAAACAATAAGTAGGTGCCCATATAATACAGGCTGGCATGAAAAGGTATTTTTTGAATTAAGTCGTCATATTGATTGACCTGTTAACGCTTAACTAGTATCCCAGTAACTCTTCAGAGATTAGGTTGACGCCTACTGGAATACAACTGATTTCAACGAATAATGCTTTAACATTTCTAAGGTGAAGAACAATGGGTGCAATTAGCTACCCTATTTATTACTTTAGTTAAGTATCTGGCACAGAAAAGAAATAAATCACCTTGTCAGATATGACCTTGCTATTATGTAATTTGACCTTCATGTTCCTCGATAATCTGATAATACGGAACCTTTTGACATTGAATGCAACATTTTTTATTGATTTTAATGTATTGCGGTATAAATTACTAGCATAACAAGCAGACATGATGTTTGAAAATCGATGTAAGTATACCATAATTTAGTTGATTTTCCGAAGAGAATACTTTAGCAATAAGTGGATATATGCAATAATGCAGTGTTACATACCAAGCAATTTTAAATAATCTATATTGTTTGTTGTATTTTTGAAAAAAATAAACAGGAAGACTCAGAGAGTATTCTTGGTATTGATTTTTTGTAATATCCAAAATCACACATCGGAGGACCATTTGACATAAGATAAAAAAAACAAGAAAAAAAAAAAAAACCCACAATATAGACATATATCAAAACACTTATGATATGTGTGTAAAGAGATTGTTATGCTTTATTGCGTTAATAATCAAAAGCAGAACATTATCGCCGATCATTTATATACTCTGTAATAGTGTTAGTAGGTAATCTTTTAATTTTTAAAGAGTTTAAGTATTGTTACAAAAGTTTTGGTGAAACTATTCATACCTAAACATATTAATGTACACACAATAACTTGATATATATGAAGTATTAAAATTGTATAAAAGAAAATATTCTCTTCAATTAGCGACACTTCTTACTAACAATACGATGTAAGCAATCATCATAACGAAAATGATATGCTGGTGAAAGAATATAAATAAACCAAAAATTATCAAAAAATAAATAAATAAATAAATAAATAAATAAATAAATGGAAATTGTATACTGGTTTTACATTATAACCTTAAGTGTATGAAGCAAATAATAATTATTTCATTGGCCAGCTTAGCTTGTGTCCTTTTATCCAATGAACGACTATGGCGGCCAATTTTCTGTAAACAAAACAGGATTAAAAGGCAAAAACACTGAATATTTTTACGTTGCAAGGACGATATTATAAACACGATACTTTCTGTCAGAAAATACGAGGATATCTCGACCACATATAAAACCATTCCTGGTCTTTTAAAATATCCTCTCAATCTTCGAGCAACTCAAAATATAGACTTTTGTTTAATGTTACTAAAATCTGGTAAAACATTAGTTATTCAGTGACAGCAAGGAATGCTCCAAATGACTTGGTATGTTTTTGTTATGTATTTTGTCCACAACGCTGCAGTTATTGTATGTAACAAAAAGTTTTCTGCATCGGCAAAAATAGTTTTCAAACACATTTCCGAGCATTAACTCTGTGTTGATAGTGCACAGCAACGGACAATGAAATATACATCCAGATTTCTGAAAAAGCATAATGGCACAGGGTGTGAACACATGATGTACACAGGGTGTGAATACATGATGTACGTTTAGGTTAAATTATGTTAAACAGGTGGAAAACACAAAAATCACTTTTGTGTTTTAAGTAGTAAGTGCAATTCGTAGCACTGCAAACTAAAATGTGTAGATCTTTCGATTTTTTTTTAAGATCGGCAAAACACAAATACCCTATGCATTAGTTAATACTATTTTAAGGTATGCAAATCATTTACTTAAATACAATTTAAGAAATAATTGGGAGAATACAGAGTGCACAACGCAATAACGTCGCTCATTTCTGTGTCGCTTCAAAACGCACTTTAATAAAAAAAAAAGTTTCAGGCAATAACATCATACATTAATACATGAAATGTTTATCGTTCAATGTAAAATCTATATATGGTTATATAAAGAAGCTGAGTTAAAAAAATGTTTGTATGATTTCAAGTAAATCTACAGTAGTGCCTGCAGATGTCTCTTGATTTCTTGCTCGAAATGTATTTGGAGTTATCAAAAAGGGAGTATTAGCAAATCAATTCAGGATCTGTTTATTTATCGTAAGTTGACCAAATAGCCAACACATATTTTATTACACAACAAACTATTTCCAGCAGGTTTATTGTTGTATATAGACTTTATTTTAGATGTAGATCTTATCTTATAAGCTTTATATTAAATTCTTGTACACTTTCATTTCTTTTTGTATTGATGTTAACTAAAAAACATGAATGTCATAGTATAGTAAATACCATGTCTCTGTCCCAGCTTTTATCATGGACAGGAAAGGTAAGTGATTTGGTAAAGTACAATTATATGAATGCATAAACAAATAGTATTGCACACAAATTTCTTCAGACTTGCCAGGGCGTGAATACAGTTGTTTTACAACTGGAGCAGGCGAACACTCAAAAATTGTTTATTTCATATTTCTAATGTATCTTGAGTTTGAAAATGCTGGCATCACAAAATCGACGTTTCGGTTACACAATAAAAGTAAGAATTACTTTCAATACATAAGTAAAATATTTTTCATCGGAATTTTTACATTTTTGTTTACATAAAGTGTATAGAAAACATAATTTAAATATGCTTTTCAAAAAAATATATAAAAAAACCCACAAAATGCACAAAATGATTTTAAGCTAATAACTCATATATGTCTTAAATCCTGCATTTTACTGAACAGTACACTCACGGTATGATGTTCAGGACTGAAAGCAATAATTTGATTTTAAAAGGCTTAAGAATATTTTGAAAAAGAACATTTAATAACCGAATTATTCAAGTGACGTTTTATGTAAATCAGAATTATATTAAATGTCTGATTCATTTCCTTCCTAAGTTTTCTACTTTTTACAAATATATTTAAAGATAAAAATTACATTTCAAAGATATTTGTCTTTTCTTTTAAAATCAATGTTGGTTTGTATACGCTAACTATAGGAAGAGAGTCGTATTCTTTACATTATATTGTTATTCCAGACAATTTTGTTTCGTGATTTTTAAAAAAATGTTATTCGATTCAATTAATCCTTGTTATATTTATTTATTTTGGCAATCTGAAACTGTAAATATTTGTACATCAACGTAGCCATTAGCATATATAATGTTGGCAAAACACTTATCCATGGCAATACTATGAACTACTTATTTGCAAATGTAGCAATATTTAACAGCTAAACATAATTTTCGTTGGAGACAAGAATGACTTTTCTTTCAAGTTCTAGGCACCATTACATAATTACATGGCTCCATTCAGGTAATATATGTACTTAAATCCATATTTAGTGTTTTCAGAAACAACCAATCTCTCAAATTTGCATCCTTAACCATCACTTTTCCTAAAAACCATAAATTAAATGTTGGAATGGTACTTATATTACGTTGCACCTGCGTAAATGAATTAGATAATTTACTCAATAAAATTGCTATTATAACCTAAAGTTGGAACCTAATGCAGCATATCCTTAATCATTATGACCAAACCCAAACGTCTGTTAAGCATGAAAGTATCATTACCGTAAATTGTGTTAAAATCTGTTATTATATTCTTTTTAATAATCCGTTTGTGGACACCATATCATTAGACCTTACCACTAGTTCTTAACGTTCCACGTTCAAGAATCCCCCAACAGCTTGTGACGAATCGAACCTAAAGGCACATACCCCGAAAAAGATATGCAAATGAGGTATATATTTTTTAATTTACATAGCAAAACAAAAGGTCAAATGTTAACGTATTCAAAAGATTCCTGGTGCTCCGCGGAGAGGTAAACCGTCCCAGTAAACAAGTAATGTGACACTTTATACCAGCGTATCGATTGCAAAGTGCGAGACTATTACAAAGCTTGGATACGAATCAAGGTAGTAAAGCGATCGCTGATTGGATGAATCTACTGTACGTCTGTCACGATTGAATGATTACACCATTTCCTTAAGGTACCAATAGAAATATGCATATCGTGTCTCATTCTTTTTCTTGTTCTTTGAACAGGGATAAGTCATTCAGATGCAAATAACGTAGTTCAGATTATTGTTAACAAGTATATCTATAAAACAGTATATCAAATAATTTTCTTTAATGTCTGATATTATCAGTGAAAAATATAGTCTTTTCGGAGCATTTTACATTAACATTTGACAACGATATGTTTTTAACAATGCATAAGAAATCATTTTTGCCCTAAACTGTGTTTATGTACATAGTAAATGTCACTTGGTAAGAGAGGAAATCGTGACAAAGACAGAGATTAATTGATAAACAGTCATTTTCAACTTTCTTTTCTCACATCGAAGGCGTTTGTCGGAGTTACTGTAGAAATGCTGTGGCGATATTTCTTTAAATTACATGACTTTCCGAAACTAAAGTGATACAAAATTTACATGTTATTGTAATAAATTCTTGAAAGAAAAAAATTATATAAAAGATTGTTTAAAATTAAACATATAAATCATTCATGCTAATGCAATATTTGTTAAGCAAATGCACACTATCAAATATACCACAAACAGGTCGAAACATTCAAGTCAATGTGATATTTACATTTGTTACAAACAAAAAGCAATTCAATCGATTTGATATACACTTCAAATATTTTGTCATTTTCTAACTACGTTAATTAATAGATAAAAAAGCTAATAACGATTTTAAATGCAGCTATCCGTCATAGGTAAAGCGTACTGAAGACTCGATCAATATTGCCTTTGGGAGGCTGTATATCGACAAGAAAATAAATAAATATCTATTGTTGAACTATAAAATTAGAGCATTGAGTTCTCACAATACAAATAATGCAAATAATTAGAATAATTTTTGTTTATTATTTACTGTTCTTATATAAAACTACGGACATTCTATTTAGCATTAGTTACATGTAGGTCTACTCAAAAGTAAATATGTGACAAATGATGGTTTTCCCTGTAATGAGATTGGTTATTGTTTGACGTTTTCAATTAATGCACGAAACAAACAATGGTTTTTATAATAAATATAGAATCCATTATATTTGAATTGTTTTGTTCTAAATATTTACCTTTTTTTTTTTAAAAAAAAAAATTCCTAGATCATATTTTTAGACAATACATTGAAAAAAGAAATACTCTTACCAATGTGAGACACAATTGTTTTCTAATCACGTCTTGTGATGTGATACAGGCATTATCTTCCTATGTTGTTTGTCATAACATTTGTTGTACATTTAGCGTTCTATGAGATATCTAGTAGAGAATATGTTTGCAGCGATCCTGTTGAATCCTACTCCTGTACATAGGCCATTTGAGAGTTTTTGAGAGACCCATAAATCATTTTGTAGATTAAAGATTTTAAGCATTTCTGTTTTTTATACTTCGGCATCAAATATCAAAGCAAACATACTGGAATCATGTTGGGTTTGTATTTCCAACACGAAATGATAAACAACACACATTTCATTTAGCAAGCCATAAAATGAAGGCTTGTCGAAAATAAGTTTATACGCACAAACAAACCGGATTGGTTGTAGTTTTAGCACCCAGATTTGAAATGCGGTTCCGACATACTTTGGTATGTGTTTTAAGCTCGGTACTTGTAATATACTGACACAGTTTGGTAGCCATAAAGAAAAAACATGTCTTTCGAGAACTATTACGGGAAAATACCTGTCAATATACGTCATATCGGATCAATCATGATCATGCATACTCTGCACGTTATCAAAATAAATATTTTCTATGTGGAAATAACTTTTTTAACGTTTTTTTAAGATCGTAAAACCTGCTAGTGCTAATACATAGATGATGCTGTTTTGCTTACAAAACAATTATAAAAGACACACCAATGAAAATGACCGGTATTGTTAATATAGTTAGAGAATATGATGTTACCGACTTTTAATAAATACAATTACATTATATCTCTTAAACATTATTTGAAAAAAAGAATAATATAAATATAAAAAAAACAAGATACCAATAATCCGTAAAATATATGTATGCTTTAATTAGACAAAAACTGAAATAAATCCAAATACTACCACAAACACAAACAAACATCAGTTTATTTCGATGAATACTAGTTTGATTCTTGTTTTGTTTAATTTCAGTCATTTTAAACATTGAAATATCCCTCCATTTATTTTAGCATTTGAAATTATCATAGAGTAGATAAAATGTATATGATCTGTGCAAACTAAACGAGATAATACTTATTAAATAAGCAGATACCTTAACAAAATTGATAACTTTTTAATATAATTCAACCATACATCAGCATTTGTAAAGCTTAGTATTGTTGCCATTTCACAAATACGAAAATTACGATATGAATAAAACTATATTGCTCTAGATATATAATTTTCTTTAAATTTCCTAAATTTCTTTCAAATTTATTTTGTGTACTAACCCATTGGTGATACTTGCCTTAGGGCTGCATTATTTTTAAACTGCCAAAGTTCAGTTGTTCTGGTGTTTTATATTATCCATAAATGTGTGTGTGATTTTCCAGTATACGAAAGAATAAAAAATAAACATCAGAAAGAAATACCAACTATCAATTAAGTTCAACTGAATTATACATCATTGAATAGTCTACAGTAAAAGGCTCCTTAACTTTCACCGAAGCAGCTCATTTAAATTCTATTTCAATCGGTGTTAGATATGGAACAAGATTCGAGGTATTCATGTAAATTAAAGTGTCAATTTCTTCTCTGATTATTAGTACACGCCCCTTTTCAGATCGTGTTAGACCTGTATTTTCACAAGCGAATATGTTGATAAGGTGTTTTCATGAATGGATAATGATTAAAACAAATCCTAGGTTTGTACCTTTGAGAAAATAAAATAATCACCAAAATTTGATCCTGTCAAATGTATTCACATGTTATAAAGAAAAAAACATCACGCATAGATGTTTTAAAATTGTATGAATTTTGTTTACATGGATTTTCAGAAATTTAATTTGGTTCTGAATTAATATAAATTAAGTTAATTGGTACAAAGTCATTTAAAATACAATTTATTTATTATAACTTATGGCATGTTGACATAACACATAAGTTTATGGGGACTCCCATGGGGGTATTAAACTTTTCAATAAATACACGTTTATGAACCGTTCGGGTGCCTTCTCTGAAGTTCAGTCAATAAAACGGACTGCCTAATTTTAAACCATTCAGGTGAGTAAAGGTCTTACTTCTGATATGTTATCTGAATTCACGTATAATAGGAAATAATTGACATTGTATCTTTCTACATTCATATGATGATGTTTAGCAAAAAATGAAGTGTTTACCAGTATTTACAAAAACAGTTGTTTTTTTTTATTAAAAATTAATGTATGTATAATCAAACACACATGTAACAATATGAACGCGTAAAATCAAATGGTCTAATTTGGAAGACGGATTACACTTACCACGCTTTGCTGTAGAGCGCATTTTGTAGAAAGGCAAATAATTACATAACTGATTAGAAGTATGATCTCATTTCATGTGAAAGATTTCTTTCTGTTCAGGGCTTGTGTATAGCGAACATCCGCCATGAGGCCCTGCAGGGAAGACAAGTTTCTTCTTTAGAAAATATTATATGAAAATGCTTACTACTAAAGAAACATAATTTAAAAGTAACCATTTATCTTTACTTAAAAACAAATTACGTTTTTACCTATAAGGATGTACAAATAACTGTTATATTAGCGGTATACGACATATCTTTACACGTGACAAGTGCGCTGTTACATCTACCTTATCAAATATCATAGATAATTCCCCTAGCGAGCCCAATGCTATATTTTATTACACAGTCCTTGTTTTTTAAGCGAATGTATCTATTGAAAAAGTGAAGCCCTGCGGAAAGAAATGCCTTCCGATCCTTGTTAACCTTCGTCTAAATTTGGAACTGGAAAAGATTTTGTTACGTGTGCTTGTCAGCTTTAGATAAAACCGGTAGATAGTTGCAACAGAGTTGGGTCGATTTTGCACTAATTATGTCATATGACTTAACGCATTCTGACAACCAGCTTTGGAACTGCAAACACTACGATACTCTCTCTGGGAGTGTTAAATGTACGTTTCTTTTCGTATTGTATTGCACTGTCTGTCATTTTCATATTTTGCTCTTCATATACAAGGAATGGAATACCCTGCACCTTTTATTTTTTTCTATATGACTCGGTTTATTTGCTATAGTAAAACCTGGAAAATTTATTCAAAATTAGTACCAACATAAAAAGGAATTTCTCAAATCTGATAACTCAAACCAGTTTCAATTGTCTTCGTTCTCTCAGTTTCAATGATTATCGCTTTCGATATGTGAATAACATTGTATAATTTTGCCTTCAAGCAAATATGCTTTTGGTCGAATGTTATAGTGTAACGCATAAATTCATATATGCAAATATTGGTAGAAAGTTTTCTTTTATTATTTCAACCTAGATAAAGAAAACACGTATCAAATGGCAAACAGTTATGTTATATTGTTTGAAGATTTTCCAAACAAAGTTACCAGGAATGATAACGATTGTGTATTTCAGTTATGACAAGAACTATAAGTCTTTCTAATGCATATTTTATTCTTGTAATATCATTTCTTAATATTAAACATATTTAAACAATTGATAAACAAATTAAGAAAACACTTGAATGCTTAATATTAAGAAGAAAATGTATGTGTTGTTCAATACCATTTAACTTTGAACAAATGAAGTTATGTATAGCTGAACAAGACCTATTGAAGAGCATTTGTGTTTTGGTTTCTTAAGACTAAGTGTAACTTAATATTTGTTTCATGTTCTTTGTTTCAATACAACATCTGTTCATTAAATGTAACTTTAAACTTAGGAATAACGCTCTTCATGGATTTTCCTTAGAATAACAACATAGATATAGGTAGATATTTGTTTTAGATATTTGTATAAATGCAGATTCTGTTCAATACATTTTAACTTTGAACTGACGTTTGAAGTGATTTATAGACAAAATTGCTATCAGAGAGCTTTTGTGTTTTGACAAATAACAAAAATAATAGCAGTTAAAATTTATTTGATGTATCTGTGTAACAAATATTCTGTCCAATACCAAAATTTTATTATCGTCTCATTTATTGTATTTATGTTAATAACAGGATTTCAAGTACTTTTTATGTTAACAAATGTGGCCACGTGGTAAAAAATGAATGGATGATGCAAATGCTATTTTAAGTGATCATAAAAGAAAAAGTTTTACGAAATTGAAAATATCTCCGCATAAACATCTATATCCAGTTATAATGGATCATGATTTCAATTTTTTCAGTTGCAATCAATAAAAACAAGAAAATGTACTTACTGCAAATATATCTATGAAGCGTTCCGATGATTTAAAGAAAAGTGGAAACGAATTATAACCATTTTGATTTTACATGAAGATGAAACATCAGAAAAATACACCTATTGATTTAAATAACCTTATATTTATGCGTAAAAAAACAAACAAATAACAAAAACAAAAACAAAAAACAAAACCAATGCCAACATAATCATAATCAAAACTCAAATACAATAAAACAAGGCAAAATATGAACAAAAGAAACACTTTAACACAGAGTCATGAAAAAGTATAAGGATATACTTGTACATTACTATTTTTTGAAGTTATAATATTGCGAGAAGACGAGGAACATAATACCTCCAAAGCTAATTTTTACTTTATATCATATGATAATATTACGTGAAGTTGTTATTTGATTTTTTTTTTACGTCAGACTACACATTTGTACAAACTAAACACAATGTAATTACAATAATTTACAAGGTACCACAGACTACTTATACGGAGAGTGGTTTTGCTGTTATGAGCTAGAAACCGCAGGCAGTCTAATGTGTTTAAGTCGTACTCATTATATTCTGTCATAACAACGGTTTATTTCCTTTATAGGTAGGCCGGTCTCTTAGATGAAAACCAAACACACAAGTCGTGGCCACACTCGAGAAATGGCTGATAGTCCCATGCAGTCTTATGGTACACAAGGTGCGTTTCATTTTGTGTCTATGGAGGCCAGAGAATGTGATAAAAGAGTTCCATAGAGTGCAACCTAGTAAAAGAAACGTCAATTTCAATTCCGAAAGAGACTCTCTTATGTATGTTTCTGTAACTGGGAAATTGATTAGCAGCAATATCATAGCGTTGTGAGTGATAGGACAAAAAGTAGACTGAGAGATACGATACACTGTTTTGAAACACAACGCTTTTTTAACAACTACACTCTTTTGAAGCTCGCAGGAGGTCTGTGAAAGAGCGTAATTGTACAACGCTGGTGAAATATACATCGGCTCCTGGAAGCTCCTAAAGGCGTGTGGTTTTTTCATTAGCTTCCCTCTAACTAACTCTGACAACCCAGTTTCTTTCTAATTCCATCTTCGTTGAACCTGTTATCAAAAACATGAACAGAAAAAAAATCAAGGGACTTAACAGAAAATATCATTTTGTATTAAGATAAGTTTGAAGTAGGTCTGGAAAGTCTCGAGAGTTTTAAGTGATTATGAGGACCGTGTGTGGTTTGGAAATGAATGCACCCCGTCTAGGGTATAGTCCTTTTGCCCTTTAGCAAAAAAGTATATATCCAAATATATTGTGTTGTGGTAGTCAGCGAACAGTTTAGATCATTAGCTGCTTGTTTAATAGCCCTCCGTCGGCTCAGAAAACCCTTTTTGATGATGCATTTGAAATTGTTTTCCTTAAAAGTCAACAAACGGATAAAAAAATCTCAAAAATAATTCTGTACACATGAATTATCTATGATAACACGAGTATGAATTCCATCGATTTGGGATAAGTGCATCTGTTATGTGAATATTGACATCGTATTCGACCAAGATTGTCATGAACCGCCTCCTAGCGTTCGACATTTTAGGCCATTAGCATTACTAATGAGTCCTAGAAGGACGAAAGAGAACAACTGTAGAATGCAGTTTAATTCATTGTTTGACTCTTATTATAATCAATTTGTATTGAAAGGTGTCATCTACTTTTATGTATTTTGTACAACTTTTCACACATGAATACATTTCAAAAAGGCAAACCTGTGCTACATATCTGGATTTTTAACATTTGAAATATTCAGACGATTGTTCAGTACGTTGAGATCGACGTGTTCTGTTGTCAATTGATGCAAAAAGAAATATTAAATGTCACAAGCCACGGTCTAGAACCTGATTACGAAATTTATCTTATCGGCATTTAATAGTGACACTCATATTAGCGTATGTTTTTTACCAAAAAAAGGCTTTGTTACATTTATAAATATTCGCTCAGATTATTTGTAAAAAAAAAAAAAAATAAATAAATAAAAATTGATCCACTTCTAAATTTCTATTCTAGGGTGCACTTCTTTTTTGTGTCCTAAGTACAATATGTGGTTTCAAGAAACACGTGCAGTTTGAATAAGGTAACATATTGTATGCATACAGATTGCTGCGCATGTCATGTCTATAAATAACTCGTATACCCAGAGATTCATTTACACGCTTGACATTTACGTGTATATTGTAAGGGGTTAATTCATCCGTTGCATAAAACGTTGAAGAAACCCATTAAGAGGTCTGAGACAAGCAACCAAAGAAACGAATAGGTGAAACTATTAATATGTCAAAATGTGTCACATTTGTGTTTGTAGTGGATGTAAATGATTAAAAACATTAACGTTGGTAGTGAAAGTTAGACGAAAAAATTTTTTTTTTTATGATTTCATATTTTTATTTCTGAGATGATAATATCTGAGTGGTTAAAACATCTGCTCACACAGGTTCCTTTTAATCAACATGAAATGGCTATAAAATTCAAAATACAAACCAAACCTAGGTTTTAACAACACATTTTATTTCAGCACTAAAGAGTTCGATATAAAATCAATACACATTGAACTTATTTGATACAGATGGAAACTAATAATAGGCTTAAATAAAGGAGAATAAAACTACACTGAAAAGATACGAGATGGAGAACATTAGACCAATAACAGACCCGATCCATAAAAAAGAGAAAATACATGCGGGTGTAGTGTTGTAGAGCTAATTCGTCTTGCATATTTATTTGCATTCCAACAACAAATACGACTATCTTTTATTATTTATTCATTAATTGTTCCCCAACTTAGGCACATCTCGCGGCAACTTCCGGTTGCAAAGCCGACTTCCGGTCTGGGATAACTGCTTATCTATTGATTATGGATGTAAATAAGGTTTGTTATGTTTTCTAATTTGAACTATGAAACATGACCTGAGGAAATGGGTCATCATGATGTGTCAGTATATATGCTAACCCTGCATGTCTAACACGCATATCCGATTTCCTGATTAAAGCATCAATGTGGTGCAATTACATTTAAACTAGTCTTCCATTGCTTTCGTACCAAAGATATTCCCCTGAGTCAAATTATTTTGTGAAATCAAACATGTGCATCCATGTAATGTGGATGATTGCGTCGATTAAGGGTACTCAGTCCAATATTTATTACAGCACGTAGTCATTTATTTCCATGTAATGTCTGCCTCTAGTATAAAAATAGAACAACGCATGTCGCTTATGATAAAATGGTGGATGCGGGGGAAATCGACAGCGTTAATAAGCAAGGAAAAAAATGAAATTTAATATGGATATGACAGAGAGAGAGAGAGAGAGAGAGAGAGAGAGAGAGAGAGAGAGAGAGAGAGAGAGAGAGAGAGAGAGAGAGAGAGAGAGAGAGAGAGAGAGAGAGAGAGAGAGAGAGAGAGAGAGAGAGAGAGAGAGAGAGAGAGAGAGAGAGAGAGAGAGAGCATTAAAACGTTTTCTTATATATATCCATACCCTGAAATCCTGTAGTTTATGATAGAATGGCATTCGCGTGCATTTTATTCTATAAATTTGTTTTTTTTTTAAATGTCCAGACGTAGACAGCGAGCTATGGACATTTTAAGGACCAAGGCCGGCAAAATTTGAAGTACAGTGTGTGCTAGACAACAAGGTTGGACATCTAAGAATTTATGACACTTGGGGCTACATGTAATCCAACTACCCTATGACAAATATTTCTACCATTGTCGGTTTTCAACAATCGTTTCCAAGGTTTCAGCAATTGATGTCCTTGGTATCATCCACGATTTCTAGAAGACGAAATAATAGCAGTCTTATTAGTTTTTTGGGAGTTCTGTGTCTAATTTTTACTTTTCGAGGGGGTGTCTTTCACCTTTTGCGCAAATTTTGAGTGCAGCACATGAAAAATTGAATCCGGAAACAAGTGATAACATGTCGGACTATAAATAGTCTATGATCCTATGATCTTGTAGGAAATTAAATTAATAATATATAACATACAACTGATATTAACCGTAAATTACAAAAGTTGAACAAATCTGGATGAAATATGCTCAATTTTTGAAAGCCAATAAATTAAAGCGATATCATATCTTCAAAAAGAATTTAGAATGCAACACTATTTTAAAACGAATACTTCAATAAGAAAATTTGATTAAATTAACCATATCTACAGTTTCTATTCCTAGGCTGAATAATTACGTTTCTGTTTCTATAATTAAGGTGCGGTTACATGGTATCTGTGGAAAATTCTATATCACAGAAATCTGAAACATTTCGGGCGTTTTCAATTGCTTTCACAGTATGATATTACATTAAAGACAATCATGTTGTTTATGTGTTTATGCACAAACATGCGATACCATTGTTTCAAGCTGAAGTTACTCATAAGGTTGGTTATTAATAAAAAAAGATACATAATAAATCTTCGGTGTGTAAATCTCGTATTCAAGCCTCGTAGTCTATGAGACTGGACTCATAATCGTTATGATACATAACTCGCAATATGTTTCTTCAGAAATGTCAAGTAGTTACAAGGAAATCGTTTTACTGGTAGTATCATGGCGCACCCGTCTCCACGCCGATGGTGATCTCTGGTGATTATCCCGACTTTTCAGCCTGTTTACGGTGTATCTTCGTTGAATCAGGCTCCGCGAGGCGATAATCACCCCAGGAGAACGGGGAGGGTCAGACGGATTACGTCACAGCCTCGTTCTGGAAGTCATCACTGTATTGCATGGATTTCCCATTTTTTCAACATTATCGTTTGTTGTCCGTAGTTGCAGTGAATAGGTATCCTACATTGAAACAAATTCGTCGTGAAATTCCTAACAAAATTAAAACAAGTGAGATAAAAAGGCAAATCATAATTGAAAAATAACGACATTTTATCTACTAAATACTTTCAAAGTTATTATCTTCAAAATAACAAGAAAATACCATTATGAAACACGACCTCAACATAAATAAAACGCGAGGACAATAAATAAATAAATCAATCAATGATAAGAAAATGGATAACAGAAATAGTTACCCGAAAACCATTTCACAAATATGAAGAGACGAGGATTGGGTGTTCCGAAAGTGTCTTCTTCTTCATGACTGGATCTGAAATGAGAAACAGATCAATACAAACGAAACTCCAACACAAGCTTACAAGTATCAGACCCAGTTAACATTATATCGTACATGGAAATAGAACATTTCCAAAGTGACCACAGGTTGACAAAATATTCAACAAAGCATAGATAGAATGATACATTCTATTGCAAAACATTGTACTAAACCACATCATACAGCTGTTTCGTTCTCATAGGAATTGTCAGTGATACTGAAAGCCTAAATCGTTTCAATCTAGAAGGCGACTGTAGAAAATAAAATTCCTAGATTTCAATTAAGAATGATTACTGAAGAACGTGAAGTATTTCAGTAAACTAAAACGTGGTGTGTAGGATAATGCATATATCTAGGACTAGGGGCCATCACTAGTGTCTACATCCTGATTTCCATTGGATATTATTTGGATTTCTTAACATTGTAGTTGCAAAAAAAAATCAGAACAATGAGTTTCATTTCCAATTGTTAATAATTTTCGATATGCAATACTTGATAGAAATTACCATTGTATGTTTCTGTAGACCACTGGTTTTGTTTCTTTAAATAACATTTTTCTTTCCTTTTTTGCCTCGTGTTTAGATTAAAAACACTCATAATTGACAAATTAAAAATTCGTAGTATAGCAATGCAAAGCAATTAGTTCCGTTTTCATATTCATTAATGAATGTTTGATTACGCTGAAAGATAAATCAGTGATGAAACCAACAAGATAATTAACATATTTAGATCATTATATTTATTTTTTCAGATTTCTTAATATTGTTTGAATATTTTGATTTACAGTTAAAACAGGTCTGCTTTGGTAAAATATAGACGAAATACACTTTCTTTACAACATCCTTGTAATTATTTCATCAAATACCATTGTGGATGTTATCTACAATCTGAAAATTTAATTTTTGTGAGGCTGTGTATTTTTCATCAGTAACATCCATGCTCGTCCTGTATTACACTGCACTTAAACCGACATCTTGTAAAACAGGACAAATAGATTTTCATGATGAAAATTTATTATAAACAGTTTGACAGAGCAGAGATATGGCTTTCGTTGGCATTTTTGTCATGAAAATAAAATAAATCCACATTTTGTTAAGAGTTTTATGTTCCGGGAAGGGGCGGTGTTATCTAGGATATAATGAAATCTTAAAATATATTTGCTGACTCAAGGTGACAAAACCATATGGCCTAATTATATATGGTATTATTTTATTGGTCAACGGATTCTAATAAGACCCAAATGGTTTTGTATTACACTGCATCAATTAAGTGATATCTAAATTTTACTTTTGAAGCTGAAGGTAAACTTTTTAGATTCATTGTAAAATTGAAACAATTATTTTGCTGAAGAGACGGAAAGAAGTGAAACAGAGCAAAAAACAACAAAATACAAAAAACATCAAATTGGTGTAGTATCCTCGAAAGACAAACAAGCAGAAAACGAAAGCGTTATCAAATGCCAGAAAATTTATAGTTTCTCAAATATATATGATACTGGCTTTTCATATCAAGGGAAATTAAATCATTTACAATGATTGTTAATACATTTTTAGCTAGTACAGACACTAACATCCTTAATCCCAAACACTACCCCGAATTTACTCACAGAGAACACAATACTACTTTTGACAATTGTTTTGTTCTGTTCTGTTTCTTTCGTCTGAGAAAACTACCACGGAGTAATATTCCATTATTTTTTTATTATCAGAAACTGTGTTAAGCTCATGGTTTGTAATATAGTTTCTACTTAGCAGGAGAAATGTTTTCGGAGACTATCAAAAAATCTATTAAAATATAACAGCTGCCATTTTTTCTTTCATCACTAAAAATGTGGAAAAAATGTAAGAAACATACATAATGATAACGATCGTATAAAACACAACCAGAATCTTGTTGAAATTTCATTTGTTTTTTGAACACATTTATACGACCTCCCAAATATCTAATCTCGTAGCGAAAATAATCCCATCGCCCTTTTTGGTTTTTTTTTTTTTTGCTGTTTCGCTGTAACGACCACCATGGTACGACCGCCTAATGGTTCAGTCCAGTTATGTAATTACGCTGTGTAATATGTTACAGGTGCTTACCATGATTAAATCTGAAATATGATTTATTTTGATATAAATCTAATACTTATCCATGCAAGACTTGCATGACCAAACATAAACGACACACATAAAAACGGTATGTATCACTCACTTTAAGAACTAGGTTAACGTTGCTATCAAGAATTCATTTATACGATTGGCAAAATAATGCCATTACAGTGAGGCCAAAAATAAATGTAAAGATGATAAGACAAAATGTCTTATGTAAATCACTATCGCTTCAAATATATCTGAAAATTTGAGGAAAAGTTATTTTTTATGTAAATTTTAGTATATATAAAAAAAACTAAGAATATTTTTTATTTTTCCGCATTTGAATTCACTTGTCTTGAAATGTTCACTGCTCGGAAGGCGCTGTCATTATCTGATTACAACTTTTATCCGTTTGAGAGCAATGTGGTTTTCAATGTCGTTACCATTGTTCTTACTTTTAGAACGTTCCATTTCTTGATATTAAGTGAAAGAAGTCACCAACTCATTAGAATACCCTTATCCTTTAAGGCCATACGATCTTGTTTAATCTAACGGATGACCACATAACTTTTAAAGAGTTAAATACTTTGTATAGAAAGTATAAGATGAATATAATAACGAATTTTCCGTTTAATTTTCAATCCGTAATGTTCGCCAACTTTAGTTTTTCTCAAACCGAACAAAAAGTGCTATCCTATCGCACTGATGTGCACTAGATACTGTGAAGTGTATGTGTGCGGACAATGTGCGCACGATGTATGCACGAAGTTTTGTTGTTTTGTGTGTTACCACAACTTCTAGAATATCAAAATCAGAGCGTTTTGATCCTAAATATCATTGTCAGCCTTTCTTAAGACTTAAAAGTTGGCCTAGATCTCGACTTAGGAAAATCCAAAGTGATCGAAAGAAAAGTAAAAAAAAAACAAAACTTTCTTGTTGAGAAAGTATATAACTTATGTATATGTATAATATATGTCAATTCTAATCAGACTGAAACCCCATTTGTTTACGGATTCTTTAAACAACCAAGTTATATTGATTGTATCAACATAACCAGGTTTTGAACACGACGATGTCTTAATTACTAATCAAACTATGCATAACTTTAATGCTCAAAAAGCGCCATCAGTTTAGATGTAAGGAAAAAAGGATTGAATACTGAACAACTCTTTTATTCAACATATAGGTAATGTACAGTATGTATGTATTTAATTCTGTTCTTTTATAGACATACTTGAACCATTTGCAATCTGTCTTGAGTACCAGTGAGTCACAGCAACATCACATTCCTGAAGGGACAAGATGCTCCGATGAAGCTGTGATGTGTATGGCAATGGAGGTGTGTCGAGCACTTTGCTAAGAATGCAGTGCAGGTACCTACATTTGAAAACGTCGGTAGCAAACATAAAACTGTCACTTAAAAGATAGATGTGGTCCTTTTGTGATTGTAACTAACGTTCCAAAGGTGTATACCCATCAGTTTGTTTATTCTGCCACTGTTGCCGGGGTGGTTCATAAACAGAACTAGGAACGAAACAATAGGAACAAAACCGGACCATTAAAGTCTGTATCAGATGTTAGAATGCTACAACACAAACGTGTGATTTGACATTTAAGGTCCGTTTGGCCCCTGTGGAATCAGATAAGCGTATACGTGTCAATATCAACGCTATAAAATACACGATTACCGTACATGCTTGTTCCGTGTAGCTTATAACAGGCCATGAAACGGCAAATGGTGACAGACGGTCACTTCACTGGCAGAATTACTTCTTTGAGATGGCTGGTTAAAGACAATTATGTGGCCGTGTTTTGTTCGGAAACCATTTTTACCGCAAATCATGGGGTTTTATCTCCCCGTTTCTGCCTTAATATCGTTTTTAGAATATTGGCGGAGCCCGAATAGATCAATAATTGTTTCTGTGTTTTCTATTTGTTTCATTGTTTATTTTAGACTATATGCAGTTGTTATTTCTTAAACTGATAAATAAAAATGGCACATCGTGAAAAAAACAACTATAACTCTATATACTACAAATGTTGGGTACCAAACTTGTTTATCGTGTTTTACCACTATTACTCTATATACTACAAATGTTGGGTACCAAACTTGTTTATCGTGTTTTACCACTATAACTCTATATACTACAAATGTTGTGAAACAAACTTGTTTATCGTGTTTTAACCACTATTACTCTATATACTACAAATGTAGTGGCATCAAACTTGTATATCGTGTTTTACCACTATTTCTCTATATACTACAAATGTAGTGGCATCAAACTTGTATATCGTGTTTTACCACTATTACTCTATATACTACAAATGTAGTGGCATCAAACTTGTATATCGTGTTTTACCACTATTTCTCTATATACTACAAATGTAGTGGCATCAAACTTGTATATCGTGTTTTAACCACTATTTCTATATACTACAAATGTATACAAACTTGTATATCAAATGTAGTGGCATCAAACTTGTATATCGTGTTTTACTCTATATACTTGTCAAACTTGTTTATCTATATACTACAAATGTTGTGAAACAAACTTGTATATCGGTTTTACCACTATTACTCTATATACTACAAATGTAGTATCAAACTTGTATATCGTTTTAACCACTATTACTCTATATACTACAAATGTAGTGGCATCAAACTTGTATATCGTGTTTTACCACTATTACTCTATATACTACAAATGCTGGATATAAAAATTTTTATCCACTGTTATTTAATGTACTTATTATGTTTTGTTACAAGCTATACCACTACATTTAGGTCTGAACTGATTGAGTCACAATTATATCATTTCCTGTCTTGACTGGTGAGTACTCCATATCTGCTTATCTCGCTCAGGTTATTTAACCGCAATACTGTTGTGCACTGTGTTGATGTTTTTGATGTATCCGAATAAGTGTGAAAGGAGTGGATCATATACATTCCATCAGATGAAAAACACGTGTTATAGGTTTATGGTTTTGGGACGTTTTCTTTATTACATTTTTCTTTTTCTTTGGTGGTTGGGGGAGAAGGTTCTTTGTGTTTATCACTTTATCGTATTGTGTTACGTCGGTACGGAGTTTAGGGTAGAGGAAACATGTCTTTTAGGGTAGAGGAAACATGTCTTTTAGGGTAGAGGAAACATTTCTTTTAGGGTAGAGGAAACATTCCTTTTATGGTAGAGGAAACATGTCTTTTAGGGTAGAGGAAACATGTCTTTTAGGGTAGAGGAAACATGTCTTTTAGGGTAGAGGAAACATGTCTTTTAGGGTAGAGGAAACATGTCTTTTATGGTAGAGGAAACATGTCTTTTAGGGTAGAGGAAACATTTCTTTTAGGGTAGAGGAAACATTCCTTTTATGGTAGAGGAAACATGTCTTTTATGGTAGAGGAAACATGTCTTTTAGGGTAGAGGAAACATTACTTTTAGGGTAGAGGAAACATTCCTTTTATGGTAGAGGAAACATTCCTTTTATGGTAGAGGAAACATGTCTTTTAGGGTAGAGGAAACATGTATTTTAGGGTAGAGGAAACATGTATTTTAGGGTAGAGGAAACATCTTTTAGGGAAGAGGAAACATGTCTTTTTAAGGTAGAGGGAACATTTCTTTTAGGGTAGAGGAAACATTTCTTTTATGGTAGAGGAAACATGTCTTTTATGGTAGATGGAACATTTCTTTTAGGGTAGAGGAAACATTCCTTTTATGGTAGAGGAAACATGTCTTTTATGGTAGAGGAATCATGTCTTTTATGGTAGAGGAAATATTTCTTTTAGGGATGAGGGAACATATCTTTTACCAAAACAAATAATACCAATGTGCCAATAAACAATGTTATATTTTGCCAGTCCTGCTTATTGAGATGAAATATTAGACGTTGTTCGAACAAAGATAACAAATTATTATTTGATTTGATAATTCAGAACTTTGTTCAGACTGATGAAATATTTCTAAGTTATTTGCAACTGATATCCCGATATTACTAGTGGTTTATTAATTTGTTATTCTAACGCGTGATCGTGTCACTTGCTTCCCTCTGCCACCTGAGTGTCTATTTTGATGTGTAGTGCGTGCTACGATGTACTTTAACAGCGGTTGTCTGCCCACCATATAACGTACACCAGTTTTCAAATAGCCTCAATGTTACTGTATTCAAATTATTTTGGGTGGATTTTATTTTCCCATATAATGAACAATGATGTTAATGAATAATTAAAGAAAGATAACACAGCAAAATGTCTACGTCCATTTAATTTATGCCTCTACATTTTGATGTTAAAACTTGATGAAATGTTCTTTCTGTGTTATTTGATAACAAGTATCTTCAACTTGCTAGTTCTCAAAGGGATTTTATCCTTGAAAGAAAAAATGAAAAAAAAATCACTTCATAGGATGCCATCATAATGAAAATGATTTAAATGCATACAAACAGTTAATTTAGTATCACTGATGAGTCCTAAAAGGAAGAAGGGCTGTATGATGTACTTTGTAGCATCACTGACGAGTCCTAAAAGGAAGAAAGAGCTGTATGCTGCACTTTTGCTAAACTGTGTTGGATTTCTAAATTTGTTATGAAATGTGTTGTTTATGTTTATTTTTTTTTGTTATTCTCGTATAGGTGATGCCAGTCACTTCTGGTGGTCCTTAATGTTTTGTCGATACCTGTATGCCATACTTTCCTTAAATCAACCAATAGACAATTCCGAATATATACATGTACTTGACGTTCGTATAAAATGTCATTTATTAAAAAATGAACTCTTTTTACAAGGGTTTTGACATTTGTTTCTACTAATCTGGATTTTTCTTTTGTAGCTTTCTTTACAACCCGTTGCTGACGAGTCCTACGAGAACGAAACAGCTGACTGGGGAAATTTATTTCGTTATTTGCCTCATTTGTATCTATCTAAATTGGTATCGAGAGATGTTAATTTTTGTGGCTTTTTTACGATGCCGATTTTCTCGTAGCGACATTGTGGTGTACATATATAAAATGTCAATATTTCACATCCAATAATATTTATGGTATTCTAAGAATGCGAAATATGTAAATGTAAGTTATGACCTATTTTGTGAGTGACAGCTGTGCTGCAAGCAATTTATTCAGGATGCACTTGCTAACGTTAGTCATGCATATTTCATTTCATTATCTATATTGCTAATTGCTGGCAACTGTAAACAGTCCTGTCCTGTCGTTAATTGAATAAAGGGCGGGATAGGATAACAATATGAAGACACTTTTCATCAGGGAAGTACATATACAGCGTACCTACAGCTATGTCGTCACGGTGTAATGATTTTAATCCGCATGAATAGTAACAGTATTTCTGTCATCATAAAGGACACTAACATTTCTTCTAATCACTTTGGATTTTCCTCAGTCACCTCCTGTGTTTCGTCATTTTGACTCTTAGTGTCACTGACAAGTCCTAGAAGGAAAAACAGCTGTATGTTGCAGTTCTAATTTATTAGTGATAGATATTTTTAATCGGGGTGTCTTTCATACAGTCTTTGGACATTTTTAGGCGAAATTTTCGCATCAGTTTAACTTCTGTCCAGTTCACTCTTTTTTTGTGAATAAGTAAAAATTAAAACAGCGGCTAAAGTTTAATGTTTTGGCTAAAATATATGTTGTAATACTTTGAGAACGAATTTAACACAGGGCGACAAAACAAGTATTTTGATGTGAGTGTGAAATTAATCTTGAGCGATATGCATATATAACAAGTTTTTTTTTTTTTTTTTTTTTTAAAAAAAAAAAATTTTAAAAAAAAAAAAAAAAAAAAAAAAAAAAAAAAAAAAAAAAAAACCCAAAAAAACAAAAAACGCCACAGTCTAGTGAGATATGATTCAATTCAGAAATATTAAAGTTCTCCATTAGTCGCCTCATCAAGGTAGCAGTTCTATCCAATAAGGATACTGCTTGGAATGATTGTTTTCATGTCGGAACACACTTATATACCTGTTTTTATGAAAATCGGACAATATTCAAATTTCGACCTATCAGAAGCCTCCCCTTGACACCCAACTTAATAAATCAGGAAACGAACCTCAGAAATTGTGTTGCTGATGTCAAACAGCACCTAGATATCCGATTTTATTAAAATTAGACAAAATGTGAATTTCAGCCAATCAGTATTTTCCATTTGGCAGTCATTTTGTTAGCAACATCAGTTTTTATGATACCATCTTAGAGAATGTGGTATAGTTATCTATTCCACTTATTATCTCGATGTGCTAAGCACAACAAAAGTAGCAGATGAACATGTATTTATCTGTTCCTGGTCTTTTTAAGCATTCCTTTCATCTGAGCCCCTTTTCCGTTTCGGGTGCATAATTATTGCTAGACTGGCATGTTTAAATTTATATTAACCAATTTGAAAAATTCCAGCCATTTTGGATTACGTCACGAAAAATATATACGTGAAAGGAACTAGGGTTCGTCTCAAATATGCACTTGAATCTTCATGATTATACCTTGGGAAATTTCTAAGGAAATGGGTGGACATGTTTTGCGGGAAAAGACAAAGAATAATAGCCAAATGAGGGACCGATTTGTTTTTACTCGATTTCTTCTGATAACTAGTGTTAATTCTTGTATTCAGTTCGAGTAATAAATAAATTAACTATTTCGCGGTCAAAAAGATACTGTGATAACGGTATATTTTTTTGAAAAGAACTAGCTGACTATAATCTATAGTATTGTGATACTGCGCCTGCGAAATGCTTTAAATGCTTATTAACAACCTATATAACTGAAGCGGAATTATTGTATCACTTCCTGTGAAAGTTATATTTGAGGGTTTTATGTCTTCACTATTTTCGAGGTTGGACGAAAAATAAGATAGAATAAAAAATGAAATAGAAACTTCGAAAATCGAAATTTGATAGAGGAATGTTGGTCGGTTTTTGAGCAGTATATGTCTTTTTTGGTTATTTTTTTGGCATAAATATTGGACTCCCGAAAATGACAACCTTTAAAATATCTGATCAGGTTATTAATTTTGAGTGACTTATTTTAATTTAACACTCGAATGTTGTTTGGAAAGTTGACAGCGTATATTGTATAGTTCCTCCTTGGATCTAGGACCCTTTTCTCATCATCGGCGAACGCTGTTTTACATATTGTTCGTGTGCTTTCAGTTGATTATGGACTATTTCGATGGAATTCGAGAAACAATTTCACTGTCATTTCTAGGCATGCAATATACGACTTTATAAAACCTCCGTTTGGTCAGAGACAAATAACTTTATAACAAGCAATCATGTACAAGGGAAAAACAGGAATATAGCTCCTTTCACCATTCCACAATTAACATCTGATTTAGTGTTCCATAAATATCCTTCTCACCCCGGCCTCCATTCAGTGTGAGGACAGACATACAATGAAAAGGGAACACCTTTGTTTTCATTAATACTGACCTTTACAAGCGTTGTATGCACTTTTAACTTTATCTTCATATTTTCTGAAGAATTTTTACCGGAGATGACAGAACTTGCGTGTTGTGTGGTGTTAAAACCTAATTAACAGCTACGATTACCTTTCATCATTATAAAGTGGCACCTTTCCAGATTAGATTAATAGCTTGCACTTTTGGCAGCAGACTGTGATATGTTGGCCTTGTTATGCCGACTTGTGTAGATATTAAGGGCAGGATCACCGTTAACGAGACGTATTTATAATAGGTGACAGTATTCTGCTATGACTTGACAGAGATGTTGTAGGTTAATGGTCTCATGACATAGCGAGCTATAACAACATAAATTCGGTGGAGGTGGCAAAATAAATCTCTCTCCGTCACAATTTGAGTTTTTGTAAATGTTTGTCTTCTATATCTGCACAGTTATTTCATATATCATGGAGTATTTTTGTCGCTTAGATTCGCCTGCGCGAAATTAGGTACATTTACAGTATTTCAAATGTGGGATGAAACATGATTTTATTTTCAGTTTTTACCCGAAACTTTGCAAGGATCTACAATTGTGTACCAAAGTTATGAAACAGTTTAAAATAATTAATTTGTTCGTTCGTTCGAACGATTTCTCATCCCTTTCTTCGTTAATGTGTTTGTTGCTCCGTCATAGTAAGCCTTACTAGTGTATGAATCGTATATTTAAATTTCGTAAATCCCGCTTTGATGTCCAATGCTGTTGTTTTGTATTGACATGTAAGTACATAGGTATACGATAGAGTGAATTGGCGATATCAAACAATACTCCAATGTCCAAAACCACATAACAATTTAGTGCTTCCAAAGTGAGATAACGAGAGAGGCTAACTGTCAGGAACCTAAATCGTCAAACAATTATTCTAACCCCAATTACGTAGTTTTTTAAGGATATCATTTCGGAGTGATCTTGTCAATAAAGAGATCAAATAGATAGCATTATATACAGATCTTGTTATTTAAGATGTCGTATTGTATTTATCCACTTCATGTTAATAGGTTTATACACCTTGCACACCATTGCTTTGTTCGATATGGTCTTTTGCCTCATTTGTCCAAACACATATTAATCATTAAAATCAGTCATCCGTGATGGGAAGAGAGCAAGAACATGCAATACGTATTCTGAAATCACAGCGAATAAAAACCATATAAAAATATTATAATGATTTGTCTAAATATTCTTTTACATAAGTCGCTTTCTAGGCTTGACCACTCAGGCCCTTGACATCACTGATGGGTCCTAGAAGGACGAAACAGCTGTATGATGCAGGCTAATCAATTTATTAATTGGTTCTACTGTATCCTATTCTAAATTTCAATGGAAATGTGTTAATTGATTGTGTGTCTGTTGTATTGATGTTTATGGGTCTATACAATACTCAAGTTGTAAAATACATTTTTGGGCTGGAAGCTTCCTTGTGGCAACTGCAATTAATTAAATTCATCAGTGGTTTATAGTCATGCTGATATTAAATCATTTGATGTTTAGATATGCACTTAAGAAATATTTAATGGACAAATTAAAACTGACTAAATACATGAATAGGATCTTAAACGTGTTTTCATTTCATATAAAATTTATGAAATGGATCTTAGATCTATTTTTCTAAGCCATGGAGAGCAAAAATAAAACCTTTGAGGTTACATGAATTGAAAACAAATTTAAGACACTGTTTATCAAATAATTCACAAAAGTTAAACATTGACCGCGTTCAGATCGACTTCTGACTGGCAAAGCCGATGAAAAGTGGTATATTACACTAGTGAGATACTTCGCTGCATAACAGGTGAATTAAATTATAGAAAATATTTTTCACCTTAGCTCACCACATACGTAATCAATATTCCCATGCATCACTCAAATGACAGCATGTTTGTTTATAGTTTTTTATCATTTGTTTAATCACATTTCAAAGTATTTAAAATCTTTGCAAAATGTAACACAACATTTAGCAAACATGAAGAATATCATTTAACTTTATGTCGCCATATTGATAAGGATACCCTATATAAAAAGAAAAACACGCAAGAATATTTCATAGTTTTCATTCACCTTATAGCGGGGACCTATTGGCATACAGGTGAAAAATCAGTGTTCCTTTGTCACCTGTACATACCGATTTCCACAGGTAAAGTTTCAAATCAATTTGGCTATTATCACTTCAACAGTAATTCGAATAATTGAGATAAGTATAGGTGTGCTGCACGACAATGGTATCACATATGTACTCCTTGGTGTTATGACACAGCCGGGTTACGCTGGCGGTGAAAAAAATCTCACTCTTTGACAGGTCGCATAATTGGGTCGTTTAAATGTGTTAAATTAAATGTAATCAGGGTAATTTTCGACTAACATTATACTCTCTAGTTGCTAATTCAATTGCACAATTCATGCAACTTTCATGATACGACATTCGTAATGGCCCTGGATAGCTTTCTGAATGTGTATAAAAATAGGACAACATTTTTTCTAATCCCGTAGTATATGTTCCTAACGGTTTCATTTTTCTTGTGATCTTACAAATGGTTAAAAATCAATCCAATTAACGATTTTGGTATTGATACTTTCTGAAAGTTGATCCATGACTGCTTCCGATGTATTTAGGAAAATAACGACTTAATACTAGCACCTGTTTGCAAATAAGATAAACATATTCCTCCTCCTCCTTCTCCTCCTCCTTCTCCTCCTCCTCCTTCATCCAATAAACATGATCAACCTGATCTTTAGAATTCATTTCTCGCATTCAGCTTATCAAGTTATGTTTACATTTATTACAGAGCTAAGTATATGACTGAGGCATACTTTCAAAATAGTCTTCGGATGAAGACAAAATGTGCAACATTCCTGGCACTAAAATCATATTTGCATGATAGTCACTGTTTTATATCCGCTTGTGGCATGATACATCAGTTGCGTGTTTCCTTATTGTGACATATTGCTTTTCCAAAAGAGTTCTTTCTCTGCTATAAAACCACGAAGATGTAAAAATATTTCCGTGTGGTAAGACAAAATGGCAATCTTTTGCAATCATTCTCTATATATATATGTTTCTTCACAAATTCAGTTTTCATCATATGGTATAATAACATATACGTTTATATTTCATTGCTTGACAGCATGGCAGTTCTGTGGCGTATTTTACGCTCCATAGTTTTGGCTATACTAAAATTATGGTATTGTTTGTGTTGTAAATATGTTTGTACAATATGGTTGACATTGTTGTTAACATGTCTGCCATGTTATTCGTCATGTAATAAAATGACATTACTGGATATGTTTCTACATTGTTGTTATCGATACATAAAATACTACAAAACATAGCTCAAGTCGTGACTCAATTATCGGGATGAAAATTATAATATATTGTATTTATCGGACAACGTCTCGTCAAAAACCTTCCTTAAACATAAAACAAGCAGTTTATGATAAAAGGCAAAACAAAAGTTTTACCGCTGCAAAAGCATTTATGATAAAATCTGTAAATATATTTTACACAATAACGAATGGATATTTTGACTTGTAGTAAAGTGCAAACGTTTCAGCATCAAATCGAC
The DNA here is from genome assembly GCF_031769215.1 of Ylistrum balloti. Taxonomy (NCBI): domain Eukaryota; kingdom Metazoa; phylum Mollusca; class Bivalvia; order Pectinida; family Pectinidae; genus Ylistrum; species Ylistrum balloti. Next base: position 419,777 of record NW_026782111.1, on the reverse strand, counting down.
ATTTTGATTTGAACAATAAATTATATAATGCAGCACATCTGTTTTATACAGTTATAGAAATCTGGTGATGGATCAAGGCGTTTGTTTATGTTCAATTAAGATTTGAAGTACAAATAAAAATATTTATCTGGGTTATAAATGATAAACAAATCATACCGTTTTGTTCATAAACAACAACAACAGATGCCAGAACGTGAACAGAATCTAAATTCAAGAAGAAAATCAAGTAAACTATGACAGCGCCAAAGCAAAAGAAAGACTCACACGGAGACTCACGAAAAGGGACAAGGAGAATAAGACCTGATGGCACCGATGGGTAATCGTCTTCAGCATCATTGGTGACACATACAATATAAATCTTGTTCAATGTCAAGTTCCCAAATGAGAACAAATATAACATCTACGGATCCACATGCATATTACTATCGCTATGATACCTTATGCGTACATTGATCTAATCTATACCAGTCTTTTTGTCGTATTTGTCTTTAAGTTGTTAAAAACCTGCGTCTAATTTAAAGATTGACATCATTTGGAATATAAATAAATGGCGGTTGTCGTCGAAAAAACAGAAGATGCTTATCGTTCTGGAACAACTGGTCTAACTAATTTCTTGCTATTTTACAGCAAACGTCTTCCTGTATCAAACCGAAGACCAAAGTTCAATGCCATGTTGGGGCACTCGACAGGAATATTCATTTTCCCTGTGTTTTCACATATGCATACAATATGTATCTTTTGCTTTTAATTACGTATGCAGTGGTGGAGGTAGTTGAAAAGTAATAAATAAACTATGAACATCACATACTTTGCAATTACATATAATCATCTTTGGGTTTTGTTTTTCGGGAAAAACATAATTCAAGGTAAAGTTAAATCCAAAGTAACGCATAGAAACATAGGTAAAATTGAAATCTCCAAGATGCGAATACACTGAAAACCTCAGGTAAGCCTACTTGAGAACCCATTCAGAAGGCGCACCTGATGATCAAGTAGTTTATATTCCACATGTTGCACTCATTGATACAAAAACGCAGCAACTGCATTTGTTCGCTGAAGTACATTTTTATCTTCTCGTCACCACTCTGAAGATAACTCACGATTACTTGATCTTATCTTAGGCAAGTTTTAATGTTGATTGTTTTACGTATTACAAGTTCGTTTTTCGTTATCTTTTAGGGATTCAAACTACATTGTTCATTCTGAAAGGAAGGAGAGTGGTGATGAAAGTTGAAAAATGTTATGATGAAATCAGGCATGATTATGTTTGTATTATGTTGAAATATTTGTTACAACTGTAAATACATGAGTAATACAAAAGTAATTTTGGTCAATGTTTAAAAGCGATCAACGATATTTTCATTCATGAGGTAAGCGTCAAAGCCGACACCAACTAGAATGAAAAAATGTAAAGTTCAAGTCTTAAATTTGATTTATCTTCAAATAATTCGAACTGATAGAACAATTTGTGTTTGTTGTAGTAATGGACAGTTCCTATCAATACTTGTGCGCATGTTGACTTGCACAAAGGGCGAAATGAAGTTTATAGCATCATTTGGTATTGAAAAAGCATGCCCTGCTTAGTAAGAGGAAGCGTATATGTAAACCGATGGCTGCTGCTTCAGGACAGGAGAACACGAACTACAACAACAGCTTCGATCACATTATTCAGAAAAACAAGATTGATAGCAAACATTTTTTATTGTACATTTGGTGACCATTAGTTTTGTACTGTTTATGTCGATTTTATCAGTTTTGGATGGTAAAAACTGTGTTTGTTAAAGTCTCGAAAACAGTAAATTTGGTGATACAATGTTGTAAAGCTGTTGTTTATTTTACTTGTGATCTCGAGTCCTTACAGATAATGAGTTTTGCTGACGTATATTAACCCCAAATGACTAAGCTACCAATAAACGCAATTATTTACACAAACATTAACATCAGTTGGGAGGCAAAAAGTGTTGACGTCCTCGCACGCAACTTATGTTATATTTATTTCTTGCTTTACAGTTTTTCAATCATTAATTTTTTTAATTATTATTTTTATATTTCATTTTCAAGATATATAGCTTGTCACAGTTGACAGTGAACTTATATCTTCTAATGTCGAAAGTAAGATACTTAGCGTGTAACAGTTATTTCTGTATAATGAAAATCACATAATGTGACGTTATACGTAAGTACATGTCAAAAGCTTTCTCTTAGGAGTTAAACATGTTTTCATTATGACCAGGTTGATTTCATATCTTAAAGGTATGTTCGAACATAATTACATACCTTAGCAGTGTTAATACAAATATTTGCTACCAACATAATGCCCTGATATGGTTATATATAGCAAAAACAAAATTTCCCAATTTAAATACATGCAATGCTTGTATATAATCACGGTCTGAGATTCCAACCACTGCCGAGCTCTCAAAAATGAAAATTTGATTGAAGTTTGTTTGGGTTTTTTTATTTGTTTTTATTTTCTTTTTTTCGCCATTGCTAAACAACGTCGAATTACATACGCAAGAATTTTATTCTGAGGAAAAAATCATATCTACACAACAAATACATTAAAATGATGGATAGTATACGTCAAACTATGGCAAATAAAATACCGACATGTCAACTAAAACCAAAATAAAATGTGATGAAACTGGGGCAAATATGAACAAAGATTCAAACGGAGAATTCTGAGAATGTTAATCTTTGTCAATCCATGATAGTTATGTCATGTTCCCAAATAAGAACAGGGTTAATAATAACGGAATCACAACTAACGAGCTTTAATGACGTCAAAATTCAAACTGCACAACTGAATATGTTATATTACAGCATTATGAATAGCATAAAATTTTCACAAATCCGGATATTGTTGCGTTATGCATGATCCATGTAAAATTGTTCATACTGTTTCTTTGAGTGAAGGTTAACAAAAAATAAGTAAAAAAAGTTTTTAAAAAAATGATCCGAGAGTGGAAGAAGAAGTCTTATCTTTACCATTTAATCTAAAAGATATATACCTGATATTGTAAATATTGTTATTTTTGTGGGATAAATTTTTCGCTTTTTTCGGGGCCGAAATGAAATAGCTAAAAGTATTATGTAAATTGATAGAGAAAACCATGGTCCATTTACTGACTTCCACAAAAAAACAAAATAAAAGGAAACCATAGAAACAAACCAATATAATCGTATACAGTACCAATATATGTATGAAAAATACGGACTTTTTTTAGATTAAAGAACTGTTATCTACATGATAGTCAAAATATATCACTGCAAAACTATCTACATACATGTACAGTCTAAAATGCAGAAAAGCAAACCATCGCCTGAATGTTGTTCGTGAATGTTTATACATAAAAGCAAATTGTGATTGGTTGTTTTTTACAATCAATGGATGTAAGGCATATTTGATTTGAATATTTCATGATAAACAAAAACTTTGAACCTGTGTACACTGTAGACATTAAAAAAATTAAGCTGTGTCGCTTTGTTAACTTGTGATGCACTGCGTTTTCAATCGTTTTATGTCATTGCTATTACAAAAATGCCATCTTCATTAGCAGTATGAGTATAACAAACGATCAAGCGCTTGATTGACGGTTTAGATTGTATCACAATTCTCTCTCAGGTTAGACAAACGTTTGAATTACAATGCACATGCATTGAATCACGCATTTGACTGAAGCACGTTAACATCGCATGCAGTAATCAAAATGTAAAATAAAATCCGAGTGAGGCAATTTAAAACAACTACCTATCGAGATGCCATCTTAAGTGGCCGTATTTGCAGAATAAAAAGGACCAATCAGATAGAGATTACACTATTTATAGCAACAACACGTGATCGCTCACGCGCAAAAGTACTAGTGGCCTGAAAGGTGATTGATTTCTGGGCGAGTTGATGTTTGACAAATCTTACGAGTGTAAACTGAGGACGATTGCCTCAGAAGTGCGAAGGGTTTGCTTTTAATAATATATGAAGACATTGTTAGTGTGAAAGCCTACATAAGTGAAACGGCCCGACAAATTAGAATAAAAATCAAGGAAAATTAAGTGATGAATATTCATTAGGCAATGTGCCGAAATGAGTTTACAAGGTGTTAAAAGTCCCATGTCACTGCTATATGAGTGTATTTAAAATTGAAGTTGGAAGCAAATGAATGGTGTACCAATAGCTGTAATGTAATTGTCTCTGACGTAATACACCTGATATGTATAGACGTATCTGATTGGCTCTGGTGACACTTTGTAAATCAGTTATATTACTTAACAAGATAATGACAAATTGAAAAGAAATTGTTATTAGTATGATTACCTCTGTAAGACAGAAAGGATGTGTACTGTACTCTACAAACTGAAATAGGCCAACATAATGGTAACATTGCATAGTCTAGGCATAGTACTTCTCATTGTCTCAAAACTATTCATCGGAAGTAGGCTATCATGACATCCAAATAAACGTCGTTCCGAGAAGAAAACAAACAATATAACAAAGTAAATAGAGTTTTCATAATTGAAATATACAAGAATACACCAGTAGATATAATATTCATTTCCGATAAGCAGTAAATTGTAGTATTTTCGAGGAGTTCTTTTTTCGAGAATGAAACAAAATCGGAAAATATAGATACATTTGAAAAAAAACTTGGATAGAGGGAATCATAATCTATTTCAGGTACTTCGTGAATTGGTGTTTCTGCTTCGAGTTTGTTTTTAAAGCACCGCGAAAATATGATGAACAGATAAAATAGAGCCTTTGTACAGGTGAGCAATATCAGATGTGAAGGCCGTATTGCTTTAAGCAGCATCCCAATGAAGAATATGATTTTCTGTTATTTTCCATCTAGGAAAAGATACCGAAACAAAAACACGCATCGTATGTCACGTTTAGATAATTCCTGTAAAGAATTAACGTCATTAATCATCATTGTAACATTGCTGTAAGACGTTTGTGAAGATGCCATATTGACTAAGTTTTACAATTATCGCATAGGTTTGTATGCTATAATTCAACTTATTCTGATTGTGACACGATTTAAAACATACACAAATTCTTAAAGCTCTTTTAAAATTATCAGACATATACGAATAACACAATACATGTCTAGTGCATCCCCCATCTAGACTATAACATTTTTCCAGCCGTCTTCTAGCATCGGAATTTAGGCCCATCGCTTCACGAGTTCATAAAGGACGAAGTAGTTGTATGCTGCATTTCTTGTTTGGGTTAAGAGGAGCTATTTGCTAGTATGAAGTTTGTAGAAATATTAAAACAAGTACATTGTTTGAGTCTTTTTGCATGCAATATAATGGTAAAGGTATTCATTATAAATTACCGGTTCATACAAAAATCGTATCTTATTTCACGCATCTTATTTCACGTATCTTATTTCACGTATCTTATTTCACGCATCTTATTTCACGCATCTTATTTCATGTATCTTATTTCACGTATCTTAATTCACGTATCTTAATTCACGTATCTTATTTCACGTTTCATATTTCATGTATCGTATTTCACGCATCTTATTTCACGTATCTTAATTCATGTATCTTATTTCATGTATCTTATTTCACGTTTCATATTTCATGTATCTTATTTCACGTATCTTAATTCACGTATCTTATTTCACGTATCTTAATTCACGTATCTTATTTCACGCATCTTATTTCACGTATCTTATTTCACGTATCTTAATTCATGTATCTTATTTCACGTATCTTATTTCACGCATCTTATTTCACGTATCTTATTTCACGTATCTTATTTCACGTATCTTATTTTACTTATCTTATTTCACGTATCTTATTTCACGAATCATAATTTAATGTTAAATTTTTTTGTTCGTATGAGATAAGTTTGATTGACCAATGTTTACATGGCGTGTGTCGCCGATGAAGCAGAAGACGCCTACTCCTCTGAAATACCTGTTATGTTCTCTTTGTACATTTTCTTGTGTTCATATTTTGCCCTCGTTTTATTGAATTTGAGTTTGGATTATCATTACGTTGACTTGTTGGTGTTTTCTTTATTTGTTTTCCTAAAGAAACTACGAATTTTATAATTTCCTACTATTGCATATTTCAACAAAAATAATACTAGATACTTTCCGCAACAGCTTTTCAAATACGCTTAAACATGTTATGTACACTTATTGTGAAATTACAGCGAAATAGTATTTTGGACTTATACATATGGCAATAAAATACTTAAAACAATTATTTAGAGATAAATAAAGTTTTTTTCTGGGATACCCGAACATTCATAACTTTAGCGAATTGCTCTGCATCATGCCTCGAAACGAGCCCTTGAGACATAAACCTGACAAATAAGTTAAAAACACGTCATCGTCTCCCATGAATAATTGACCAGTTATTGAATTTTAAACCTTCTTTGCATGTATTTGTAGCTCTCTGTTTGTATATATTCCGTCGCGCCGATAGGTATTGAAGGCATGTTAACATAGAGCTCGGTTTGACAGTAATGTAACCATCAAACGCCACGGGGAATATTTAAAATCGGCTAATAAAACATGATATATACGTGTTTATATCGACTACGAAGCATTAACCTGTCCAGTAATATTGATTTTTGTATGTTATTTCACAACTTAGGGACTTTTTGAGTTAAACTACCTTTGACATGGCGCTCACTTGGCTCGGCTGTGGCGGTGATACGATAAAGAATATGGAAGTGCGTGCGTTTATTAACGGCCTCCAACAGACCATATATCTGAAGACGATATCGTTATTCTCCACGGTTTTTACACCCTCACTTTCATACTTGTATCTCAGACTTTTTTTATTTTTTCGACATAAATCTTATTTTTTAGAAAAACTGAAACTGCCCTTATCAGACATTCGAAAACAAATGAGGTTTATGACAAACGTCGATAGCTTAACATGTTTCTACTACTGCTATGTGAGCATTGTTCTTTTAGTAATTTTCGGAGGATGGAATGAAACAAAAATTACATGAATAGAGAAAAGAATATTCTATTTTATTTCTGCCGTGAAGATTTAATGGAAACGCAAAAGTTTGAACCATCGAATAAATAAAAAAAATAAAGTATTAAAAAAATGATAATCAGCAGTGAGTGTTCATTTCTAAAATAGTAGGTTAAAGAAACATATTTCATGTTTAACTTCTAAAATATATTCTTAGTATAGCATACATCTGTACAATTCATTTGAGATATAAAGTGGGATAATGTTTCGTTTGTAACACATTATATCGTATTTCTATGTATATATTATGTTTATTTATGTATATGATATTTTGCTGGACAGGTAAAGTATGCATCCTTAAGGATTATACCCCAATGAATATATCGATCAGTTATTCAAAATACATCTGATACATATCTATACCGTCCATCAATAATCACAAAGTAGTAAATAATTCATATGTAATTATACACAGCATAGGTAATACTTATGTAAAAACTATTTCCATCTTCAACCACACAAGCTGATTTCTTAATATTTAACCGAGTAAAAAATAGTGCTGACATCATCATTTGACCTACATCTCGAGAACAATATCACTCACACCCACGATTTGAGGTAACCAAATGGTAATTGATTTTTCCACACTGGAATGTGATAAAATTACTGAATTATTTCCACATTGCAATCGCCTCATGTGTTGAAGTATCCAGACATCTAACTATTTTCTCCCATTCCATACGTCTCTGTTTGAAATAACCAAATCTCTAGTGTATTTTCAACATTACAACTTTCTCGGGTTAAAGTAACCAATCTCTAAATGATTTCCAAGTTTCTAAATGTCTTTGGTTGAAGTACCCAATCTCTAAACGATTTCCCAGCTTCTTAACGTCTCTGGTTGAAATAACCAAACTCTGCTTGATATCACACATTACAACTGTCTCATGTTAAGAAAGCAAATCTTTTATTTATTTCAAACATTGAAAATGTCTCAGGTTGAAGCAACGTAGTCAATAACCGTTACCAACAATGGCACCAAATCACAACTTGCTATAGTACATTGGAACGTCAATGACAGAAGAAATGGCACAAAAGTGACCAACTTCTTTCAATACAAATTTCGAAATAGATACAGTATAGCCAAATGATGAATTAACCTATATCACATGGCTGTTTGGGCTTTCTAGTACTCGCCTCAGATGAAGAGATCGAATGTTCTAAATGATGACGATGATTGGATTGAGATTTCCATAGCACAGAAGACAATTTTGAAACTATTATGTTTTTACAGAGTTGCTGATGGATACCATTATGGGGAATGTAAGGTTGATATTATTTGGTATTGTAGTAGCTACAGTTCCCAAAAGTGTCGACCTTCAAGAGGATATTGAAATAAATCCAAAGTGGTCACAACAGATGTTAAAATCGGATAGTGATGTGAAATAACACTAGAATTCATCACATTTAATCATTTGCGGTATGCCCTGTAAATACTCGTTGGTTGAATACGAAGATTGTACAAAAGACACACAAAGGAATAACACCTGTCAATACAAATTTTATGAATTGGATAGAGTAGTGCCAAAAATGAAATCAATTTTTCTCGTACAGTTGTTTCGTCCTTCTAGGACTGGTCGGTGGTACTAAGGGCCTAACAGTTAGATCTAAAGGTGGTATGAAGACCAGATTACTATATTCGAAGTTCGGAGGCATAGCTGAAAAGGGAATTGAAAAAACCGACACCAGTGACCTATATAAGGCATAGGTCTTCAATTAGTTACTATAAGAACCTCTCTGTTGGTGACAAGCATGGCCATTTATTAATATAGAGAGGAATAAGTAGAGAACATAAAGAAAAGAAGAAGAAGAAGACGAAGAAAAAAGAAGAACAAAACGACGACGACGACGACGACGACGACGACGACGAAGAAGAAGAAGAAGAAGAAGAAGAAGAAGAAGAAGAAGAAGAAGAAGAAGAAGAAGAAGAAGAAGAAGAAGAAGATCAACTGCTATAGTTATCGTCTCAGCTATGTGGACTCCACAGGCAGGCGGAGAGAGACCAAAGATGTCGGACAACGTCTGCTGAGGTAAGAAATCCGATCAAGCTGAATCTCATAACGACTGTATATGAAAATTCAAATGCCCCAGTAAAGTTAAGCGCAACACATATAAGAAAAATACATAAAATTCATAAGTTTGTTTCTTCGTCTTCTTGTTGATTTGTTCTGCCAAATGACGTGTATAGAAGGCGCCAAAGCGAAAGGATGAAACGACACGTGTGACATATCTTACTAAATGCATTCGAACGTAAATTGACATGATAATACAGACCACCAACTACGACCACCATCGTCAAAAACCTGGCATTTTATGCTACCTGCAATTGATATGAAATCTACTCAACAATGGAGCAAATCTGGTGAAATAGGTGAAAAAAATGAGATGAAATCCACATGGTCCAATTAGCATTATTCATAATTTTGCGGCTGTTGTATTTTCTTAAATAAATGATAATGACATCAGTGCGTCATCTAAATCCTTTTCTTTAATAAAACGTGCTTTATCTAAACACACATATCGTGTTTAAAATACAGGTGTTTCAAGATAACATTGAAGAATTGATGAAGTGTTGAATATACCATCTGCATGTCATGGAGGCGTTGTGAATGTGACAGAAGAAGACACCCAATAAGGAGACAAACAATACTGTAGATATTATTTGCAGGATCATCCTATTATGAATTAGCCATGTAGATGTACGAATGTTAACAAAGGCTCACTTTGAAGTGTCAACTTAGATATATGTCAAGAATATTAGAATGTATACTTGGGACATAACTTGCTGAGACACTGTTTAACCTCAAACTACTAGAGAACACTAAATACGCCCTGGCGTGACTTGTCAAATTTTCGTGTTACACCATCTTACAAGATCTGAGTATCGTATTTCAGTACAGTAAGTCAACATATTTGTCAGCCAGCAACAACACAAACCCGATCTTCTAGAATGCGTGGCTAATTGGAATATAATTAATTTTTTGGATTACATTGTCAGGAATAAGAGATTTAAGTTCAAATCGCACAATGATATTATATGTTTGATTTATTAGGCATGACTTTAGTTTCTTGCTACCACAAAAACATGCGCGCCGAGCAATTTAAGTGCCCCTTTCACATGGAGATGCACCCACGTATGATGCAAAATAAAACAAAATATCTAGATTTAAGTAATGGGTGAGGTCATTGCCACGACAACGCCAAGATGAAAAGGTAACAGCATTATTTCAGGATTCGCTATTGAAACTCAAAAGAAAATCCGAACATCGATGAAAACCAAGAGAGATGTTTTAGAAGTGCATGTCGCAAAATTCGCGAACGGTCCCCGAGTCTCTTGTCAACGTACAAGAACTTGGAAAGATGATAAGGAAAGGTGAAGGCATGATTATGGTAAAGACTGGATGTATTAGAAACCAGGAAAATATTAACGAAAAAAGTACTGTATATGTATGTTTTACTTTATCGTACTGGAATAACTAGCCAATAACGCCAGTGGTAATAAAAAGCAACAAAATTACTGGATGAATTGTATATTAAATGAAATTTTACAATTTTTCTGGTGGTTTGGAAATTTTGAATAAATTTCCACCAAACGTTTCCTGTGTTTAAAGCGTATTTCTTCTTGAGATATATCTTTTTTACGATTAGGGAATGCTTTTCTAAGAGAAAATTATAGGACAGAATGATGATGTGAATAGTGATCAGTAAAGCATGGCGGTGTCCTCTTGTCACATATAACATCATATCCATTCGATTTCAAATGAAATGGTAATGATTCCTATCCTTTTTTCAGACACAGATTTATTTTGTATTGGAATATGCTCTATTTATAGATTCCCCATTAAAATTGCTATAAAAAGGAGAATCTTATAGCTACCTGTTGAATGTAATGATTGTATGTATCTCGTATGACTGAATACTGTTAAATCATCAGTTTTCGTGGGAAATTTATTTTCACTGATTTCCTGGATACAATTAATCAACGAATGTGTATACCCACCGACGGTTACAATAAGAAAACAATGAAATTAAACCACACGAAAATTATTACTATTGGAGTATATTGATTATTTTCCACGTGCTTCGCATCCAAGGAAAACTATTTCTATTTTGTGTCACACTCGAGAAATGTATAAATATTCTTTATTAATACATTTCGTTACATTTGATTACAACTTATATTTCACAATATTTCAAGATATGATAATTAATTTTGGTGGAAAATTTATTTTCGTTGATGTTGTAGGTACTCCAAATCCACAAAATCATAACCGGATAAATGTTGACACGTTTTGCAGTACTAAGAGACTTAATGCGCAAACCACAAAATCAAGTGCCAGCTAAAATGATTATTTTTGGAAAAAACACAAAATCAAAGCATCAAGAAAATACATCATTTTACAGTATATAATAGTTAATTCATTCATTCACTCTCATAATCACAATGATATCCGCATTTTTTGGCTAACTAACATTTACACTGTTGTTAGCATAAGACAAACATACACAAAAAATAAATTCAAATTATCATTGCCACGTGTACTTAAAAATAAAGAAAAAGTATTTGTCATATTGTGAGAAAAAAAACATATGCGAAATTTAAAGTCCGGGCAAATAAGGTTCATAAAACTTTAAAATTCAACATCGATGAATTGAAGACAAAATATGAAAAAGAAAGAAATTTAGACGGAGAAAACATAAGACAGAATAAGACCTGGCGTTTCGAAATGGTATGCGTCTACCGCTTGGGTGACGTCACAAATGGAAATTTAGCCAATTTTAGAAAGTAATGACACGTTCTTAGATGAAACCGGGTTTCCAAAAAGGAAATGAATAATAAAAAGAAATATATTCATGATATGTCATTATTTATTTATTTATTTGCTTGCTTGCTTGTTCGTTTGTTTGTTTCTGAAAAATTACAACATCAGTCATTTTAACAATATAGTTGAAGGTGATGATTTTATATAAGCTTTTGTTTATGTCTTAAACTATTTCATGTAAACAAAAACCAGACCTATATTAGTTTAAAGGGATGGTATATGTATCATTACAGCCTGGACTAGCAACAACTCTTCTGAATGGATAGCACTATTGTGTTGTAAATATGCATGTTATTAATAAAACTAGAGCAATCATGACAAACATATATATTATATTACATATTTTCTACAGTGTTTGCTTACAATAGGATCTAATCGCGGAAATTTATCAATACAAAAATAACCTTTTGTTAAAAATAAATAGGACCTGCAATTGATTAAATTCTTCAGAGCAACCTGATCTTATCATAAATCACAAAAAATGTAATTGGTGTTCGACAGGGCGCCGTTGTCTTTTCACGTTTATTGCACAAAGACTGCACAAGCCGTCAGGTAAATTTATATCAATGCTAAGTGATATGCACTGGTAGTAGTAATTGATCTCGTAAATGTATTTTCCAAATATCCACGTGCGATTCAAGAACTTGAAAAGTGTGCCGAGCTCAAGCAAGCTGTGAACTCAAAGACCACTGGTTCATGTGTTTTTGTGATAATTTGATGTTATAAAATGTATTACGGATGAAAACTCGGTAAATTTGTAGTGCTTTGATCTTACAGCAATTGGCAAATGATATTGTTTGAAGGTTTACCTTAAAGGAGATTAAAAAGAAGCTAGATATTAATATCTGTACTTGTATCCATATTGTATGTTTGGTAAGTATGATGGAAACGATTGTTTTCATTTATTTGAAAACGCATTTGATATATTTAATAAATTATGTATTTACATCTCTACTTAAGCTTGTCTATCTCGGTGGCGTCCTTTGGTAACAGGTTTGTTTAAAGGAAATTGATATCTAATCAAAACGCACAGAGATGTTTCGTTTATTTAGTGCGTTCATCGCCCCGTGTACAGCCAGGCTAATTTTTAGACAAATTTTAAATGTAGCAAGTGATACCTACCTCACTGAGGCACATACAGGAATCCTGTCAAATGTCATACAAAGCACTCAGGAGAAAGACAAAGACACAACCGTATAAGGATTAACGCTAAGAGTACAGATTAATATAGAAAACAAAATTATTAGGGGATAAGTACAAAATATTGCATTCTTTGTAAGCTTTGTTTACATAACTGTTATGACAAAATCATATATTTTATGACATATGTTAATTATTCAAATTGAAACGCCTTTTGAATTGTCTCTGTGCGGACTTATAAACAAAATAGAAAGCTGCCTTTTACACTTGAATAGTGTTGCTTTATAAATAAAGCACGAGGCATGTGTTACTAAGTGCACGCTATAATTAAATATCTTTTGTTCGGTAATGTATACAATTTTGTTGAAATATGTTTCTATATGTCTCTGTGAAGATTGCATATATGCACGATATGCATGCCCCGTTACAATGTAATCATATACCTGCATATAAGTGTGCTTTTATTAGTAGTAAACTGATAATAGTGACAAGTCCACATCAGGCATGCTAATAAGGATCGGCGAATTGTCACGTTACCCACTGAGTGTCATACATCAAATACCTGTCGTTTATTGTTAATGTTCCAGCAGTAATGTAAACTGTATATAGGGTGTATGTTGTGTGAATACGGATAATGTCAGGAAGATGTAGGCTGGGAGATGATAATCCCTGGTAAATACTATACACATCTAAATGTCTGATATCGATATGACAATAACATGATGGTGATAAGGAAGTGCACATCGCGCTAAATGATTGCAAAAATAAATTACCTTTTATATTCGAAAGTGATAGAACATGCCTGCCTCACCATCCCCCAACTCCACCACAAAATTCAGAAAGGGTTGGATAAAAACTATGAAATAACCATGGATTGATTTCAAAAAGTCCCACGCCACTGACACCTATTCGAGTGGTTCGGGTGTCTGTTTATGTCACTAGCCCGCCACCTCTGGGTCACGGGTTCGAAGCTTACATGGTACAGTCGCCAGGTACAGGCCGCATATCAGTGGGGTTTTTTTTCTCCGGGAACTCCGGCTTCCCCCACAATCCAATTCTGGCACGTTCCTTAAATGATACTGGCTGTTAATAGGACGTTTAGCAACAATAAACCAAACCCACCTTTAGGAAGTACACATTGTCAGGGATCCAAACTCTATTCATCTACTCGTTCATGACTCTGATGATTAGTAGGCATCATCTAGGAGACCTACACTTGATTTCTCAGATTTATTTTCCACAATTCAAATATTGTTTGCTGGGTTTATAGAACGTGGACAGAAGTAGGATCATTTTGAAACGGAGTCTTGTTATAGCATCTAGTGATTACTACACTGAACAACATACGAGAGGTCCGCCTCATTTCATCCAGAACAATTAGATTAAAGCGTATTGCGCATGGTCGTAACCGCGTCGAGTCCTCAGTTTCCATAGGAACTGAATCCGCCATTGTAAAGGAGCGTCGAACCATGCACCTCGGATTTTCATCTGAGGTTACTAAGGCAACGAGCAACTGACTGAGCTATCACAACTCCTATGGGTGAAACAATAGGAAAAGTAGGGAAATGATGCATTATACTTGTAAGAACATCCTTCCCTGAAAATCACATTAAATTTACATTATTTCTCTTGATGTATCAGTTGTTGAAGTCAATATAGCAATCTCTTTACTTTCCAGAACAATATATATATAGAATTTAAAAAGATAAAAACTTTTGCGAGGCCCGAAAACGTTAGTGATATATTTGTTTGTCATGTTAAGTAATTAATTTTCTCTCTCTCTCTCTTTATTTATATACATGTGAGCAATGAAGTGATAAAGATAGTACAGACAAATGACTTGTAAAATTTTCGAGGCAACCTGTCCCTTTATAAAGACACAAATATTACATAAATTACATCATGTACATAGAACATAAAAATGCAAAGTTATAAACAAAAATCGAGATCGATAGTGTAAATGTAGGAGTCTCGATACCCCTTTCGACCGATGGACGCCGAAGAGGCAAAAAAATGTTAAGTTGTTGTATGAAAGATGGTGATTCAAATATGAAATATTTTATGTAAATCTCGGTACGCTGGCCGATCATGCCGGTTTAATCGCCACGTCAACAACCAAACGGCTTATGTGGCAGTAGGCTGTGATGATACTCGGACTATCGATTCTAATTTACATACAATAGGATTATGTTCAAAATTTCAGTCTAGTCAAGCATGCATGTTTTACTCGCACGTGTGCACGTTCTGTATGTTTCTTTTCTTTACTTACTCTATAATAATATAGTGCCGGATACATAACTACAAAATGTGAAGATTTGAGAAATTAAATTAAATTTGATAGTTAAGGTATATGCATTGTTGTTCCGTGCGACTAATTTTTTAATATACTTGAATATTTTGAAAAATTCTCACAAACATGGGCAATAAAAGTACACCATTTCTAAATTAGAATATTTCTAAAGACATTGCATCAACGACTGTATCTATATTCTTGCTCCCTTTTGTTAAAATATTTTTTACATGTATATATTTTTTCGTAATGAAACATTTCTACGTTTTGTTTGTGTTTGTTTCCTTCAATAGGAAGTATATCAAAAAACTGCCTTATCTGGACTGATGCACAGTGCTGCTTGGTTTAACATATACGTACACGCTTGCACATATCCGACTCTCCTAATTGACAGCTTTTATAAAAAAAAAACCAAATCAAAGAACCACTTAATGAACGTAAAAGTAAAAAGTTGACAAGGCTTTTTTTGCATTTAATTTGCATTGTGGTAAGAAAATACGTTTGGTACCAAGATACCTCTACATGTATATATATCTTATTTCAAAGATTCGAGTTGATGCTATGCTTAACTGTTTAAAACAATAATATTTGCATTCTTCATAAGTGGACGTTCAGAGGTTTGGCACTCGACATTTGGTATCTCTATCAAAAACCGTTATGCTGGCGCCTGGTAGCGCAAAATGGTCTGATTGTGCCAGAACGCCATTCACAAGCAATTTTTCTCCGCTATCAATCATCACTGGACAAGACTTTAAAAGAGTCAAAACGAATTGACGCCATGTTCAAGCCCCACATGAGTGTAACTAAAGCCGGCCAATATGATACCAGTCGCTTTTGTTCCTCTCAATGGTTCCACTAATTTTCCTCTATGTAATTTGGTGCCGATTCGGTGCCCGCTAATGGAGATCGAGTGTGGGGATGAATTCGTCACAAGCCGACAAGATTCGCAGGATGACGGGAGGGATAATAGGCTTCTAATGTAATTACTCGATCATGTTATCCTCTGATAATTTGCAAATCCAAATGAGCCCTGTCATAAATTCTCTATTATTTCTGACGGTTAGACGTGCGAAACGAACGTGTCCTAACAAACGGAAGTGTGTCATGGCTGTGTAAAACAATGTGGTACACCGGGACTACACATTCCGGAAAAAATGACGTATTTTCTTCGTTTCAAACTTTAATGTTATCATTTACATCGGAAAACTTGTATGGGAAGAGTAATCAGCAGTCAGTTACAAAGAAAATGAAATACTCTATATTCCTTTCTGTAAATGATACACTGTACAGTATGTACACTGTATTATATAAATATATATTATATATTCAGACATTATAACATAAGTGATGAAGGAAGACAATTTTTGACTCGTGTCCTATACGGGATTCGAACGCACGATCTACGTCGCCAAATAACCTAGCCAAGAAATTCTATAACTCCTAACCATTACACCGCCACGCTTTCCCAAAAAAAGATGTTTGGAAGTTTTATATATGTATGCCTGCGCGTTGTGGTACTGAAATCTATAAGTTATGTGTTTCTGCTTGTGTCAGAACTATAATGAACTCGTTTACTTAAAAATGTTTAGTATGATTGCTATGGATGCATTTTTTATCTCGAATTTATTACAACCCCAGACAACCGCCTTAAACAGAAGTTAGTCGAGATAACTCATTCGAGATAAGTAACCAGCTTCGAGTTAGTAAAATAATAAGACTGATTCCACTTTAAAAATTGTAATTCAATCTCGATGAATTCGAGATATCAATCTCTGTATAACGTTTCATGCTAAAGGGACTGCGTTATGATCGAGTTCAGTTGTACTACTAAAGATGAAGATGTTTTAAAAATGAATACTTTTCGTATCGTTATGTATTTTTTTTAACATATTTACGTATATCTTAACGCCTTTGAACAAACCTGGGATGATATAAATCCTATTATAGTTCAAACAATATGTACAATTTAAAATTCAGACCTCGAGATAAGAACATGTCTGATAACATATATCTGAAAACCTTACTGACCTACATACAACTTCGGGTTACTTGGTTTTTGTTGTGTGTGTCTTTCGCATCATCAACATTTCGAATAGTATGACAGACTTGCGACGATTAGCAAATCGAGTAAATGAAGCTTATCAATAAAGACGATGTATAAAAATATGAAAAGTCGCAGTTGAGATTAAGAGATCAGTCAACAAGTATGGAGTAATCATATAATCTTATTCTCATGAAAACGGAGCTCCTCTGTATCACGTCTTCATCCTTATATGAATTTGTCAAAAATTGAGTAAATTGTTTCTTGTCTTACTGCTCGAGATAAGTGATGTTAGAGGGCAATTATTCGACATATCAATGACATCACGAAACTTTAGACGAGACAAGATTTTTTAAGGAGTTTCTCTCTAGTTTTGCCACACGTGCTTATGAATCGTAAATCTGCAGCAAAGCTTCGGGAATTTATGCACCGTAACAGGCGTGAGAGCCAGACGACGTTTACACACAAACACCTGTCTGTTTCAATTAGCATATACACATACATATATGTCTATATCTATTTAGTTAATACTACAGGTACATGGTAAATTATACATTGAAACTATTTACAATGATATAAACATATTTTTTTATATTTGTATACGCCGGTTTTAAACGACTTTATTTCACAGTATATATATAAATACACATAATACTTATAGCCTAGTTTCAGTGCTGTACATCTTTAATTATTAATTCAACAAAATTGCTTTTTACGATGTAGACCTCGTGTATTAAAACGGTGTTATTTTCTTGAAAGCAATACCACGTGCTACATGTACATGTATATGCATCTACCTATTCAATACAATTTCGAATATCCACGTGTATTTTCTACACCGTATACTCCCTATACAAGAATATATAGTTGATTTTTTCCAGTTTTTAATCGAAATTTTAGGAATGAAATTGAATTTGATATGTATTAATTTATTTGTCAAACATTACATTCATCGGTCTTATGAACTTTATCTCGTGGAATCCGCATGCTATGATTTGATATTGAAATGGCATACTAATGTCAATACCAAACGAAGTAGACAAATCAAGATTTATCTGATAGACTTGACGTGAATTTCCAACTCCACCATTCATACAATTGTAATATACACTGTAGTGGTGACGTAGATCGTGAGTTCGAGGCCCGGACAGGGCACGAGTCAAAAGTTGTCTATTATGCCTGTTGTATTACAATGACAAAATAGCAATGAATAAAACATCGTGTATCCTACACATGTATCCGAAGGTTTCAGAATTACCTTCCATAATTATACAGAGTGTGAAATGTTTAGCAATACATATATACGGACTTCGGGTTTGGGGATTCGCACATGTACCAAGTCCCTATGATATCATTACCAGTCTGATAGCCTGTTTCTCCCTACGAAAGATGCACTCATAAAATTATTCTATTGGATTCCTATTCCTTTTTTCACGATTTACTCTTGACGATCTTTAGTGAAATAAATGATATGTTACTTTCAATAAGTTCGGAAGGTATATGAGCTGTAGATTACTGCCAACGAGAACACGTGATCAATATATCAATATATTTGTATATGGCGCACGTGGTATCCATTTCATCGAGGCGTTATGTATATGTAGATCTATTTCAATAATTTACATTACTCTCTCTACAAATGCATACGTTAATACTAATTTGGATGATATAGAAAATACTTAATCTAAGGGATAAGAAAAAATCACACGTTCTAATCAATGCAGTTGATCTCGTTCATGACATGTGACAATACAACATCACGAGGTTGAATACATCGAAATTTGATGCACTGCCAAACACCTAAGTGTCGAATCTGAGAAAGCATTGAATACATCGAAATTTGATACACTGCCAAACACCTAGGTGTTGATCTGAGAAAGCAAATAGTGATGTCATTTCCCTTTATGTCAAAGTCGAAAAAAAATCATACAGCTAAATACTCAAATGTCGATGGTGGGAAAATAAATGATACAGACAATGCCCTTTGTGTCGAAATTGAGAAAACAATTCATGAAGTCATTTTTATGTCGAAGTTAAAGAAATAATTAATGTATAGTCAATTCCCGTTATATCGAAGTTGAAAAAAACTTTATTATAATACGCACTGATTTCGACATACATGGACTAAAATTTGAAATACAAATATGGCTTTACTTTATCATCCTGAATAATGTCCAAAAATAAAAAATAGACACAATGTACCAAAGTAAACGTCCATAAGACGATCATGACTTTGAGCTAAAACTTCGTTATATCATATACGAAATAAGAATGTTTTGCGAAAAGGGAGGATTGACATAGTATAAAGACACTTATGGGAGAGTTGTTCCCTGAATGTTCTTTTGGTACAAGTGCTGTTACAAACATATACGCATAAAGTAAAAAAGACATTAAATCATTCAAATTAGAGAGAAAAAAACATAAATTGAACATTATACATCTTGCAGTCATTTACCAAATGCTTGTACTTTGCATGATTTACATTTCATTTCGGGAATAAGATGACTTAAATTGTTATAATCGTCCAAATGGTCTAGTTTGCACATTAATTCTCCCGTGCTTTCTTCCGTTGCCCATTTCACTGATTTATCGTCCATGTCTTCGATATATCTGTGTGTATGAATCGACATTTACTTTGCGAGAAGAATTGCTGAGAAGTCATTAGCTATATACCTTAAGTTTATCTGCTGTGCTTGTTAATGAATATGTGAACATCATGTGTTATTTGATTGAATCTTATAGGTTACGGAATGAAATTTTCCCCCATAAATAAGTTAAAATTAGTCTGACAAGCTGTCCTAGATTAAAATAAAAGATATTATCATACAAAATGTATATCGCAAATTTATGTTGGGCTATAAATTCAAACTTATTTATTTGATATTGACATAAGTTTTAAGTAATTATGTGCATTTGATTTTTTTTTTATATTATTATTGATATTTCTTTAAAAGTTTAAGCATACTTTTAAACATATCTTTATACAATTCGTGCTACATGATTTAAATTTCGGTTTTGTTCGGTTAATATTTTTTTGTTATTTTTGGATAATTTGATATTTGATTTATAGATCAACATATGAGTTTTGTTGATCTACAAAGTGTATCATCTGAGCTGACCATGTATCATAGTTTCTCTTTCTTGTGTGTGTGTTTTTTTTTTTTTTAAAGTAATTTGAAAGTGTTTGAATATAATACATGGTCTATCTATAGCTCTGAAGTTGATGTGTAGAACTTCACACAGGTAGAAAGATCGGTTAGTTTAACATAATACTTATACACAAAAACGTGTGTATCTTAATGGCTTTTTGTTGGTTTTTTCGCTGAGTTTTCTTTAAAAATATATATAAATCTTAAATATCTATGGTGTGTGTACATATATATAACTGATATATACATATATCAATAATATTTATATTGTTGAAATTGTAAACGTTTTAAATGTGCACACAAGACTTCCGTGATAGATATAAGTACACTCGGAAGGGGGCGTGGCTGTTGATATCGATCTACGATAGATGAAACCTGTTCAGAACAGAAAAGGTGTTCTTTAATCGTCTCAGCAAAATTGATAAGAAAAAGTGTCGATTTTTATGACAGTAACTTCCTTGTCTTTTTTGTTAAGATATCTTATGGTTTTTAAAGTAGGATATTGTCACTTTCAAAATATCACTTTTAACCGCCCTCTAATTAGCGTCGACTGGAATGTTGGAAATAACAGCCCAAAAATCATTTTCAAAACTGTCTATCAGAAATGTTGTCAATTTATTTGACTCCCGTTGTGTGAAACTGTATACAAGTTTTTTATATTCGTTTTATATCACACTCCTAAACTTTAACTAGGCGTTAGCTACACTACAGAATCTCAAATGTGCAGCAGGACGTCCTCTGTACGGATCTCGAATATCCGTAAATTTCAAATCTCACTCTCAAAATATTTACCAGAAAAAATAAATGTTAAAATAATCTTTGTGAATTGCCATTCCGTACTCCAACACGGATTATAAAATATTCGGATTAATGATTTTTCTTTGCCGGACTAAAGAAATTAGTATGAAGTTGATTCACTATCATTATTCCTCATTCTACCTATTTCCCTACATTCAAACATAATAAGATATTTTTTTAATATTGATTTTAAGATTTTAACTATTTTTCAGTTTTTACTTTTTTACATAGATACATACATATATATAATGATCAATGATGTTGAAGATCATTTTAGAAGTTCTGTTTTATTTGACTCGTCCTGACGCCAAAGTAGCATACAATGCAGTAAAGAATACTTTTTAGAAGAAATATTGATTATCGTTATGAGATTAGATTAATTACACCTATATTTCAATTGAAGAACTTCTGTATGGTAATCTATGCTTTGAAAATATTCGAAATTTCTTTTGTGATATTTTACAATAAAAAAACAATGTATAAAACTGAAATTTCGACTCAAACTATTCCTACCTCATGCATACTTTAGAATATAAAAATGAAACTTATTCCTGGAAAAAGGATTGTAATTTGAGAGGAAAAAAATACATAAATTAAGCTATTCGTCAGTATCTCAGTTCATTTCATCTCTTGAATTGTTCATATACCAAATCAAAGGTATGGACTATGTTAATGAGTAATTAATCAATCTAATGAAGATTAATTCAATGATTAATTTGAAATTTATAGATTTTTTTCTGTGTACTTTAAATGAAAAGAAAGGGAAAAATTTCACAGAATAAGTTACATCTACTTATCTCAATTCCTAATATAGTTAAGCTAAAATTGACGCCCATACACAAAAAATATTATTTGAATTTTACTAAGATTTTATCACTTTCCTAAGATATAAAATATATTTTTGGGTGTATACAGTCTGCGGTTTGTGGTTGCTGTAAAAGTGAGCCGGATGTGAAATGCATTTTTAAAATAAAGTTGGTAAGATATATATCCAAGACACAACTTTAGAATTATGTTGTCGAATTGGAAAACTTATCTGATGCCATAAGGTTAATAAGGAGGCAGTGTAAACTTGATGTATCCTAATAAAACAGCCTCGACAGATTATGAAATTACATGTAAATAGAATAATGAGCACACTTTGTGATTTTTTTTAATTGTTTTTTTTTATTATTTAAATAATATGCCTTTCAGAATGAAGATGTTGATATACATTTTGTAATCAAGTTAAAATACACCCCTCGCAAAAGATATCGTTATTTATATATATATATATATAAAACATAAATGATTATTGTACTCGATGTAGTTTCCAAAATAAATAAACAACATTTATACAGCAAACCCATACATAGTTGATACAAATATTAAGATTCGTAAATCAAAAGTAAACAAAAAAACAGTAAATAACACAAACTGGGTGAAAAGCCGGTTTTTCTGTTCTGATGTCTGCCATCCATTGATGATACCTTACACCACTTGTATTATTAAAATGTATTAACCTGTTCGGTTTACACTGTTACCGCGCTCGGAAACAGAAGTTGGCCAGCACAATAAAAACATCGTTTACCAGACGAGGCCTGGGTTTGTTAACAGCGTCAAGAAAAGAGCCTCCGTTTGCTTCTTGAAAGACTGGTGCTAATTCTTTTTCAGTGCGATCATGAAAGCCCGGTTATCTTTTATTTTGTAAGAACATAAAAAAGTATCAGAATACATTTTCACCCTGTAAAATATGATCATTTTGAGATTCTGAAAAGTAATCGGCTACAATAAGGTTTCAGGTTATTTTGATAAGAAATTTGCCATTAGCATTTTTGCTTTTTTGTTGTTGTTTTTTATTTTTATTTTAATTTGTAAGAGTTTGTTCTGCAAGCTAACAAATCTTTGTCTCAGAGATGCATTTCGGTCGCTTAGGATGGGTTTAACATGAAGAACTGTCTGTGTATCACCAAATATCTTTGTATCGAAGCATAATTAATTTCATCGTTTAAAGTGATACCCGCGATTGGTTTAGATGTCCAGAACATTTTGCTAATTCAATTGCCTCTCATCTGGAGAGTCAGCGTATAGTAATTAGTGAACTGTGGCTGATGCATGACGGGACAGTTTGTTGATGGAAAAAGTCTGGTCGAGATTGGTTGATCAACGAATTACATTCCCCTCCCACTGTTGTAAATGGCTAACACCTCACGCAGACCATGGTCATGTGTTAAAACATTGTTATCCCGATTCTTACAAGTCTCGTGTCCTCGACAACACATTGATAACGAGAGGTACATATCTTGAAAGGATTCTACTTCTTTTTTGTCCGTTTTATTTTCCCAAGTTTTTTTATATTCAAGCCAAGAAGATGGAGACATATATTATTTTTCGGTACTAAAATTCGCAACGTTTCAAGGAAATTTGAAGGACTTTTATTCAAACATATCATACATCGAGAATCATTCATTCAATACTTTTATATATACATTCTCGTAACATTGTTTAAAAGCTACTCATTGTTTTTGCCTCAGGTCATTCGCTGTACGCTCGGCAGACGACAGTTTGTAATCAGACGAAATATTCGCGCCTCACGCCGCTTGTGTACCTTAGGGGTGTTTTCAGTAGCGCGCAGACGACATATCCTTACAGTTATTTAACTGTCAGTCAATCAAGTGGCCCGGCCTCGTTTTGGTGTTTTGTTTTTGTTGTGGTGTGCTGGAAAGACTCTTGTGGAGTTTGACTCCTGGGTACTTAGATACATTGACAGACCACGGATACTATACAACTCGTACTTTCTACCCAGAGGAAAGTCGGACAGAAAAAAAGTATCTGTTTTCTGGAAGACGTAATATCTGTGGACGAATGCACCAGTGGACCTACGGGAATGTTTGTTTACTCGTCCTAAATGTATAGTTTTCCAAGAAAGAAAATTTGATCTATATTTTTTTCACTTTGATTTCACTTGTGGAAAAGTTTCATCAAAATCAGACCCAATGAAAATCATGTCAACATCCAGCGGGGTCAGTGATTCTGAGGACAGTTGTAAGGACCAATATGAACCGATACGAAAACTCGCAATGGTACAACTTCAACCTCCTAGAAATCCAAACAAACCTTTCACGTCTTTTGCAATCAAAGATATTCTAGGGTCTAGTAACAATAATAATAATAATACTAATAGTAATGTGCAGCATAGAAATTTACATTTTAACAATGCAATAAATTCGAGGATTGTGAGACCTTGGGATAATAGATCTAGTCCGGGGAGAGATTCCGAACTGTCGTCAGATGCTGAAGAAGAGGAAATCAACGTTGATGACGATGATCATATCCCAAGTTTGAAAACTGTTTCTCCTCTTGACGCTCTGATGGAGATGGCAAATAAGACATTTGAAGGATTAGAAACAGCAGATGCTGCAGGTATGTATTTTTGATATTTTTTAATTTTCTGTATTAAAGTATACATGAAATTTATTAAAAAATGATAGCTGATTGTTGCTTTTACAACTTTTCTCGTTTTAAATCAAGTTATAAACTAAAATTAACATTAATTGGTTATTTATACTCTATTTATAATATCAATTCATAACAATTGTTAATATTATTCAAAAAGTATAATTATATTCACAGAAATCATCAAATTTTTACATTAACATTTACATGAATGAGGGTTACGACTAAAATGGGAATGCATGTATGTATTTCTAAACTAAATGCAAAATGTAGAGCAAACCCATTCATAATAGTTGTTATATGACTTAAATGTTTGCAATTTATTGCAATAAATCAAATAAGATATTCGTATACTTAGACAAAGTATCCAAGAAGAGAAGTAAAAATAATGAATGTAAATATACATAAATATTAATATTTATTTATTAACATGTACCTCTTCAGTTACATTTTTTTCTTTAGAAACTGAAAATCAATATCATAAATCTAAATTTCCAAAGTAATTATTTATTATCAAATGCTTTAAACACATAATAAATTATTTCATTTTTGCATCAATTGGATCGAATTGTCTAAGAACGTTTGAAGAAAGAGCCAATTCTAAGGAATCGCGTTTTATTCAGTTAATAGAATGTTAATTGATTAATTATGTAATCAATTTCACGAGATTGCTGACTATACAAAACTTAGAGTTGATCACATCGTGCTGAGACGACGCAAGGCCATAGCAACAATACATGGTAGAAATAACTGCGAAATTCGTTTTAGAAGTAGCATTTAAATATGATGTATGAAATAATTTCCAGAAATAAATATAAATCATTTTGAATCATTTTCAGTAGCTCGCCATCGTAAACAAGCCTCTATTTAAACTAATTTGATCGCTCTGTATGAATCATCGTGTGGTAATATATTAAATATGACACATTCTTTAATTACGTTAAAGTTATTTGGTCATATTCATTCAATTAGGTACCATTAATTAACAGCAGAACAATTATTGAGAAATGTTGCGATTTATTGATACATCCATATTCAAAAGCAATGATTTAATTATTTTTGTTAAATTTAGTTATAAATTGAAATGTATTACATAAAAAATGTTCTTAAACCTATTTTACAAATTTTATTAGATATAAATTAATCACATATGAAAATATTAAAATATTATTACAAAACAAAAATACAAAATTTAATATTATGATTGTAGTGTCGTCTATTTATTAACATTTAAATAAATTATATATGTACAATATATATTTACATATTTACAACATATCTAGGTTACAATTTCCTTCGGCAACAGACGATATATGTACAAACTTTAGATGTGGTTAAATCTTTTGTTTTTGAACATAATTTATAGACCAGATTTCAAATAATGTTTTCAGGCTTTCATCTTTGACCATGGTAATCTACCAATTAATAAGATCATAAAACTTCTGAAGTTCATCCCAAAATAAAGACCTGTAATAAATTTTCAGTAAACCATTAATTACGTCATATTTTTGTACATAAAACACCTTTGCCGACAAAAGGGTATTAAAGATTTGTAGAAACTCTTGAAATGAAAGAGTTTTACAACAGAACTGCACATTAAAGGTAGCACGTTACGGAGTTCTGTCGCCACGGGCAGTCTATTTATTAGCTGACCACTTGACCATAATAAAGACACTTTCACTAACAAATATATCTCGGTCCTAATCGACTGGTTGATTTACGACCTGGCTTTAGAGAACTGACCACAAAATATCCATAGAGTTGAAAGACTTTCCGACAGCTACTGGCGATTTTGATTTCTAGTGTACTTGTGCTGTAGAAGTGATCAAGATGTGTTAAATCTATCAGGACAGCGGTCAGTTTACACCTATCGGATGGTCAATTTGGCCTTGTTACATCTTTACCCCTTGGCAGTAAATCTGACAAATTATCTGCAATATGTTCGCGGTCAAAACCTCGTTAGTATATGCATACAACATGCCACTTACCATACGGAATGGCTTCTTATCTGAAACACTCGATTTCCATATTAGAAAATAATTTAAAATGCTTTGATGCATAACTAAGAACGTTTCAAACAATAATGTTTTTGAAACTACGAAAACACTTTAAATTTATGTATATTTCTTAAAAAGACCTTAACATGACATCATTTATTGTCTTTGTTTTAGATAAGTATTTAGTTCATTTTGATTACATGACTGAAAGATTTGAACTGTTCGATAGCATATCTCATTCAGGATTATAAATACTATGAAAACACACGCACAAAAAAAAAAAAAAAACCCACAAAACAAAAAGAAAACTAGTAGTGAAATACTGATATAAGTTTTGCAAGTTTTTCCAAACTATTCCTTTTTTCTTCTTCCTTTCTTTTAAATATTTTGAATTGAATTGTATATTTTGGTCTTTCTTTCTATATTTCCATGACATCACATTATTATTTTTACTTGTTGCACAAACAGAGTCTTTCCAGTTTTACTATATCATACAATTCATCTCTCTATTTACAAACATAAATTCATTGAAGGTAAACCTCTCAGTTCCGTTTTACATAATTATATGTTTTTTACTTATCTTTAAGCGGGAATTATTTTGATAATTACTACCTTACTTTGAGAGTTTGATTTATAATTTTGGACGTAATCAGTTGAGTATCCCATAAAATTGGAAAAAACATGGATCAAATCCCAGAATCAGGAAACGTGGATGAAAAGATAGCAGATCCTAGTGGATAATTTAATAGTCTATATTTATAGTTTATGATGATTTTGTTGTCTCTTTCGGCATACGCAAAGTTTTACACTGAAAGGTGTGTGTAATTTATGATCAAGTTGATCCCGCTGAAGGCATATACGGAAAATCCTCACATCTTAATACTTTTAACAGATTTTACATAGATAAAATGTATATAGCTTGGACTTGTTTCTTTGCGTCCGAAATAATTTAATTAAAAGTTGAAAGAACTTTATGGATATTTATATCCGAAACGTCAGATCAAAGTTAAGTACAAACAAACTATATAAAAAAAGGAGAAGATTTTGACAGGACAACAGTGTTCTCAACCATTTGGGTTTGAGATATAGCCGTGGTGCTGTTTATTATTCTCTATACAAATAGATTTGCGGGTGAGCCTGTTATTATTTCCGGAATCATATTCTCCCTTTCGAACGTTATAATTTACAAACAATTTTCTTCTTTTTATCTGCTAATTCAACTCATCTTTTACCATAAACTAGGTTCGGTTTTTTTCACGTCGCTGTCCTTTAGCACATTCACAAAGCGATATGTTTTCAAACGAACAGAAGGTGATACAATTACTAGTTTGGCTGTACATTATTAGCACTTTGCTATACACCTACAGCTTTTCTAGATGACAAAAATGGTTAATTTAAGACTTGAATGTAACGATGGTCATTTTCATGGTCTTAATGGTCGTTTATCCAATAATACGCCAGCTATAACCTTCCATTGACGTTCTGACACCACCAACTATCAGTCACAAAGCTTAGATAGAAAGCCATGTGTTCTCTAACTCCATTTCAATCACAATGCTCCTCGGAGGGTTGTAATAATTTAAAGTGTATCATTCATCACGCACATGTCGTTTCTTAACCCGCATATTCTTAAATGTTGCACAGTTAAACAAAATTTCATCATAACAATACAAAATTATCAGATATTAATGAAACGAGAGATAAATCATTTAAGAATATTTGGTTCGATAAATAGTCCCATCATGTATTAGTTTATTTCGAAGTTATATTTAAATTCTCGGGTGAAATAATTGATAAAATTAGAACGAAAGAACATTTATAATATAATGAACAATATGCTGTATGAATAAGCGTTGCATGCACAAAATTTGCTTTTTTTTTGTTTCAAGATCCAATTGTTGTTATCATGTATACTGACATCACATATATTTCAGAACAAAAACTTTACCCTGTTTCTCTATGTCTACATTAATTTGAAGAGAATACGTATATATCGAATATTTTTTTATTTTCTTTTTCAAATTGTAATATAATTTCAAAACAACATTAATTTGAGATCTTATAAAACGTAATATTGTGACTGAAACTGTATGTGATAAATAATCGTGATATTCAAGTACTATTTATCAAGAATCCACAAAAAATATTCACTGTTGAATTTCTGTGAAAGAGTAAATTTCTGAAAGTTCATAGAGTTGATTCAGAGACGCTTGGGACAAGTTTAATTACCTCGTATGCCAGTAGCAGAGGACTCGTAATTAATCAATATTAACCAATATCTTAAGTATTAATTAGCTAAGCGGTTATAATTACGAGGCTAGTGTTTGACATACCTAAAAAGTATTTTGTTCGATAAAAAACAAACAAAAACACAAGAAAATACCAACATGTGAACATAATCATAATCCAAACTAATGACAATGTCATTTATTCAATAGGAAATAAGATAATATTTCACACACAGCTTTTGTACCTTGTCATAAGATAGAATTTTTTTTTATTATTTGTATAACGTATTAGACAGAAATAATCACAATTTTGTCCTAAGTCGATGTATAACCTTGTCAAAAAATTTCTTTTCTATGAGGGTAAAACAGTACACTTTCATAAACAGGTATTGTGATGTCAAATTTTTAAATATATTTGATAGACTTTCTGTAATTTGAAAAAAAAAGTAAGAGGAGAGTTTCATCAGTTACCGTTTAATGTGATTATGAAATGTAATCATATAGTTTGTGCTTCAATGAAATCGTTCTTAATCGAGATGGATTTAAGTATATAGCTAAAGTGTTATTTTATAAACTTTGAAATCAAGACAAAAATCAATAAACTGTCAGACACACTTCAGTCGAACGGCAATAAATGAGGACGCTGCAAGCCAGATTCTGAAAAGCTCCCGTGAAACAACAACGCCACAATATGACGCGTTTTAACACCGATAAAAGAAATATTCAAATTATAAATTCATACCAATTGGAGCTAATGTATAACACTTCTGTTGCAGTCAATTAAAGTACGTAACAAGTTGGCTTTTCAATTTTACAATCAATATTAGACTTTATTGAGGATAGGAAAAAAGACAAAATTGAACAAAAATTCAAACAGCAATACAGGACTGTCTATTTCTTTATCTGTCTTGGAATCTCATAACAAATAAAGAGAAAATATTCATATATTAAACTTGTATTCCAGATATATCTTATGTAGTTATTCTTGAATGAAACTTTTGATTGCTGCAGTTATGAAGTTTTTAAATGGAAGTACTGTTGATGGTTTACAGCTTGATTTCATAAGGCTTTGAAGGTTTTCATTCTTCAATCAAGCAAGTGTATTAAATTATTAATTGTTTTCATTATACCAGGATGCGGGTGAAACACTTTTACCTTACTAAGGCGCATTGTATAAGCACTTTTGAACTTATTAAAGATTGAATAGTGCTTATTTGATTTATGAGGCAAAATGTGACTAAACAATTCATATTAATTGACTACCTTCATGAAATTTCTAATCAATTGCACATGTACAGGTATATGATGTCAAAACTATTATGCATAACAAGGTATATCTATAAAATGCCAGCAAATCATAAAAAGGTAATCGACCACTTTTTCTTGTTTATATCTATTGATTTCTCGTTTAGATGTTTACTTTATGCTAATTACTTAAACCACACCTGAGGTATCACGGTAAGGCAGAGAAACATGACAGGTAATTTTTGTCTTTCGCTAAATACATCAATCATGTTTACAACAGCTTTCATCGCCCAGGTTTACAATCGTAAAACATGCACCTAGTTGATATATGAAATGTAAAAACAGATTTAAATATGACAGCTCTACCTTTGTATGCAGGTAAACACATCATTCTATTTTTAATGTATATTAAATATAGACACAGTTGAAAAACTTACTTCAATTACAATGCAAAATGCATTAGGACAAAAATGTCTTTGTTTACCTCTGAATCGACAATTTGGAAATATTTTTTTCTCTTACAAATAATATTCATATTTCGGGAAAAAAACATGCATCATGTCGGTACAAGCACAAAAGAACGTGCTATATGACAAATGTGTCTTTGTCAGTTATAAAATTCATCATGCAGTTATTCAACTTTTTTTCAGATTAATTTCTTCTTAATCTTTACACTCGTAAAACACACACCTTGTTTAGAAGAATGGAACAAAAATCAGTATGTCAGAAGCAGACCTGGTTAATGTTATCACACTGTCCAATCTGTCTCACCTAAGTGTCACAAGCATCGTATCACATCGACCTAGAATTATAGGTACACAATGTCGTGACGTAACAGGAGTTTAATTCAATAGATCTGAAAATGCACAGTACTAGCATCAAGTGTTCGACAGCTTTTTTTGCTCGTTTAGTTCAACGCTGGGTTTTCACTACATAATATCCATCTTACTTGTATACTTTAAACTACTCACTGTTACCGTCAAAATGTTTATATGAGGAAAACAATTTAAATACTTAAATATCGAATTTGATTTAAAAAAAATACAATACATATTTTAAATAATACATCGAAGCAAACATTCCTTTTGGGGCAAATGAATACTTGTCATAAAACTTTAAAGTGTATATGAACAGTTAGATCTAAAAAAGCGGATTATACATAAAGTAAGCTTTTCTGACCTGTTGTATTGCTGCTAATTCTGAATCAGGACGGATATTTTAGACTTGAAGGATCGACAGACGGAAATGGAAGGTGAAGAGTGGGAGGGAAGCCTCAACTCAATACAAAGACTGAAAAAATAAGGGATAAAGAAGCTTGGAATCCGATTTACGGTTTTCCCAATAGATACAAATGGTGTTCTTGTACTCGATGACGTAAAGCTGTCTCTTTAAGTGTTTGAAGATCCGATTAAGATGCACTGTACATACACACGCCGTCTACAATTGCATTCCCTTCGAGAAAGAAATGCTTTTTCCGAACATATATCATAACCTCAAAGACATCCATGTTCATTCCTTACTGGTAACAAGCTGAAAACATACAATGATATATGGTTAGAAAGGGAGGGGATATTATCACTAAAGGAACGCTTCGTTTCTCACAGATTAGATACTCAGATCGATTCGCCACACTTCCTCACACAAGTACTGCTGAAAATTTTGCAGCAAATAGAATCTGGTTTTCATATTTATGTCAGTACTTCGTAAATTGACTGGAGTTTTATCATAAAATTACAAAATCATTAATCGATCTCACATTCCTGTACAATTGAACAGTTTGATTTTAAATATTCTAAAACCTATTATATTCCTTGCGTTCATAAATTATTAAGTTTGCTTCCTTTGGGAAAACGACAACCTAGTCTGCTGGTGTTTGAAATATCTAATGCTCTGTGTCGGTGTGTTAAGCTGTTCAGAATACACCTTTTAGTACAGATTGTTGGGTAAACCGAATTTATTTTCTAAGAATATGTCTCGAAAATTTTCAATGTATATTATAAAACTGGGTAAGTACTTAATGTATGTTGGAGAACTTGTGCCCATTCTCCACATATAAAATTGATACATATAGAATATGTTTTAGTAAATAAAAACATGTCAACGCATACTCATTTGCAAATATATTTTCTGGAATAAAATTTCAAACACCAACAGAAATATTCTTTAACATATATGTTTTATATGTCAGGTTACTAGAAGTACAGCTCGTTTTCCGTAGAGAGACATTAGGCACATGCAATGAATACCTGTACAGCTTGTAAATCGCTTTGAATCTAAAATCCTGAATTAATTGTCCAAGAAGCCATCTAGAATAAAACACATAATCGGTCTGCTGGCGTTTATTATGCCGTTTTTGTCGAGTTTTATATGGTCGCGATAGGAAATGATAGGCCAGTATAAGCTCAACTCGTTCATAAATTAAACCAAATGAAACTGTTATGTTGTGTTGTAACACAACTTGTGCTTAATGATCTGTCTCCTTCATAAATCAAGTAGACTCGCATTTTCATTAGTGCAATAAACTTCAATAAGATTTGTTATGATACCTAAAGGGTTGAAACTTTATGACTAATAAGAATAACACATCTCGAGCAGATATCATATTGGTAGAAACAAAAATGTTTTTTTATTGAAAAGGTATTCGTAGATGTGGAGTGAAATATGAAAAGTTATCTAGAAGTGGTCGTCAATTTCAGTTCCAATGTGTCAATGAAATCTATTCCCATGAACAGCTTATATATCTAAACTCAAAATCTCAGGTACAGAAAAGAAATAAAAGGTGAAATTCGTAGAGGCAGTGAATACTATATAGCTACATCGAAAATTGGATGGATGGTTTTAACGCTAGCGACACTTATTGTGAGTTTTTTGGGTTTAATTTACATATATAAAATCTTAACTCTTCCATGTTACTATAGTAAGTAATACGAGAGAGGGACGAAATATACCTCTATCGAAATGAAAGTAAAGAATATCATTAATGTTATATCTAACATTACACATATCGTAAAGGGAAAAAGTTGATTAACAACCGAACCGAAACAATATATTGTTGAGAGAATGTTCAAACAGGGACTTCTACTGATAAAAGTCATCCCGAAAATGCGACAATGAAAACCGCACTCAATGGTGTCTCGCAGAAATATGAAAGAGAATATTCATCTATATGTTTTGAAATGGACACATTTCCTTCAAAAATAATGCTAATCAAATTAAAGCTCCCCTGTTCAACCGCCATTTTTAGCACACTGGGGGTATGATGCCGGCGTGAACAGCATTGTTTTATGAGGCTATCATAAAATATAGAAACATCAGTAGGACCACAGGAATTCCGGATAATACGTGGCTATGTTTAATTCCTTCAGTGTCTCGTGATCTTCGACCTACCTGTATATTACAAACAGAATTTATGGCACAAATATGACCTTTCAGGGTCAGAGATTCGAATCCTAATTCCCTTGTATCAACAGAAGTTTAAATATAAAAGATGTATAAATATATGACATGTCAAATATGATATGATGTTTGTGAATAAAAGATAGCTTTGTTTTCTCATTGCAGTCTTCTTTCATTATAAGTAAAAGGCGTGTATGTTTACTTTAACTTTGTACATGACAGTTATGTATATTGTTTACTATTTATATGCTCATCAACATCACCATTATCTTGTTACCAACCAGTATATGATATACCATTAACGTTCCAAATACTATTAGCACTATATTAAATATGATGTTCATGAACCCCCTACAGTCAAATTTTCGGCTCGTCATTCTTTACAATGGGCGAAGTGATTTTAGAAATGTAGGGATGATAAGATGGATTAATATAATTTTTAATTTAAACTTAATCTAAAACGTAACCAAAATAACATAAACAGAAAAAATGTTCGTATACTAATGTAAATAGATGCACCCAGATTCAGGAGGTTTCCATATGTATCTTGTTTATCAAAAAACACAAAATCTTAGGAGATTTTAGACAAATTTCTGAAAGTGATGGATATCACATTGAAATGTGTCATAATTATATATTAATTGTAGTATGGTACTTCGAGACACCAAATGTGAAATGGGTATCTTTTATGTTTCATCGGCAAGCAAATACTGTATTTTCTTGAAACAAACTTTATGGATGTCTAGATGGAAATCTCAACCCTGCGTGTATAAAGTTACAAGGTTTGCATAAATTAGAGTAGTTTTCACCTCACCTGTTACTTCCTTTATATTCCAGTTAAAACCACACTTGAAGAAATAAAACGAAAATGCGGATGTCAACATTCCTAATTTTATTGTGCTATTTATGTTTCTTTTATTTATATATACTCATAAAACCTGAAAAATCAGAAATTGTTTTACAGTCCAAAAAGCATTAGACGTACCGAAACCCAATCACCTCTGTCGTCAATTTTCGTACTAACCCGAAGTCACACATAAACCTTCAAAACGAGAGAGTAAATATCATATCTCAAAAGCATAAATTTTTGTAGATGTACGATATATTCTTTATTCATTTTTTGAAAGGACAGACATCATAAACTCATACTTGTAGCTCGTAAATGTCACCCGGATGTGATTGTGATCTTCAAGTTCTTTGATATTGAGTAGTGACGTCACAGACAACAATGGCGGCTACTCGTTGGTGTAGGACTATACAGTTTCTCTTGTTTTGTCCCGATATGGACCACCGGCATATGAAATATATTTTATGATCAATTACCAAGACCATAAACCGACAAATAGAGTGTATTTATTAACTTTGATATGTGCCCTTCAATCACGCGGTCAAAACTACCACACATCGCCGTATTAGTTAGATCAGTAAAGCCTAAACATGTTATCTATTCTTCTTCATATCGGTCAGTAAAAATCTCTTAAGTGCATAAAAAGATGAACTTTTCCAATATGTCATATTACGATTATCGAAACATTTCAAACACAAAGTCTAAACAAAGTTATATCTAAGGCTATTAAATAAATCTATGTCAATATGGTTTGATGTTATAAATTTCCGATATATGAGTTGACCATTTAGGTATTCAAACCGTGTGAACTATATTAAATTCTATCTTATAATTTATTCAAAACTATGATATTTCTGTGTGTCTATTTGGATACGTTACTGTCTCTCTTGGATTCAACCTTTTTAGACGCAGATTTTGTAACGGAAGTTATATTTCTTCTCAACATCCAGGTTGCACTTCCGGTTTGTTGTATTGGTTGACAAAGACTTTCATTTTGTTCCTCATGTATTGTCTCTAATAATAATTGATCCTGGTTTATTTAATACCTGTGTATAAACGGTGACGTTTGTTATCATACAAAATATATAACTTGTCAATTTTAATGACGAGGTTAACATAACCAATCAGAAATTATGTATAATATTTGTCTGTGTCTCGTGATTTCATTCTTTCAAGCCTCGTTAGGGCCTTGAAGGGAGTGGAATTCGTGACGTCACAAATATCTATTCCCCCGGTTGTTGAATTTAAGCAAGGCTAAATATAATTTCTCATAGAAAACGGTAATTTTTTTGATTGAATCAAATTAGTGATATGAACACCAACATTTTCACGTCGTAACTTATAACAAAAACGTGTTGATTAAATTCTCGTTTATCATTTCTGACCAGATAGCAGATTACTATTGGTAGATTAGAAACAAATAATCCTACTTAGATATACAATGGATAGCAAGGACACATAATATAGATAATCTGCAACTGAGATCACACCAATAATACAGCCACTCTAAATACACAGAATGACCTGAAATAGGTGTATTTAAAGCTCTGAGTTCCTTAACAATATCCGTTGTGCAAACATTCCTTAACCTCTAAACATTGGTTGAACGCAGGAAACCAAATCTAGTAGGTGTCAGACGAGAGGTTTTGAGCTTAATTTAAAACGTCATGTAATGCTTACCATGTTACGAGCGAAATAAATCTATTTTCTTTGAAAATGAGACATACAACCGTTTCGAATTAATTTTGAATATAGAAAACATCAAGCTGAAGTTAAAAACGTGACATTTTACATTTTCTCTTCGGGAAAAAAAGATTTCTTGGTAATATAACATTTTCATTGAATATGTAAACTTTACAAAATGATTTTTGATACTGTTTAACTTGGATTCTCTTTTAATTTCGGCATACAAATAAGTGTATATAAATATTAGACTTAACGATTCTTGTCGTTTGCAAAATATTGCATGACTAGGGTTATATAGTGCTGAATCAGTTTACAGTCCAGGTAACGGACAAAACAATAACATAGCTCGTATAAATTCAAAATATATATGTACCCTTCAATATCTTCTGGGAAAAGATGCCAGTACACTACAAATGTATATATGTGAATAAAGTCCTTTGGGATAAGTAAAATTTGATAATACATCTTGCTTATGATTACATCTACAGAAAAAATATCATTTTACCTACATGAAAGTGGCACAAAACAACTTTAGGGAATTGGTATCAAATACATCGCTCGTTAAAAAAGTGCAAAAAAAAAATACTTTCAAACAAACGCTCAAGATGAAGACCCACAAGACCTATCTTTATATGTACTATAACAGATCCATTAAATATATAGTATATATATATATATATATTACAGAATACATTTCTAGACCTACCAGAAATTTACATGGAAGAACGTTTTAAGACTCTCTTTATGGACCCACGGGAAAGTTCTTGCTTTAAAACCTATGGGATTTTCAATGTTACTGTTATTGGGGTTGCCTTACCCTCGGTTGGTGTGTTTAAGTGATCATCGAGCGGCGGAAAATTGCGTCCCTGAGTATCGTTTGAAGTTGATACCTATGCATGTTATTATGGTGTTGGTTTTTCATTTCTAGTGTGTTATTAGGTTTGGGTTCTGACATTATAGGAACAGCGTCCTGAGCGTTGTTCAGCACTCAACGTACCAACAGACAAAGACTATAGTGTATATTATGTGTAAACAATATTTATGATTTGGAAGATAACTATATCCTTCAAAATAATATATATAAAGCTAGCAAAATTGTAGTTTCGTATAACACGTGAGGTTAGTTAATGGAAGAACCATTTGATCGGAAATCCTGACAGATTCGAACGTAATGTTTTGTTAACATCATAAAAAAGATGAAATTAGATTTCACTAGGACATCAGTAAGTAACCTGAACTGCCCATTACTCAATATGTTCAAAAATCTCAGATCTGTTTTAAGGGTTACTGATCGAATCGGATTGCCTATATGAGTTTTTCTCATTGAGTATCAAATCCATATAAACCATACTAGTTAACTAGGCTAGATTTTATTGGTGTTATTACTTTAAGAAACGGTTGTTTCTGTATAATAATGCATAATTTTGGTAACTGTTTAACAAATAGAACATGCACACATCAACTATCCATATTATTGTATTCTATTGACTATAGGCAATACCAGAACATTAAATTGTTTATTATATAATCCAACAATTGCGATAGAATTTCTTTCCAGTAAGGCACTTAAAAATCAAAATAGATGTCCCGAAAAAAAGTTCTACGAAGCACTAGAGAATTGTTCTTTTATTTCAAAATCATCTCTGCTGTCTGTCCCAGAAAGACATTTGTACATTAGACTGGAAGAGATGACTATTGACTTGGTCTATTCGATGCGACAAGGCAAGCAAATCATCTTATGCATCGCTTCTCTCGTTTTCACAAGCACTGATCTTAACATCACTGGCAGGGTGTGTATCGAATGTTTGTAAATAATGAATGATGTTCAGAGTGATGCCAATCGTTATAGGTCGCGTTCGTATGGCAACACTGAGTGGTATTGAGGCGCGTTCGTATAAAACACTTTAAAGTTCTCCTAATGAGCGAATGGCACATACTAATGGATGTATACCATCAAGGTTTTTATTGCATCTCGATTGCTAATTAGCATTTAGTATCCATGTTATGTAATTACATACACGACACGTCTGCTATCTTAGTCATCAATGATAAAAGTGACAAAGAATTCGAAATTTAAATTAAATTTAGTACCGATGTCCTTCCTCGCAGATCTTAAAGAGACTTGCACAGAAACTTGATACGGACGTGAATTGATTCTTTTTCTTATATATATATATATATATAAGATCTGGAACTTTATAGTTTCCAAACTGTTTGATAACAACTAACTGAAACCGTAAATAATAAATGACGAATCTCAACAATTTCTGTTGTCATATAAATATAATTGGGCACACATTTACAAAAGACGTTTAAATGGAAAAACATCAATTGGAAAGAATGTTAAATGAAAACATGGGGAAGGATTTACATGAAGTTATGTTGTTTCTAAATTTACCATGGATAAAACTCTTGGTGATTTTTATACACGAATCATATGCATGGATCCTTTCATTGATTTTCATTACACGAAGAATTGCAAATTTCGATGAAAATATAAATCATAGAAAATAATAAGAAGTATGGAGAATGTAATTTTGTTCTTTCCCTGTGTTATCAGGTTTTTCCTGTGTATTTCTTTATAAGTCTGAATATGTGGGTTAACACCTTAATTGAAGTGACATATTCCTTACATATAGAGATAGACATTTACGAATCTTTATTGCATTTTAACACTGTATAAAATCTATTTCAATAATTTAAGGCAAAAAATGAAAATATCTCCTCTTCTTCAGTATCAGTGTCTGTATCAGATCTGTTGACTATGGTGGAATAAAATCTCTCTGATATACGATCGTAAGCACGATAAAAACAATTTACGAGCTTTACCCTTTTGTTTTTAAAGCACAGAATGTCTCTCGGCTTTTTTCATTATAACCTCAGTAAGACCAATAAAAGACGAGAACGATTTTCTCACGAAAGCGAGTTAAAAAACAACTGCCTCGTCCCCCGTGGAGACAACAAGATTTTGCCCATCAACTTTCTTCTAGTTCTTTTTTTGTGTTATAAATCTTAGTTGAGGAATAATTAGGAATGACCGCAAAACTATACTGTGTGAAAGGCGAGCTCTTCCGGCCCAGCAAGAGACTTGTAGAGGCAAATGTATTCTGTCTGCAAAATAGTGACGAATGTCGCACACTGCTTCGGCCCGTGTCGAACATGTGATCCAACACGAAACTAGACAGCCAATTTTCGCCCTAGCTCTAGTTAGTACGACCATTCATCCCAAGCAATTAGCGGTCGACCTCTTTGCCAGTCCGAGACAGGCAAGATGGCCAAAGATAAAAACCCGGGAGGCGAGAACCTGTTATGATCATCGCTCGTGTAGCTGTTTGTTGCTGCAACTGGAAATATCATTACAAGATTGAAACCCACTTGCGTGTAATATATTTCAAACTAATAGGCATTTGTTTCAAAATTTGACATGTTAGGCTTGATTGTGAAGAGCTCATTAGTAAACTCTTGTAATTGTTCTCTGAGGAATAGAAAGGAGTCTTAATTTTCCTGAATCCACGAGATGATTTGCATACTGCTGAGCGGGAGCTTCATTGATTACCAAGATGATTGACGTTTCAGAGAACTGGGTGTCTATATCCTTCACATGTTCTTACATAATTTACTGGGTCGCAATTTCAAACTCGAGTCAAATCTCTGTTGCCTGGTGTTGTTATTAAGATTGAAATGTGATTACACTTCGTCTACATCGTTAACCATACGATGATGTTTTAATTATGCAAGA
Source organism: Ylistrum balloti (assembly GCF_031769215.1). NCBI lineage: Eukaryota > Metazoa > Mollusca > Bivalvia > Pectinida > Pectinidae > Ylistrum > Ylistrum balloti. The sequence continues at coordinate 379,961 of NW_026782111.1, read as the reverse complement.
TGGAATTCCTTTTTGATTACAAGAATAAAGGGGGGCATAGAGAGTTTACTTGACATGAACTCTATAAAAGGCTTACTCACCAAATTCGCACCTCTTTGAATATATTCCTTTGGTAAAACATGTCAACTGTAAAAAGGAAAGCGTTCAATTAAGAATAAATATATTATTGCATCAAAATAAAATTCATGATTAAGTATTTCAACTTTTGCACTCTTTCAAGCATTTAATATTTCATCCTTACAATAAAATGCAACAGCACCATGTGCAGTTTTGTGATGAAAGGGGAACGAGCTCAATTAATTTAATATGAAGACAGACGGTAAGGGAAGGAGACTCGTTGAAAATAAATCAAAGATTTGGCTTTTGTGACTGGCATGCGTGTTCATTTCGTTCTAATTTTGATATCACTTCTGGGTTTTATTACAAGCTTGATTGTTTTATGGAGTTTTAACACTGTTCTTTATTCATAATATCGATATTCAGCGCAGCAATAGATTTTGACATGTTAATAAAGTTTGTGAGTTGAGAGGGTGTGTATGGAGGGGAGGAGGGCCGATATGAAGGGATTTAAGAAGCATGTTCGGGAGGGGTGGAAACTACATGACAATGCACAAAATATGCAACAATTTACATGTTGTGCGGAAAAGCGTCTAGTGTTTATTATTAAATCAATCCTTCGCATCTGTTACCTCATAAACTATTTGTGTTGTGCAGATCCGGAACAAACTGTGTCTATATATATTTAATATCTTTTTTTATAATATCTGTTCATGATAATGTTGTAAGTTCATGTAGGGAAAGGCTATTGATATTTTAACTCTTTAGCACTTTACAAAAAAAAATTGAAAATGAAATATAGCTTCTTCTCAAGACTCGTGCAAAGATAATGATTCAAACTTTCTTTTAATTAATCCTAATTACTCGTACTTCATCGTCCTTACTCTAGATATATAGTGATTGCTATTGTAAAACTACTTAAATGAGAAATAATAGTTCGAGGCGCAGAGACTGCGGGAAATATTTGGAGCCAGCAACGTCCTTATAACTTGCATTACGATCAAAGCGGCATTAAATGGCGATTCTTGGGGGAGCCATTTCCATTCAAATGTCAATGAGTTAATGCTATGGATGTACAGGGAGGAATCAGATCTTTATGAACCATTCCGGTTGATAAATATCGTCTCTATTTAATTGGCTTTAAATGTTGGTCTACGATGTTCCTAAGCTGTGATATGGGATATTACAGATTGAACATGTCCCTTGGTGAAATTCTCAGCTCTCTGTAAATTTTACCTCGTAGGGGTTTAAATGTGTAATATGTCTCTGTTTTATACATTTAGTGCCAATTACACAGAGTTTTAATATCATTGTAATACATCTGTCTGCAAATAGAGCATTACTTAAAAAGTGTTATTGGGAGGTAATGTAGTAAGAAATCTCCGTCCACGTGTTTTATGGAAATACGTATTTGAAATGTATTTTTAAAGATACATTTCATCTTTTCTAGGTGTAAAATTACTTATCTGTTAATATGTTTATCTTAATTATAAGACGTAAATAACAATCTTTTCTATGATATACATATATAATGATATTTTCATTTTCATAATATAATTTCAATCTTTCCGTATAATAAATCAATTTGACACGTTTCTTTTCAAAATACGATACAAAAGAAGATTTTTATCTTTTGTTTGAAACATATTCTCCGTCAATCACATTACAATTGCTAATGGCTCTATAGTAAATGGACATATCATTTGTCACCAATTTAATTATACTCTACGGCAGCCCGCGGGTAGCATCACGTTTAACACGAGGCGCTTTAAGACGTTGATCAAAGTACGACAGTTCAACCATGACGAACGGTCATCTTGGCTTTATTGTCAAAACGTATTGCTTTTACAACTTGTTGTGGGGTCGGTGGTATATTGTACAAGCCTACGGTAGAAGTGTCCAGATAAGCCTTAGGCTCAGCAAGTCTAACCACGCGTTAGAGTTCACACGTTCGGCGTCACTTTTGAAAGGGTATATTATGTTTAAAAGGTGTATATGACTTCACCTGCGGGAAAATGATGTCAAATTTTAGTATTTATTGATTAAGGAAAATACAAATATTTTGTTTGATCTTTGATAAATAATCATTTTCTTAAAACGAATTTATGACATTTTGACTTTTATTGTACTTTAATAAAAACATGCTAAATTGTCATCTTCCTTAGATGTGGCATTGTAAATACCATACTTTCTATGAAATAAGAAAACAACAAAACAGAAAAATAATCTGCTAAATGATCAGGTCAGATCAAATATTTGTCTAGATATCGGCGTTTTCAAAACAAGGAATTGATACGTACGGGTATTATAACAAAAGATATAAAACATTGCTTAACAGTTCCCTCTGGGTTTAAAGTGATTCTCTTTTACAACAATTAATTTAAAATGCTTTTTGTTTTTGCTTTTACTGTTAAAATTAAACTACAATCTGTTACAATAATAACTATAAATAAAAAACCCAAAAAGCAAAAAAGAAAATAAAAGAAAGATAAATAATAATAAATAAAGATTGATCAATATATCATCATCAATCAGGGCAAAGTAGGTTGTCTTGATAAAATATTTAATTGACATTTATTCTTTCGAATCTGTAGCAATGTCATTTGTCAATAAATTGGTTGCTATCAACACAACTAATATGGGATCGGTGTTAGATGAACGTAGGCGCACGAGAGAGCTGAGAATGTATATCGAGATTAAATGGAATACGTGGCCTGTCAAATAAAGATTTTATATCAAGGATGTGATATAATATTTTTATCATATAAATCAATATTTTTCTGTATTTAAATAGTGCTTGATGAATAGAATGTATCGATCTCTTGATTACATAACACGTTGATGAAATTGACTTCAATTCCTCGCGGATTAATCAATTTAACCGTATTTCATTTTTTCCCTATTAAATCGTACGATAACGTGGCAGGTGATGGTAGGCTTGTGGGAGTGACAACCCTAATATAGTTGTTATACTGTATGTCACTTAATAAGACAAGTCACAACAGCTCTGTAATCAAACATACGCCTGATACGCTCTGTGTAAACGAAAACACGCGTGTCAGAAACACGTGTAAAATGACACGTATGAATTTACACTGGATTTTCAAATTTGGCAAATATTTACGGTATTCAGAGAGAAAGATATAGCTTCATTAAAGGTACAATATATATTACCCTATCTCTCCGCTTGGAGTGAAAGTAGTCGAGGTATTGTATCGCTGTATAATGGGTTTGAGGGCGAGATCGGGAATACCAGTTATCAATAGATCAACTGGCGTTTGTAAATATTGTAAGATTTCAATTTTTATACGAGCTTTGTTGATTTCATAAGTATGCATACTATTAAGAAATATGAACTTTGAATATTTTTTTAACATATCTGGTTGCTTGTTTTGTTTGTTTGTTTGCTTGCTTTTCGGGAGGGAATATTTGTTATTTTTCTTATCGCTCAAGGATTTAATAGCCTAAAACACATAAGGACAAGAACACAACCCAATCCCCCTCTCAACCACGCCCCCTCAAAGTAACAATATGATACTTTGATTTCAAACTAGCAAACATTATTCAATAAGGGACAATTGATCAGAAATGAACAATGATAACACTGAGAAAATAACATTAGAAACAATTGCAATGAAATAAATAAACACTGACTTCCTGGGTTTTTGAAATGCTCGATGTAGTTGCTGTGTTGTACAGTCATACTACCTGTACCATGTTGTGAGTGATGGTTGACTTAAAGTCAATACCTTCACTATGGATTGATATGGACATCAAATCTATCAATCATCCGTCGATCTATTGGTCATGTGGTAAGGTCTTCAGCTGATTGACGAGTTCGTGTCATTCTATATACGAACAGTGATGGTGGCTTAACACCACAGTCAAGGCATGCGACAGGGCTGATCGATTGTTACAAGTCCATTAATGCTTGTAATAACACCCTGACGAAGAAAATAAAAAAAAATATCTCATTTTTTAATATGAGACATCTCTGGTGATTTTTATAATAGTGTTACATTATAATAACACATCAATGATGGCTGAAATATGTTTTTTATTCTTTCGTGAATCACGTTTCATCCTATTGTTTTTGTTTTGGCAATAAACTGTAGTCAGGTCATTTGATAAATAACTATACTGACAGATTTTTTTCACTGATGTTGATATGCAAGGCTTCAGGATTTACATGATATGATATATTTTAGGTATGACTGCATAGTGTTAGGATCAGATCGTAAACCACACACAGCTATTTCCTGGTTTATCATGATACTGTCATTGTTTATTTATCAATTAACGTCATATTCATCCGTGAAAGAAAAAACTATTTATTTTTTTCTACATTTAGATATAAGATATTTACAATACAACAATACCATGAGAATACAAACAACAAAAATACTATTTTTTTTCGATGAAACGTGTCTAGTGCTGATACAAATAAATAAACATGCATTTTAAATGAAATGAAAATAAACACATAGACAAATAATCAAATAATTAAATAACAGATCAGCTGATAAGCTTGTAAGAACCAAGTGCTATAAATGTTAAACCTTCTCTTAAAAATATTTGTCATTTAAAAACTATAGTTGTCTTAGTTGTCATATTTGAACTGTAGTTATCATTTATGAACTGTAGTTGTCATGTATAACGGCAGTTATCGTGTGTAAACGAAAATTGCCATATTTGAATTGAAGTCGACATATTGTCTCATCAATATCTCTAAACTGTTTGTACTTGTGTTTTCTAGACATAGCACATTTATGTACATATTTTTCGGTAAAAATTCCTAGTTTTATTTCTGAAATGTTTAATTGTGATAAAGTTGTATAGCTTAGGAAAATAACTGACAGGAGAAGAAATAACTATTTTTTTTACTTATTTACTACACACATGTATATATATTATGAATATGTATAATACTCTTTTCCTTGACTGATAAATTCGGACTCAAAATAAGCCTTCTATTTTGATGGTACGAGAAGCGATGAATAAGAAGGTTTGCTATGATCGTTTACAAATGGCTGTATTTTTTTCCACTGGTGGAGCAATCACTTTTTTATTTTTTATAGATTAATTATTTTCCTTGGTATCAAAAACCGCACGGTTGGTGTCAGGCCGTAAACATTTGCCCAGAGGGATGATCAAACCAACAGCGAATGACTTAGAACAAGACTAGTATATATACATAGTGCATTCGTCGATAGCGATCTAAGTTATAAGATACGGATTCCGGAATGAATCATGTCCGAAAACCTAACCGGTAATTAGTATTAATCTTTAAGGTGGCGCATCCCGTCATCCGCGTCACATAGCTTTCAGCTTGAATCATTTATCGAGCGGGTTAGTCTACATTTCATTCTTTGTTTCACGGGTTATGTAGTTCATATATTTACGTCACACAGAGATCACTCTGCAACACCTGTGAATCGTTTTTAAGTTTTATTTTTTCTCCTACGTGAAAACTATTTTGTACCCGGTAGCCCATATAGGCTCTTGAGAACAAAATCATTGCGATTGCTAATTTTCTGTTACATTGGATACACGGTTCTATTGACTTGCTCCGTCGATTCTTTTTATACAGTTGAGGATTGGCTATTTGTTGAAATGTTTTATGAAAGAAAACGGCTTTAAAATGTCTGAAAGCACAACTTTAAATGATTTATTTTTCAAAACAATATAATTTTTGTAGTATTTGTGAATCAAATAATTGTGAAGAGCGCATTGAACATTGAAGTATAGAAATACAATATTGACTGAAATGTGTTCTCAGAACTGTAGAATACAAATATTTTGTGAAATGATCTTGTGTATTTATCATTGTCTCAGCTCAGTTGCTTAAAGAGTGGTCCATGTGCAATACAGAGAGTCCGACGATCAAACATTAAACTATTAGGGACTTAAATGAAACAGAAAAGTTTGTATCTCTTTTGAATGCAGTTTTAATCAATATTGTGTTTAAATTTGTTTTATTCAAAGTTAAAACAAACCTGATAGATATTTTTGCTACCAATCGAAAATGTACTTTAGATGTTTTAACACTATTTGTATAACGGTATTTTCATTATAAATGAACTTCATATTGTTTAATTATTTCCCAAATGAATTATGACTGTCAACTCATCAAATTTCAAATTCTCTCCTCTCAAATTCTCTCCTCTCAAAGTCTCTCTTCGATGGTTTATTGTATTAGGAAACTTCGTATTATGATAATTAGTTTTTGTCCTTAACACCTGGAAACATAGAAAATAAATTCATCATGATAAGTATATCATAACTGTACTTTTAATATATATTTATAGGTTAAATACCTACTCTTAACATTTAAGAAAAACTTTGAACCGACCGAATTGTAAATGTTCAAAGATCATGACATTTTAAATGAAATGTTTAGTGAAATTTCACTGACAAAATTTATTCTCTCAGGACGTGTCGAAGGTACCATCATCCTAATTAGTCGAATTGTTAAGTTGGTATTAAAACGGATCCGATTAAAACAGCCCATCACCTGTTGCCCCGAACATACGCACAGGGAGTTAAGTAGCCGAGTTCACAAACTGACCTTCGATCGCATCTAATCTTTCATTGTACCAATGACGTTTGGAATTTCTTATGATTAACCGATCTGTCCACTTAGTATTCAAAAACTGGCGGGTCGTCATTGAGATGTCGAGCTGACAGGTACGTGATGGATTTATGTCGCGAATATCAGCTGTAAACAAGATATCGATATTTATACTAACTGTTGACTGTTTCATGACAAATTAATGATTGACAATACACACATTCTATATATACATTTTAGGAGATGATTCGAAGTAGTACGTGTGGTCGTAATGATGTGAGAGGGGGTAGGAAGGGGGAGGAGGGGGAGAGAAAAGGTTTGTTGGTAAAAATGCTTAGAGTTAGAATAAAAATGTTTGGAACCGAAACTGTGTGACGAAAATAGAGATATTTCTTTAGTAGTCACAACAAAGAACCACTAACTTTATTGCGGTTTGGAGACAGAATAGTACAGAGCGTGAGCCTTAGTCAGGGGATCGGACAGGATATTGTAACTAGGACGGGATAGTTAGACAGGAAAATAAGGAAGCATAAAGTGAGCTATTTTCAGCAAGGAAACGCGAGATGAGTTACAAATAAGTAGTTAGGGATTTATCAAATCCTGGAGGGATTTTGGATGAAGGAGAAATGATGAAGCAACAGAGATCTGTTAGTTGTGATGAGTTGTAGAAATGTTGTGTTGGCTCATATCAATTCCATTCTCCTTGATAGATTTATCGATTGATTTTCAATAAGGAATTTGATTTAAATATGTCCATATTTTCGTTCCCAACCCGTTCATAATGAAGTTTAATAATTGGCCATCCCGTGGTCTAGTACTACACTACAGGAAATCTCGTGTGGTCAGAAATTGAGGTTTTGTGGAAAACTCTGAGGTCCCGGGTTAATTAACGATTGCGAGATGTGGTCACGTGATAATTGAGTATGACAAAGGGATGATTACGAGGCAAGGCCGAATTGTCGTAATTTCAAGATCGAACAGTTCGCATTTACCACTCATTATATTTTGGACATTAATCATAATTTGAACTATTGAGATAATTATTCTTAAAGAATCTGAAAGCGATAGAATATGGGAGCGTTTTGAAATTAATTATGGTATAATAGTTCCGTATTATTTTTAAATGAAATCAAGCACGTCTGCTGTCATGCAAATGGTAACACACATTACTCAAGAAATCAATTTCCAATTTAAGAAATGAATTATGAATTAAATGCGATGAATATTGCATTGAAGTAAAATATGCTGCCAGTTCTTGGTTAAAGATATTACAAAAAAGACACAAAGTAAGTTCTTAGAAACGGCAAAATGTCGTTATTAGTTCGTTGTTTTGTTGTAAATTTTCTTTAAACTATGCATATCGTGGTAAAAAATACGCAAATTCTTAACAGGAAAATCATCTGTTTTTAATGCAAATGATGATTATTGGAATTCGTTTTCATTCTACTATGTACCATGAAATATATGTACTCAGACGATAAATATACTTCAAGCCTCAATAGAGAAGGCCTATAAATCGTTTCCAATCGTTCCGTTGCTTCGCTCCATTGCATATATGACCTATACGGTATATGTTTGACTGGACACATTAACCCCTACGCCCCACATGGCGGTCATCATTATTGAGATGAAGACGTATTATTCTCGTTCCTTAAGTCGTCACTAAAGGTGCAAACTCATCGTAGACGTTTAGTGTCCATCACTTGACCTATCAATCAGAGATATCGGCAGAGGGTTGTCACTTAAGGCTCGTTCTATCTACTGACTAACAACCATCCTCACCCATATAGGTAGTACTCAGGTGATGTAAATCTGTACTTACATTAAATGATGACACGTATATCACCTACTAAGGATATCAGTAAGTCAATACCAGCTTGTATACAGGTCTTCAACTGTAAATACTCTTATTTACGAGATATGATATTTTCGCTGTTTCAATAATGGCTGCTGCGCCTCCCCGTCTAAATTGTGACTTTCTTTTCGATCGCTTTGGATTTTGGATATATCTTTAAATATCTTATTTATATGAAGGAATACAACAGCAATATAAATATAATGTATTTATTACTATTATAAAGATTTGAAATCCTTTTGTATGAAAGAAATGCATTTACAAGTAGTGTGATTATTTTAGAATAAACGTTTCATGCAAACTTTCCCAAACACATTCACGGTGTGTAAAGAGACTTCGATAACGGAGTGTTATACATACATAAAAAAGATTGTGTTTTTGTTTACACAAATAGCCAAATATACTGTAACATGTATTGATAGAACACTTCTCAACATAATAAGGATAGATTAATTAACTATAAGGTTAAAAACAAACAAACAAACAATAATAATGAAAAAAAAGTGTAAACTGGGCCGCTGTAAAATTCCATGATATTTCAAAGTTACTCATAAATAGCTCAGAAAAGTTGCTAACTTGGTAGGAATGCTTACAATTTTAAATCATCTAAAGTTATTCAGTCAAATTGGCAAGATATCGAACTAGCAGTCTGTAATGTTATGTATGATAAAGGAAGGGTAACGTTGGAAACACGTATATTTCTGAATCGCAAGCATACAGCTGATGCATGTAAGCGTTACATGTAGGTAAACATGATATCACCTGATGGATGTTGCTATCATATAGACTGACTAGGTAAGCATGGAATGATGTACATACGGGTCACCAAGGTGATCCATACTAGTTAGGTAGAGGTGACACAAAGTGATAGATCAGTGTATCTCTGATCGTAGAATTTTCCATTAATCTGATGATTAGTACCTGTCAGGCTGTCAAATACCTATAGCTGATGTATCTACGACTCTTAAAACCGCGGGTGATAATCGGGCTAAGGGATAGACAGATATAAGGACGGAGAAAGCTGAAATAGACAAAGAAATTTGATAGCAATAGAGGGTGATAATTGGGTAAAGGGATAGAGAGATAGCAGGACAGAGGAAGCTGAAATAGACAAAGTAAGTTCATAGCAATAGACGGTGATAATTGGACCGAACGACAGACAGATAGATGGACAGAGGAAGTTGATAGTAACAGAGGGTGATATTTGGGATAATTGAAAGACAGAGGAAGTTAATGGAAAATGTAGATAGCCAGAATGAATAAAAGATGGATGGATCGTTGAAAGGATATAACATACATTGTCAGGTTATGTAGACAGAAAGGTCAACTTAAAACTAGAGACCAAGAGTGATAGAAAGACTAACATAGACTATGAGATGGACGTTTAAAAAATAACGTGACATCCAAACAGTTACACATACAATATGCCGATAAAGCGGTGGACAAAAAATGGAACTAGATAAGTTTAAAGAGGGAAGGACAAAGACAAGGACGAAAGGACTCAGATAAGGTCATATAGAATGACATCCGAATGCAAAACAGGAAGTGACCAGATTAAGAAATTATTCAAAATCTAAAACTGGGAGAAGAACAAAAAGAAACTCATTGCGTTGAAGATCAATGAAAGAGATTCCCTTTAAGTCAACTGACATATGTTTCTGTGTTACAAAGTGTGCATTTTACATCCATACAGTTTACCCTAGACTACTTTGTAGTGTTTTCATCGTTCATTATAACGCCATCCATTATAGGTTGTTCTGCAATCTCAAAACAGAAAAAACCTCTGCAACGAACATACGGCACACACATGGTCACTGTGACAAAGCAGAAAAATACAACGTTATAGGGATTAGTCGTAAATAAGTTTCTATGCAAGTTGCATAAATTCTATTTCGTGTCAGATATACAAAAGATCACTTGAAATATCTTTAGAAATAATCATATTAGTTAAATCATTGTAAATTGAATGCACGCGGGTCAGAGATAGAGCGAGTAAGTGTCAGTTACCTTTTCTGTTTGGCCTTCTGAGGCTTATATAATATTTGGTAACGCAATTAAAGTCAAATTACATTGTTAATAGTTAGCTTTGGTCATAAATATGTTGGAGGAGGTTGAAATAGATCTGTTTCAGATTAAATTAGTTTTAATGGTATGCAATATCTCGTTCCATGATAGGCGTGGTGTTCTACAAGATATGAATTGTTAAGCTAGATATCCCTATGCATAAATAACTTGTCACATTTAGAAAGGTAGATCTCGTTAACGTGATCCACGACAAACAACTAAATACAATTATATTCGTAAACTCTGGATCAGTTTCAAATATACCTGACCATACCTGTCAAATTGGACTCCCATTTATCATAAAAGGTCACAAGGTTGTTTAATAAATACACAAGTTCATCAACTTATAATCAACACCTGTGACTTGTCACCTGGGTTTCTGTTGTTAAGGACAAGGAGTTAAATTTTTCTAATTAGAAAGAGGAAACACATATATGTTTCTAAAATGTGAATACAACATCAAAAAACATGACATGAAATTAGCAAACACAGGACAAGCTCATATGAATAGTGTGAAGAAATGTCATATTTAGATATATATTAAATAACCTTATTGCTATTATTATTAAAATATTTAGGACTTTCCTTTTTTAGATAACATCTGTTATTGCGATGATTTAAACTTTTGAAATTTCAAATCCTTGCAATAACGTTTATAAAACGATCTTACACCCAGAACCCAGGCATCAACCTATCACCAAACGACTGTATTTTTCACTTTCAGTATTTGTGTCAAATTCTGAAATTAAAAAAACCCAGAGATATGCGATATTCACTTTCCTGCCTTTTTAAGCAAGTAAAGTCGAACCGTATTGCCTCGAGGTCGACGGAACTATGAGGAAACTTCGAGTTATCAGAGTATTTTGAGAGATTTCGAGAAGTTTTGCTGGTAACGACTAATTACTTCGAATTAAAAGGGGTCTCCTGAGTTGCACGACTTCGAGATAACGATATTAGTATGTAAGACTTTTGCTCTTTAGTCATTTAACATCCATATTGGATACTGATGGCACCGCAGCTGTCATAAGTTGTTAGGATGTTAGAGTTGTGAAGCTGTTTCCTAAAGATATTTTAATGCTAATGCCCTGAATGAAGCTAATGAAAATATAAAGTATTATCCGTGACAGCAACGGCAAGTATAATCTAGTTGCACTACCATGAACTCTCAAGGTGTCCAGCTATCGCCATTTTGTTTCTGTCAGCTGAGCAGAAGCGGGCATGGATGACAAGTTCATAGCGCAGTTGTCATGTCTATATTCCACTGTGATACATTCTCTTTTTCCACGCTGTAGTTGTTTAACAAAATAAAAAGTCTTTTATGTTAAATAGCATTCATTAATTTTTCCTAAATCTACCTTCTGTCAGTATAAACAAAGACACACTTTGCATTTTCTGTACATTAATTCTCAAAATTGATTTAAACTAGAAAAGTACATGCTGTTTGTTTAAGTCTTACGTTGACGAAGCCGACCTTAGAATAATTTAATGAAATATTCGTACATATGTCTTCTTCTTCATGAAACTGTCAGATGAAGGAAAATGAAACAAACAAATGACAAAATTAGCATCTAACGTATTTATCATAAACATTGTTATAATTTACCATCATATTTAACCCCAGCTAAGGCCAACTAAAAGTCTCGGCTTTTCCTCTACATTAACTGATTTCATTTACAAATAATATACATGTGTGCATTTTGAACACTCTCAAGGGAGCCCGTAATTTAATTAGTTACAAAATGAAAAAAACTGCATACCGACATATGAAAATATGTCTTTATTCACGTGAAATACGCATTTTTAAAACTTTTATTAACATATCTTTAAACAAAAACTTCCAATTTTAATTAAATTGATGACTTTAATTAACATGAACGTATGTTAACACCTGCCGACTTTTTTGGGGCAATAACTGGAAAGTTTACTAAGTGTACCTCGGCCTTCAGGTTAGGTGTTTCTGAAAATGTTTTTATAAGACACGTTAAATGTACGGTAAACGTCGATGAGATGCAAAAGTGACAATACTTTCAATAACTCAATTTATATCACAATCGTATATTTGCTGGTTATGTGTAAAGAGCATGGGAATAAAGATACAACAAGAAAATATTAACATGTCAACATAATCATTATCCAACGTCAAATTTTAAAAAAGTAGGACAACATATGAACAAACGAAAAAAACACATACAGAGAACCGATAAAGAACAGGTACATGCTGTATTTGAAAGAGTTCTTCTTTTCACAACGTTTTAAGCTTCATACTTTAACCATTTACACTGTTTTTGAGGATGCTTTTTCTCTCAGTGTCCATATATTCAGATTAAATAGAAATATTTATCTTCGTATATTGAATATAAGGTTCCTTTAAACTTAAATTTTAACAACTGATGTAATAAAGTCATGAAAATTACATTTCCATAACCATACCCCCAAACCACCACCAAACCCCATCCCCCCCACCCCTTTAAGAAAAAGAACATTTTTTTTATCTGATGTCTGACCGAAGCAATGTACCTTAAACTAATAAAAATGGTAATGATGATAGTTTAATGGAAAATGTAAGTGAAAATTAAGAGCCATATGGTACACTGTATACGTCTAGGCGACAGGCTTGATACTCTGTTAAAAACACACTAGGCTCAGTATAATGCTGACAGGCCAGCAACGACACACGTGGACCTCACACAAGCACGGGACCTCTTCACCTCCTATTAGAGGTTCAGACATTAAACATTGAAAACAATGTTTCCTCATACATCTGTGGTGTTAGTAACAGTAGCAATAAAGCACGCCATCCTAGTGCTGGCATTCCTTGATAGCCGATATTCAATAAGTCGTATTTTATGTGCATATTAAACCATCTCGCGCACTTGATTTATTCGGAGAACAAATGGATTGTTGAAATGGCTACAAGCCCTATGTACTCTTTCATTTGCGAATTTAAACATCTAATTTTCTTTGGCAGCTTGACTGTTAGCTGTCGTCAAGACCGTAACAAGCTAACTCTAACATTATTAAAATACTAAAAAAATCCCCGAAGATGCCGCCAATTGGGACATTGCAATGTTCAACCACAAATTTGAAGCAACAGTAATTCTCTATTAACCGTTTTCAATACAAATGATATGCTTCTGTAATTGGGTTGGTCGGTATAGTCGGCAACAAACACGACAAAAACATGTATACATCTTCAAGGGCTTCGTTGAAAGCTTATCTTACCACTGTCAGTGTAAATATATCGTTTTGGCTTCAAAACACGATCGCAAGACGACAGCGCTTAGGTATTTAATACCTAATGCTTAACTAAACCCAATATATATATCTTCCATTGTCTACAATAGTCTTTCTAACGTAATCCTATAGCGCCACTTAGGTTTTCTAGACACATCGATGGTATTTGCTCGAACACACAATCATTTTCGTTACTGTGGTAATTGACAAAATCGATCTTATATCAGACTAACACAATTAGAATGAGATCTTTCTTTAACAAAAGGAACAGACAAAAAAACCTAAAAAGGTCATTTTTTCCCCTTAAAGATTAAAGACATTTAGTTATTCAGGAAATGTTTTTCTTCTTTAATCAGAAAATAAGATAGATTATACAAAGAAAACTTGATATAAGGCCATGGTTACAACCTTTAATGTTGTTTTAAGGGTGTATGTTACTCTGGCACGTGACTTCTCTGTAAATGAGATTCATCTTAGATATACATATATATATTATATCAAGTTAACTGATGGATAACGTAGGTGAACGATGAACGAAAATTTCTCATTTAATTACGCTGAAGTAAATATTATTTTAGGAAAAATCCAAACAACAGTGTCATAGATTGCAAAGTCAACATAGCTTACAAATACAACCACTGCACTTCTTATGTTAAAAAAGACATGGCAAGAGTTGTACTGGTATTCCCTATACTGCCGATTGTGTTTAACATTTAAGACGAATCAGTTGAATACTTACATGATACCGTATAGCTAGTAATTTTTGTGATTTTCATTCACAATGAATTAAATTTTCGCGATCACGTTAATGTACCGCGAAAAAGCGGAAATATTACCCCACTAAAATACCCAACGATACAGTAACCTGGAACTTGGTAATACATTTTAATAGTTTAATACGTTCTTGATACCAGTAAATATAACAATTTCCTTTTTTCGTGTCAATTTTTAGTTCTATCATGAAACTGTTTTTGATGACTAGCAATGATGATGGGAAGCCATACAAGTAAAGATATACAGTATAGGGTACATGGCAGTATTGAATGTCATTTTCACTAAGATAACTGGCAGCAAGGCTAGTATACATGTGTACTCTTAAAGTCAAATGTATTAAAATATATCGATCAATTTATCTCTTTGTGCATTTTTGCTTTCATAAAACATTTACCATCAAACAACAGAGACCACAAAAATCCACCTTTACGCTTGGTATAATACATACATTAATATTCATCAACGCATTAAAACTGCATCCATATATGTCTTTTTTATGTTCAAATAACTGATATAAAAATAATACTGCTGGCAATCAGAATGGTATTTCTTACTTGTTTTGCCGAACCTTAAAAGTGCTCTCGACTATTATTGTATTGGCTTTAAGTTGGAAATATTCATATATGATTTCGTGATTAATGAGGCATTTCGGCATTGATTTGTGGCATTCTATACAGTCATTTATTTGAAATTAATTGATGTTATTAAGATGATATATGATATTGCAACACGCAAATATGCATGTCATACTTTTCTATCAATTATGTGTAACCCATTTGTTTTATTTACTATTTCAGACGCCAAAAGACGTGAACAAGCCGCATTGTTTGGGAAACACCAACCACCAAAGAAGCGAAGAAAATCAAGAACAGCATTTACAAACCAACAAATATATGAACTCGAAAAAAGATTTTTATACCAGAAGTATTTAACACCGGCTGATAGAGACGAAATCGCTCAAACGCTTGGTTTGACAAATGCACAAGTTATAACATGGTTTCAGAACAGGCGTGCAAAACTTAAACGTGATCTCGAAGAGCTGAAAAATGACGTAGTCCATTCAAAGCTTGAAACAGATGAAGAAACTCATCATGATAGCGATATGGACAGTGAGTCTGAACCATCTCCAGCCAAATTATCTAAGAGCTGTTTAGAAAGTGATCAGGAAAGTTCCGAGAAGGAAAACACCTGTTTGTCGGACAGGGAGAATAACAACTCAGACACAGAACATGACGCAGTGACGTCATAGCTAGGATGGAAAGTGTATTTAATGTGATATTGTTCGTCCCATATTTAGTCCGAGTCGCTTGCATATTTGATATATTATTGATATGTCGAACATGCAAGAGACAAAGGGCATATAGTATATCGTTCTCTATAAGAGATACACACAAAGGGTAAAACCCGCCTTCATAGTGAAAACTGTGACGTAAAAATGTAAAAATGACGTCATCATCATTTACGGCGTCTGATGCTTTGCAGTCCTTGCATATACATAATACACCTTCATATTTGTCATTCAGTGTATAGTTATCGTCTGCTCATCACCCTCGCTTGGAACACAGCTAAGCATTTCTGTGACCTTGATCAGATGGGTGGAAGTGACTGTTATTGTATACTCGCGCTACCACTATTTATGAAACAGCACATCTTGTATAAGCAAAGAATGTATGTAGCATGAAAATTACATGTATATTAGTCCCTCGTTGATAACGCATTAATTATATTTCTCTTTTAAAGAAGAAGTAATGTGTTCATATGTTTCTTTCAAAAATAAAACTAGTGATATGATTTTTTATTTGAATATTTGGTTTCGACTTTGTATCAAATGGCTTCTCCTTGACCAAACCTTGCAATAATGTAGAATTTTAAAAATAGCATTATGGCTATGTTATGCCTATTTCCTTTTTACTGCAATAGTAATCTTACACACTCAGATCTAGCTCAGTTTAAAATTTTCAGATAGGTGCATTGCTGAATCGACGCACCCGTTAGATATATATATAAAGAAAAAATATAGGAACGAAAATTTATCGCGAAAAAATTACAGAAAAAACATTTAACCTTCAAAACAATATTTCAATTATAAAATCCTTATCAAAGATCTACCTTTTAGAGGTGTGATTAGGTTATAGTATATAAGATTCATCTTTCGTAGAACTTATTATATAGGGTTTGGGCATGTCATCTAAATCTATGTATTATCTATCTTAATTTCAATCTAAATTTTAAAATGTATTGTTATAAGCGTTACTAAATCAAAATTTAAACTAAGTTAAACAGTTCAAGAGGAAACATTTTTTCGTTATACATGTGCATTTTATTTCATACTAAACTCTAAACGAAAGCATTAATCGATTTCATGTTTTAGAGTAATATTACACTTAATTGTTCAATACACAATATCGAATATGTGATGACGTAACGAAGATTATAATCCAATCAAAATGAAGCTACCATTAAGTATTAAGATTCAGCAAAGAGCAATATTGCACAATTCCAAGATATGTTCAATTTCTTTTTTTTCACGGAAATCTAAATACACAAATTCACATTTTTCGGATCAATAGAAATGACGTCATGCACACATTGCATATATAATCCTTTAATTTAATAAAGTTTTGATATACACACTTTCCTGAATCTGATATGTCCATTGAATCTTTCATCCTTTTCTAACGAGAATGATATATATAAAAAATATATTACTATTTAATATGATTTAAACATATTTATCAAACCCTATAAATTTGAAGCATAAAATAAAGCGTACCATTTTTGTTCTTAACTGCTCGTTCTACCTCAATGTTTTGTGGATAATAACGGTGTTGTAATAATGAACGACATATTATTAGATTCTACGTGATCAGATTAAGTATTACAATGTACACATGTAGTATGGTGTCGATACGAAATACACTGTTTATACACTTAAATAACAGTTACACTGTACTAACCATGCTTTCATCCCTGCCAAAAAATAGAATGTCAGAATGTTGCTGAATGAAAAGAGCTAAAATATGAAACAAATGATAAAGTTCAATTAACTTTAATCAATAATTTATTCAACCATACCTTAGTTTCTG
Source organism: Ylistrum balloti (assembly GCF_031769215.1). Taxonomy (NCBI): domain Eukaryota; kingdom Metazoa; phylum Mollusca; class Bivalvia; order Pectinida; family Pectinidae; genus Ylistrum; species Ylistrum balloti. The sequence continues at coordinate 362,320 of NW_026782111.1, read as the reverse complement.
TTCACTCTTCATTTACACAGTTGAATATTGTCTCTAAAGACCAGTTTCTGTTCGAACGTTATTCAACTATCAATGGATTATTCAAATTGATAATACATATCACTTTCAGTACAGTGTTCCAAGGCTTGTCTAAAGTATACAATTATATGGCCTAGGCAAGTGTTAATTTGTCTTTCTACAATTTTACCTCAGACAATTCCTATCATTCGTCACAGAGCGCTATCATTTGGCTTGATATAGACCGACATATTGGTTTCCTTTTCTCCTTAGATCCGTATAAATCACCGAATATGTAAAGAAAATAGTATAGATTGGAAACTATTAAAGACAATTGATGTATTTGTAATATAACCATCGCTGTTTTTTATCGATTGTGAATTCCATAACTCGTTAGAACGATGGAAATAAAGTTATTGTTCACATTATCACAAGACATTTAAATGTTCATTAAAAAATATTTACATCATTGAATGTCAAAAAGTTTCAAATTTTGCTTCAAAAACAAGATCATGAAAGTAATATATATTTTCCAAGGTAATGCATTTAGTGTATTATTTCAATATATTATTTTTTTTTCACTCTCTGAACATAATGGTTTAAAATTATATTGGGAAGTTTGTTTAATACAAAACATTTCAAACAGAAATACGAAACTAATTGGTGTAACCTTGAAAAGTATTGGAAACCAGCATAACAGAAATAAACTTGTCATTGCCACCATTTCTCAGGGGACCGAAATGTCGTGAAAATGTAGTTAAATAATTATTTACAACCTCTCTAAATACATGACGGCTACGTAATCAAATAAGTCTAAAACACATCGTTATCATTCTTGTTATAACAACGGAACACTGAGAAAAATAGATATAAAATTTTCGGTTTCTTTTCAAGTTGAAGCGTAAAGTCATCTGTCATCAGCTTTTTGTTTGTTTATCCCGTCTCATCTTTCCCGCTGCCCTCTCATCCTTAGCTACAGTAGCATTGTCGATATCAGCAGTCATCACCCACATATCCAACATGGCGCTTGCTGCCTCCACTTGTCACAACATTTGAAAGAACATCTGTTTATGGTTGTCAAAAGATTACTTTTAAAACGATACTGGAAGATATGCTAAGAAAATAATATGTAATTGAAGGGAAATATTGATAATTAGGACACACTGATAACAAATATGGCCGCAGTTTTTTTTTCTCAAACTTTTGAAAATTAGTACTATCCATATCGGAGATATTATTTTCAAGCTAACATCTGTTTATGGTTGTCAAAAGATTACTTTTAAAACGCTACTGGAAGATATGCAATGACATGAAAGAAATGCAACACCAAGAAATTGATATGTAATTGAAGGGAAAAATTGATAATTAGTACACACTGATAACAAATATGGCTGCGTTTTTTCTCAAACTTTTAAAAATTAGTACTATCCACATATAAGATATTTATTTTAGACTAACATTGATTTTAAATGCTTTGTTAGAAAAGAGTAAACCTCGAAAATATTAAATTATACAAAAGATAATTCCATTAGTTATTAGTTTAAAAACATGCATTGAAGAAATCTATATACAGTAAAATAAAATAAAACTGAAATTAAAAATGCGTGAATATTTATCCTAGTAATTAAGTATATTGTTCTTAGTCTTAATATGTGGTCTATTTTCGAACAATATACATCGATATTACGGGATATCATAGCGAAAGAGAAACTCGAACAGATTATTTCAAAAAGATGCTTACATTACAATTCTATCAGGTTAAACCAACAAATCGTAGCTCAACCATATCCACATGTTGTAATCTGCATATTATGAAATTTGAAATTGTAAATTCACCATTAAAATATGTTATTTACAAATGTAAATTAAATGATTTTATCTGTATGACTGTTTCTTGTTGTTTCTATCTTTCACTGTGGGTAGATCGTCCAGAACAAGATAAATTTAATTGAAAAGAATTTTTCATCAAAAAAAATAAGTTGATGCAGACTGCTGATGGTTCCGAACACATCTGATAATGGTAAACAGATGTAACCAAATTGCGAGATAAAGTCGTTTGCGTGAAGAATAGTAAAACTCTCAAGACAATTTTACACGGAATTATAAAATTTTATCAACCAATAACACAATATACGTCTATTGCATAGATTTTTGGGTTAGTTTTAGAGGGACCAGAACAAAAAAAAACCTGCCTGTTCAAAGCTAGTACAGTTTAATGCATTGTTTGGCATAGTTCTGTATTTGTATCTAATTTCAACATGTTTAAAAGAAGACGCTATTTTTGTGTCCTTTGTACGATTTCGGAAATTCCAACAACAATAATAAACTTAATATGAAAAAATCATTCCCCTGGATTATACACCATTAAAATGCCATGAGGAGTTAAACAAAAGTGATCTTATCGTGCGTGGTAAAGAAATATCTGCGCATTTAACGATCGATTTCGGCAAAGAAATCGATGTGCATAAATAAAATGTGTTACGAAGTCAATGTAATCTCCTCGCTGTTTTTTTATGTATTCTTTATATAACAAAGGATGAAAGGTCAAAGGTTACAGAGGATCTCGGTTCGATGCATTCACTGTTCTGTAGTATTTGATAGTTTAAATATAAAATAGACCAGAAATACATTATATGGTTAAAAATTATATTATTTGAAAAAAAAATTATCCTACCGAAAGCAATTGCATTATCTTTCAACCTTTTCGGAAAATTTGAAATAGGGATAGGAATGAAAATTGATCCAATTCTAGCAAATGAGAGTGAAAACAGTAACTACAGTACGAGACGAAAAATGCAGACTATATAATGTCTGTTTGCCTTATGAAAGTTTACATAAAGCGGATGCAAGGCTTTATATTAGGGTGAAAATAAGTGGACAAAATCACCCCAATATGTCAGTGAGTTCGTTACACGTACCATTCATTTGGAACAGAAATAGGTAACGATGAGAGCAAAGATATATGGCAGTTGACAAATGTCAACTAGAACAACGCATGGGCCTATAACTTTTTTCAAAATGTTTCCCGTTAAATGTTGTTAGATTTTACATCCATCGTAAATGGAGTTGGGCCGAAGTAATCAAGTTAAACTTTAAACCTGTCGTTACATTAATGGGTCGACATTTGTATTGATGCTCAACATGTAAATAGTGGAATCTTAACATGTCTGGACAAGGTGTGACTGAAACACTTGGAATTTTAGTAGACGTACGTCAGCACTTTTATAACCGAATTTTCGTATTCAATTGTTCGAGACTGCTCGAGATCTTACGTTAACTTTATGATGTATGGAACGAGTTAAGCAGGCACATGACAATGCATGTCATTCTGTCATACGTTTTAAAACATTGTTTATTATTTTATGCATATGTTTTGCCATGTTACTTAATATATTCTTATTAATTGAATCATTAGTCATGGAAATATAATTAATTCTTTTTGAATTATATTCTTTTTAATTCAATTTGCGATGTGACAAAACTGATAATTTTACATGGTATCTGATATGTAATACTTATACAGTAACACGATATACATACGATATATGTAATAGACAAAGAACAACGACATCTTGCCATAATAAAACCGACGCAAGTACAAACAAATTAATATCTAAATAAATGGAACAAGACATAAAGAATTTAAAGCAGAAAGGCGTATGGCAATGTAATATTTCTGGTTCCGATTGTCCAAAAAATGTTGATAAAATGTAAAAAAAGATAACTTAGTATAGATCTGGAATCTTGACACTATTAAGGGTGAGATCATTTTGCCTCTGCGCTGGAGTTCATTTATCAGATTTTTAACATAACTTGTCATTATGTCCAAAGCTGCATCACCTCTTGCTTGTTCAGAATAGTCAAAAAAGGGGAAGAAATATTAAAAAAAACAGTGTGCAGTTAAAACATTTTTTTTATTCAAATTCGTTGAAAACGAGAGCAAAACAGATACAAAAGAATGATTAACAAAAAATTGTGGTAAAAAATACCAGAATAGTTTCAGCTTTCCGAGATTGTAATTGGTCAATGAATTAAGCCATAGATACAGTGATACAATAAATATAGAACAATTTAGAAAACTGCGTCATACAGCTGTTTGTTTTCTTTCGATTTAATATCGTGATGCTAAGGGTCAGCGTTGTGGGAATCTATAAGGGTAGTTTAGAAAGTCCAAATCGACATACACAGTGTTACATTATAGATAAGAGAATAAACTATTTTTCGTTCTGATCTATCAAATAGACGGGTGATTATCTTGACAGCGGCAGAGGAGAAGGAATGTAACTACAAATTCAATCAATTATCTGGTTGTTTTATATTGGATCGTGTTTATTCAAAGAAAGCAAATCCTATTTACAGCCAAGATTTTAGACAACGCATGCAGTCCACGGTTGTTCAATGGTTAGTAAAATTTAACCAGTGGTTAATGAAGAATTTCAAGTATGAATCAAATAAAATTCTGAACACTCTGTATCATTTTACAGCTGTAGGTTATTTTAGGACAGATTGATATATCGGTAGCGTTGATTTTTACCTTTAGTAATCTTCGGTGGTAATAAGTGGAATTGTTCACTAACCTTTGAGTGGCTTTGGCAATGATAACAGCAAAACTAAGGATAGGAAATGACAAGCAGATCTTGCAAGGGAAATATGAACGATAAGCAGGGGTTAAGATATGTATGGAAACCCTGCGTAGTTTTATGTCCATTAGGATGCACTCATCAGGAAAATCCTGAAGAAATAAACCAGAACATTTCATTTCATTCTGATGAATTATGCACATCACATTTAGATTAAATGTAAATACAATTTACATTTCAAATACAAAAACTGTATGTGCAAATAAGAACGAAGGATCGTTTAACCTTACGTCAGATACAATGTTACCAGAAACTTGTACTTGTTGAAAAAAAAAAGTTTTTTCAATAGAAATTCCTAATTACTCTGCAGATCTGTCCTTGCACGATTTCTTTTGTGAACGATATATTTTCATCATATGTGGAAACGACGGTGAATATTTGCTACAGCAGACTAATTCATACAGTTTTCTCAATACCATCCCTTGTAGAAGTCCAACATGATGGACAATGAAGACTATCTCTATTGTAGAATAGTTATTAGTTATTTCACGTTCCTCAACTTTTATTTGTAAAAAAAGTAATATAAATATTTTTAATTTAACATTTAGATTAAGAAGCTACCACTAAAAAACAAAAATAAGTATGCAAATTGTGCACAATTCACATCTAAATAAATCCATTTCGCAATGGATTGATAATTCATTTAATTAAGGGCTGCTGCACTTCGCCGTCTAGATTTTGACCTTTCTTCCGATCACTTTTTATTTTCATCACTCGCCCTTTAGGCTTCAAAATGTAGACCCTTGACATCACTGACGAGGTCTAGAAGGACAAAACAGCTATATGATGCAGTTTAATTAATTGTTTGGTTCTACTGTATCTCAACTCCTAACTCGAAATTATTAAAAGATGTTGTTCTCCTGTGTGTATTTTGTAAAATCTGTTGAAAGCGTGGCCCTGGTAGTTATATCATATATAGATTTGTTTAAGTTATGTTATTCTCATATCTTTGAAATGAAGTTCCATGTGTGTTTCAACATCATATTCGGACCACTGCAATTCGAAAATCCCATTCTAAAAAAAAAAACAAAAAAACCGGAAATTAGTCGCAACAGCTTTTCAAACTTTGCACAATGTTCAGCCTAATGAAAATATCGATAGGTCCGTTTACGGTGTATATCATTTAGATATGATAGTGAATTTTATACTACTCATGGATGACGTGAAAAGGTCCGTTTATGGTGTATATCATTTAGATATGATAGTGAATTTTATACTACTCATGGATGACGTGAAAAGGTCCGTTTACGGTGTATATCAATTAGATATGATAGTGAATTTTATACTACTCATGGATGACGTGAAAAGGTCCGTTTACGGTGTATATCATTTAGATATGATAGTGAATTTTATACTACTCATGGATGACGTGAAAAGGTCCGTTTACGGTGTATATCCTTTAGATATGATAGTGATTTTTATACTACTCATGGATGACGTGAAAAGGTCCGTTTACGGTGTATATCATTTAGATATGATAGTGAATTTTATACTACTCATGGATGACGTGAAAAGGTCCGTTTACGGTGTATATCATTTAGATATGATAGTGAATTTTATACTACTCATGGATGACGTGAAAAGGTCCGTTTACGGTGTATATCATTTAGATATGATAGTGAATTTTATACTACTCATGGATGACGTGAAAAGGTCCGTTTACGGTGTATATCATTTAGATATGATAGTGAATTTTATACTACTCATGGATGACGTGAAAAGGTCCGTTTACGGTGAAAATCATTTAGATATGATAGTGAATTTTATACTACTCATGGATGACGTGAAAAGGTCCGTTTACGGTGAAAATCATTTAGATATGATAGTGAATTTTATACTACTCATGGATGACGTGAAAAGGTCCGTTTACGGTGTATATCATCCTTGGATGAGATATGATATCAATTAGTGATTGAATTTTATACTACTCATGGATGACGTGAAAAGGTCCGTTTACGGTGAATATCCTTTAGATATGATAGTGATTCTTATACTACTCATGGATGACGTGAAAAGGTCCGTTTACGGTGAATATCATTTAGATATGATAGTGAATTTTATACTACTCAGGGATGATATGCAAAGAGGTCCGTTTACTCTGTATATCACTTGAATTATTTCATTAACGGAAAACATAAATCGGTCCGTTTACATGCATATAATTTAAATATATTTGTATGTTTTATGTTCTTAATGAATATGCCTAGTGGTTCGCTTACCGTGTATATCATTTAAATATGTTAGTATTTTATTCTATTTCGAGATAAAATGTATCATACTTTTAAAGGAAGCCATTTTATAAGGAATGCACTCCATTTATTACTTATAACTCGCATCGTATGTCGCATTCGACCAACAAGACCGTCAAGCAAGCAGGAACACATACACACCCTTCATTGCTTAATTCACTTTTCTTATACAAATAAAATCATAAATATGTATATTTCGTTTTGCATACATGTATAAGCACACACCTATACCAGAACAAATTAATATTTTGTCAATTGTTAACGATATCATTGTAAAAAAACACGTTTTGTGAGCCAACTAGTTGCATATAAAATGTCAGTTTACATAGCAATTATCATGAATTTGAGTAGACTGTAAATATTCTTTTAATCTAAATTTCATTACAAAATAACATGACACCAACATTTAAGGTATTTCAGGTGTCTGTTGTCACGTGTATGCTAATAATTTCATAATTTACCTACATGTTGTCACCAAGTGACTTTTATTACGACTTCTCAATTGTTATACTGTATGCGTAATAAACTAGATTCTGGGTTTCGAAACCTTTTTGATGGACTTTCTTGATAACGATATAATTTGGAATATTAAACAGCCTCAAAGGATAATAAATTTTTTGTACCTTTTAAATTCTTCCAATGGCACAATATACATGGGTTGTAAAAGGGGAATATGTTTCAACAAAACTAGCATTTTCAGTACAATGGATTTTAATTTAAAACGAATCTTGCAGCCGCAATGAACGAAGGATTATACAAACCACACATAAGTGAATGACACTTTTCAAAAGCAAATTAGAATTAGATATCGTATTGCAGAATAATGAAATGAACTGCATCATACATACAGGTGTTTTGTTATTCAAGGAATCGTCAGTGATGCTAGGGGCTTTCAGTGTTGAAACGTAGGTTAAACTTCGACTGTTGAAAACTAAATTGGCGGAATAATAATAATAAAAAAAATATTCGGGGAATTCATCAAATAGATTTCAGAATTTTTACAGACGGACGAAATATCAAAATAATGATAAAGAAAAATACAAGTAGAAGAGAATTTTTGCATAAAACTAATATATCATTATTATTAATGGATAATTTCTGCATCTCATTGTTACCACGCAAAAGCCCCTAACGAGACAATGAATAGATGCGCTGCCGCAATGAGTCTCCGTTAGGAAGGCATTGGCTAGAGTGTCTCTCAATTATAACAAGCCTCAGCGGTTTGCCGTATCATACTTACACCACTTTGAGAATGCTAGAATAATTTAACGCGAAATACCATCTGCTTTTAAATCCATTGACAATAATAGTTTCAATTTAGAGGCGAAAATTCTTTTTTGTTTTTAAATGAAATGTAATACATGAGAAGTCATATCTCTTAAAAGTCTGGATGGGGAAATAGAACATGCCATACTGCCAGGTGTCGAATAGATCTTAATTAAAAATAATAAGACTAACACATAATATCCAATTGCCCGTTAGTTTGTAAAACCCTTCCATACCGTCATATGGTTATATGCCCTTGCATTCTGTTGACTCAATTAATGGTGTCCCAACTAACACCATGGTGACCCAAAGGTTATCCACGTCCTTTTCGCCACATCCCAATTAAATTTAACAAATATTTAATGGCCTTCGAAATATGGTTATCACAGAGACTTAACATATGAGCCATTAAGCAAGAAGTTTTTATTTGACGTGTGAAACTACATGAACCGTTCAATGAAAAAGTTTATATTTTGAAAACGCTTTTACAAAATTTAACAGTTGAAAAAAATGTATTTTAGATTTTTCAATTTCGAAAATTATAAAAGAAAAAAAAGTTGCTTATTAAAAAAAATGTTACATGGAATCGATTTGTTAATTTGAAACATGAATGATGGCTTTGATTGCTGGTGATGAGGAAGACACCAGTGAATATTGCTCTTTTTCTCCTGATTTCGTTGATGAGAAAAGGAGCGAACTCTACTCCAAAGCATCCAAAACATGTCATTAAATTTTAATGAGTGAAACGTAATGAATGGATGTGTAAAACCTAACAGATGTCCAAATGTTGCCCATTCAACCAGATTGTCAGTTAGGCGAGACCTTCGGCATATATTACATAGCTACGGCCTGTCAATACTATAATGACGTGATGACTTTATAAGCATGAGCTACCAAGATTAGTAATATTAAGGATATTCAATCAACTCACTATTAGCATAATAGATAACTTGCATTACATTGTATTTAAATTACAATCTAATGATACGTACAACAAAGATCCAGGATGGAATCTGAAATAAAAATCAATGAAACAATATGTATTAAACGAATGTTTACAATGCGTGACTCATCAAATGATATTTTAGCATGTCGAAAAAAAAGAACAGGCATTCATATTTCGAAATTCTGGAATCTGATAATATTCGGATGGAACAATAGTTGCTATGAGGAAAAATTGATATTTTTCACAGCCGTCTGAGATGATGTTAATTTTAAACACATGTCGCTTTTTTGTTTTTTGTTTTTTTTCTTTTTATAATACTAAACTATAAAGAACATGTTCACGTGTGTTGCTCGTAAATCCTAATTATATGCTTTAGATAATGACTTATTTTCACACAATCCGAAACTTTACAGATAAATCCTTGACAATGAATGGTCGTTCTGAAAAGGGGATTGAATTCGTTTATTGAATTCAATGTTTCATGGAATACAAAATCAACCAAATATGTTCTTAAGAAAATCTACAAAAATAATTTTTTAAAGGTTAGCGTCTCTCTTCTGACTAAAAGCCGAAGACACTTATTTTGAAAAAAATACCTTTAATTGATATGCTTATGAGCGCAAGCAAGTAAATTGTACGATATGTATTTAAATATTTGTATGACATTTGGAATTATGTTTAATTATATAATATTTGGACTGTGTTTTGTGATATTTGACCTCACAAGTATAGAAAGGGGAACCAGACCAGAGAAAATAATTAAGGATTAAATAATAGTCTGCTGATGTCAAATATTCAAGTTCAACATGGCAGAATGTGTCTTGGTCAATATCCGTCTAAGATTTCATACCGAGTGTAGAAAATGTTGAAGACAACATATGAGGTATAGTTTGAATGAGAGATAAGATTATGTTGTATGTTTGTCCCTTCAGTACTTCTCGCTGTCATATGGCTGTTCCTTCAGAACTTCTCTCTGTTATTTGTTTGTCCTTTTAGAACCTCTCTTAGTTGTATGAATGTAACTCCAGAACCTCTCTATTTTAAATGTTTGTGACTTCAGAACCACTCTCTCTTATATTGTCCTCTCAGAACTTTCTCTGTTGCATGTTTGCCGTTTCCGGACCTCTTTCTTTTTCATGCTCGTACTTTCAGAACCATTCTGTATTGTACATTTGTCCTTTCAGGACCTCTCTCCTCTGGTGTACGTTTGTCCTTTCGGAACCTCTCTTCTTTATCACAGTATTGTTAATTGGTTCTGTACCAATTGGTTTTGTTTCGTTTACAAATGTAGATGTAGGCTGGTAGGTATATACTAATCATTATATCTACAACCATTTATGTGTTCTTGGTGAGTGGCTGTGTAATACATTCCCTATAGTTGTCAAGTCTTAATGAACAAAGGTCGACTGCCGAACATTCATTGTCTGTAGCGGCCTCAGTAAATGGCACATATTCTAACATGCCGGGCTATTACTATCACCATTTACGTCGTAGAAAAGTTTCCCAATTAAAGAAAATTAACGCTAAAAAAGACGGTTAATTGAAGTTTCGGAAATATTACTTGGAGAAGAAAAAGAAGGCTAATTTCGACATTCGCAACTATAATGAATCCCAGAGCGCTTAGAGATTTGATTGTGAGGGAAAGGATAGTGTAACTGTTGGAGCGATTTACGTCATAAACCTTTTTTCGTCTGATCACTTATTAATTATGAAACAAGTTAGGAAATCTAGCAATGATTGGAAAATCTAGATTTTAAAGTGTACTATCTTCGTTGTGGCTGGTGTACTGTATTGAAAATACAAAACTGAAAAGGGGTTCGGAAGAAGAGAGATAGTAGAGCATCAAACTTTCAATTAGAGGATCTGCCTGGTTACACTGTATCATAGTGAAGCGAAGCGAATATCAATTACACCGCTTTACTTGGTTTCCTCTCGTCCACCTGCTCTATAATTAGTAACCCTCCGTGTCGGGTCAGGTCTCCTTTGATGGTATGGTCGGCCCCTACCGATCTGTTGGGTTAGTGGTTGACAGTCGGCTTTGGTTATCATCTTCATTGGGGACACACAGAGATCCAGACCCGCCCACCTTTATTCACCATTGTACTTAAAGATACATTAGGACATCTACCCATTTGAACACATACAGCGCCGATCAAATAGTCACCACAACGGTTTATTTAATATAACAATTAGTTAAATTTACACATCATATTCATCTGCAAGCTTGACGCTGCACCCGGCTGGGCATGATCACATATCCACTCCTACCGAGGACCATTTTACACATTGACCATTTCGCGTGACTAATGGACCCTAATAGGGTATTTGATTATAGGCCCCCTACCTGTCATAAAAGATCCCAAAATATTCGCTTCCGCCCACCTTCAACTTCAGTCTGTAATCTTCTGCTTCCCTTAGCGTTAATTTGATTTGTCCACGCGCATATGCTGTTACGCGAAACTGATGTTTGAGCTATGGGGCTGAAATATGCCTTAATTAAACAATGTGACATTATTTACTGATGGGGTTCCGTAGTGGTGTGTGCCATGCACAGTCTGTGTACAGTTATGAACATAATAATTGTGTGATCCCTATATTTATATCACCGATGCACCTCTTTCGTCCTCGGTTATCAATTACTTGTAGAGACACCAGATATTCTGATGAGGCTAAAGGGTGGTAATTTTAATTTGTTTAACCATATGGCGACTACAGTTTTGCAAAGTTGTAACTTTTGTTGATCAATTTAATTCTGAAATGATGAGTATATGACTACATTGTGATAAAAATTCAGGACCGCACAAAGAGAATTCAGAATAACAATAGAACATAACAGAATAAATGATGGATGTAGGCAAAAACGTCTGGAATTATTTTGATTATTATCAAAAATTGCCAGAATCTATTTGACCATTGCTTATCAAATCTATATTTTTAAACATTCTTATTTGAACTTCCGATATAAACGCCAATGAAAATCGCCTCTGAGGCCGAACGTCGATCCATGTAACGAAATAAATTCTTAGGAGACTGAAGCGAAATCTACTGTCTTATTTTGTAATCCTCTCAGTTTTTTTCACAACACCTATTTCGTGAAGTATGTAATAAAACTAATGAAAGACCACATACTTTATGGCTGATAATTTTCACGGGTCAGCATTTTCGCGATTTTCATTTCAAACAAATCTTTACACACGTGTCCCAATATTTCACGAATTATATTTTAGGCGGTAGTGGGGATATTAATTCGTCAAATATGTTTCATGTAAAATCTAAACCTCTTTGTTTCAGAATTCATTTTTCCGAAACAATTTTCAGCTCGTGTAAAGTATTGTACAAAAATACCATGTTAATGATTAAACTGGCATTAGTTTCAGTTTTAGAAGCAAGTTAAGTTAGTAGTAGTATAAGATACTTTATCATTACACAGTACTTTTTGAAATTATAATACCGAACAAATTCTGAGAGAAACTTCTCTGTGTTAATTAACTTTGAGCGGGAAACAATTAACAGTTTAGACAAAATAAACTAGGTGGGACCTTAACTTCGATATACAACTTTAACACTGACAAAACATCAACTCCTTGTAACCATATTTATAAATCCCAACTAGAAAAAGACATGATCAACAGTCAACCTAAATGGGATATTTTCCGTTTCGTTTCTTTATTGAATCTGAAAAAATTATTCATTTATTCATACCATTCCAAATCCTGGACGCATCTGTAATGTGACTACTCAAAGACATAACTTCCGTACCTGAATGAAGGTCATTTTGAAGACACGATGAATGAAATCAATTTAACATTTACACGCGCGATGACGTCACATGCCTAGTCATGATGCGTTATTTGCACAAGCTGAGTTTATAAATAAAAGGTTATCAAATTGTATATGAACCAAGGACGACGCTCCAGATATCCAGTTTTGCTGCCTATTTTTGGATATAACATTACGAATGCATTGCTTATTTATCAAATCTCTTGCGAGTAAAAAGGGTAAGGGTTCCTGGAGTTTACACGGTTAGTTAATTCAATTTAACATAAGTTTCTACAAAATAAAATGAAATATATATAGCATTTTTCGATACAAATTTAGAATCAGATACAGCATAAACAAATAGTAATGAATTAAACTGCATCATATACTGTTTCGTCCTTCTAGGACTCGTCAGTGATATAACTTCATACAACTGTTTCGTCCTTCTAGAACTCGTCAGTAATGCTACATCATACAGCTGTTTTGTCTTTCTAGGACTCGTCAGTGATGCTGCATCATGCATCTATTCCGTCCTTATAAGACGAGTCAGTGATGTTACATCATACACCAGTTTCGTCCTTCTAGAACTCGTCAGTAATGCTAAATCATACACCAGTTTCGTCCTTCTAGGACTCTTCAATGATGCTACATCATACAACTGTTTCGTCCTTCTAGAACTCGTCAGTAATGCTAAATCATACACCAGTTTCGTCCTTCTAGGACTCTTCAATGATGCTACATCATACAACTGTTTCGTCCTTCTAGAACTCGTCAGTAATGCTAAATTATACACCAGTTTCGTCCTTCTAGGACTCTTCAATGATGCTACATCATACAACTGTTTCGTCCTTCTAGAACTCGTCAGTAATGCTAAATCATACACCACTTTCGTCCTTCTAGGACTCTTCAATGATGCTACATCATACAACTGTTTCGTCCTTCTAGGGACTCGTCGATGATACTGCACCATACCGATGTTTCGTCCTTCTAGAACTCGTCAGCGAAATTACATCATACAACTGTTTCATCCTTCTAGGATTTATCAGTGATGTTGCATTATACATCCGGGTCGTCCTCCTAGGACTCGCTAGTGATGCTGATGGCCTGAATTGTCACTACGCAGAAAATGATGCAATATTTACGATGAAACAAACGTAATCCATGAAATACAGTACAGTTACAGAAGATATTTCCTATTATAAATATATAACAGGGAAATCGGAACAGACACAGATTTAAAATGTACACATACGTTGTCACTGAGCAGTAAGGTTTTAGACAAATTTTTGAATGGTTGGTTAATTTTAGTAATATACTATTAAACTATATACAAATAGATCAAAGTAACTTTAATGATATATTTCTAGTAGAATACAATATACACTATGTGACAAGAAATGTATTCACATAACCTTTTTTTGTTTATTAGGCGCCGATAGACGCAACCTTTATCACGATAACAAACTCATTTGCATGCAGATAAGATACATATTTATTATTTGTATTCTATATTGCGGATTCAAATTAAATTAAGATGCAAATTTAAACATAATTATTAAAAGGAAGTGTAGATTAATGATATTGATGTTGTATATACACAACTCCTATACCTTAACAAACATTCATCACATTATTTACCCAGTATCTGTCATATTAGCTTGTAAACAAATAGCAATACAACAAAGTTAGACATGAATATCGATTTTCATTGTTATGTATTATTCAGTACCTTATTTACTTATGCAAATCAGTTTGTTTTATATACACGTTATAGCAGATAAATTCATATAATTCATAATTTAACTTTCAAAAAGAACAACATACATCATTTAAAATTTTCTAATTTTAATTTTATATTATAATCTATCTTGTAGATTTATAATTCTGAATATCATTTTCAGCCGTAATAAATTTTTTATCTTACGTTGTCCTATTTTTCCTTTTATTTATTGAGTGACAGTTACGGTGCACACTAAAAAGACATGTAAATGTAATTAAGTTTTGACATTCAAACATAATTATAATGTCCGTTTTTGTAACTGATTACGATTGTGGTTACAAAGATGAGGTAATATATTGCTCATTAATATTCTTAATATTTAAATTAACTCAGATAAATCAGTCACAATTTGTTTACTAATGAGATGAATAACAATTTTTTTATTTATTCATTTAAACATATTTTAATACATTGTTTGGTAAGCAGTTCAGAGAAGTCATGGAAGACTGAGCTGACAATTTTTAGTTACAAGTACAAGTCAATAAATAATCGGTATTTTCACATTGAGAAAACGATGATTTTTTTTCTATGAGAACCCGGATTGAATGATAATTTATAATTAATCATTAATCAAGTTATTGTATATCGAATAAACTAAGACATGTAAAAGCCACAGGGCATGTATGTAAGCGGGTTTTCTTCGATCTGATCTGTTCAGCCTTTCATCATCTGTCAATGTATACAGCTACGGTACTATTAAGTCCTCCGTCGATATCATTGAGTCCTCCGTCTCTGTATATAACTACGGTATTGTCGAGTCCTCCGTCACTGTATATAACTACGGTACTGTCGAGTCCTCCGTCTCTGTATATAACTACGGTACTGTCGAGTCCTCCGTCACTGTATATAACTACGGTACTGTCGAGTCCTCCGTCTCTGTATATAACTACGGTACTGTCGAGTCCTCCGTCTCTGTATATAACTACGGTACTGTCGAGTCCTCCGTCTCTGTATATAACTACGGTACTGTCGAGTCCTCCGTCTCTGTATATAACTACGGTACTGTCGAGTCCTCCGTCTCTGTATATAACTACGGTACTGTCGAGTCCTCCGTCACTGTATATAACTACGGTACTGTCGAGTCCTCCGTCTCTGTATATAACTACGACTGTATATAACTACGGTACTGTCGAGTCCTCCGTCTCTGTATATAACTACGGTACTGTCGAGTCCTCCGTCACTGTATATAACTACGGTACTGTCGAGTCCTCCGTCTCTGTATATAACTACGGCATTGTTGAGTACTCCGTCTCTGTATATTACTACGGTACTGTCGAGTCCTCCGTCTCTGTATATAACTACGGTACTGTCGAGTCCTCCGTCTCTGTATATAACTACGGCATTGTTGAGTCCTCCGTCTCTGTATATAACTACGGTACTGTCGAGTCCTCCGTCACTGTATAAACCTTCGGTACTATTAAGTCCTCCGTCACTGTATAAACCTTCGGTATTGTCGAGTCCTCCGTCACTGTATAAACCTTCGGTACTATTAAGTCCTCCGTCACTGTATAAACCTTCGGTACTATTGAGTCCTCCGTCACTGTATAAACCTTCGGTACTATTAAGTCCTCCGTCACTGTATAAACCTTCGGTACTGTCGAGTCCTCCGTCACTGTATAAACCTTCGGTACTATTAAGTCCTCCGTCACTGTATAAACCTTCGGTACTGTCGAGTCCTCTGTCACTGAATCAACCTTCGGTACTATTAAGTCCTCCGTCACTGTATAAACCTTCGGTACTATTAAGTCCTCCGTCACTGTATAAACCTTCGGTACTATTAAGTCCTCCGTCACTGTATAAACCTTCGGTACTATTGAGTCCTCCGTCACTGTATAAACCTTCGGTACTATTAAGTCCTCCGTCACTGTATAAACCTTCGGTATTGTCGAGTCCTCCGTCACTGTATATAACTACGGTACTGTCGAGTCCTCCGTCTCCGTATATAACTACGGTACTGTCGAGTCCTCCGTCTCCGTATATAACTACGGCATTGTTGAGTACTCCGTCTCTGTATATAACTACGGTACTGTCGAGTCCTCCGTCTCTGTATATAACTACGGTACTGTCGAGTCCTCCGTCACTGTATATAACTACGGTACTGTCGAGTCCTCCGTCACTGTATAAACCTTCGGTACTATTAAGTCCTCCGTCACTGTATAAACCTTCGGTACTATTAAGTCCTCCGTCACTGTATAAACCTTCGAATCTGTGGAGTCCTCCGTCACTGTATAAACATTCGGTACTATTGATCCTCTGTCACTGTATATATGTTCTTCGGTATCCCTGTCGAGTCCTCCGTCACTGTATAAACCTTCTCCGTCACTGTATACAGCTTCGGTACTATTGAGTCCTTCGTCACTGTAAACACCTTTGGTACTATTGAGTCCTCCGTCACTGTATAAACCTTCGGTATTGTCGAGTCCTCCGTCACTTTATATAACTACGGTACTGTCGAGTCCTCCGTCTCCGTATATAACTACGGTACTGTCGAGTCCTCCGTCTCCGTATATAACTACGATACTGTCGAGTCCTCCGTCTCCGTATATAACTACGGTATTGTCGAGTCCTCCGTCACTGTATATAACTACGGTATTGTCGAATCCCCCGCCCCTCTATATGCCTTCGAATTTTTGAGTCCTCCGTCACTGTATATAACTACGGTATTGTCGAGTCCTCCGTCACTGTGTACACCTTCAGTACCATTGAGTCCCCCGCCCTCCGTCACTTTAAACACCTTCAGTACTTTTGAGTCCTCCGTCACTGTAAACACCTTCAGTACTTTTGAGTCCGTCACTGAATCGGTACTATTGAGTCCTCCGTCACTGTATAAACCTTCATTACTATTGAGTCCTCCGTCACTGTATAAACATTCGGTACTATTGAGTCCTCTGTCACTGTATATATGTTCTGTACTATTGAGTCATCCCTCACTGTATACAGATTCGATACTGTTGAGTCCTCCCTCACTGTATATACGTTCTGTACTATTGAGTCCTCCGTCACTGTATACAGCTTCGGTACTATTGAGTCCTTCGTCACTGTAAACACCTTTGGTACTATTGAGTCCTCCGTCACTGTAAACACCTTCGGTACTATTGAGTCCTCTGTCACTATATACAGCCTCGGCACTATTGAGTCCTCCCTCATTCTATATAATTTCGGTACTGTTGAGTCCTCCGTCACAGTATACAGCTTCGGTACTATTGAGTCCTCTGTCACTGTATACAGCCTCGGTACTATTGAGTCCTCCCTCATTCTATATAATTTCGGTACTATTGAGTCCTCCGTCACAGTATACAGCTTCGGTACTATTGAGTCCTCCGTTACTGTATACACCTTCAGTACCATTGAGTCCTTCGTCACAGTAGACAGCTTCGGTACTATAAAGTCCTCCGCCTACCGTCACTGTAAACACCTTCGGTACTATTAAGTCCTCCGTCCCTGTATAAACCTTCGGTACTATTGAGTCCTCCGTCACTGTATACACCTTCGATACTGCTGAGTCCTCCGTCACTGAAAACACCTTCGGTAGTATTGAGTTCTCCGTCACACTATACAGCTTCAGTAATATTGAGTTCTCCGTCACTGTATACTCCTTCAGTACTATTGAGTCCATCTTCACTGTATGCACCTTCGGTACTATTGAGTCCTCCGCCACTGTGAACACCTCCGGTACTTTTGAGTCCTCCGTCACTGTATAAACCTTCGGTACTATTAAGTCCTCCGTCATTGTATAAACCTTCGGTACTGTCGAGTCCTCCGTCACTGTATAAACCCTTGGTACTATTGAGTCCTCCGTCACTGTATAAACCTTCATTACTATTGAGTCCTCCGTCACTGTATAAACCTTCGGTACTATTGAGTCCTCTGTCACTGTATATATGTTCTGTACTATTGAGTCATCCCTCACTGTATACAGATTCGGTACTGTTGAGTCCTCCCTCACTGTATATACGTTCTGTACTATTGAGTCCTCCGTCACTGTATACAGCTTCGGTACTATTGAGTCCTTCGTCACTGTAAACACCTTTGGTACTATTGAGTCCTCCGTCACTGTAAACACCTTCGGTACTATTGAGTCATCCCTCACTGTATATACGTTCTGTACTATTGAGTCCTCCGTCACTGTATACAGCTTCGGTACTATTGAGTCCTCCGTCACGGTAAACATCTTCGGTACTGTTGAATCCTTCGTCACGGTATGTATACATCTGCGGTATTTTTCCGCTCTCTTTCACTCTGTACATGATTTGTACAGTTGAATCTACAGTACGGTTGAGTCTTCCGCCCTCTGTCAACGTATACACCTCCTGGATTGATAATGAATATTTTGCAGCCAGCGATTTCCAAATCAAACCATTTGTGTTGTAAAGAACACTGTGACTTTAGAAATGTAAAGTGATATACACGAATGAATTGATCGTGAAGACGCCAGAATCTAATTCGAGCCTACTTATATTTCAGTGAAAGCTCTTTCGTTTCACCGTGCGTTTCATATCAAAATATTATTGAAATATCTGACAGAGTAAATTGAAATCAGTGTCATAAATCAGACGTCAACTGTGATTAGGGCGATCATGATTGATGACTTCATCACGTAGCTATTTACGGTTAAATTGATTTATTTGACATAATTATGAGGTATTACTGATTACGATCTGCATATTAATCACTACTTTCATTATCGTTCGTTAATACGTAAACAATTACTGCAATACCATTAATTTTCGTGGGGGCTAATTTTCATTGATTATTGTAGGTATTCTTAATCTACGAATTCATATGTCTATAAAATGTTTAAGATTCATATAAGTAGATTTATTTGGACATATCTATCAATATTAACTGCACGTGTAAAGGTATATTTACTCGCAACAGCCAAAGTTATATGAAGAATGGGGAACAGAAGGTTGTCTTCAAAAGGAAAGCTATGAGAGGGAGAAAAGAAAACGGACAAAAACAAGTTCTTATTGGCACAACGAAGAACAAAGCAACTATTGTACAAGGAACATAGAATTAAGGCCTTAAGAATTCAAGCAAGGAAACTGTTGTTTTATCCTTTAAGAATTTTAAGTGAACCAGGGACGAAGTGTTGTAAAATAGATAAAGGATTAGTTGCTGTTTATCCTAGAATCTAATTCACTGGTTATCCTCGTACTGTAAAGTCATTCATTTTCGCGCGGAATTTATTTTCGTTGAATTTCGTTGCGATATTAATCCAAGAATTGATATGTCACGTGATCTACCGAAAAATTATTTTCAGTAGATTTATTGAGATATATCCGAAAAATCAATTGTCCACGAGTTCATGATTTTTTTGATAAACTATTTAAATTGAGCCCCACAAATATATATGACTTTGCAGTATCAACCCAGCAACAATAAAAGATACAAGTATACTATAGCGGTTTTTTCATTAACAGTCAGAAATTTGGTTGTGCTACACTGTCATTACATCCTGACATATACTGACCAAATGGAAGAAGAAAAATGTCACTAGATATAGAAATTTATGCTAGAATGACATTTTAGTAAGTCATTCAAGGACTCAATATTAACATTGACCAACAACCCCTCACTATAGAATTTGTCTTTAAATTGATTTTATTTAAACCTTCGGGAACATATAGGTAGAACTTCATGTACATTTCAGACTGTCTTTGAAGTACATAGCATTATTACATACAGTTAAATTATTACATGGCGACAGTCATTTAATAAAACAAATATGATACCGATCTCATTTCATAACGTATTTTTCGCAAGCAATTGGTAACGCAAATCATCGAAATGAAAGAAAAATTTATTGATTAATGAAAAAAAAATCAAATTCTGAAAAAAAAGACTTTAAGTTATAGTGATTAAAACATAGAATTCGAACAGACGTCGAAACGTAATAGAAACCACAGCTAGACTTCCTTGTTTACTTACTTAAGAATTTACAGTAAAATTTTTCTTTTGCACATTTAATTACCAAAAATGGAAACGAAATACAAGGAAGACGTTTTGTGAGATTCGTCTACAAGTTTCGTCCGATTATTATTATAATTGATTATTGGGAGTATTCTTAATCTACGCACAGCGGCCAAAACAAGCAGGCAAATCTCACAGAACGTCTTCCTTGTGTGGAATTTCTTTTTGCTAATTATGTTTTTTTTGTTAAAGAACTCTATTGAATCCTATAAACGGATCCACCCAAGGACACTACCGTAAAGTTCTACATTAGGATCGCTCTTTATTTATCATCTGATGCACACTTAAAACAATTGAAACAACAGCATACAATCTATGAAACTGGATTGCTCTTCCAAATTACGTCACGGATGTAGCTTTGTGACATCGTTAGAGCGAAAAAAGAAGAAGAAGAAGAAGAAGAAAGAAGAAGAAGAAAAAAAAATTAACAAATCTTCCTTTTCTATACAATGAATGCCTTATCTGTATACATGAAAGACACATAAGTGAATAGCACTTTTCAATACAGCAGAGTGAAATAATGAATTGAACAGCACCATACCACTGTTTCGTCCTCTTAGGATTATCCAGTCAGATAAGGGTCTAAATGGTTGAAACCTAGGAGGTAACTGAGAAAATCTAAATTGAGGAGATGCACTAAACTCAAATTTCAATAAATTTCATTAAAATTTTATTTCGAATGATTTCATCAGAACGACAAGTGTGTGTCTATATTCTTAATCGTGCTACTATTTCCATTGGTCTAAACGTGGTTTGTCGGCTACGTTGAATCACAAGGACTAAACGTCTATCTGCTGTGTCTAACATCTTCAAAGTGCTGAGGAAGATATTGTACAAAACACACATTTCAATTCAAACTTAGACCAAAGGAGAAACGAACAATGAACCGAACTGCACATTACGGCAAGTTTCGTCCTTCTAAGCCTCGTCAGTGATGCTGAGGGTCTAAATTATTAAAATCTTGTAGGTGACGGGGAAATCCGAATATGATGTGAAGGTACACTAATCCCACAATTGATTAATTTCATATCAAAATATTGGATAATTGCAAACAAACGAATGTCGAGCACTTTCGAGTATGTTAGTATTCTGAATAGTGTCTCATCATACCTGTACAGGATGTTAGAAATCGATTCTTACTCGATACGATATCCAGATGCAACCCGTAACGAATCCCAAGTTTCCATACCGATAAATCAAGATGAAACGTAATGCATGGATAGAACAATACATGTTGATTGATTTAGTGAAAACAACTGAGAAGAAATGTACATTAAAAGAAAGTGAGATGCCATTCTACTAATTTGATTTCGACCAACTTGCCTGAATTGCCTCCTGAATTTCAACCCATAAGGCTCTGATGAAACCTAGAAGAATGAAACAGTTGTGTAACGGTGTTAAATGTTTGTATTGAAATGTACTTTTCACATGTTTACCCTTTGAACAACACGCTGGTGTACGTCTGGTTTCGGTGAAATGCATACATGTACAACAGGGAGTCTGAATATTAGAAAAAAGGCATGACAATAAAATACTATTTATAAAAGATGAATAAAGCGAAGAAGGAGTCATTGATCCATACAACTGGGTGGATACCAAGAATAAGAATAAAAACATTTAAGTACAAAGAAAAATGATGAATCGAAACGAGTGTTTCTGGTCTCGCCTACTTACGACAAGGCACGCTTTACATCTCGGATGTCTTCACATCAAATTAGGCGTACATTCAGTGAACCGATATCTTATTTTAAGATATATGAGCATATGTGACATTTCAACGCGATAAAAGACTTGCATTCCCGTCAATATTCAATCCACATCTGGTTGTGATGTTTATCAAAAGATTCCTAAAGGGCCAATGTGTATCTCATGTAATGGGTCTATTTTATATTGTTTACCTGATCACGTGTTGTTTTCTTTGAGATATGTACTTAGATAATCTTCACCCTGTAAACACGACATCAATGATTCTGAAGGAAAACATTGGTTTTGATTATTGTTGCTTTACGTCCTATTAACAGCCTGGGGTCATTTAAGGACATGCCAAGTTTGGTTGGTGGAAGAAAGCCGGATTTCCAGAAGGAAAACAACCGACCTGCAGTCATTATCTGGCGACTTCCCTACGTAAGGCCTCGAACCCGCGACCCCGAGTTTGATAAAGCCACTCAGAGGCCTTGACTCCCTTGGCAATCGCGGCCCCTGAAAGGATGGAAAAATATTAGTGCGACAAAAATATGAACTGTGTATGTATACATTTAAATAAGATTAAACGTTTATGCGAAACCTGTCTGATCTGGTACATGAATAAAGACCATCATCCAGGAAATGCCGCTATGAAAGCTAACGTGTATGGTAAACTGTTTATTCTACTAAAAGACTACCATTTTCTAAGCAGCATCTCTCTTGTTGATCTAAGTCACTATTCCACACAAATCACATGGTCCGTGATTTATTGAAGACGCCGGCAACATTAACCGTAATCAATTGCAAAAATGGCAAGCTCTCAAGATGAATGTCGGTTAAATAACAACGAACCTACAAGGCAAACTAACGACCATCAAACAAATTGAATTTTCTTATCACACGATGAAACACGATTCTATCACTGTTATGGGGGAAAAATTTGAAAATGAAGATATGAAATTTCTGATCGTCAACAATTTCAACCGAAGCCGTTCATTTTCAAAGAAATGTTTTGATATCGCTAACATGCATCGGATATGAGTGATCAGGAATTTTGATCCGGGTAATATAATATCTGCGATATCAACATTGATATTATCACTATGACAGTCTACTTTAGTTTTTTTATCCATTAATTGTTATTAGTAAACACTTGTATTGAGTGTTTGTTGAAATGATCCAGTAACCTAATAAATGGTTTTTGCTGACCATCACAATTATGTATGTCAGTTGTCAATTAACATACATAAATTCAGATTATAAAAACCCGAATTCGTAAAACCGTGCAATGGTATACCCACACAAATAATAAGCAACATGTACACGTAAATTAACATTTTAATTATCAGATATATGAAAATAACCACATTGATCAATGGGGCCATTACACCTCCCCATCTAGATTTTTACGTTTCTTTCGATCACTTTGGAAATTTCCTGAGTCGCCTCCTAGGCTTCAAAATTTAGGCACTTAGCATTACTGACGAGTCCTAGACGGTCGAAACAAATGCATGATGCAGTATAATTAATATCAAAGCACCATGTTTTCTTTTACATGTAGTGTTATTTTCTCACAGGTTTCAATACAATTGAATTTTTTATCACATTTTTATGTTCTACATGGCGGATGTTGTCAATGCAGCAGAAGGAGGACGATAGTCTTTCAGGAACAGGTGTTATTCCTCGCAGTTGTCATGTGTCTCCATGTTAATATTTCTTATGTTCATATTTGCCCTCGTGTCGTTTCATCGCCTTTGAGTTTGATTGAAACTTTTGTTATCTTGCCGGAATTTTCTTCTCGTCTCAAATAGTTGTAAGAGGGATGTTTTCAAATAAGGGTATGTCTTGTATTTCGTAAACTCAATATTAAAATCCCTCTTTAAACTGCTAATCAGTACATAAAGATATTTGAAAAAGCGATAGACGACGAATTTAACAGTAAAGTATTTTGATTCAAAATGCTAATTTCCGCAATATGCGATACATATCAATTCACATCTAATTGCGATTAAATCTTGTGACATGTGATACAATTTAATAAGAATATTCAGAATACTTATCTTGTGATGTTAGTTAGTATAACTGGCATTTCTATTGTTGTTTCCTTTGTTCTTATTTGGGAACTTGACATTACTTACTAGCATAAAACAAGATTTACACGGTAAGTGTCGTCGATGAAAATGAAGACGCTTACCCTTGCGGAATGCCTTCTTTTACTCTCCATGTACATTTGTAGGAGATTCCTAGTATATCTTTCGTTTGCTCATTTTCATCCCTAGTTTCAACGAAATTGAGTGTGAGATTATGTTAGCAAGTCAGTATTTTTTAAAGCTCTTGTTTTATAATATATTTTTTTCATTAATTTCAAATTGCCTTCCTTTATTTGACGTTGTTAAAAGAAACATTCATAATGACATATTGCTATCTAGAGATTATACATTGTAGTTGTATATAAAAACATTCATTTCATGTTTCTTGTTTCGGAGTAAAACCCGCATTCATTGAGAGAAGCTCTCTAGTAGTAAAATTTATGCACCATGGAAAACAATATATACTTCTTTCTAACCCTTCTCTGCTAATATGCGAGGACAGCAGATAATTAAACAAGACATCGAGTTTGAAATTCGCAGGTGTCTTTCAGCTCAAGTTAATGAACAGCAATGTTTTAACATGAAGGAATATTTCAAAGTGCTATTAGCTTCGTGATGCCTCTCTTTTCATTAAGCCTCGCTCTGACGTTATATCATTTTTGTGAATTTGAGCCGCCTCATGCAAGTAATTTAGTAGGAGGGAGTTTCACCACCAAACAGATAAGCCCACCACCCTCCGAACTATGGAGTCAAGCAGTCCAAGACAGTTTTTTGACGATTTCGGTATCGCATTACGATATTTTTCGCTCCAGCCGTGTTTTCTATTAAATAGCATCAGCAGCGTTGTATACACCACACATTTAACAACTATATTGAAGTATATCGGCAAACCATATCTTGTTTTACGAATGTCGGCACGCACACAATATGCTACTAATCATAGCCGCAGGCAGTTGTTTCCTTCAGAAATCTCAGCGGGTCCGGTCCCGACTCTGGGCTTTAGTCTGCTCCCCACCACTACACATGATCATTATCACGCTTATCAAGACTTATCGGCTGCATCAAAGCGCCACGTTCAAAGGAAGAGCTTTGGCTATTACAGGAGATGATTTATGCTACGAGTAACGATAAATCTTTTAGAATATAACTTAATCAAAACTGTGTTTTAGTCATGATAGACGATCTCACATTTCCAATTGCGTTCGCTATTCCATCAGTTGTTCATAATGGTATTTAGAATAACTACCGGTATATCCACATACTTTGACATGCGCAATGGATGCATAAGTATATATATATATTAAACCATGGTAACACATGTAGGTTTTTATCATTATGTTCAATCTTGCTCATTTGTTCGTTGAGACCAAAACGTAATCAACTCATGTTTATAGAGCATTAATATCACAGATACCTCAACTATTTCTTTGGGTTGAAACTATACTGTAGATAACTATTCCATTAGTTAAACATTCTACACTTACATTTATATTCTTTGTCGTAAATAAAATCCACTAAACAACGTTATAATATGTTATTCCTGCCATTCATTTTGACATTTAGTATCTATGGAATTTCAAACTGGTATACAGAAGTGATAAACGGCAGCACAACACTTTTAATACGTATTTAAGGTCATTGTATCATAGTATTATAATCTACAAAACCTTGTATATGCTTGTTTTAAATTAATGCCAGATGACAAAAAACAAGAAAAAAAACAGCACTCTCATGATTTTTTTCCATAGATGATCAAGCAAAAATATTTTAAAATAAAATGCTTTAAGTTGAATTAAACACTTGGTATAAACCTACATTTCTGATAGTTATATGCCATTTCTGATCGAGATAAGCCATATTTCACAATTTGTTTTCCAAAGATAAGCAAGGAAAATGTTTTTTTTAGTTTAATATGGACTTGAATATTATGAAACATTACAACGAGAAATGAAACAAATGTTAGTTGCAATTGCAACACCCCAACATGGATCAGCATGTGACTAGTTTCTTCTAGTAGTTAATTTGTATTGAATGATGGCATTTACCTGTGTCTCTATTCAGACACTCCTTTGAGATTAGATGCTTCAAATTGATATGGTTAGAGCTTGGATTCAGAAGACACACTAGTAGTTGAAGTTCTTTCATCAACTTCTACTTTTTCCGATGAGAAGATGTATTACACTATATTGTTGATATACCTGACATTTGTTAATATTTTACTGTAGGTCTATATTCATATAATAAATCTCAATACACGATGTCATAATAACATTGACAAGTCATATACCGATAAAACAACTCTATGTTGCAGTTTGATATAAAAAAAAAACCACCTCCCAATCTGGTTCCTAACATCTCTGTTGATCAATTAGGATCTTCCTCATTTGACTCCTGGATTCTAATTTACAAGTTAAGCCACTATCATCATTAATGAGTCCTTAAAAGGCGAAACAGCAGCTCAATCCACTATATGATTCTACTGTATCCACTGGCAAATTTGAAGTGAAATGTACCATTCACCTGTTTGGTTTTTTTACAGTCTACTGAGCGAAGCAAAGGTTCATGCAAATGAATGTTATGGTATCGAGATGGTTTAATTATACATTATGTCCGTATAGTATCACGTAAGTGTAAAAAATGTACTCTCTTCCATATCGATGCATCTATAATGATTTATTAAACAAATCCTTGCCATAAAGTCAAACAATTAACTTCATTTATCTAAACAACAACAACAACTACAACTACAACAACATCAGCAGCAGCAACAACAACAACACATACATGAGAACATAACCATAATCCAAATTCAGTAAAATTATGGAAAAGTTTGGACAAAGGATATATTAACACAGAGACTAATAAAAAAAAAGTACATGGAGAATAAGACCATGTGTTCCAGAAGAGTAAGCGTCTACTCATTCATGAACAGCACCCACCATGTAAACCTTGTTCAATAAAAGTAATTAATATCTTGTTTTCAAATGAGAATAAAGTATACAACAATTGAACCAACAGGTTGATAATACAATAGTTTAACAGTGTTAAATAAATAAAACATGTATGAATATCGATTGGATTTACATTATAAACAATATCATGTGTGAACACATTTTAAAAACCTATGATAGAAATTTGATGGCAAATTTGATATGTTCCATTTAAATACACAAAATATGTCTCTTCATTGACGTCAGAGTAGTTATCAAATGGTATAAGAAGTTAATAACACGTCAGAGGTCTGTTATTGTGTTTATTGCACACAGCAATTCGTACTGTCAATTGACATTATCTTTAACTGCAAAATTCAATGCAACCTTAATTCTTTCGATGCCACATTCATCGTCATAATTTTTTTTTAATCTTTTTTATATATATATAACACCTTGCCCTTTACTTTTGATACCACACAACATTAAACTCTTAAAGAAATGAAATTTCATATAACGGATATTCAAATTGAAATCTTGTAAGCAAACATTAAGAAATACACATATCGTTGTCTTATTGTTTGAAAACACAAATCCATAAAGCAATAATAGATTTTATCATGAAGCAAGTACTAAATTCAAATGAAGTACATTTCACAATTAGGCGTTTGTTGACATTCACATTGCTTATGAACGTAATTCACAGCTTAATTACTTATTCATTTGGTTATTTAAAACGATGACGGGCCTATAAACTGACAAAAAGTGAGCGTACAACACATAAATAAAAACGTATTTAAAGCTCAAAAGATGATATATTACAAGATATTTTTTTACGCCTTAACCATAAAAAAACTTGCTGGGAAATTTCTCGTGTCCAAACTAAAAAGCTGTCACCATTGTGTGGCATTCTTTAAGCATCATGAACTGGATGCCGGGTTCTTAAAGTGCTAGTCGATTTGACGTCAAAAAAGACTCAACATCCCTTAATGAGTTTGAAAGCAGATTCCGATGGCATAATCGGTAAAAGTGTTACAGAAAACGCCAGAGAATAGCCACATAATGCTTCCAAGATGAGAGCGAAGGACGATGTGTGAAAAGGCTCTATCATGCCTATGTCAGAATCACCCTGATGGGCAAATCGCTGATGGAAGACGATCTAATGTTGCCTCATTTACTTAAATTTAAGAGAGTTTGTCTTAAAACTTTTAAATAATTAATGGCGTTTTTACATGCTGGCGAAATCTTTTGTCAACAAAAAATGGTGGATTCCAGCAGAGGACATTTCAGACAAGGAAACATTAATCATTGATAATGATAAATATGGGATACAACACATCAAGTTCACAGCATATGTTTTAAAGAGTACAGAGTGCTCTATCTCCGAAGGGAAAACACATGTTAGTGGAACCAGTTAATGGGGACAAACTTTTGAAAATCGTCTCGAATTTTTCCAACTTTCAAATCGATGAATTTGCATTTTACAATTTCAGGTATTTTCTTTGTTGGTAATGCATGTTAACATAACGTATTTCATTTCAAAAATTCTACCAATGAAGATTTCCTGATATCCTTTTCTTGAAAAATTTAATTTGACAGTTATCTAAAAAAAAAAAAAAATAAAATAAATAAATAAAAATGAAATAAAAAAGGCGTCTTAATTTTCTGTTACTATGTCATTTGAATAGTTTTAATGGAAGGGAAAAAACGTCGATTCTTCCAGATAGTTTCCATCTAAAGCTTCTCTCCTGCGCCTAACATATCTTTGCCTGAATTGAAAAATACACACTCTTTCGATTTTAAACGTTTCATATCATTGACAGCCGTTTTGCCTCCGTTATCTAGTTTTAAAAGGTTATTCTTCAGCTAGGAAGTGACAGAATATGCCATATAATTAAATCGCACAGTTTTAGTAACAATTTAAAATTCAACAGTGAATGTTTATATCAGTATTGCATAAATATGATTAAATATGATATTATAAAAGTTAGATTGAAAAGAAATACGCGTTTCAGGACCTCGTGTAGTATGAATATATTCATTCATTAAATACAATATTTCAGTGAAAAATCAAACTTTCTTTCATACAAACATGATCACATGATTCCTTTTTTTTACCATAAAAAATGCAAAAAAATTATCAATATTAGTTAAGATATAGTATTCAGTGGATCACTCACTTCGAACAGGTTAAGTTATACAATTCGGTATAAGTATTTGGAGACTCTTAGTTGGACACGAACTACTATCATGATTAGCATGGCCTTCAGAAGGAAGTAGAACTCGGAATTATTTGTGAAAAGCCGTCGATGACTTGATGGGTTGTTAATTTCAATAAAGGTAATTGGTTGATACGACCCCGCCCACCTTTCCACATCAATACAAATAACTTTCAATATGTTTACAAATTAGGAATAAATAGATTTAGTATCGACAACAGCATAAACGTTTCTTCCAATGCTTTTATATGTGTGTTAGAAACGGGATATCACTTGCAAGCTTATTTAAAATAATACAAAAAGGGAAGTTAACTATCTTTAATCTTAAACCATCGTGAAACGTGAAACAATATTCCTAAAGTCTTGTCATTGGATATATGAAAGATATCGAAATGATATTTAAAAATTGAATCTAGGATAAGACTAAAAATAAATGGTGATTTGATTTGTAATTCATCTGGCATGAAACTGACAATGCTTTACCAGAATTGTCGGATTGAGCAAACACGTCTTTACGCCACTGAAAGGGGCACGGGCTCGCTTTATTGTGATTGGGGAAGACATATTTATGCCAATAGCAAGTTATACACGATACATATTACAGAATTTATGGTCGATCTCCTATTGCTGTCTGGCTAAGGTGCTTTATTGTGGTGTTTCAACACCTACACGTCATAAAACATCCCCTACCAACCACTCTTATCGGACACTAGACCACTCCAGGGAAGCTATACCTCTTACTTCTCCATAAAACCGCCTTCTGGGAAACTGGACCTCTTATTATTATTTTTCCATAAAAGAACAAAGACTAAGAAACCAAATCTCTTATCTAACAATAGTTTGCTCCACACAAACAATTTCTAAATGTCTATATACCACTTGTCTTACTGGGAAAAACAACATTTAAACTAACTTAAGGCCCCATCTTAGATAGCTCTCTTTCTAATTAGAAATAACTCTCTGTTAACGACTGTATTTCCATGCATACAAAACAGTTGAAAAGTTGAATTAATTAAACTCAGGATAGATTTTTGAGATGGGCTTATTTTCAAGATTTTAAGGGTATTGCGCTTAAGCAAGATTGTATGAAATTTCTGTGTGTTTTTAATATATCAATTATTGCGAATGCGCGTATTCATCATTGCGCTGACTTGTTCATAATTGATATTTCGCTAAAATGTTATTGTATCAAAATTGGTACGTTTACAGTAAATACACATAATTTCAAGAAATTCAAATATCTTTATAAAACATGCATGGAACACCATTATAACATTTCGTTCTCTATTTATAAGCTTTACAGTTTGATGATTCGAAATCAATTATTTATCAAAAATCAGTCACGTACTTAATGTAACGTGGTTTCAACCAAGGTTTCAAGCAACAATGTCATCGGGGATAAATAATCAGGATGTAGTGGCAGATTATACGGCTCTTCATTACGTATATATGTAGGATATTCCAACTGTAGTAAAACCTGAGGCTCTGATAAGGGGTTTGCGAAATGATTGTGACCCTGCGGATGAAATATTCTAATCGACCACACATACAAAATATATTTCCTCTCCATTTCAAATTTATAATATAAAATACAAATACAGACATAACTTATCTCTGATGAACTCAAAAGGACGCCATGCTTTCATTTTTTTAATG
The DNA here is from genome assembly GCF_031769215.1 of Ylistrum balloti. Taxonomy (NCBI): domain Eukaryota; kingdom Metazoa; phylum Mollusca; class Bivalvia; order Pectinida; family Pectinidae; genus Ylistrum; species Ylistrum balloti. The sequence continues at coordinate 331,132 of NW_026782111.1, read as the reverse complement.
TTCATATATCTTTTCTCATGTGCATTTAATAAAAAAGATAGCGGTAAACTTCAATTCTCTGTATTAGTAATTAGTCTTCGAGAAAAAATATATTCGATAAGAATCCACATTCAATTAAGTTATTTCAAGATGGATGAGCGGAACCTCTCACTCAACCATCAACTCCTGATATTTTGATATGATTTTTTTTTCAAAAAATGATAAATAAATGTGCTATCAAACATTTGTGTATCTGAAATCTTTCTTAATTTTTTATTTTTGTAGCTCAATACCTCAGCTCAAGTATTAATGCGCGCACGAGGTATTACCTCGGTAGACGTGTAATAAACGAGGGCCTCGTACATCAAGTAGACATGGATATATTACATTGAACAGACCAATGTTACAAATAGACAGCTTTCCACCAAGCTGTATGATAAACGTGATGATTTCAATTTCCCTATTGTTAATTTTCCATTTCTGGGTAGCAATACCCTTGCATCCCTACCTATGGGTTTTACTTGTCCAATTAATTCGATATTCAAGGACCAATTCCAATTATCACGGCAAACTCGTAACACAATGATTCAAAAGATGTCGGTTGCATAAAAATTGTGTGATATGAAGCTGGGCGTGTTTGATGCTCGTTAATTTGCCTGTTCTTTATGTCTTAAATGCATTTTTTTCATTTCTGAACGCGACATTACTTACTAAGATTGACCAAGGTTGACATGGCGGTTGTTCGTGATGAAGTGGAAGACGCTAACTCTTCCGGAACACCCTATTCTTATTCTTCCTGTAACTTTTTCAGGTGTCTCCGTGTAAATCTTTCTTTTGTTTATATTTTACCCTAGATTTATTGAATTTGAGCTTATTGCGATTATGATTATTTTCAAATATTGTTATTTTTTGTACTTAAAATCTACAGTAAATAATCAATGGATAATTTTTACGACAATTCATACAGAAAATATCATGGTGTCAGTAATATATCAGGATTTATTCTTCGTATGAGAAATACAGAAATTTCACTCAGATGCACCTGTGACCACAGTAGTACAGGGACTACTTTATATATATATATATAATATATTTCTTTGTTCGAAATGAAGCTGACAAGTTTGATGCTCCTTAATTTGCATATTGGTTCCGTTGTTATATTAGTGAAAGGATGAAAAGGCGAGTGTAAACCCGTTTACTGTTTGAAGATAAGTTCACTACTGCGATATTTCGTCAGAGAAAAAAAATTAAGAAGTAAAGATGAAGGTTTTTTGTTTTTGTTTTTTGTTTTTTAGAAATTGAATAAATGCATTATTATTATTCACGAGAGTATACTTGTGAAGATACCGACTACTGTGACAGTAAAAATTCCCACAAAGTTCCATGTTCATTCAAAAACGTAGCAAAACGTGGCTTTCTCCCTTTTCGCATGCAAAAAATGAGTTGTTGTTCAGTAAAATGCAAAAGACCAATTCCTTAGAATGGACATTGTATATTTATCTTTGTATATGGCTGTGTGTTGCATCGAAGGTGTGAAGCCCTTCATGATTTCATAACAATAAAAACAAATGTTGAAACATTTTCAATTCAAACTAAAAAAGCTGCAACCTTCTTTGAACAAACGAAGATATTTACTTAGAAACTCCTAAAATAATACAAAGGAAAGGAAAAAGATAAAGTGTTTCAAAATGGTTGTCGTCTTCCGTTTCATCGACTGCAAAATGTAAATTTGAATCAATCCAATTCAAAGTGAGTACCGGTATGGCAACCAAGAAACCACCAAACATACTAACGAACAACGAAAGTTATGATACACCACGAAAAAGAATGTTTTCCAATGAGATCGTGATGACAGCCATAAATTATCTCTTGTCCTTCATTGACCTGCATCTCTCAAAACTGTCATAAGTTAATTAACCACTGTCAGTTTGTTTCTTATACGATTTTCGTTGTATGCTGAATGCCAGACCAATTTCTATGGGTTGTATTATGGATCTACTTTTGTTAGAGATACAACCAAATCAATATTCAATATCATTCAGGTATCTACCCTTATCAGCATGCCATCAGCAACCTCCAGGTTCTTTTCTTATTAATCCCTTCAGCGTGTAACTTACAATTCATGAGCTTCTTCACTATCAATGGCGGGATTACCGGAAGTCGCATTGTACAATGATTGATGGCAATATCCGCTTTACTTACTTTAAAATGAATGTAGGTTTTTTCTGAATAGGTATCGTCGTTAAGATAATTCAATAGTAAGAAGATAAAAATGTTTTAAAGCATTATTATTCGTGAGGAATTATTTTCATTCAATTCGTGGGTACTCTTCATCCACGAATTTACATGTCCATAAGCTGTTCTTCAAATAGATAGCTTTATTGAGCTGTACCCACTTCGAAATAGTGTCTCAGATTTTCTTTCCTTCTTTTTTTTCCCTTTTTAATTAATTTTTTTTTCAAATTTTTAATTGAACACCAAGAAAAATATGATTCTACAGTAAAATGCTTAATGATTTGAAGAAGACACATGAATGACATTTCAAAAATAAAAGAAAATAATGATAATTAATGTAATCGATACCATGTACATCATATGTCATATCATACATCCCCATTGCTACAATATTATTTATCTTTTATATCATGTTATTTGGTGTTTACCTATTGATACATAGAAAAGACACAAACAATTTCGTTTTACTGCTTGATTGAAAAATAAGATTTTGATTTGAATGTGGGCTTTCCATATCAAGTGTCTTTCAACAGTGTTTAATTGATAGTTCGCCTTAAGTTTTTTTCATTCTTATTTTCCATTTTGCCGCATATGAGATGATGATAACAGTATTTTGGAAGTATAAATTAAGGGATGCAGAAACTTTATAAATTAATCATGAACATCGTCTCCTTAAAAACTATCAGTTCTGTGTGACCATTTTGTCTCCCTCTTTGTACACAACCAACCACAATCTTCCTCCAACAGAAATGTTAGCTTGCGTTTCAAAACATCAAGGGACGTCTTCATAATACATCTATAGAGCTTTCTTAACCAAAAAATATCGATAAGTCCAGCATTATCGATAAATAAACAAAAAATTTTGAATCGTTCGATTGATGTATTACGTGTTTACCTTTACGCTTCCACCTACCATTGAGAATTTGGAATGAAAAATACTATGGAACCTTTAACATATATTTATGTAGATACATAACCTTTTTTATCTTCGCCTTTACTTCCCAAGTAGGACAGAGCTTAATAACTCACTACATTACGTTTAATAAAACATGATAATTTCGATTCCCACCAGAAGATTAACCTAGTTTTAAATACCAACAACTAGATTTCATATACCTTCGATGTTTAAAAGTTTACTTTTAATATCCCTGTTTGATATCGACGGATGACAGTACAACGTATTGCACAACCTTTCTACAAATAAATGTCATAGCATCATGATATATAGAACATAACATATAGTATGACATGCTATGAAATATGTTAAAAGTGAGTAATATAATACGTGTATTTTAATAGAAGGGCAAAAAATTGTTATTTTGAATGTTGTTCAGTTTTTCAGAGGATGCATCTCCTCACGTAGTTTTGGACATATATTCAGGCAACTTGGATTTTCCTCATTTGAATCCTCGGTTTCTGTAATTTAAACCACTAGACTCACTGACAAATCCTAGAAGGACTGGCTACCAGATGCTACGTTTATGTATAGAATTGTTCTTCGTACAAGCCTATCTTCCCATAGTTTGGTACCTCGGCTGGAATCAGACATATCTGATACACAAATTATGAATCTCAGTTTTCATATACTAAAGACAGGGACCAATCTAACGAAACAGATGTATGATTTAGCATCACTGACGAGTCCTATAAGGTCGACACAGCTGCATGATGCAGTTTATTTCATAGTTTTACTGTATTGTGCTGTTTCAGATTTTAAACATATGTTGAAAGACGCTTCTCGTTTAATGTGTCTTCTATACAATTAAAAAAACAGTTATGAGTATTTTATAAATTTCAAATAATGCTATACATTGTACAAGCCGTTTAAATCATCGCCACACATTGCTTAGTATTTATCTGCATTTATCTTGGTTTTTACATAAAGATGAACAGAAAATGTCAATATGTCAACAGACTCATAAACCAAATTCAATAAAACGAGAACGATATAAGAACTAAAGAAAGATTTACACGGGAGTCTCTTGAAAATATACCAGGAGAATAAGACCAGGTGTTCCGGAAGATTAAGTGTCACCATCGTAAACACTCGCCGTGTAATTCTTGGTCAATCCAAGAAAGTAATATCACATTCCCATATGAACACATGATAAACAACAACGGAACCAACAGGTATACTAACGAGCATCAAACACGTTCCACTTCATATTACATAAGGAAATAGAATATTTCCGGATGAGATCATTATGACGAGTGTAAAACTAATGTATTTTATAAATCATTTCGTTCATGTCTGCTGTCGTTTAGTGTATTAGGCTGGTCACCACCACTCACGCAGTAGCAACTCGTCTCTGTTCTATTTGCAGCTTTTGTATAGCACACAGTGGGGACTACGCCGCCGATAAAGACTTGTTACCAGGAAGGCACAAGGTCATCCATCACCGAGCTCGAAGTAGGTGCCTAATGAGGACAATATATAATTTATCACTCAGAGTGGCTTTAAAATTGATTACAGTACAGCAAATTTTGAAAAGAACCAATCTAGGAAGAAACGCGGGTACAGCAGCAGAGTGGCTTGTATTGTTTTTGTCTGCAGGTAAAGAAGTTAAGATTGAGTGAGGAAATTCACAAAACAGACAATTGTAATACATAAAGTAACTTACTTGTTTATTTCAAAGGACTCTGGAGCAATTATTTCTTCGGTTGTATCATAATTACAGATTGCACGCTCATCAACGTTTTGTGCTAAAGGTCCACAGTGAAGCCCAAAAATGTCTCATTATTTTTGTTATTTCAAAAGAGAATATCTTTTCAATGAAGTAATAATTTTTGCTCTTCAAAACATATTTGATTTCTTTTGTGACATTGGCATGCTGTGAAATGTAATTTTTCCTAACCAGATCATGTTTGTTGAAAAATACACGTTATTCGACAATTGAGATATTTTATTATATTCGCATATCTTCGACGTATCTGAATGGATCTTTAGACCTGCACAGGGTCGATGACCCATTTATTTTTCCCCTCAAATCTGAACCCCTGGACCCCTCCATATTATCATTTTCTTTCCAATTACAATCGAAAAAAGGCATTATTGTGACCGAAATCATGAGTACAAGAGGGTCGCTTCAACTGATCACGTACATGTGGGTATTGTTATACTGCAGGCCAATTAAAATATTGGATGATTCAGAGAGCCAACAATACGTTTATGCATAGGAATATATGTTACTTGTAACATTTAGATATGCTTATATCTTTTGTGAAAAAATATTCCAAATCCCGAGATATCTAGTAGCTAAACACAAATAAAAGTTATTCAATTATAATGTATCATATTGTCAATAAAAGAACTTTTCTATTACTTTGTGCGATACGAAGCTGGACGTGTTTGTTGCTGGTTGTTTGCGTAATGGTTTCCGTTGTTGTACACTTGTTATCATATGAGAATGTATATGATAACCTGATATTACTCTCTGGTATTAGCTAATTTTATTTATGGCCATCAACATTAGCAAACATTATATTGTCTGATGAATTAGTTATTTTGATGTTCGTTACTATCTCTGATAGTTTAGTGTTTATCATACCGGCTCTCTGTTTGAGAGCGTGACATCGGACATGGTCGATAAGCAAATGACGCTTACTATTCCGGAGCATCTGTTCTTATTATTTTGTACTTTTTCAAGAATCTCTTGTAAATCTGCCTTTTGTTCAGTTTTCCCTTGTTTTCTTGAATTTGAGTTGGGATTATGATTATGTTGATATGTCGGTATTTTCTTTAATTTTGCTTGTTTTTTTGTTTTTGTTTTTTTTTATTGTTGATTGTACACAATAACGTTCCTCTTTGCTGCTTTATAACACCTGATATATTCAGAATACCTTAAGTATTTTACCACCATAACCAAGCACTTCGATAGTATTGAACATTACACATGCATGACCCAACTTCATTCGGTAGATGTGATGCCAGGTAATTACGATATCTACAAGATACTCATTAAAGGTTATTTTTGATAGAATTTATTTTCGTGGTTTCCTCGAAATAAGGAAAAAATAACATTACTACTTGATTCACTGAAAAATAAGTAACTTGATAGAGAAAATCAATGTCATTTTCACAATTTCTGTGAAGCATACGTGCTTTTTTCAAGTTTTCCTTAAAAAATAGCAAACATTTCTGATATCGGAAATGTAACAGTATTGCTTAATAATTGATGAAGCAATTATTAAGATCAATTATTGACCTTTTCGTGTTCATGTGATTGTTAGTTGCGCTGTTTGTGATTTACACTTTGCCGTACATCAGTTAATTGTTAATAAATGGTATATTTCTGATTGTACACCAACTTATTTTTGTTGCTTTCGTGTGTGTTCTCAATCCACGAGTTTATATGTTCACTAAAATTTTTTAAAGTCAATGTCAGCAGGTTAAATGAGCTATTTGAAGCCCCGGAAAAAAACAACGAAAATTCAGCCCCACGAAAATATCTGATTAGACAGTAAACTTCTGTATTATGTTGCAAACTAGAAAGTTTCGCGGCGCTCTCAGTTAAGTGGAGGCAGTTAAAATAAATCGAATACTTAGCAACTATACTTTCGTACCCTTCAAACTTTATAGAAATTCCCAAATTCTTACATATGGCACTTTATAGAAAAAATATGTAACGAATAAAAAGAAAAACTATTATAACAACTCAAATATCTTACCACTGAAATGTAACAACACCTCTTAATGACAAGAAATGAGCAAGTACGTTTAACTTTATCTCAAGCAAAGCCATAAGATATATGGATAAAAAAGACTTGGCAGATAGGTATGTACTTTAAGGTATAAACACTACTTAGGAACTGTTGTAATCATGCCGAGTAATCGTTATTTAAACGCACAAGTCAAGCATCGAAAAATGAACAAATGTGTTCAACTTTGTACTGTCTGAGTAATCCGTATATTTAGCAACAACAGTTAAGTAATAAATTTCAAAATTCTGATGGAGATGTTCTTTATTTCTTACTTCAAAGAGACTTCCGTGAAGAGAATATGAGTAAACTGTTATATATGATAGACAATTTAACGCTGACAGCTCTGTTGGAGTGGAATCGAAGTTAGATCCTATGTCGTTTAAGAAGGTCGGAGAATAAAGATATCTAAGGTAAGATGACATTGGTCGTATTAAATTATTGTTTGTTTTTATTTGTTGTTGTTGGTGTTTGTTAGTTGGTTGGTTAGTTGGTTGGTTGGATTCGGCTGGTTGGTTGGTTGGTTGGATTTGGCTGTTTGGTTGGTTGGTAGGATTTGGCTGTTTGGCTGGTTGGTTGGATTTGGCTGGTTGGTTGGTTAGTAGAGTTTGGCTGGTTGTTTGGTTAGTAGGATTTGGCTGGTTGGTTGGTTGGTTGGTAGGATTTGGCTGATTGGTTGGTTGGTAGGATTTGGCTGGTTGGTTAGTTGGTTGGTTGGATTTGGCTGGTTGGTTGGTTGGTAGGATTTGGCTGGTTGGTTGGTTGGTTGGTTGGTAGGATTTGGCTGGTTGGTTGGTTGGTAGGATTTGGCTGGTTGGTTGGTTGGTTGGTTGGTTGGTTGGTTGGTAGGATTTGGCTGGCTGGTTGGTTGGTTGATAGGATTTGGCTGGCTGGTTGGTTGGTTGGATTTGGCTGGCTGGTTGGTTGGTTAGTAGGATTTGGCTGTTTGGTTGGCTGGTAGGATTTGGCTGGTTGGTTGGTTGGTTGGTTGGTTGGTTGGTTGGTTGGTAGGATTTGGCTGGTTGGTTGGTTGGTTGATAAGATTTGGCTGGCTGGTTGGTTAGTAGAATTTGGCTGGTTGTTTGGTTAGTAGGATTTGGCTGGTTGGTTGGTTGGTTGGTTGGTTGGTTGGTTGGTTGGTAGGATTTGGCTGGTTGGTTGGTTGGTTGATAAGATTTGGCTGGCTGGTTGGTTGGTTGGATTTGGCTGGCTGGTTGGTTGGTTAGTAGGATTTGGCTGTTTGGTTGGCTGGTAGGATTTGGCTGGTTGGTTGACTGATTTGATTTGGTTGGTTAGTTGGTTAGGTGACGGTTGAAGTTCTCATGAATGGAGACACTGATTCAATGGATAGCCCAAATACATCCATTTCCATCAAATATGTCTGACTTTACAATCCAGGATGTGTTTCGGGACGATGATTATAACTGGCACTGGTAAAACCGATATTCTTTCACTGTCACAGTATTTGCTACATTTTTTCTATGTTGTCACTTGGCTGTTGGTCGGCTTTACCTCCCCGTGATAAGAATGGTATATACAAACGTTATGCATTATTGAAAGAAAAAAAAGACCCTCTATATAGTAACAATACAAATTAGATATGTGATATAGTGATAGTTATAAACACGTATTCTAAATCATCTTCCCTTTGTCATAAATATTGTTAAATCGAAGAAAATTTATCTGCAAACTTCATAATAATAATGTACAAAAAGCACATTTCAGTAGCATGTTTCTATACAAAGACTCAGGTACAGTAGAGTCTAACCATGAATAAAACTACATCATACAGCTGTTTCGTCCTTCTAGGACTCGTCAGAGATGCTGCATCATACAGCTGTTTCGTCCTTCTTGGACTCGTCAGTGATGCTGCATCATACATCTGTTTTGTCCTTCTTGGACTCGTCAGTGATGCTGCATCATGCATCTGTTTCGTCCTTCTTGGACTCGTCAGTAATGCTATATCATACATCTGTTCCGTCCTTCTTGGATGCGTCAGTGATGCTGCATCATACAGCTGTTTCGTCCTTCTTGGACTCGTCAGTAATGCTATATCATACATCTGTTTCGTCCTTCTTGGATGCGTCAGTGATGCTGCATCATACAGCTGTTTCGTCCTTCTAGGAGTCGTCAGTGATGCTACATCATACATATGTTTCGTCCTTCTAAGACACGTCAGTAATGCTGCATCATACATCTGTTTCGTCCTTCTTGGACTCGTCAAGTGATGCTAAGGGGGTTTAATGGTTGAATTGCAAAAGGCGAGGTGGTGAAAAAAATCGCAAAACTCATAAACGTTTTTTCATAATCTCCCTGTTATCAAATTAATTCGCCTGGTGATATTTTTGCGTGTATGTCACCAATGTGGTCTACACTGAAGCGTTTTTCCAATGACTGAGCCATTTACAAATCGGTTGTAATGTCATAATATGGACAAAAACGTTAAGTCATGAATTGCAAAGGACACGCCAAAATGTCTAACCCACTCCACCCTGCCCCTTTTCGATTTTGTTCTAAATATTTAAGATTTAAAAAGTTATATGATTAAAAATATCGGTTTTTTCGTATTATTTTTTGAATTTGTCTTTAAGATTTAATTCTCCCTCGATCAGACTCGCAAAAATATAAAACTTCAAAGATTCGTTTCGTAAGATCTTCCAGGTACAAACCTGTAAAAATCGAACTACCTACCTTTCAATGTTCGAAAGTCTTTAAAGTGTAATAATGATATATATCTGAGTGTTGATCTTTCAAATAAAAATTCAATAAGGAGATTCCCGTGAATTTTTGCTCAACTTTCAATCTTACAGATAAACCAGCTTTTATCACAATCTTTTATCACGCTTATTTGCTACATTTATTTTCAATCAATCATTCATGACAAAAATCTTTTAGAAATAGCACCTACCACTAAATGCATTAATTCTTTCTGCAAACAGTTTTGGAACATTTTTATCAGGACATCCTGTCTTTAGGGGACGACGATTTACACTTCAAACGACCGTCTACTGTAACGTCGGTTAGCACGCTAGACCTCTGACTGATCAACATTGACATCTGAATAATGGTCACTTTGGCCAGTTTTACACTTTTGCCATCCAACAATCATTATTTCCTCTGCCAAACGGTTTCTATTTGGAAAGACAAGTATGACTATAGTTCACGAAGTGTATCAATCAAGGGAAGAAAAGGGTCTCAAATTACAAACGGTCATCGTATAGGGTTAGAAAACTAACACCTTGTTTAAGAAAACAGCAGACGGACATCAATTTTATGCAGTTCCAGTTTCCGAAATCGATTAACTCGAGCCAATCCCACACTTTGTTCCGGCGCGTGCTTGTCAGGGTGACCTATGTCCATACGTCACACGTACCCTGAGGAGGTCAGACACTGTTTGCTCCCCAATATTTCTCAGACTCGTCCGTAGTTGTTAGACCAAGGGCGACTTTCTATTGTGTTCAGATTACCTAATCAACGTCCAAGCTGGTTTATGCCATCTCTCAGTCGATATGTTTGTCTTGGGCTGTCTTCATTTGAAGTATTTTGTTGATATCACAATAGAAATAGTGACATTTATTACATAAACACTATCCTAATTGACATAAAAACTAATTACTCACGTGTAATTAACATTAATCTTGATTATGATCACGGATCTAATGAAAGGATTTTACCGAATGTCCTGACAGTAAGTAAGTCCAGATAGACCACAAATTTACTTTGTTGCATTCTTGTACAAGTCAAATTGATTTATCCGGGGAGTTTCATCCAGTCTTTTTCATCAATCTCAAATCTGATCAGATCATATGTCTCATCTAATTGTCTTTACTAAGATCTAATCTACTTCATTCTTATCTTATTACGTAAATTGGAATTCAGAACAGCACTCACAAAACAAAATGGCGATTACAGAAATTAAACAAATTCAATATAAACCCCAAAGCAATCATTCATGGTTAGAAAACTTGTCGACATATTTCAGAATTGTGATTGTGGAACACTTTTTTGAAAAGAGGCGATGTCAATTGTCGTATATACTATATACACTTAAGGTTAGTATTTCTTGTTTTTGTTTAATTATTATTATTTCATCATATACGTTTTTTCCTCTTTTGACACGTTCTTTATACAAGTAACTTTCCCGATATGTTGTATTTGTATAATAATGGGTTTAGAAAAGTCTACTGCGGTTGTCTGTCTATTGTAGCAATATTGATGTACATTGCGGTCGGATTACAAAAAAAAAAAAAAAAAAAACACGTGGAAATATAGTTTTGTGTCTAAGCAAAAATACAATACTATCTCCTTTCTCAGATTTTCAGCCAAAAAAATCCACAATTCACACTGGATCCATTAATATTTCAGAATCTGGTACCGTCTTGTCTCCGTGACGGCCTTCACCTTTGACCTCACCAAAAAAGCGACGGCATCAGCTGATATTCTTAACACTTCAAAGACTAGGTTAGAGGTCAGTTATTTGGAGATGTGAAATCACAAATAGGAAAACACGTGTACGTTTGATTTGACACAAAGTACACCCCACGTCCAATACTACATACAAACCTTTGTTTACTCTAAGTACTTTGAAACAAATGTTGATTTTCATTAATATGGACCTTTTCGAAAGCTGACAATTAAAAATAAATACATTTAGCTGAATATTTGGGGATTCAAATAAATATACAAGTGATACGTGGTGCTGATGGATGATATGTATATTGGTACAGTGTAAAGCAGTGAAACAGTACCATAACATCTTCTATTGAAAATTTTTTCAAAACATTTTTTTCATCTTTTTATTTCAGCGATTTCATAATACTGAATAGCCGTTTATTTTCGCGGGAAAGATATTTTGTCATTTCGCGGTTTATTAACGTGATCGCAAAAATTTGAAATGAGAAATAATGAGGCAAGTGTTTATAAGATGTTCTTAAACATCCAGTTCGCGAAATTTTGATTAGCCAAAATATAACTTGGCCCTTTAAAAAAAACATGACATCACTTATTTAGACTGACCAGGATTTACTGGACGGATGCCATCGAGGAAGCAAACGACGGTTACCTTTCATGAGTACCTGGGTCTTATTCGTCTTGAGTTTTTTTTACTTTCTCCTGTTCAAATCTGGCCTTCTTTCGTTGTTTTTCAGTTTGAGTAGGATTTTATTCACATTTTAAGAATTATTTTGTTTTCACACACACACACACACACATATATATACATGTCGATAGTAAGTAAAATTTCGGCGCAATATGTGTCTGTATCCTTGTATCACATACATACATGTCAGGATATGTGAATAGTACATGAAAACGTTAGAAACTTGAGAATTAATAACCATTGTCGATGATTACACAAGGAAATGAAGTGAATTAACTATACCTAGTTACAATATCACAGGACCAGCCATACATTGTCATAGACGTCAATGTTACCGATCTTGTAACCAACATTGAAGATAACCTTAACAACACTACCCGAAATGTACAATCATAATATATTCGATGGCGAGACAATGAAAAACATCATAATTTTCATATAAAAATATTCCATTAACAAATTTACTATAGAAACCGCAGTCACATTTCCGTCCATTACAGTTGAGTGTGTCTTGGCATTAAAGCATTGTTTGTAATACAAAAGTACAATTCTGTAAAATGATGAATTTTCGTATGACTACTCTTAATCCCACGAGTTTATTTGCCCGTGAAATGGTAAGCAGGTTAAAAATATGGATTTTAGTACTATTTGATACAAGACTTATCAATGAAACAAAATGCCAACAAAAACAAAACCACGAAATTTGAGCACAACGAATAAAATTATGGTTTACAATACTTTTGAATATATATGTGTGTTGTTACAGTTACTTGTGTAGAGAATAATAACTACAATGCAGTATACATTCTGTGAAGACAAGTTTTTTTCTATTTTACCCTGTGTTTTTATTTTCGCGGCCTTACTTCATCTTCGAAAATACCGAAAATTAAAACTCTGCAACAGGAATAAAATACAGAATTTCAATTTGAAAGCGCGTCAGTCATTAAAGTATGAAAAATGTGTCGAGTTGAAAGTGGATTAGTTAAGTTAAGACGATATGCATATATTTAAATGTATAGTATATCATTGAATAAAAACTTGCCAGATACTCACTGTATACCATTACATACTGCAGAGTTGTTTAATTTCGCGTGGCAGATATTTTGCGGTTGTCCGCTTTGGGCTACTTCATTTAATTTGGCGTTTGCCTATGAATTCGTATCAATGTTTACAGAAATCAGAAATATATCCTGAAATTTGGATTTACTGTAGAAATGTTTGCTTGGTATTTGAATTCGCGTTATCTTTCACATCCTCGAATACAGCGAAATTAACCCCCCCTCCTCCCCTCCTTTACAGTAATCGGTGTAATACATGTAATTATGACATTTAGGAAAGAAGCAGAGATACATAATTGACCATCAATAGACACGACTTTGATATAATATTATTTCTACTTGGGTGACGTCTATCCATAACATTTAGAAAATTGCTGCATATTAAATATCATCATACCTGTATACAAAAATTATCTTTGCTATATCATGCACAATGATATATAACATTGTAACGATGGCTGCATCTGTTAGCATTTTACCATCATGGGTGGGATCCAAGTATTAACGAAGTGGCTGCATAATTCTTAATATCAACTGTCTACATTACGTGTGATGGGCGTAACAGAATGTGAAACAAATCGCCCCCATCGATCAAAATGATCCTGGTACTTACTATAGACATATATATAACTTTACATAGAATATAACAGAAAAAAATCTGAAATGTTACGTCATAGAAAGCTTAAGTAAATATATAAATGCAGTGTTGTAAGTATTTGTGACAAGTGGAAAGAAAGAAAAAACGATAGAACTTATATTTAGATATACACACGAGAATTTCCTATTTTCATTTGCATAGATGTTACCCTATAGTAAACCTACTGTAATATATTATTTTCGTGGGGTTGAATTTTCGTGTTTTGTTTTTCTTTTCTTTCAAAAAATATTTCGTGGACACTTATTTTCGTGGATAAATAGAGCTGAATTAATCTTCTTGTATTGCTTACTTTCGGTTCACCAAAGGTTGACATGTCAGATATCGTCGATGAAGATGAAAATGCTCGACCTTCCGAAACACCTGGTTGAATTAAACTTTTACATTTTCAGATATCTCAGTGAAATTTGCTGCATATATACCTATATATTTTTTTTCAAAGCTCACCAAAAATTCCAGATGGTTCACAGAAAAAGGTTGTTTATTTGTATCACCAATTTGTATATCTGTCACCAATGTTAACACTTAATGACGGAATTGCCATTTTCTATTCGGCATTAATAAGCCATTCATATGAACATCAGATGAAAGCACTCAGTATTTGTATTTACTTATATTACGTATTTCTAACGAATTTTCCCTTTATATTTTTTCATTTGTTTTCATTTATGATTTTTTTTTCATTTTTATTTACATTCAAATTTCCCGCTTTTTCCGTTGGCAGTTATGGAATCATAACTAATGATTTTTAACAAATGGTTTTATATTGTCAGTTTCAAGGAGTTGGTAAAGATCAGATATCTGCAGCAGATATTTGAAATAATGAATATTTAGTAGTATGTAGTTTGTCGAACTTTTGATTATCTTTAAGATTTTTTTACAGAAAGAATTCGTTCATTTAACTCGAAAGTTATTTTTGAAACTCTAAAAGACGTACGTCTTGCAAGGAATTAGGGCATATATCGATATTGTCCGTAAAATAACAAAGGGACATTATATCGAATTTTCTTATTTCTGCACAATGAGACACACATACATCATCCCCTTACTAACCTAGATGCTTGTACACACTGCCAGGACTCATGATTACCCATGCTTCTCCACAAACAACACACGTTCCGAGACACAACCCGTAAATTTCAATTGTTTGGTTACATGCAGTTATCTTGTGCAGTAACCTCCCTACTCTGTTAAAACACGACTCGCCGCCTCGTTTATTTTCTAACAAAAATCAATTACACGCTAATAGGGAGGACGAGATAAATAGCATTGAAATGTCTGAGGGACAAACCTCATTAGTGCACTAGCCATGCTGTATTTGCTAAAAGGGACATGTCACACTTGCAGCCTAACGAGAAACTAATACCTTTTGCATGTAAGCTCGTTAAGTTCGAGTCCTACCAGGCTCAATGCTTCCCTTGGGCTCATTAGGTAATCGTCCTAAAAACTGCAGCAGTCTCTTCAGCTCGTTATGTTCATGTTCTATAAATTTTCTTTTAGGATACATTATATACTTTCCTTCTTCTGTCTGTCTTCTTATTTTTCCTATTTGGACAACTTTATAATTCATTTTGGCTCCTTTAACATTTGTAAGTTTGAAGTACAGTCGACATGATTCATTAAGTTTTAGATATTTTATTAAAACATCTGCGGATGAAGTATTCCGTATCAATAACACATATAGGGTTTTTAAAACCTTAATTGGGTTGCTTGTTGTTTTTTCCTTGTCATCGGCCAGAGTAATTTTGAGGCGAGGTCTCCTTGTGAATCTGGTGGTCAACTCATTGAAAACCATACGGAAGAGCCATCGTAACATATTCTGAAAGCATCAGATATAACTTAGTGATAAATATCGTATTCAAAAGATTTGTGGGTTTTATAGGGGAATTTGACGATACAAGTAGGGAGTAGTAAATTCAGCAAGGGCTATTGTTCAAGAAATAAGGAACATTAAAATAAAAATACTTGTGATAAAAAAAAGTTAATAAAAAACTAGGAATGTCATAAGGATATGTCACGATATATAAGGAAATGCTGTTATGTCGATATTATATACATAGATGAAATATATTACAGGAAAAAGTACAGACACATCGATGTTAAGTATGTAATACACGTATCCATGATATGTGGAATTTCAATGTAAAATTTTATCGAATACAAACGATACAATTGATCATGTTTTTTTCTTACTGGATATCTACAAGGACAAAATGGTGAAATTACCCTCATATCATGACGGTATCATACTGTGACGTCATTAATATTAGCGGGGAATTTATTTTCGTTGATTTGGTGGTACCCCCAATCCGCAAATTCATATATGCACGAGCTGTTATTATAAGTATAAGTACATTGATAGAGCTATACTGATACAAGAAATCATATGTCCATGAAATAATGAAGTTTTGTAAAACCATGAAATTTGAGCCGCGTGGAAAATAAATTATTTAAGTAATTTATCATAGTTTTATCCCTTAAAAGTCCTTTACTTTTTGAAAAAAAACATTTAATGAAAATAGCATGTTTCTCTACTTGTTAGTAGTTCCTACTTCATGCATATGAGGTTTTTTTTTTATTAGTATGGTCATTTTGATCAACAATACATTAGTAGTAACTGGCCACTCTAAGGCATTAACGGAGAAAGTATCAGATATAGCCACAATATCGTGTACAGGGAGATTGTAAGAGATGTACAATATACGTTTGATGTTGACCTGACAAGAAAACTTCTGGCGGTCAACACAGACGCTTGGGTGCAATACTGAACCTGTATCAGCAAACACGAATGAGGTTGGAGCTCACCGTCAACAAAACATACGAAAAATTATCGCTATGTTGACGATATCTAATTCAAATTCAAAATGGATGGAACTTTCGTTTTTCTACAGCTTATATTTTTAAAACACTGACCAAGTATTCTATTTTTTTGTATATTAATTGAAAATCAGACAATCAAACCTCAAAACAGTTTTGTAGTTCAATCTTGGTTTACCTGACGTGGAATTTTGACTGATGAAGTACGTCAAAATAATTGCTCCGCGCGGAACTATAGCTCCAAACTCTAAGCGACTTTATGGATTTTCGTAAATAAACTTGATTATTACAACAGATCAAATCACTTATTTCAACAGTTGTAACATTCGTAAATGTGATATTTAAGTAAATTCAGAAAGTAATTTTGTCGAATTACCGCACGTGCTAAAAAAACAGCTGTTTTACGTCATTGCCGAATACAGCAAAACTATATGTGGCAGTTGTATTCCGATAATGGTAGCACCAGATGCAGGATAAAAGGTTTTATTCATTGATCATAAGTGTCCATTCTGTATATATATATTATTTATTCATGAGTACATAAAGATAACCTAAACATTTGGTCTCAATGGTAGTACGTTTCCTCTCCTTCTAAAATCCCACTGGCACATCAGCAGTTATATCAACTGTATCGAGAATAATTTGTTTGTTTGTGTTGGTTTTTTTCTCTCAATTTAAATCAAACAAAGTACAACGTTTCAATAACAACGTCATATAAATAAGATGGTTCTTGGTTTGAGGGTAGGACAGAGAAATCAGTACCTGAGGAGGAGATTCACGACCGTCGGGAATCTCTCCCGAGGGTAAAGATTTCTCTGTCCTACCCTCAAACAAGAGATTGGTCTTTTTTCTACCTATTATCTCCAACATACTGGTAACAGAACAATAAGACAAATATATGCTGACAAATATGGAAACAAAGTCAGGTACATAACGACTTTGTTTTTATTTTGGCCGATTTGTAATCTACATCATTACAAAGACAATCGTAATGATAATTCATTGCCGTATTGTATTAAAAAAAATTCATAAACAAAAATGATCATATGCTGTCTAACAAAAGATATTAAAACTTATTTTAAACTGTCAGCATCAATCAGTCACGTCTCTCACGTCTCAAATTAACTACTTCTGGTTTAGCACATGACTAAGTACGTTATACTGTGCGTGCAGGTTGTCTTACCTCGGCAAGATAGAGACATATTACCCTCATTGGAAGTGTGGATATTTCTGTCCTATGGGGTAGAAATATGTAACATCTATGACTACCATAAAATCAGTCTATTGTGTAATACCTTGTCTTGCATAGTATGCCACGTTTTGTTTCATTCGAACAGTGACATAGTATAGAATATACACAATTTTGTATAAATGACGGGTTTTTTTTTCATGAAATGATCCAATAAATGAAAATTACGAAATTTATTGAATTACAGGAATAGTGCAATATTCCACCTAGATTTTGACATGAGTTTCCAATCAATTCAATTTTCCTCTTTATACTCGTAGGTTTGAACAATATAGGAATGCAGCAGCACTGAGTCCTGAAAGGACGAAACAGCTATATGGTGCAGTTAAATTCTGTACGTGAAGGTGCCATTCACTTGTGGGTTACATTTCTATACATATTGTAGATGAAGATAATTCGCCACGATGTTTGTACATATCAATATTACCCCATGACGATCAGATTTACACAAGAGCACACGGTTTTATCATGCTTGCTTACATCCCTACGTCTTATTTATACGTGTTTTAAATGTTAGGATATATACCAGATATGATATCTAGATGCAATCTTACAAGATGTACATATCTGCAAAGCTAAAGAAAAATGAGTAATTTGCCTTTGAAAATACTTTGTTGTCATGGTGTTGTCATGGTGTCGTGAAGGACGTCAAGGGCGCCACCTACTGTTTCCGGAACAATGTGGCATTTCATATGAAATCGCATTTGTTTGTTTGTTATTTTAGTCTTTTATGGAAATATGTGCTTATCAAATGTAAATATATGTATATACAATGTGTTTTATTTACTTAGGGATGACTACACGTTTGACTTGATGCATTTACACTTCGACCCACAGAAATATAAAAAGAAAATAATTCTTCATCATATACGTGTATTACAAAGACATATCTTGTCAAAAGTTGATACCGCACAACGTCTTATTGCATGCAACATGGAACCTTCTTCAAACCAAATTTTAAACAACATTTCTTGTTTGTTTGAAATTCTTGGCATGCTATGCTCTGTTCGTAGGGTCAAACAGTTCCTTATTGTCTGGCTTCAAGGTACATTTTTCTCCACACATTATATGAAAAGACGGGGCGTCATCGTTACAGTGTAGGTTATTACAAGAAGATTTGGAGCCATTTGTGTCACATTCCAATTCTGCGGGGATGATCTATGATGAATAGATCCACGTATGAAGTAAAACCATTAAACATTCTGTCCTGATAACATATCTCATATCTCATTTGATTCTCGAAAATCACTTTTTTTCCAGCTCATATTTCACTCACTTGGCAATTTACAATAACTCACTTGTAACCTCTTTTCTATCGTCTAACATGACGGTAAGTATGAAATATCTATCTCACGTGCTAAACCCAGATTGCGTCTTGTCGTTTCCTAGCCGCTTAGAATCGCGGTCTTGTAACTGATTACAGTATACATGTTTTCTCCGCCAAATGCATTACCTTGTAACGCGTACAGAACGGGACTACTTTCCTACTGACATCAAACGTAATGGCAATTGGCAAATTCAATAAGGACTCGAATTATTCTTAGCTAAGACTCGTTCCAAGCCTTTCATCTGCCATCTTTAGCTAACGTCCCAGGTGTGATTCAATTACGAGTTCTTGTGTGATTTCGCGGGACGTATAGTTTGCGCGCGAAGTTCTCGATCTCCTGTCGTCTGCTCGCTATTCCTGATTAGTGTCAGGCATATCCTGGGCCAGGCAGACGACCCATGTTCCGAAACAGCCTTATATAATCAGTCGCTTACAGAGGTAAATTAAACGAACATCTTCGATCGGCTCGTGACACATGCAACGTCAAACACCATGTTTTATGATCTTTTACGATGACAAATAGATCACAAGAGAAAAAGACAACGTGCAAGCTATTATTTCAGTCGTTCTCTTCTTTATCTAATTATCATCGGCCGTAACACAATAACAAAGAGTTACCAAAATTGCTAAGGGTTGAACTTTGACCTTTTTTAATCTCGTGAACGAACGAGAGTGTAAGTGAAGTTGACACAACTGCTATGAAGACAGACATAGCATTACGGCCATGCTAATAACAGTCAACTGCATATAGTTTTCATGTTCCCGAACGGTCGATGGTGTCATTTTCACACTTGGTAGATCCCAAGGGAGTTAACACCTCGAACTGTCATCCAACCAGCAAGGATTCAGGCTGACGTCTGTGTTCAGGCTAGGTTTGCCGCGAAACAGACCATTTCCCCACTGATTGATACTGCAAACAATGATGTGAGCATCACACTCCTGTGTGGTAGGGTACTTCGTTACCGGTGTTGACTAGAAATCCACCCTAAAAATATGTTCCGTATTTAAAAAGGATAACTAGGTCATTTGAAATAAATTTATAAACACGTTATTCAGGCGAAAAAAAAACTACTGTATGACTTATGATTTTCATCCTAGTGAATAGAATTATGGCTTTCTGATAATCAAATTTTGGAAAAATACCGGTGAACGGTAGATTTGAAGGTATAATGACACAAACACATCGCGCTATCAATATACCACGACACAAGCCACATTAACACTATACCACTACACAAACCACATTATCACTATACCACGACACAAAACACAATATCACTATACCACGATACAAACCACATTATCACTATACCACGACACAAACCACACTATCACTATATCACGACACAAACCACATTATCACTATACCACGATACAAACCACACTATTACTATACTACGACACAAACCACACTATCACTATACCACGACACAAAACACACTATCACTATACCACGGCACAAACCTTTCATTACTCTACCACGACACAAACCACACTATCACTATACCACGATACAAACCACACTATTACTATACTACGACACAAACCACACTATCACTATACCACGGCACAAACCTTTCATTACTCTACCACGACACAAAACACACTATCACTATACCACGGCACAAACCTTTCATTACTCTACCACGACACAAAACACACTATCACTATACCACGGCACAAACCTTTCATTACTCTACCACGACACAAAACACACTATCACTATACCACGGCACAAACCTTTCATTACTCTACCACGACACAAACCACACTATCACTATACCATGATACAAACCACATTAACACTATACCACTACACAAGCAACATTAACACTATACCACGACACAAGCAACATTAACACTATACCACGACACAACCACATTAACACTATACCACGACACAAGCAACATTAACATTATACCACGACACAACCATATTATCACTATACCACGACACAAATCAAACAAAGAGAAAAAAATGTGTTTATGAAATATCCTGTCCCCGGTTACAACAAAGTTTAAATCACATGGTCAAAAATATGATACCACTGGGAAGGTCTTGTCACAAGGGACACTCGTTTCAAATATCAAAGCCCTACCTCTTACGGTACAATGATTATTGGTAATGTTAAAGCTGTTCAAATGAAGGTCAAAGGTCACGGTCAAGGTGACATAGTAAAAAATTCTGATACCACTGGAAAAGTCTTGTCACAACGGACATACATTCAAAAGTAAAAGGCCTACCTCTTACGGGCAAGGTTAAAGTTGACAACTGATAAACAAACAGACAAACAGGCAGCGCAAAGACAATATGCCCCCGATCTTTCGATCAGAAGGCATAAAAACAAATAATCGTAGTATTTTATTGGGTTTTGATATTCATGATTTAGTAACCACACACCCTCACTAATTCTTGGACATTTGATTCGCAGATGAACGTAGTTCTATAAGTCTACTTTACGAATTTTCATAAACATATGATTTTGTACCCGGAATCACCGAAAATAAATCCCCCACGAAAATCAATAATTTTGACAGTATCTTTATCTACTCTCGTATTTTGTAAAATAAATATCATTATCTTTGTTTCCAAATCATGGTGTATCGACATGACCACAAGTGAAGATTAATTTTACACGGTTTGACGCTTTTTGTCCAAATTCGTTTATCTTTTTCGTGAAGCTGATGCAGCTGTGTTATTGGGCAAGTAACCTATTCCTAATTTTTCTAGATAACATGCGACGGGCCTCCAGTATGATGTTTAATGAGGTATCCAAAAGTTACTACAAGAAGACGACAAAATGACTCCGGCTGTTTATGGGGCGATAACTCCAACAAACAAACAAGTTAACTAACAAATGTGAAGAGAACGTTTTCATATCAATTTAGCAAGTGTTGTGTGTAATATCGTTTTATTTCATGTTTTTTTTTTACACAGATTTGATTATTCAGTGATGCCAACAACCAAAGTGTTGAAATCCTGAAGAGTAACATATTATTAGCAAACAGCGGGGGAGCATGTCATCAAGTCAATTATTAAAAATAGATTTTAAAATATATTCCATACTATATGATTCAATTTTGAACAACAGGAAACATGTAACATTTATGAAAATAATTAAAAAGATGTGCATCTATAACGAAAGTTTAAAACAAGCCAAACGTTTCCAGCTTTCAGCTTCAAGCTTGTATCCAATCCAAATACTAGATTCATCAATAAAATTGGTTGAAATTGAAAAGTAAATCAATAAATGATTTCAATCAACAGACTTGAAATTTGAAAACATCGATGTTGCACAACCCTTACGGCACTGTCCAAAATATGATGGCTGCAAATATTAGCATATACTGATGTAAATGATCGCTTAATTGTAACCAACGCCGGTTGCAGGACAAACGCCCTCCTCCGCAAGGTTAAAACGAAGCAACGGTACCGACATACATACATGTATTCGTATTGAGACGCAAGAAGATGGAATACTCGATTTGTGATTGGTTGGGTTTTTTTTAAGCGCTTTAAGCCAAAATATAGATGTAAATTATCCAAGTAGTAAGCGGAAATGGATATTATATCATGATTAGTGAATATAGACAATAATTACGGCGACAAATATTGTCCTTGAAGACAGGAACTGGGGACGAATTATCAGCGTAATAGCCAATAGGACGAAGTAATACAGACGGCGCTAATCACTGCCAAGGCCTTCGGCTTTCTGTCTTAATTCCAAGAAACTTAGTTTATGTTCGTAAACTTTTGTACCCCGTACATTAAAATGCCTCGTTCAACTCCCATGAAATCACGAGATGGCTATTTTCCATCAAATACACAATCTATTATAGTAATTACACTATCCCTAAACATTTACAGCTAGCTTCCCTTGGGGAATCAATTTCATCTGGATTTGATTTTATTTGATAAATTTATTTTCTTCTTAACATTTTTATAGCTAAATTGTTTGTTTTAAACTCTCCCGGAAGGGAAAGTTTGTTTTTAATTGTATTTGATAGATTTGGTTTTGTTGGTGTATTTTTTCGTTATTTTTGTTTGTTATTGTCCTGCCGGAGACATACTTTAATTTGCTTTCGTTTAATATCCGCTACAAATCACATAAATGAATGTTAACGTTGCTACTACATGCAAATGTTCTTAGAAGAGACGTGTGTTAAATAATAAAATCTGTCTTTCATCATTCAAATTATCCACTTTTATTTGAGTTTTAATCGGCATGGTCCTTCACATTTAATCACGTGTGATTCTCAGATATCAAGCAAGCACACTATTTACAAAGAAACATAATTCTCGCTTCAATATTCTAATGATCATTATAAAACAAATGATTTTTTTTACAAATCCGAATTCCTTTTTCCTTCTGTTTACCGAGGTGCAGTAAGATAGACTTGGGGCAGTTTCTTCATCGTTACAAATAAATGTGACTTTTTTGACATTCAGAATTCTACCTTGCATTGCCGTTTTCAATATTGCGTTTCTCATTAAGAAAATGTGCCATTTCTTGGATTTGAATTTTGTTTATATGACAGGTGCTGTACACCTCAGAAACGCATGTCGGTATTGTTGTAGTTTTTAATGTGTTCGATAGAAAATCGTCTTTATTGTTCATATATTGCCTTAGTTTCATCAATCTTTAATTCGAATTACGGTGCTGTGCAATAACACTCAAAGATTTTTCTAATGCTTTTTGTCATGCGTTAGCCCTAAAGATAATTATATGAGCGTTTGTTCCAAGAAATATTGAGAAAATATCAGATACAAGAATTGCAGCTGGAAGCAGAAAAACCCAATGTCTCTGAAAATCCGGCATTCTTTTCTATAAATTAGCTGGATATTTGTCAGAATCATCACCTGCTTGCACATTGGTAATCCATTTATACGGATTATAGAAATCCGGATAACAGAGTTCCGGGAGCAGTGTTATTAGACACCGGAGAATCTTCAAGCGTTTTGGATATTTTCAAGGAATTCTATTTTTGTTTATGTTACAGGACTGAAAAATTGCAATAAAAATAGATACATTGAATTAACGTAGCCAAAAATGTACCCATTTTCGTGCTTTCAGCATAAAATACAATGCCTTGCATTTAATGTAGACCAATGACTAAAAAAAATCTTCACAGTATTGCAATGGCGGCACGTGAATGACGTAACCTTTTTATTACTATTAGATGACGTCATATTGTGAGTGTGGCATTTCTGTTTCCGGGACATAACAACAAAAACAAAACAAACAAGCAAACAAAACGAAACAAACAAAAAAACATCTTTCTTATTCCAGCATATGATAAGAACGTTTACTTTTTTCTTCTTCATTTTTGCAGTTTGGAGGAGCAAGAGGGTGAGGAGGGAGGAGGAGAGTGGGCTTTCTTGGAAAACTATGCAGATACAATATAGCATGCATCCTTAACTACCTTGAAATTACGCATCTAATGCACTGTCCGAAGAGGTCAAATCTAGAGGTCAATTTCTACCATTAGTATATACAAGGTCGCTGACACCAGTCCTTGTTTATTTTGTCTGAAGCTTTCGACGGGTGTTGAAAGATATGTTCTCCTAAATTGACAAAGATGTCATCAGTAACTACTATTAATTATATGTATAATTACCAACACAAACAAGAATGGTCAGTTCAAAAACTGACCACTGGCTGGTGGTCATTTATCATGGTGCTAACCCGACATATCCACAAATCCCAGAGGACCGTTGTGCCGATGTCACTATTGCATTGTCAACTTTGAATAGAATTCGGATAGCAAAATACTATTCCATTTTGTTTTCCGAGAAAATGTATTGTCTTGATAAAAATTATTGAATTAAAATCAAATTTTACGAATCATTTTACATTTCCTCTTAACCTTTCTAAATAAATCGAGAATTCTATATGAACGCTTGGCCGTTATCTGCATGTCAAGCTAACTATGCGTAAGAAAAATGATACCGAAAGGTCAATGGAACCTGCCATACTTAGCAGACCAGTGTTGAAGACTAATTGCGTTGATTGGACTGATCACCCGCTGTGTTTATATAACATGTCAGGGCGATTAGTCCATCATTTCAATCTATTTTGAGACTCGTTAACTAATCAATCCAATGATGGACATGTTTTAACACTGAGGTCAAAGTCCAAAGTCAAGTGAGCAATTGTAATCCAATGGTTTTGCACAGCATTAATGTTTCATTAACCATTGTATTTTGTAGCATATATTGTTTCGTTGTATAATATCATATTCTGAATTTGAATACAAATCTCACAATGAAAACTGTCTGTAAATACTAAGGTGTACGCCAAGGTGCTTGCTTGATTCCATTTTTGTAAAGGATGGAAACAAATTGTTAGATATTGACATACCAATAGATAATGTTCAAACTGCTTTAAAACATTTCTCTTTTGAAGATAACAGTATACTTACAACACAGTATTTGATCTCATTCTAAATACACAGACTAAGATTCCATCACGATCAACATTAATACGCCCATTTATGTATTCAAGCGTTCCTGATATAATTTCCCCAATAACATGGGTTTTTCATCAGAGGCCTGTTAGGTTTCCAAATTAAAGGCCCTAGTATCACCGACGAGTCCTGGAACATCTATATGACGCAGCTTGTTTTGTTTTTGGTTCTTCCCTGATTAACATTTTTATTAAAAGGTGTTATTCGCTGTTTTGTCTTTTGTACCATTTTCATCAGTCGCCTCCTAGATTTCAACAATTTATGTCCTTAGCATTACTGATGAGTCCTAGAAGGACGAAATATCTGTATGATGTAGCATCCCTGACGAGTCCTAGAAGGACGAAACATCTGTATGATGGAGTATCATTGACGAGTCTTAGAAGGACGAAACATCTGTATGATGGAGTATCATTGACGAGTCCTTGAAGGACGAACATCTGTATGATGGAGTATCATTGACGAGTCTTAGAAGGACGAAACATCTGTATGATGGTGTATCGTTGACGAGTCCGAGAAGGACGAAACAGATGTATGATGGAGTATCATTGACGAGTCCTAGAAGGACGAAACATCTGTATGATGTAGCATCCCTGACGAGTCCTAGAAGGACGAAACAGATGTATGATGGTATATCGTTGACGAGGCCTAGAAGGACGAAACGTCTGTATGACTGTATGATTCCGTTTAATTCATTATTCGATTCTTTTGCATTTAAGTTTACAGTAATAGTAAAGCAAACTTTTCAATTCACTTGCACAATTTCCATACATGTATTCTTGCTATAATCATTCCCATTATATAATCAATGGTTCATATTTAAAGCATCAGACATTCAGAATCAGAATATACACAGTTCAAGTTCAAAACAAATATCTGCACAATAGGTTGTTGATAAAATTCTTGGTCATATTTTTTTAAAGGCTGATGCCCTACCAAGCAGTGATTTCTATCCTTTTCTCCGGGAAAACGAAAGCGAGTATGTCAGCAAATATGATTAGGACGTTTTAGCACACCTAGCACAGGTAACGATAATGAAACTATGTTAACTATAGGGTTACGTCATAGGAATTATCATCGAGTTTAAAGCTCTCGTGGTTTTAGAGATCTTGAGCGTGTTTTGTGACGGCGATTTTATTGTTCCTTCCCTTTTTTTCTTTTCTCTTTTTCTTTATTTATTCCTCTGTCTGTCTGTCTCCGTCCGTCTCGCCGTCCCCTTCTCTCTCTCTCTCTACCCGCCCTCTCTCTCTCTCTCTCTCTCTCTCTCTCTCTTCCTATTTATGCTCCCCCCCCCCTTCCCTACAAAAGAATTTGTCTAAAAGTGATGCTATTCCAATGAAATCATCAAAAAATTGGATTAAGGTCTTATGGTCAAAGAAAACATTTTCCGTGGAACAAGGAAAATTGACTTCGTTCCATATCGATAACGTTCATGTGATGATAAAACAATGCATAGATCTCATTGATTGCCAGGCACCGCTACGGAGAACTAAGTGAGCTATGTTGAGGTGGTAAATAAATGTATATCTGTTAGGTCTGCAGGTAATGTTCTAGTATGTGGTGTCAGACGAATAGGTTCCCAGTGACGTCATCGTCATTTTCTGACTCTGGAGTGCTGTTGATGAGAAAGGCGCCACAGTGTATAGTATTCCCTTTCTACTCTATCACATTGAAAGTAGACTTTAACTGTCACTCATAATACACCTTAGATTATCTCAAATCATCAATAGAAACTTGAATAGTATCATATCAGAGCAGGACTAGTATGTGTTGATAAGAGTATGTTGAAATAGACAACATGTTAATGATGACGAGTCTGTTTTGAAATAGACAACATGTAAATGTTGACGAGTCTGTTTTGAAATAGACAACATGTAAATGTTGACGAGTCTGTTTTGAAATAGACAACATGTAAATGTTGAAGAGTCTGTTTTGAAAGAGGCAACTTGTAAATGTTGACGAGTCTGTTTTCAAAGAGTCTGTTTTAAAAGAGACAACCTGTAAATGTTAATGAGTCTGTTTTGAAAGAGGCAACTTGTAAATGTTGAAGAGTCTGTTTTGAAATAGACAACATGTAAATGTTGACGAGTCTGTTTTGAAAGAGGCAACTTGTAAATGTTGACGAGTCTGTTTTCAAAGAGTCTGTTTTAAAAGAGACAACCTGTAAATGTTAATGAGTCTGTTTTGAAAGAGGCAACTTGTAAATGTTGAAGAGTCTGTTTTGAAATAGACAACATGTTAATGATGAAGAGTCTGTTTTGAAATAGACAACATATAAATGTTGAAGAGTCTGTTTTGAAATAGACAACATGTAAATGTTGAAGAGTCTGTTTTGAAATAGACAACATGTAAATGTTGACGAGTCTGTTTTGAAAGAGACAACATGTAAATGTTGACGAGTCTGTTTTGAAAGAAACATCTTGTAAGTATTAGCGTATCTTCAGTTTCATATCATAGGATTATATAATTGTATTTTGTTGCATTTTAATTACACCGCAATGTGTTGTGTTACTTAACACACATTGTCAGCTTTTGTATTCTGATTCCTATTACGTCACAAACGACAGCACGTGACATCTTGTTCTTCATTTTATGTATGAAATTTGGGCTTTTATTATGCATTTCGTTCCAAGTAGACGCTCCTTCACAAATTACGCAGATTTATTGAGACCGGAATACAGTATACAATGTGAATGGGGAAAACATCACATGATGGTCGCTAAGATTTATGTTGCCTCGCGTGCACGTGCCCTGTCGACGTAGACCAATTACGTGTAGAAAATACATAGAATGCATGGTTAGTCAGATCAGTGTTCATATATACTTGGTATATATCGTACCAGCTTTTAACACCTCAGTACATATCTCTCCTTTCACCGGCACCTAATGGTTCGGATAAATTCAGGCATCCGATAATTATGATGTATTTTGTAATCAGTTTGACATAGCCAAACAATGCTGACCGGAATCCAGCATCAGATTCAATTTGTTTTCTCTCGGCAAATGATTGTGTATGATCGTTCGACATGTGTATACCATTACATCGGTGTAGAACTCACCTCTCCAAACTATATTACAGAAAACATGGTATATAGAACATATGTACATAAATCAAAGACATCAGGCTAAACGTAAATGGATTTATAGAGCATGGTAAATTAATGCGTTTGGTAGATCTCAGCAGCTGTCAGCAGCTGGACCACGAGTAAAACCTGCCACGTACATTATCTGTATACACGAGTTGTACAGACAGTACATACTGTTCCTTATACTTTTCGAGAAAGAACCTTTTTTCTAGTACGTTTATATAGAATTTTTTCCATATTTCGTTTCCAATGATCCGGCTTCTTATATCCAACGTTTAGAAATTATATGTAGCTTTGTTAATTAAATTTTTCCGCAAAACAAGGCTACTGGAAAAGTTAACATGACGGATAGGCTCAAACTGGATAGAGCACTAATCTAACACTTCAATTTGTATTCAAATGAAGCCAAACACGTGCCTAATTGCAAATGTACCTGGTTGACCTGGCAGGTACTTTATAGGACAGAGCTTACGGCTCTACGCTACTCTGGATGTGTATTATTGGTGTAGAGGTGTTTGTTAAATTTTTGTTGAAAATACCTGAAATATTGGTTAATTTTATGACATTTTACAAGATTTGTTTGCTTGCTAGGTTGTCTACCTGTCGTAAGCTAAAGTCAATGGAGGCGGGCTACCTTTGCATTAGTTTGTGTGCATAATGCGGGAGGCCCATCGTTTTTAATGTTCTTCGGTTGTTTGAATGTTTGATACATTTCTACGCCACCAAACTGACCACAATGCGGGAGGCCCATCATTATTAATGTACCCCATTAATTTGAATGTTTGATACATTTCTAGGCTACCACACTGACCATAATTCGGAGGGCCCATCCTTCTTAATGTACTCCAGTTATTTGAATGTTTGATTCATTTCTAGGCTACCACACTGATCACAATACAGAAGGCCAATCATTATTAACGTACCCAAGTTATTTGAATGTTTGATACATGTTAGGGCTACCACACTGACCACAACGAGGAAGGCCGGTCAAACTATTCATTCACAGATGTATTTTGATCAGTAATAAATTTAACTCTGGCTGAATGGCTGAATTAATTATTTTGTCATTATGAAAAATATTGTATATAAGTAAGTTAATAACGTATACTTTGTTTTGGTTTAAAATTCGTGTATTTCAGTATGATATATGTATGTTAATGAATCTGTATTTTAATGTGGTCCTGAAGAATACGTCAGAACCTTGACGTTGCTTTCAATACCGAATTCGCGTACAGATGATTCAAACTTAATTTTCGTCCTCCAGTGAGAACATCTTTAAGAATCTGTAGATCATTATAGTCATTTAGATAGTATTTCATTTCAAAATTGATAAAAAGATATTATTGTTTCTTCTGACTTTGTAAAGATGTGTTTGCAAATAAGCTACGAGTTGGTTTGTTTTTATCTAAACACTTCTATGTTACTAAATAAGCATCATACAGACTTAGTCAAATTATAGATATCCAGACGGAAGAGATGATGACGTAGGCGACACGCCTATGAAATAGAAGATAATTAACACAGAATTAGGAACTTTTACTAATTATCATTATCTAAAGAATAATTACAATTTTCTTTCACGATTTGTTACCAAGTGATGCAAACTGATCCTTTAATTGTAAAGGATATCAATGCTGTAATTAAAAGAGGAAAAATAGTGAACAGAAAATATTATGCTGGAAGAACAATAGACGAATATCGTCATAAGATTGACGGTTTGAAATTTGGTGCATGTGTACTCGTGATATTGTCGTTTCAGTTACCATACAAATCAAACTATTTCCCCATGTCTTTTTTAAGTTCAATAACAAGCCGCACTCAAAAACGCATTTTTTTCATTATTACCCCTATCTGTGAAAAAACCTAATTTGTACATGAAATGATAAAAAGGGTTTTGCACGCATGACAGAAAAAGCTACAAGTAAACCAAAGTGCCAAGCGCTTTAGTCAAGGAAATCTTGGAAATTAAAAAAAAAAGATTTAGGTGCAAAACCAGTTGATAGTGCTAATGTAAATGAAATGAAGACGTCTAGGATTTAAGCGACATACACAACAGTACATTTCTACACGCGTACCAGTATATATATATATATTGTACTATTGTATACATGGTATAAATACATATCGTAACGACACGGGCAATACATTTCATATGTCTTCTTAAAAAGAAAGACTTGTCGAGTCATGAAATTTTATTTAATTCATTTCCTTAACATTTTAAAAGCACACGCATACATTTAGATATCATATTATTTAGTATGTATTTGATACTAAAATAATAATGATTTTTATATATGTTATGATTGTGTTTTAAAATTGGAATTAATGAGAATATTGTCATGTTTCAACCGAAGGCTGTCTGCAAACTTACATATCTGCTCTTGAAGCAGAACTTCAGAGGCACTAGTCCTACACAGTGAAGAGTTCGTAGCGGGAGACAACTCCAAATAAAACATATGGCCAAACCCTTTGTGCTGTAATGTAGCAACATTTTATTACAGAAATAAAGCAATGAACGTACTTTTGACGCAATAAGAAGGTTCTTGACAAAACCTAACTTAGTTAATGACCTAGGGATGTAAATTGTACCAAAATGCTATCACATGATCCTATGTCATATGTAAGAAGGTCGCTTGTCAACAAATTGTGTAACATATTTGCAGCTCTTCAAAATTCTTCCCAGAACACATGGAGGTCATGTTACGTTGATAGCCATAAAAACGATTACTGACGAAATCAAATGAATCTACGATCATTTTCGCGTGTATAACACGTTGACAACTCTCTCGATAACATATGTCATTCATTACAAGGAAATTCCGTAAATTTGCATATATTCTATCATATGATGTTCAGAGCCTCATTCATAGGTTGTACGGCTTGGTTCATTTAAAAAGTAACAGAAAATAATATAAATTCAATGCTTCACCATCGAGTATTTTTCTTGTTCCTTTTTTATTCCAGACAAGAAACGATGTGTAATATTTTATTTTTCTTTCTTTTTCTCACCCACTTTTTGAAAGTTTTGAGTACAGAACACTATGATGTGGTTCGCGTACTTTATTGTCGTTATTCAACTGGTAAGTCAGTACATTGTAACACCACAAAAAATTCTTATCGAAAATAAAGTAAAATTTGTTATCATGAACAAAGTTTTTCTCAAGTTATCAGTTATAAATCATAATTAAAAAAAAAACAAAGAAAAGTAAAAATAATATCTATATTCTAAACGATGCAAGATTTCATATTTTAATTTCAATTAGTTAGAAACCCTGTTGATTGTCAGGTACATGAATCTTCGACATATTCAGTGATACTGATATACTTTCAAACTTTAGTATATTTTCATTCGTTTACGTAGTCAATACGCTTAACGACAGTACATTTTGACATACATGTCTCTACCTTAATATTTCACAAAACCACTTTAACATAAGAAAAGTTCGCTGTGTTGATCAGCCGATATAGATATTACGTATCACGGGTACTCTGCACTCGAGATAAAACGAAAATCATTTTAACTCGACAATAAGTAACTAAGGGCTTAGCTTTATATCTAGATTATTAAATGAGAAAGCTAATATATTGACAATCATTAGTGACATCCCATGCTCCGAGGATGTTTAACATGCATGTCTCTTGAGCTATTATACTTTCCAGCGCAAGCAATGGTATTTTTTACATCTTTCTCCTCAAATAAAATACGCCTACAATAATTGCCGCCAGATGATTTTCAATTGAATTGAGAATCTTTTATTTACAATAAACTGGGGTTTATAGTTTAGTGATGTTTTCAGTAATATGAGTTCTGATTGTTTTTCATGTGTTTGAAGGCCCATATTCCGTTTTAAACAAATATTAAGGTATTGCCACCGCAATAACGACTAAAATGGCCTGCATTTAATCATTAAGTATTCTCTTTGAAAGTATAGAAAGCAACCCAGCCCGCAGAAATTATGTACCAAACATGACAACGAAATGTGGATTTCTAACTCCACGGCTAACGAAATCCTCGCCATAGATAGAGACTGCTAACTGCAGACTTGGAAAAGGTGATTGAAATTCGAAGTATCATGTGACGTCATTATTTGACGGCGTCTGACACAACACCGACACACCATTAGACAAATTATCTAAGTTCTTGTTAACAAAATAACATGGCGTCTTAGTTCTAACGACTCCCACGAGAGGGCGCTGATGGGCGTTAATGGCAGCCAATGACAGCTGTACCGGGGTTACTGACTGATTGATATTACGGCTTCATATTCAATGGCAAGTCAAAATTATCTGGCAAATGTGCGGGTCTGTATTCCTGTTTCTGTAATGCAACGACTTTTCAGGAAACATCACAGACATTCTAGTTTAACTGACCTAAAAGATGTTCTGTTTTCTAAAATGTCAGCACTGTACCCATATTCTGTTGATTTTCGCAGTAAAACAAAAGAGATATCTTTCTTTTTTTCGTTACAGACTTTTTAAAAAATAATTATCTCTTACTTTTTACCTCTAAATTGTTAACCGCTTCATTGAAACATTTAAATTTCATTTATCAAAAGTTATTTTTAATGTTTTCTTGTTTCCTCGACTACATATACAACATCCAAACTAAGCTCATTGACACATCAGTGTAACTTGCGCGTACTTGTACGTGTAACAAAAAATCGAGATTAAATTTGTCATTTTTGTCATAAGATCGAGTGAAACAAATTCAAATCGATTTTTAATGCTACTGGAATAATTCACAAAAAAAATCAATATTATTTTATGTAAACATATTCAGATATGAACATTTTACGATACGTCATGACGCATGCACGTGCACGTATATCATTTCAACAAAACTTAAAACCTATGTTTAAGCGTCATAACAAATCTAATTCTCTGATATGCTTGAAATATGTTTAGTTTCGTAAATCATAATTTTACAAAACTAATTCCGAAATATGTTTATGGATTATGTTATAACCCTTGCCGTCTAACCGAGCAGATAGCTTGACTAAACTGTAGCCATTTTGATGCCAATCAAGCGCATAACACAGTTGGGGTGTTTTATGGCAAAATATAACATCAACTTATCCGTCCGAAAACGATGTAATTTATTTAACAACCTTGTCTAGATTCGAAAGAAAAAAATAATATCGACACGATTTTAACCCTACACTTAATAGGCGTATACTTTCTGTGCTGTACAGTACTTTTATAATTCATTCCGTGCTGTCGTTTACTGCTATTCTGCGTTAAAATATTAACCAGAAGTTCTAGTATTATCTAAAGATATATCGTTTTACTTCATATTCTAAATCACGATTCGACGGTTAGATTTATACTGATCAAATTCCGGACCACGCTGTTAGATGTATCATAAGATTAAAACCGTCATTTGTGTTACGCTGCTCAGGAAAAATAGGAAAAATAATCTATTGCTAATTTACCAAATTCACCGATAATATAGATATAAACTGACATATTGACAATATCCCAAAGTCATATGACATATAATACTCAATATCCCAAAGTCATATGACATCTAATATTCAATATCCCAAAGTCATATAATTTATAATATTCGATATCCCAAAGTCATATAACATATAATAGTCAATATCCCAAAGTCATATAATTTATAATATTCGATATTCCAAAGACATATAATTTACAATACTCAATATCCCAAAGTCATATGACATATAATATTCAATATCCCAAAGTCATATGACATATCAAACTCAATATAATAAAGTCATATAATATAATACTCAATATCACAAAGTCTTATAACGTATGATATTCAACATCCCAAAGTCATATAATTTATAATATTCAACATACAAAAGTCATATGACATATAATATTCAATTTCCCAAAGCCATATGACATATCAAACTCAATATAATAAAGTCATATAATATAATACTCAATATCACAAAGTCATATAACATATAATACTCATATGACATATGAAACTTGATTTCTTAAAGTCATGTCATATAATACTCGTTATCTCAAAGTATGGTTATACTGAAAAACTTAATATTTCCAAATTGATTTGACTTATAAAACTCAAAATCCCAAAGTCATGTGGCATATAAAACAAATATACCCCTTTATACCCAAAAGTATTATGACGTACAAATACCCTTATGTCATATAAAATATATAAAGTCATAAACTATACATTTCAAAGTTGCATGACATGCAATGTACATTGTATCAATTAAATATATATATGACATATACAGTATAGAATAAATAATAACGTCATATGACATTTTGACAATTCTATATATGCAAATGAAGATATATCCAGATGTCATCAATGTCATATCTGTCTACATTCACACGGTATCTCGATGTCATATGACATTTATCAACCTCATTCAGTTGGTTAAGTCATAGACATTTCAAAAGTCAACTCGGTATCTCATTAATCACTTTGATATCTGAGAGAACTTTTGATCTCACGGCTAATCAGATGACACTGTATATTGAAAATCTCGTTCAGCAGCCTTTCGGCTGTTTCCGTAAACTCCACAAACGAGAGTCGGTTGGAATTAACTGTGAATTTTACAACTGCTCGCGAAGTTCACGGAAAGAGACGAGAGATTGATGAACGAGACAGATATGATAAAAGTATATAAAAAAGCATGTGTACGTTACGGTTAACTTATACTGTTTAGCGAAATATAAATAATATATATGCATGTATATGTTTAATACGTCAATCTGATGCATATATAAGACATTAAAATATCCAGCCGAGTCAGACTTACGAGTCAATATAAACATTGACTTCTCAATATTGAAATAAATACAAAACATTTCTGACGTCACATCTACCGAGAGACTTCTTATGTAAATTACCAGTCAATATTATCTGGTTTTAAACAGTGAAGTTTCAGGTTAATATATTGGAATTAGGTAGTAAATGTAGGTGCAAATTAAAACTACCATATCTTCTGCCTGATTTACAAGACAAAGTATAATATATAATATATATGAATTATGATAGAATACTTTATTTGAAAATTAATTATGCTTTTTCCTTCGAAACAAACACCGAAATGCTTCAGCACAACGCATTGGAGCAACATCTTCTATGAACTTCTGGTTATATCTAGAACCTTGCTGGTGTATGAAACAAAGTTACACATGATGATCATACCATATTATTTCAACAAGAACTTATCTTTGTAAATATAGATTGCATACGTACAAAATAGAAGATTACGGCACATCGTTAAGAAGGTATGTGATTTGAAAAGACGAAAATTTGGTTGGTAAATGTCATACATGGCACAAATCTGCCACTGTACATGAGGAAACATTTCCATTGTGAGAATGTTTGCAGAGGATGAAAAAATCTTACCTCTCTGCTTTCGAATACTTAAGTAACAGTACACAGTTTCTCGGTGTGGCCATGGGTGATTTTTTCGTTCATTAGATTACCCCATTATAAAGGTTTTAATTAAAATTGAAAATGCCATGTTAAAGTGGACAATGTGGGGTTTCATTTTTTTTCAGAATAATATTTTGTCTTTGTGTTGGAGATTACTATTTGGGCAGTCTCGAATCTGTGTATACGCACCAAAAACTAGATTTACAGGAAGTGAAATTTTCAGTGTTTACATGTGGTCATGGTTTGAAGGATTTCCGAGTTGAATTTGCTGAAATGTAAGTACTTTGTTACCACGACAGTGTTGTTGATTTTAAGATAGGTGTTCAGAATTAAATTTCTTCTAGAAAGTTGTAGTGTTAGGTTGGAATTAGCAGTATTTTTGCATTTTTAGCATTTTTTCAGTAGGTAACCATGACAATCAAATGTCAGATATCAGAGGAAATTTTTGATTTACACAAATTTTATCTCTCTACTATTAATGTAATTGTTATAAAGTTTATAAATATATATACATGTAATGATTTATTTTTCATAACCAAACTGTTATACACCTATATCTCAAACATGACCAGTAATTTCAGGAAAAATGCAAATTAACTGTTTCCTGCTACCTTACTCCACTGACGAGAGTAACATTTTTAAACTCTGTCACACGAGATTCCAATAAGGGAGGTAACTTCATTCGTTTGATACAAATGATTGAATCTAACAATTCTTTAATTTTGAATAATGTCTGTAGTATTTATTGCATGTCAGTCATACAATCTATTTAAGTCTGAAACAATACGAAACCGAAGATTTATATCAAAGTTTGTGAAAATAACACCTTATAACAGAGAATTATTTTTAATTATGAATATACATTAGTGGTAGTCTGGGATTTCTATAATTGGAACAGGCACAACGATATTCTTTGGCGTCGAAAGCGTGAAAACGATAAATATTTTAAAGACATGTGTCTAAAAACTCCATCTTAATGATCATATTCTTATCTTGAAATGAGACATTTACAGACAGATTTGGATTTATATCGAATTAGAATCGATCAACGAACCGAATAAAAAAATTCTGCTCCGCCAACCTCCGCCATTTGCTATCGCCTCTTCTCGGTTATCAATCTTCTTCACATGAGCGTTATTGGTGACGTCACAATACAGATTGTCATATTCCGGAAAATAAATACCGCGACCAGCTCATCGTTTACATTAGGGAGATGAATTGCTAACACTTTGGTGAAAGATGATATTGTGATATTAATTACGTTTCTGTACGTTGACAAATCATAGCGTTAACATGTCCGAGCCAATTACAGCCTTTTTAAGATCAATATGTTGTCAGATTTAATTATTTTCCATTCATCATTTCCAGAAGCATCCCAACACAGTTGGTATTCCGCATGATTTTTGCATTGAACAAAAAACAGAAAGAAATAAACATGAAAACGATTGGAACTGATCATTTTAATTTATCGCATGGAAATAATTAGTAAAGCAAGCAAACATTTCCTTTCTTTTTAAGAAAAATATCGATTACGAACTGAAGCAGATTCACACAATCTTTCACGGAATGCGTAAAACAAAAGATTGTTGCTGGCTTCCAACTAGAAATCACGTTCAATCGGCAGCAAAAGAATTAACGGTATACTACAACACATTATTTAGCCCCTTGAACTTTAAAGGGACATTATGGAAAAGGCATTAATCATGTTACTGATTGTGCGTGTTTTAAACAATTCCGGTTACATTTCTATGCTATCCCGATTTTCATAGTCGATTTCACGGTCAAGTTTGACCACTTCTTTCGTTCAGGAAACCCTCTCAAATATAGCGTTGATATCATTACGTAACAGTTTTGAAAACGAGGCAGTTCATTTTGTAAACACGAACACTTATGGCGGGCAGAAATGACAGCGACGGTAACACAGTAAGTAAAATCCCATTTTTCAGCTCTAGATTTTGTCATGGGTGTGGAAAATGTTATAGGACAATTACGTCAATTTAGATTTACGAAATAAGTGATCAATATTGTCTCGACCGATTCAGGCGGGGAGTCAATTTTGTTTACAAGCGACAGTGTTTTGTGCGCATGCATTATCAACAAAATATGAGCAAAAATTACTTATCAAGACTGTTGATCAATAGATCAGGATTTCTCTTATATATATAATTATTAACTAACCTCTTAATGTGCATATTTCAGCAAACATCAAGTCATTGTTCATAAGTGAAAAATGAGGGAATTATCTCCCCTTGTTGGAACTCTTAGATGCCAAACCGATTGCTTGTTATCTATCTACCGAACCAAATAGACGTGAATTTACATATTGTTGACACATTACTACCAGCAGTATTGAAAGCTGAATAAGTAGCAAGCTGTAACCAAACATTTACAAAGAATTTTTATTAAAAAAAAAAACAGAAAGCGAAGCCTTTTTCTTGTTATTGTAATTGCATAGTTACTTGAAATTCAACAAGAAAATGTGTACGTTCGATAAAAGTATTCAAGATATTAGCATATTATAAAATATGTATTGCAGACAAATGCCAATATCAAGAATATCATTTCGAATAAGACAGCTGACAAAATCTTGCAGATTACAAACACGTAATCATATTCCCATTCATTGCATGATATTTCATTTATATCACGAATAAATGCAATCACAAACACAAAGACGTGACCATAACCAATGTTTCACCAATTTCTTATTTCCAAATTGGTGTAGGAAGAAGAGCTGGACTAATGCGGTTTCGTTCTTTATCTATTGCGTAGTCTCGGAAAATATGAAACACCAGTAAATTACGAGAAGATCGGCTTGAGTTGACCTAGCGCAATAAAATGTTTTTTTGTATTAAGGCCGAGCAGACATTGTAATGACGCAACTTCCGGTTACATCCGGGCTTCCATTCCGTTTAAACCATTCAAAAATGACGTTCCGGACAATGTGAACTACTTAACTTCTATTTATATGCAAATAAAACATATTTTCTAATTTATTTTCATCTTGTGATATTTACCGGAAAATATCTTTTATGTGTTGTGTTTCCTTGACAGGACTGGGAATGTCAGTAAAGGTCATAAAAATAAATAATTAATCATTGTACTCCTCAAGTCAGCCATCATTACACCTGTTCCGATGTGCAACTTAAAATAAATAATGTCTGCCCCAACATTTAAAAAGAAAAAAAAATTGTTTTGTTGTAGAAGCTCTGAATTTCGATTGTGAATGGGCCATGTGGTCAGCTCCCGAGGGTTTCCGGGTGATATTATATACCGTAAAATCTTGTATTTTCGATGAGTTCAATTTTCATAGTTTTCCAAAAAGTAACTTTGTTACTTGAGCATTGCATTTCGTGGACAAACCATAGCTCAATGAATGTCCTTAATCTAATTTCATCAGTTCCTAGACATATGGATTCGTGGATTAAGAGTAACCACGAAATCAACGAAAAGAAGTCTCACACGAAAATTAATTCTTTCGAAGTATGCATTTCGAAGACAGTTTAATCATAATTACTGTGATGGCAGATTTGCTGGGTTCCCACCTGGAAGAATAGCGATTCAACACATTTTATTGTCAATATTTTTTTTTTACATGACAAAATACATGCATGTTTAAGATAGTAGGGAGGCTTCTATTGTGGGTCCTGGCGGAGTGTAGGTGTTGTTAATGTTTGATAGGATGATGGAGAGAGACTGTTTTTTTTTCTTTTTCTTTTTTCTTTTTGTCCGGAAGGAGGGTGGGACATGGTTATTGTTTTTCTGGACGGAGGGTAAGGGATATTATGGTTGGTCCAGAGTATGGAGACTGGGTGGTATCTTTTTTTTTTTTTTTTTTTTTTTTTGGTCTGGAAGGAGAGGACACGGTTATGTTTGTCCGGACGGAGGATGGGGGATGTTATTGTTGGTCACAGTTATGTTTGTCCGGACGGAGGATGGGGATGTTATTGTTGGTCCAATGAGAGTTCTGGACGGAGGGTAGGGAGACTGGGTCCGGACGGAGATTGTTGGTCCAGAGTAGGGAGACTGGGTGATATCTTTTTTTTGGTCCGGAAGGAGGGTGGTACATGGTTATTGTTGTTCTGGACGGAGGGTAAGGGATGTTATGGTTGGTCCAGAGGAGGGAAACTGGGTAGTATTTTTTTTTTAAATTTTTTTTTTTCGGAAGGAGGGTGGGGAAAGGTTATTGATTGTCCGGACTGAGGGTGGGGGATGTAATTTTTGGTACGGATGGGAGTGGAGAATTTTATTGTTAGTCCGGAAGGAGGGAGATTGGGCGGTATTGTTGTTGTGGACGGAGGGTTGGGATGTTATTGTTAGTCCGGTAGGAGGGAGATTGGGCGGTATTGTTGTTCTGGACGAAGAGTGGGGATGGTATTGTTAGTCCGGGAGGAGGGAGACTGGGTGTCATTGTTTGCTTGGACGGAGGGTGGGGGTGTTTTTGTTGATCCGGATGGAGGGAGACTGGGAGATATTTTTAGTCCGGAAGGAGAGAGGTGTGGTTATTATTGTTTATCCGGTCGGAGGAGGAAATGGAATGTTCTTATTGATTGGGACGGGGTTGCGAAAGGAGGCGGACGATTGGTGTTGCTTGTCCAGAAAGAGAGGAACGGGTTGTTACTGTTGGTCCGGAAGGAGGGGAACGCAGGCGCTATTGTTAGTTCGACAGGTAATCGAACCCCTATCCCCTTTGTAAAAGGTTATTGCGGTGAGCATTAATGCTTCCAGCTGTATATGGTAAGGTTATCAATACATACATTAGAACATCACTCGAGTAAAAATTGTATTATTGTAAATTCTGACACTTACCCTTTAATTTTCATTTCTTCTTTGAATAAGGTATGATAGTTTTTAATTTTCTGCAAGGGACAGTGACACTATATGATTCTGGCACTGAACTACAACTTAGTCAGCACGCTGAACGAAACAGATATTGACAAATTCACAGGTCAGTCGATATCGGATATTACCTGTCGTTGAATTGAATCGAAGAGAGCACGTGCACTTGGACGAGAGATGGAACGAGGACGGCACGTGACCTTGCACGAGACTCTTGTTTTCTTGTTTCATTCGCCAGTGTACAAAAACAAAAATCATCAAACTAAAACATGGTATATGGAATACATTCAAGATGTATTGAGGGGTTTTTCAGACTTTAATTAATTATGTCAAATAAATTTCTACAAAATATTGCTCATGTTATTTTGATTAAAAAGCAACATACTTAAATCGTATTTCGCACTTGCTCTATCTGTTTAGTTCGATCTGATGTAGTGTGGATAGGTTAACCAGAAAATGAATTTCGAATAGAAAGGAATATCTCATGGCTTCATAAGTCAATCTATTTCTTCTGATCCTAAAGTAGCAGTACACAGTTTCTCGGTGTGGCCATGGGTGATTTTTTTTGTTCATTAGATTATCCCAGTATAAAGGTTTTAACTAAAATAACAAAAATAAATAAATCCTCGCTTAACTTGGTCTTGTCATGTTAAAGTGGACAATGTGGGGTTTCATATTTTTTCAAAATAATATCTTTGCATTGTGTTGAAGGTTGGAATATGTGCTATCTTTGCACTTTTTGCACTTTTTGGTTTTTAACCATGGCAATCACATGTCAGAAATCATGGGAATTTTTGTTTATTTACACAATTTTTATTTCTCTACTATTCATGTAACTGTTATACCTGTATACCTCAAACATAACCAATACTTTCAGGGAAAATTCAAATTTACAGTTTCCTGCTACCTGAAGCCTACCACATCATTTATTAAAAAAATCATGAAGTCACGTGACATGTTTCAGCCCATCCCTTCTCTCTAGTACAGCTATGATATTTCGTATTCTACATTTGTAGTTACTGAAGAACGTGACAAAATATCAAATGTTCATATTGAATATTGAATTATGTAGACTCCTGTTTGGGAATCAAGCAAAATAATAAAAAAAGAACTTTTTAAAAAATTATTGAAATCTGCAGAAATAAGCGATGTATCAAAACTTTAAAAATGATGTAGGGTATTCGGTCATGGCGGAATACGTCATACATCCAGAAATCACGAGAAGTATTAAAAGGCTCTACCTCTGTATGAGGCAAGCTCTGGTGACAGATAACCTTTGTAGTGGGACCATCTGTGTACGAAACTATCTCCAACGACAGATTATGTTTTTATTACATGTAAGAGACAAACAGTGTGAGAGAATTTACCTGTTGAAATATTACCTTTGTTAAGAGACCACTTTTGTGAGCGATCATCTCTATTGAAAGCTTACCTCTGGTACAGTGTAAGAGACTACCTCTGTCGAAAGATTGTATTCGTTCAGAGATCACCAATGTTTAGAGATTACCTCTGTTAGGAGAGACCACCTCTGATAGAGACCCTGTTTACAAACTGTCTTTGTTAAGGGACAACCTCTATAGGAGACCGTCTCTGTTGAAAGATAACCTTTGTTAAGAGACCACATATGAGAGAGATCACATCTGTTTACATATTTCCTTTTTTAAGAGACCACCTCTATAGGAGACTATCTCTGTTGAAATATTACCTCTTTTAAGAGAGACCACCTATGATAGAGATTACCCTCTTTATAAATGTCCTTTGTTAAGGGACCACTTCTATAAAAGACCATTTCTGTTGAAATATTACCTCTGTTAAGAGAGACCACCTCTGATAGAGACCATCTCTATTTACAAATATCCTTTGTTAAGGGACCATTTCTATGAGAGACCATCTCTGTTAACCTGGCCATTTCAGCAATCTCTTAAATATAAATTTGCCAATGAAACAATCTTTCTAGACATGAGAAAATTCAGTGGATATTTACAAGCATTTCGATCCAAAAAATGTTCTCAGTGGTTTTTAATATTGATATATCCTCTCTTATTTCTGAAACCAAATCAAATGGTCTTGTTCAACACAATTTAATAAGGTGACTAAAGCTCTGGGACCTTGTTGCGTCAAACATCCGAACTGGTAACGTGAAATCTACATCGAAACAAACGCTAATGTACCATTTCATAAATCACGCATGCACTGCGGGTCTCGGGAACATAATTTGTAGCAACGAATTTTAAGTTCTTAAATATTTCATTTGAAACGAAATCAATTGCGCAACATAATTAGTTTAGATTTCATGAACTGGCGTTGAAGTGAAATTCCCCAGTATTGGAGTTGGAGAATATATGTTTGCTTCGACGCGATAACTTTTAGTGCACAACAGGTCTTAATATATCATGTCAGTTTATTTGATATTACATACACCCAGAGTTGTTTAACCAGATTTTACTGTACCCGAGACAGATATAAAATGAATGTTAATCCTATGAGATAATGGTACTTTTTAATTTTAATTATGTATTGTGCAGTTAAGCCAATAATGTAAATGATCATTGTATCTTTAACTTCGGGACTCCTATGAACCGCTTTAATGGATTTTCCCCTCTTTTTTAAGGTTTCTCTAAAATATCTTTGATAACGATCGAATTTTAACGAATCAAAATTTCGCAATCTGGACGTAAAAGGACAATTAACGCACACGTCACTTTATTTCAATTAAAATGTTCGCGATCACGTTAATATACCGCGGGAAAGCAAAAAAATCATTCTCACGAAAATTATACTGCCTTACAATATCTTCATTGTGCATTTTATTTCTTACATTTGCTTTCAAAACAGGTTTTTAAAATAAATGTCATTTTGTCTCTCTGGTACTGTTTATTAAAATGAATTAAACGTATTTTGATAGATGGCGGAAACACCTTTCCAGACACAGCTGTATGATAAAGTTTGTTTCATCGTTTGGCTCTACTCTCTAAGTTTGTATTAAAAGATAACGCTCAACCTTGTGTCTTTTGATAACTCACGAGTTCAAGAAGGACGAAACAGCTCTGGAAGGCAAGTTTTATCATTTTGCTCTACTGTATCCAGTTTTAAATTTTATTAAAAGGAGAATCTTGTGTGTTTTTAATAGTAATGGTGAATGAATAGATTTTTTTTATTTAACATAACGACAATGACCAATGTGATTGTATGCAAGCGCTCCTGGTATACACGTGGGTACATGTGCACGTGCAGTACCAGTGATTTTCTCCGCGTGCCGGAATGGATACTTGTGAAAATGAACTAATTTCAGCATCCGCAGTGGATTATTGACATAATGGTATATATATACTGTGGACAAAATTAGAGTTAACCGATTGGAAGCTATCAGCCATTTAGTTTCATATATTTATTTTGGAAATAAAACGACTTACATCAAAATCAAATCTGGTCCATGCTATCTTTTTTTTGTGTACGCGTATATGCTTAACTAACAGTTACCGAACAAGTTAACAGATTTTGTCATAATATAAGACGAAGGGTTCCGATAGTAGATGAATTCTTCGGATTTCACAGATGTCGATTTCATGAAATTGTATTCTCGCTTTTAATCCTCCTGGGAACCTTAGGTGAATGTGAATTCAGTGTCCTTTGTCAATTCTTAATTCAAAATGATAGAATCTAGACAGGGCTTGTATTAGAAAAGGACATTTTTCAATTTTAAAACTTACT
This sequence comes from Ylistrum balloti, assembly GCF_031769215.1. Taxonomy (NCBI): domain Eukaryota; kingdom Metazoa; phylum Mollusca; class Bivalvia; order Pectinida; family Pectinidae; genus Ylistrum; species Ylistrum balloti. The sequence goes on along the minus strand of NW_026782111.1, from coordinate 286,519 downwards.
GCTAGATTTACTTAACATAAACTATTTTCGTACATGTTTATCTAGTTCTGTTCTAGTGGTCGTGGGTGCTTGTGAGCATTTAGCAGTGGTAAAATTCCACTTCTGACCGAATCCCCAACGTCTGTGCTGGGCCGTCCTTAACAGAAAATGTTAACTATTGCCGCGATGTCGGCTGTTGCCGTGAGTGTCATCGGAAACCGCGATATTATCTCACCTCAATAATTCATAAATCACTTAGAACTGTTTTGTGTTTGTTCGAGTTGTGTAGTTTTAAAAGAGGTTCCATCATCAGATACAGATCACAATGAAGGTTCATCGCTTGTTATTATAGTTAATTTGACCGTTCTGTCTGATAAACAAAACATATGGCTTCATTAAGTTATCATAAATTTTGTAAGAATCTAGCCATCGATCAGATTTCATACAATCCTAATAAATGATACTCGTTTAATTAATACTGTTCCCTACACAAACTTAACTCCTGGATAATAAAATAGGATTTGTTACAAGAGTTGCAGTCTCACATTGAAACAGACATTAGATTGTATCGACCCTAGGACAATTAAATCATCGAGGGCTCAATATAGAATGTGTAAACTGCACAAAACCAACAAGCCATCATTCCTCTAAATTCGATGTATATCTTTTCTTTTTATCACCGACAGGTTCCGGATTAATCGAATTTAAACAGCATCCGGACCGTTGAATATTTTTTTTACAACATACCGTTTACAGGTCAAACAGGTACAGATACAGTTCTTCAATATTGTTTGTAGGGAAAATGCTTAATTATTCCGTAAAAAGATATATAAAAGATAAACTGTTTGTATCGATTAACAATAAAATTTATCCTCGCTTCCAAGAATCGACTGATTAAAATATTTCATTGTAATCCGGGATTGAATGGATTATTGTAATCTGGAAGTGAATGGATTATTGTAATCCGGGATCGTACGGATTATTGTAATCCGGGATCGTACGGATTATTGTAATCTGGAAGTGAATGGATTATTGTAATCCGGGATCGTACGGATTATTGTAATCCGGGATCGTACGGATTATTGTAATCCGGGATCGTACGGATTATTGTAATCCGGGATCGTACGGATTATTGTAATCTGGAAGTGAATGGATTACTGTATTTGTGTGTAGTACTGATTATTGTAATCCGGGATCGTACGGATTATTGTAATCCGGGATCGTACGGATTATTGTAATCTGGAAGTGAATGGATTATTGTAATCCGGGATCGTACGGATTATTGTAATCCGGGATCGTACGGATTATTGTAATCTGGAAGTGAATGGATTATTGTAATCCGGGATTAGTACGGATTATTGTAATCCGGGATCGTACGGATTATTGTAATCCGGGATCGTACGGATTATTGTAATCCGGGATCGTACGGATTATTGTAATCTGGAAGTGAATGGATTATCGTAATCCGGGATCGTACGGATTATTGTAATCTGGAAGTGAATGGATTATTGTAATCCGGGATCGTACGGATTATTGTAATCTGGGATTGTATGGATTATTGTAATCTGGGATTGTACGGATTATTGTAATCTGGGATTGTACGGATTATTATAATCTGGGATTGTACGGATTATTGTAGTCTGAAAGTGTATGGATTATTGTAATCTGGGATTGTACGGATTATTGTAATCTGGGATTGTACGGATTATTGTAATCTGGGATTGTACGGATTATTGTAATCTAGGATTGTACGGATTATTGTTATCTGGGATTGTATGGATTATCGTAAATTGGGATTGTACGGATTATTGTTATCTGGGATTGTATGGATTATTGTAATCTAGGATTGTACGGATTATTGTAATCTGGGATTGTACGGATTATTGTAATCTGGGATTGTACGGATTATTGTAATCTAGGATTGTACGGATTATTGTTATCTGGGATTGTATGGATTATTGTAATCTGGGATTGTATGGATTATTGTAATCTGGGATTGTACGGATTATTGTAATCTGGGATTGTATGGATTATTGTAATCTGGGATTGTACGGATTATTGTAATCTAGAATTGTACGGATTATTGTTATGTCGGATTGTATGGATTATTGTAATCTAGGATTGTACGGATTATTGTGATCTTGGATTGAAAGGGTTAGTGTAATCTGTAATTGTATAGATTATTGTAATCTGGGGTTGTACGGATTATTGTAATCTTGAATTGTACGAAATATTGTAATCCGGGATTGTACGGATTATTGTGATCTGAGATTGAATGGATTATTGTAATCTGGGATTGTACGGATTATTGTGATCTGGAATTTCTTACATATTTAAACTGCGGTAATCTGTATACATTACCTCATGTCTGGAAAGGAGTATTCAAGCATGGCGTCCTTCGGGAATCTGTAAATATAGGAGATACTTTCTTTTTTATACTTTTCTGGGAAAACCATATAAGAGGCGAGTAATCTACATTGAGTAACTGTGAAGACAAAAAAAAAAAGATTAATTTACCACACAGTTATGAAATTACTAGAGATGTCAACTTTTTATCACAATTTTTTGTTCTCGTGATCTTCCTAAGGCACAAGAATTACGGCATATCAAAACACGTTAATATCTTCATCCCGTGTTAGTAACGACACTAGCCTAGATTTTCACAAGAAGTACAGTTGTACAATATATTAACAGTGAGATCGTCACTTTCGCATTAAATCAGTAGAAAAAGGGAAAAGTATAGGTCCCAAAAGATATGGTTCTACTGTTTATCTAGTAAACATATTTTACGCGAATAGGTGATCATAGAAAAAAAAGAAGTTTCTTTGTTTTGTACATCACAAAAAAGTTCCAGTTTTTTTTAACATTCCCATAGGAACATTACAGTGTGACGCTGGCTGTATGCTACTAAGTGTTTAAAGCCTCATTAAACTTGTCGAATGATGTACGTTGAGAGTAATTTACATTTATTGTGTCTAGATGGACTGAGTTGATCTATTGAGAAGAAAAATACGCTTTAGAAACGTTCAAGTAATCAGATGACCATGGGTTTTTTTCCGAAGGCCGCCCCGGTCAGTCCACGCGCGTCTCACACCTCACGTGCTAATGAAGTGCGGTTTCTGAACCTGTCCCACTCCGGATATTATAATATCCATCAGCGTTGATTAGACGCTTGACCCTGTCTTGTTAGTCCCAGAATGCATCAGTCTTTGCCTACAAAGTAGCATGTGATAACGTAAAAGTAAATTAGATGCAGACCGTTGATGGAATGCTCGTCCGAACAATTGTATTAACTAGACACTGGTCAAGTGTTCGGACAGGTCATCACTCTATCATCAGCAGAAGTAGGAAACACTGACCACTTAGATTCCGTTCTGATGTGATGCGTTTAGCCACCCTCATCGCTTACCTTTATCTAATATAGAGTTAGCTACACATTATTAGTGAATCGGTAATTTAATCATGTATATTGACGTTCAGAGATTTGCCGATAATTTACATCGTGGCAGCTCTATATTACCTGGGTCTTGCACCTACTCCATCATTCACTTGGCTTAGGATCATATCCGGTCAAAATTTCGATTAAGAATCATCTTAAAGAGAAAAAATTGTTTGGGGATATATTAAAGAATGGAACTTTTCTTGATTTTTTTTTAAAAATAAGTTACAACAAACGCTTGTACACAGTAAATTATTCAAGGTTAGGAAAGACGATTTTTTCACGATCCGTCCGCTCATACCGATGAATTGACCTACGCCCAAGAAAAGGCTTGCAACATCTGAAGCCGATTATAATTCTGTTGATGAAAATTTGTTAAAGAATACACAAGCAATTAAATTTCAATATTCTTTACGTGAACAATCGGTAAGATATATGGAACTTAAATGAGTTTTCCTCATAAGAGATTTCAGGAAAGGGACTAGAATTTTTTCATTTTTTTAAGCCATGATGAGCAATTTAATAAATAGATAGACAAATAAAAGTGAAAATTTCAGTCGAGTGTTATGAAATGAAAATTGATTTAAGATATTTCTTATCACATATAGTTGACAAGATGAAGCGGGGACAGCTATTTTCAATCGATAACTTAACCGTATTGTCGATCACAATCGATTTCTGAATGACATAGCCAATGAAAAATGTCATAGGGTATATTACACTAGTGAAATGCATGTATGCAAAATAACACATGGGCAAATTCACTTGATAACAGGTAGAGTTTGATTATTAATATTTGAAATATAGAACTTACTGTACATGGTATGCTTCATATACTAGTAGATTAAGGTACTCAGGTTACTCAGTTTACCAGTCTATAGCTAACACTATATCCCCAGGGTATATTGGTCACTCTCACTCTCCTGACTTTTGTATTACCCTCATATCTAGATAGTTTAAATCGTGATGTAGTGATGATGCCCGTTGTTTTGATTTAAGTATACCAGCAGATTAGTCAGGACTGGTGGGGTTTAGTTAAAACTATCGACTGGTCAGTCGACTGGAGAATTGTTCTGCATGACTAACGAATGCTAAATGGACAAAGTTCGTACTGTTGAAACTGGCTTGCTATGTACATATATTTGGCTGCTATTAGGACTGTCTTAACCATGACACAGCAATGACAGATCAAGACGGTCTATTTTCAGCCTCACAAGGATCAAAAACCACCCTGAACAGAAATCGAACCAAACACCATTTACCGCTGCCTGCAGCTTCGATCAGAATCTCAAATATAACTACACGTGTTTACTGTGACTATTAGAATCTCACCGAAATTTTCATATTTCAGTCGATAATTTTGATACATATCTCTTACACTTTCGTTTAAGAGCTGTCTGTTCTATGCCGACGTTTAAAAGAATTTTGCAAAGGCATATCTAATTGGAATAATGGGCAAATCCATGTTTTTCTACACTAATGACAGTCAGTTTCGTGAGTGGGAAAACATGACTAGATTGATAAAACTGCAGTTTATCCCAGCTGACATTGAGCAGAAGGGGAGAAAATATGAAAAAAAAACAACCTTTTTCCGACGCGTTGCCTGAACTGCCGCAATCGACCCTGATTTGACGCCAAAATTCCATGTTAACTATATACTTAATCACTGTTTTATTATAAAGAATATGTACTTTTGGAGTCGAAAGACATAAAAAATAATTGTTATTACAAAGGTTATCAATTTTATCAGAACGGCAACTTGTTCACATCCGACAATGGTGAACAGTTCCGTTAACTCGAATATGGAGGTCTGACATCGGTAAGTACAGCAATACAAATAAACGGAGGGAAATATTTGTTTTATCTGAAACCAGAAACATTGATACTTAATTATAACACATGGCAAATGGCCAATATGCTTGTTAGTATTTCATAAAATTCTGGTTACAAAGATGGCGCGACAGGAGGTTGGATTAATCCCATCCGGGTGGTTTGCCGAACCAGGGGCTCCCAACGAGAAAACTGCTTAGCGTAAAGACCATAGATATGATGACATGTATATTCCGACTAAACATTGTTTTTTCCTGTTCAGTGATATCGTATTTGTTAAATTCTTTTTTTATTTCTGATGCATGTATTTTTTCTTATCATTAATAATTAGAATTATAAACGGAGAAATACGAAATTTGCGGCGAAGAATTACCCCTATGTAGCCCCAGTTTGAGGGAAGCTGACAAGATATCGGATTCCCGTTACAGTTCTTCATTCCAAGTCATTAGCCGCGATTAACCTCGTGTTCTTCACACCTCGCCCCTCCCGAGTCACGGGGGACGAGACAATCAAAGACGAAACTAAAATACAGACCATCTGTTTGTCTCTTTCAGCCGGATATTCTATCGTCCCTGCTCCATTATGTTAATATTAACATAAGACCTATAGCCAGACCAAGTGATCAATTTTACGAAGTACCCACACGTCGGATAATTTGCTATCTTCACCAGCGTAAAGCCGAGATGGCCCATTACAATCCGAATCATAAATTCAACATACAATTTTGGTACAGTATTGTCTTCCTATAGGGAACAAACGCTTTAGTGATACAGATTCTAAATTGAGAAGTGTGGCCGTTTTAACACAATGTACGACGCACAGGTTCTTAGTCCATTCTGTCATAATGTCAATGTAATCGAATAAAGTTAAACGCTTGGGAGACATTGATGCTCGTATTTCGGACTGACTTCTGGCTTCGTCTTCACAGCAAAAGTTTACAGGAGAATGCTCCTCCCATTAGTTATATCCTCTTGGCGTTTTTACTGATATTTCTACATAAAAAGTGGCGAATTATTTTGCAACTTAAGGGAATAATATTTTCTCTGATCCAACTAATACTTTATACTGACGCATACAATTTATCCAGCTCTTAAATTATTTCCCAACACACGTGTCGAAACTGCGCGATATTTTCTCTCTACGAGCAATTTGCTTCTGTCATGTTACCGACTAAGTGAGGTTCTGAAGAGAAATGAAATTCTATGATGGGTGGTAGATATGTCTCTAGTGATTCAGGAATCTTGTACGTCTCCTGCTTTCACAGACTTCCAGACATTTACAAAACACATAGAACCTAAAAAATGCATCTTTTGTATGGGAAATACACAACCTGGTGAAATATCACAGCTGTAGGTATGAAGAAAAACCATTTTTTTTGTACTAATTCTTAAGAAGAAATAAAATAAAGCGAAAGTATACCGTATGTTTAAATATAAATGATTTTTTCTATTTGACATCAATTCAAAACTTATTTGCTCCTAATTTCAAATCTAAGAAGATATGTCAGATGTAAACATTAAGAATTTAAAGGATTTATTGACCTGTTGAGTTTGGACACCGAGTGTCAATCAACATGGTGTATTTTTTTTATCCCAGTGTGTACTCGTTCGTTCATTCTGGAGCACGAGGCATTTGTTCCAACCAAGCGTTACGGTAAAATACAAACAGATTTGAAGTAGTTTCTCCGGATGAATGCACGTCAAACTTGATGGCGCTGCCGCCATGACAGAGCTTCTTCCGGCAAGTCCGCACTGAATATGTCTTATAATTATATCTCATTTTTTGTAATGTCACTAATTGGTTAAAACATTATCTGACTGAGTGATGAAACATTGCATTTTCCTAGGCAAATTAACATGAGGCTACATACGTCATACTCCGCCGGAGTTGTCGTTTTTTTATTTGTTAACGTCACGGACAAACCAGCAAACGGACAAAAGCCTAAAGACATTTGAATCGATGAAATGCGGAAAACAAGTACCGACAAATGTATAGGATGTATCGAGAAAACGAAAAATGTTGCAGTGACAATAAAATATCTGTAGGAAACGTTGTAGAAGCTGAAATTTAAAATCTTTCTAAACCGGGTATGGGTTGCTTCCGTCATAAAACAAAATGTTGATTGCTGTTTATCAAATAGTGCAGTTTTTGTTGGCCCAAATTCTAAGATGTTTCAGTTTAATAAGCATTTTACAACCCTGGTTATAGGGAAATATGAAGGTTTATTCGCTCCCTGATTGCATATGTATTTGCATCTGGTGACGCCTCCCGTAAAAAAATCTTTAATATTTCATGACAACCAAAGACATAAATATATAACACTGTGTATCTAAGTCGACACAAGTGATATCAAGTTCTCAAAGTGAATGTCAGGGTAGTGTCACAACGGATAATCGGAACGATTTTTCCATTAATAGGGTAGGTCTCATTAGACCGCCCTGAAGTTAAGCTTCTCGTGTGATAACCAACTAACCACTGTCGTGCTTCCAAATGATGACGCATGCGCAGATGGTGTCTGGTTGCTCTGATCCGACCAAAGTGAAACAATGGTTGAGCTGGCCTCGTACCACAATTAATTTCCCACTATGTTCTACCAAAGGAAAACGAAAATTAAAATAGTACAAATATTCAGCAAAAAATTTAATTGTATAGACCAATTTGTACATCTACTCTAGCTGAACATACAGTGAGCTCGAAAGTACCTCATTACCTGCATTTCGTTAGCATGCAATACCCTACTAAAAATTTAAAAGTGCGGAAAATTACACAAAATCAGCATATCGGCGTCATTACACAGAACGGATAACGTACATCATATTTGTATAAAAATCAAGCCTGTGATAGGTATGTCTGGGTAATAGTATTTGCTAACTGAGCTGAAAGTTCTTTATTGTTGGTATCCAAGAAAAACGACCTGGGAGTATGATTGTGATCCGAAACTAGGCTAGCTATAGTTGTTTAAACAACTCGATCCTCACCCTTGACTGGTCGCCTATACTTTGAAAAAAAGTCACGAAGTTACTGACAAGTAAAAACTTTAAACAGAGACTTCTGAAAAAGTACAATGAGAAAAAGAACAGGTGTTCCGGAAGAGTTATCTAAATCTTGGTCAATCTAAGTAAGTAATGTCATGTTCCGAAATAAGAACAAAGTTTACAAATGGGACAAACTTAAAGTATGACCTATAAAAAAGGGCAATAACTCCAAAATTATGCAAAAGAGAACACTGGTTCGTGTGCAATGCATTTTTCCTTGTTGAGCTTTTTCTTCCAATGAAGTTTCATGTTGACAAAATTTAAGTATGAAAAATATCAAAGGGCAATAACTCCAAAATTATGTAAAAGGGAGTGGTGGTTCTTGTGAGCTGGACGTTTTCTTGTTAATATCTCTCTACCTATGACGTTTTATGATGATATGATACCTCTATTAGAGTTTGAGTTATGCTCCTGACAAAATTATGACGGACGAACAAAACGGCGATTATATGAAAATGTGTTGTTCCGAGATTGGTATTACTTATATATATATATCAATATGGCATTGTTAACTTTTTCTGCGCTAATTACATTTCTTTCATATGAAACATTTCATCTTATCTGTGTCTTTTTTGTTCCATTACAATAACAATTTTCCTTCGGACTCAGCTAAGTGACGTGGATGAGATCGTGTAACCATTCATCGGACCATCAAGTGATTTATACAAGTAAAACAGGAATCAAAGTTCATAGGCCAAAGTAGTTCATAGGGCGATGGATGAAGTTGCTGGTGATAAACATTTCTCATGGATAATGATTTCGGTAAACTTACATTGAAAGAATTTCAAATGGTTAGCCCCATAATTTTTTTTTAAATTCTTTGCTAACCAGCGCATGGCATTGGAATATGATTAGAAATGATTTTTTTTGTGCTTCGTGACAAGACGTGTCTTCAACGGATGTAGGCATATTGTTTACTGCTGTACATTAGCAATTGACCTGTTGTACATGTGAGGTTAAAAATTAAAAGGTCATAAGTTTGTCTTTTTTGTCGAGCGATACACGCTAGTGTCTTTGACATCAGTTGATAAAGATTGTTTAAGTCTCTCTGAAGATAACAAGAACAATTTAGCCGTAAAAATTGATTTCAAAGAACTATCGCGAGATATTACGTGATAATGACGGCCATATTGGAACGTTGAATCGTTCGTGTTTCCTATCTGTTAAAATTGCGTCTTGTTAATATTATGAAAATATCACGTATTCCGATTATCTAGAAATAAAATTGTAATAAAGAAATACATTTCCTCAGTCATTTAATCAACTTAGATGTCAAAAAGTTGATTGACAATACGATTGAAACTGCACACAGTCTGATTAATCAACGGAAATTGATCATCAAGATCTCAAAACAAGGAAGTAGAAAAAAGTGTGATTCTAAAACAATGGCGCCATGTTGATGGTTCACGATTTTCATCAGATACAACATAAATTTTCGTACTGGAAATTAATGGATTTTTAATGAAACCTGATAAATTGACGATAAAAAACATGACAAAAAATATGATTGGAAGTCCACAAATATTTTCCAAATCATTAAAGTCATAAAAAAGTGCTTTAGACGAGATAAATCATAATATCTTATCGACATATTGTCATATAAAAAATCAATAATTGACAACATCTGAAAAAAATCTGTTCAATCAGAGCTTAAGCTTTTGTCAAATTAAACAATATTTTATCTTTTTTTAATGTAATACTTTTACATTTTAAATTTAAATATCAAACAGTAAAAATGACTGGAAATTAAGCTAATTACTTGCATTATTTCTGCTCCTCAACTGATGAGGATGACATTTATACAATGACGAAGAAACTAGTGTGGTAGTTTAAGATGTTGAATTGTGTAGAGTCTATACATAAATTATATCATGAGAAACTCTAGGAACAAACAAACAAACAAACAAAAAATATGTTGTGATGTAAATAATACTAAAAAAAATACTGTGCACTTGCTTATTTTGTCGACGTAAATTTTCAGCGAATTATCATTCTTTTGCAATTAGAGCAAATGAAGAATTCACACATCCATAGTAAATGTTAAGGAAACTGACGTAATCTTAATTCCCGCGAAAAACGCTTAGATAAGATAATCACTAAAAGATATACTCGCAAAGGGGAGGGGGAAAGAAGGGAGGAGGAGGAGGAGGAGGAGGAATTGTCGCAATAGCTCAGTCGGTTTGAGCGTTCATCTACGTGTCAGGTGAAAATATCAGGTGCATGGTTCTACTCTCCCTACAGGTGGCCGTTTATGTTTCCCAGGAAGCTGAGAAACGAACCGGTCTTTGTTGATATAATTGTGTCATTGAACAAGACATCTCACCCTTATTGCTCTAGAGAGCATTCGGCGTGCCTCCCATATGTTGTTCAGTGAGATGACCACCAGCTACTATAAGGAGAACCTTCTTTAAATGACCCTTGCCGTCAACAGGGCAATAACCCAAGCAAGCAAACACACAAGCATCCTCAAGGATTTTGTTTTAACCAAATGGAATTCGTAATTATATTTGAAGGTATTTCTGTCTTATCTACGTATGCATTTTCAATATCAGTATTAATAAAAAAATGTTTAAAACTTTTTGATGCATTCCACATCAAATTATTAAACAAGTTAATAATGTTTTATTATAAAGACACAAATGTGAGTAGTGTTGTCAATTTTATTTTTTGCAACTAAAACAAAATTTCGTGAATTTTCCCCACAGAGGATTCTTTCGTGATTTGCTGTCGTATTTGAAACATTTTGAGACTAATTTGTGGATCAGAGAACCTATGAAGTCAACGAAAACATGATGTCCTTTGCTTGAAGCTGCTGTGTTTAATTTTTGAAAGATGATATTCAATATTCATGAGGTTGACAAACACTTATGACAACCTTAATCACGGTCATTACTTGTGTGATATCGCTCATCTTCGGAAACCCACGAGATTATGCTCTGTCGTTGGAGTCCCGAACTTTTCGACGATGGATTTGACTGTACAATCCTATCACAAGGGAGACAACGCCCGTAGGCTTTTTCGCATCATTTCATTTAAATATACCAGAATACGAGATGTGTGGAAGGCGCTGAGTGGATGGGTATTGTATACCACAGAATACTTTCGTTCTTAACCGTGGAATATGCTTTCCAGCAATATGTTATCAATAAATTCGCCACATTAGTAAACTTTCAACAAGTTATAAATTCAACTTCCGACCAATCAGAAGCCTTCATTCTGTTGCCATGGCAACTGCTTAGAAAATATAAAAAGACAAATTTAAAGGATGAAAAGAACAAAAAAATGACGTAAGTTTAAATAAATCCAACCATATAAAGTTACAGTCGTTTACTTGAAAAAAAATCTCTGTATAGTGACCGGTTACCATAAGAACCAAATCCTTTCCTAAAACCGGGTTTGTACGTATCTAGGAATTGTGACCAATATTTAGGTAAAGTATTTTGAAGTTCTTCACAGCAGTGTCTGTAAAACTCACTAGAAACGAAAGCTCTAACGGATAAACGGAAAGATGATTATGTAGAAAACTTTTTTATGTTAGTATTTTGATAATTGTGAATAAATAAAAAATAATTAATATTAGATTTCTGGGGTGGTAGGCATTGTCTAGTGGATTGTAAGTCTCCGAGATTCATCGTACCTGTATGCCAAATTTCACTTCATTCCAATAGCCACGGTTAAGAATATACATATATAGCAAATTGCTAAATATAACCGATTTATGGGACTCGTACCCGCCCGCTACCTCCCTCCCCCCCCCCTTCCCCCCCTCCGCCACCTCCCTCCTCCCCCCCCCCACCTCCGTACATCTAGATTTTGATTTTATCTTTTTCCTATCTGAATTTTCCCTAGAGTCGCCTCCAAGGTTTCGAAATTTACGCTCTTAGCATCACTGACAAGTCCTAAAAAGACGAAACAGCTGTATGATAAAGATTAATTCATTATTTTGTTCTTCTCTATCTGATTCTACATTTATATTTAAATGTTCTGTCTACTTGTGTGTCTTTTGTACAATATTCAAACTATGCAGCGGTATGCATGTATAAATGCATAGATCTTTCCTATTTTCTGTACCGTATCACCAAACCGTTCTACTAACCACATGAAACAACACTGCGATATTTTTTTTTTATCGAAATCTCAGTGATATCTGCCCATCTTTAATATCTCAAACCCACAATAACATCGCGACCTGTCTCTCAATGCAGTCTGCTTCAACCGCTCTGGTTTGGGTTAAAACTTGAAGTGGAAAATACAATTGACTTTTATAGTTTTTTTCTTTTTAATACAAATTTTATTCGTATATTAAAGCTGTCTGTTTACTTCCTGTCTATAATACTACTGTAAAATGAAGTATTTTTCGTGTGGCCTAATTTTTGCGGGCTTTGTTTGAGAACTCTAACCAATTGAGCGATCTGGCTTCTTCATCAAATAAAATCTAAACTAGCAGTAACTAAGTGAGATAAGACAATATTATGAAAATCAACGTCATAACATATACTAAAACATCAATTTTGCGCATTTTCTAGATTGTCGGGAGGATCATATGACCCTTTATAAGAAAACACCAGCCTTAATTCATTGTGTTCATTGTGTATGATCACTGAAAAAAATATGTTAGAAATAAGAATTCCAATTTTTAAAAATGGGTTGTGATATAAAACGTATCCGAAGTTGATTCTACTATTTCTGTCTTACGATTAATTAAACAAACTCGCACAATACATGTCCCCTACTAGCCCACAAAATAATATGTGAATTATGATAGCCATGGTTTATAAATTTTCTAAAAATAGTGAGATTGACCTTGACCTTGACCCAACAACCATGAAACTCGAACTTGTCCGAGATATTTTGATGTTTGATGAGTGTTTGGAGTTTGATCAGAATCCTCCAAAGAATGAAGGCGCTAGAGCGATTACAATAATTTTCTAAAGATAGCAACAGTGATATTAACCTTGACACAAACACTTTGAAACTCGGACTTGCACAAGATAGTCTGAAGCTTAATATGTGTGTGGTGTTTTATGATAATCCCTCAAGGAATGGACCAGCTAGGGAGCTGATAAACTTTCACGGACGGACAGACGGACGCAGAGAAACTACAGTCCGCATGATCTCAGCGGATAGAGATTAACACTATTACGTCATCACAACGGGCGAAAAAAATGAAGAATTATAATGGATACTTTTGAAAACATTAGCTAAATAAAGCTGTTAAAATTTCACAGAAGTATATAACACGTTCTTATTCAAAGATTCTTAAACTTTGACAATATCTAACCTGTACCGACCTCCGTTACAATCTTGAGAGCAAATCCTCACCACCAACACCACACCCCACATACAAAGGGAGATAAGCCGTATTTACTGTAATATTTCACACAGGAATTCCGGAGTTATCTTTCCTTTTCCCATCAGCGGAAACCAACGCGAGTGCTCTACCACCAGAACAGCATATAAACAGCGGCTTTCCGACGATGCCCTCACCTCAAATTATACAAAATGTTCGTTATACTGTTTTGAATATCTTCGTTCACCACTTTGTCTGTATGTTTCCCAAGAGCAGCCCCTCAGAACTGATTTTATTTTAGCAGATGAGAAACAAATAGATGATCCTATAGAAATAAAAATTCCTTTAATAGTTATTTTACTGACATAGTCAAAGAATACATATCTGAAACAAGTGAATTCCTTTAATAGTTATTTTACTGACATAGTCAAAGAATACATATCTGAAACAAGTGAATTCCTTTAATAGTTATTTTACTGACATAGTCAAAGAATACATATCTGAAACAAGTGAATTCCTTTAATAGTTATTTTACTGACATAGTCAAAGAATACATATCTGAAACAAGTGAGAAACTCCAGCACATTATTTTCATAAAATTCAAAATTTTGTTTATCAAAAGCTCCCTTCAAATACATTCTATGATATACCAAAGATTTCATACAATTTTGTGAGTAAATTCCTGAAAAATCTTGACTGTAAGAAAGCTACGGGCCTAGATGGAATTTCAGCCAAATATCTGAGAATGCTAGCAGATTCTGTGTCTGATTCAGTAACAAAGCTATTAAACATGTGTATTGAAATGAATGTTTTTCCTGACCAATTCAAACATGCTAAAATAAATCCATAACTTACTCCTTGATAACCAGTCTAGTTTTCGTAATATGCACTCCTTTCAGACTGCCCTTACTGCTCTCACCAACCGATGGTATGATGAATGGGACAAAAGGAATCTTATAGGTGTAATGTATATAGACTTTCGTAAAGCCTTCGACCTAGTGAACCACATGATCCTCCTTCAAAAAATGAAATTATATGGCTGTTCCAAAATACTATTAGTTTCTTTGCTTCCTACTTATCTAATCGACTCCAAAAAGTTTCATTCAGCAATGTACTCAGTAATTCCTTTGAAGTCAAAACTGGTGTTCCTCAAGGATCCATACTAGGACCCTAGATGTTTTTAGTATATGTTAATTACCTGCCACTTTGTTCAAATCAATGTGAACTCGTTATGTATGCAGATGATACGTCTATGCAAAAAGCAGACAATAATATTAATGTCATTGAATCATGCCTGCAAGATGACTTTGACAATGTTAGAAATTGGTGTAATGTCAATAAAATGGTTATAAATTCAGAAAAAAAACTAAAACCATGGTAATTGGTAGTAGGCAGTAGAAACAAATTGTGATTATAGATGATATCTTATCCTGGGATATAAAAGCTCAAGATGTACTAAAAAATAAATTTTAAATTGTTACAGCTTTGTAGAATCAAAAAATATCTTCCAGTGTCAGCTAGAATCACCTATCATAATTGTTTTATTCTACCATTTATTGATTATTGCTCAAATATATGGGGACACTGCTCACAGAAACTAGTAAAGAAACTTGAGCGAGTCCAAAAAAAGAACACTGCGGATTATTTTGGATGTTGACTACAGTGTTCCTAATGCACAATTATTTGTCCAATAAAAGTGGTTACCTTTCACCCACAGAGTTCAATAGAATGAATGTGTCTTAATGTAAAAGACAATGAACAACCTTTGTCCTGATTATTTAAAATGTAACACCCCAGTAAGTAGTGTCCATGCCATTCAACCAAGATCTTCCACAATGGGGAAATTTGTTATACCAAAACACAAAACAGCTAAATACAAAAACTCCTTTAAATATAATGGGCCAACCCTCTGGAATGAGCTTCCAACAACTGTCACTGACAGTAAGTCACTAAGCTCATTCAAAGTAAAATGTGGGAAGCATTTTAATCAAATCTATAGACAGAATAACTAGAGTAGTCAGTGACTAAATTATCCTTGGCTTATATTATACTGCTGGTTTTGATGTTATACATTTCATGTATTGAATTATGTATTTTTTGTTTTTGTTTTTAGACTTCAAGCTTTCCATTTTACTATCTGTGATTATATATAAAATCATAATATTCAAGCGGTCTCTTGTTTTAATCCATGCTATATTAGCGTATATTCTGGTAAATCTTACTCTTTGCCACATTAGCATATATGTATATTGGGCACTTAGGTATTTAGTGTTTATAATCATACTTTATATGCGACATGAGATCTTATGTATGCATGAATTTTAATACTTAATTTATTATAATGAATACTCATGTATCTTTCATAATTCGGAAATTCTGTGATATCAATGTTATATTCTGTGATATTATCAAACGTTTCGTAATGTTCTATGTTTTAACTATGCTGTAAATACTGTATATTTTATATTTTCGACCACATGTGAGAAAAGTCTTTGACTCAATGTGTAATCGAATGGAAATAAAGTCTATTATTATTATTATGTTTCCTATTTCTAATAGTTGTACATCAAATTCCCCTATGCTCGGGCTATTTGATCTAAATGAAGATGGCCAATGGGACCCTACAAACAATGTATTTAGATATTGCTATATGAAAAATATTCTGTCTGATATTGCTTATTTTGTGAAACATTTTAAAAAGAACTTCCCAAACATTAGTGAGCATTTCTGCTTACCGAATATCTTTTTAAATGAAGTACATATCATACAAAACTTCCTCCTTGTTGTGCTCCACGTGCGGTAAAAATACGGGTTACATACATCTAACATAGATTGTGAAATGTACATACACTTATCGGCGTTATGACGTCACAATGTACGAACTTTAAAGGGAAAAGCACAACATTACGCTGGCATTACGTATGTAGTACCAATTGTAACACCTCGCCCCGATTAGAGTACCTACCATCAAAATCTCAGATGTATGAAGCGGATGAATATGCAGCAAATAGGTGCATTTCTCCGCCGGAAGCAACCGCATCACAAAGTGTGACTGGCATCTGTTATCAACACGCATATCGTGATTTCCTAAAACAACTGAGATGTAAGTATATTGTATCATACCATCAGGCCTTTGAGCGTCTTTATCGCTAGCCCTCCACCTCTGGATCGCGTTTCGAGGCATACGTGGGGCACTCGCCGGTGCTGTCAGTGTTTTTTTTTTTTTTTTCTCCGGCAACTCCCTCTTTCCTCCACCGAACGAAATGTGGCAAATTCTTAAATGACCAACTGTTGACAGAACGTAAATCAACAATAAACCAAACCATATCATACTGACTAGCGAATGGATATACTGTAAATATGGAAAGGAAGGTAGGCACTGTCATGCACAGTAATAGTTACAGCGGTCGACGTTACGCCGTCTCGTTCTCAACGTTATAAGCAGACATACTGTACAATTGTGTACAATACAACATCCACGTGTTTTCTAATTATCTGAACTAAAGAGCGTGCCCTTTGATTTATTCAATACAAACATTGTCTGTGTTCTTTGAAAACCGTCAAAAATCAAAATCTAAAGCAACTTAAAAGCTGTTTGTTTATATCTGACAGTCTAAGTGTCTCAAAATGAAAAAGTCAGATCTGTTGAAGCTATCATTTTGTCAGTCTCGTATGTCTAGGCTTCGTTAGTATCGGATACTATTTTGGTGGTATACTTCTTCACTACAATTTCCTGTAGATGTATATTTCTACTTTTTTTTTTAGACATTTGTGAAAAAAAGATAATATAATTGCAATTTTGTTTTAATATCTTTAGATATTGAACACGACAGATATTAAGGTAAGGGACTATTCGTTTGCCATCCTGGAACAAAACCTAGATTGTATCATTTTTTTTATGTTGATTACAACTTCATTCAGACATTTAATTTCAATAACAAAAACAAAGCAAAACATTCTGGTATTTTGCTATTTATTGAAGGACAATCAGATAATCATGTATTTCATTTTGGTGATAATAAGTTACTTTCTATATATATTTTTATATATAAGGTTTCAGATTGTTTAAGTCGATTTTCTGAGTGTTCTGGAAATAAATTGTTGATATAAAATAAATGTCCACAAATCTGATGATCTTTTTACTTATATAACAGAGACCCAGATATACGTTTCATATAATACACATATCTTACTTATTGTTTCTACATATTCTCCTCCCACGTGACTTTTCTCATATACATATATGACAAACATTATTATATTTTTCATCTTCCGACACAAATATATATGATTGCTGCTGAAAATGATGAACAAACATAAGAAATGGCTGTTTGTAGATCTGGTCATTGTTGATGTATACCTTGTTCTAATATGGCATGTTCAATTTCATTATATATCAAATTTATAATACTTTAATGTGTGTAGAGTTTAGATATGGTATTTCTGATATTTTAGATAGGTATATAGAAGTAGAGTATCTGCTTCCACATATCATGTGTCCGACTACCTGGTACATGTAGAAGGGAAGATAAGAAGGGAGGTTATCAGTTTGAGTAAAGATCTGATATGGGTATGGTCTGTAATTTTAAACAATACCTTATATATAAAACTGTTTCCTTTAACAATCACCAGTAGATGTATCAATATGATGTTTAATGATGAAAATAAATGACTTATCAAGGCATTGCATTGTTTCTTTTAGATTCAGAAAGGAAAGAAAATGTTTCATTGGACATACTCAGAATCTAACAAGAGTTTGTGATCTTCTCATTCTCAATCATAGATGGCATTTTAGGATAACTTACGGGATGGCTGTTTTTCACCAATGGTACGGACTCTTCTCTCTTGAGAATTACTTTTTTATTCTGGTCATCTTGACAGCAAATCTCTCTCCTCACCTGACTGTAATATATATATCTAAATATGACGCACACCTCCAGCGTTCTTACACTGGGTCAGAATTGACTTTCAACAGTCATTTTACAATTATATGACTCCATTCATTATTCTTAACATCTTTTATCGGCTATTTCAGCGTTGATTACAGCAAACTGCAGTTTGGATTGAGTTGTAGAACTTGTACTTGAATTTAACAATTATATACGTTTTATTACATGTCTGATTTAGATATAATGGTATGTTCATTTGTTCATCTTACGTTATTTTGTTCATTTAGAGAGGTTTTTTACTGATTATGGTCCAATGGCATATAAACATTCCAGTTTATATAAAAACTTTTAAAAAATCATATCTTAACACACTTGATTTAAGAAATAAATTCAATGATATATTCTCTTATCTATGCCATTCATATGTAAACTATTCCAGTGAAATATTTATTTAAAAAATTCAAAATACCAGTGAAGATTGAATGGAAATAAACAAAGATTCAAAATAAGGAAAATTACGTTATTTCTAATCTTGATCAAGCTAGGACATTAAAGCCAGCATATTTGTTTATGGAAGCGCGTGCTTAGATTTAATTATAGTCAATAACCCCTCTTTAACAAGTCTTCGGGTTACTGAGTCATATTCTTTATATACAAAATAAAAAGATACAAGAAAATCGAAAAACAAAAATAAAACAAAAAACAAATGAAATCTCTTTTACATTTTAAACAGCATCAATGCTACTGCAAATAAAAAAAACCAATATGTTCGTCATTTTTTAAAATTTTTATTTAGATCAGAGACCTACGAATGTATCTAGATCTAGGTCCCTACATACATTGAAGTAGTTTAAACCATGTTATTAGTTAACCATTGAAATAAAAACAAAACAAAAACGAACAAAAAACATAAAACCATAGCACACACACTTAGATATCCAACAAGTCATCTTACATTTTGTCGAATAATGCAATTTTCAGTAGGAGCAATAACACCTTCAGAATTCACATTCAGAATTTACATTTATATAAAAAAAAATAATGAGGTCATTTTCAGTACGAATAAAAGGAAACATTTCATAATTCATACACGTTTATTAACTGGTGATTAATTTTGTAGCTTAACGAAAGCAGCTCTCATACCATGGGGAGCAAATCCGGATTATCTTACATAAATACATACTTTTGTAAAACCTCGAGATTTTAGAATAACAAAATGTATGATTTTTACAGTAATTCAAAATTCTGATACACTGACATCAGAGTGAAAGAAAACAACTTGATAACATGTTGACGAAGTGGTTTTCTTGATGAAATGTAACAATTAATTGCCTAGAAAGCTTCACTAATATTAAATAATATGCCCTGCCCCCACCCGCCCTTTTTTCATTACTACATATTCTAACACAGCAAACTGTATCTGCTTACGAAAAATCCATCCTTTGCCCTCTGTCTGTTAAATAAATATTACAAATTAGATACATTAACATTAAAAACAGGCGAAATACTTAAGCTTACTCTCTTTCCCCTGGAATGTTATTCCATGTCTCGATGTCGATCTTTGTGAAGGTCGCGAAAAGTATTCCTTCCGGTCTTAAGATCTTTTGGAGGGCGATTTGTCTTGGAGAAAGAACCAAACAATTTTCATCAATTAATCAGCTAAAATTTGATAATTGGACATAGACTCCTTGAAGTCTAGTTCCTTTGTCCAATCGTATTTTCGCATTTGTCGATATTGATAGCTGCACTTGATAGAATAAAAAAAATCAAAAACATGCGCGACAGGAAACAGTTTGGCGCGTAATGAATCTTAACCCATAGTTTAACCAATGAAAATAATCCATGGTTAATTCGACCAAAGCAAGAGGCCCAGCGGGTCCACATCGCCCACTTGGTATTCAATGATTTACACTCTCATCTCACTTCATTAACCATCCGAATGTGTCAAAATTCTGTTAAATTGAGCTGATTCGAAAAATTAACCACCTAAAACTGATTACTTTTATCTAGAAGACAATTATTATCCCCGTGACTTTGAATGCAGGTCAAGGTCATTTTTATTCACTAACTTTCTCGGACATTATCACAGACATTAAACAGAACGAATAAGGCATCTTAACGTGTGAAAGTACATCGATGGGATGAAAAATTTTCACTGATGGCCATCTTGGCAGAACTGGTCGTTTTCATTCCAGGTCAAAGGGAGGAAAGTAATAAACATGGAATTTTAACATAATGGGACATTACGTCATTGTAGCAATTTTATGTTATAATAATGAAACAAAACTTTACTAAAGTAGTGAAACTTAAAACTTCTACAACAGTTAAAAATCAAAAGATGATTCAAAGTTCTTTAATTACAAAAAGGTAACTGGTATCTGTTTGGACCATTTCTTTACCTGCCACATTGTTTTATATTATATATACTAGAATCGCCAACTTTAATTGCATTTTGCTATTTCAGCAACTTGAACCAATACCACTTTTTTAATATCTCATGGGCAATTAAAATGTTAAAGGTTTACTATTGGAATGCGTGATCTTCCTTTACAAGCCTCAATGTATATTGAAATATTAAGTTTTTTGATAGTTAAACATATTTGTTGCCACAAAATGGACAAAGGATTAGACACAAGTTATTGACATTACAATACTGACAATACAAATATACAGTTATTGTTACAATTTTTACGTCAATATCCAGACTAACATGAAGGATGGTACAGTGAAACACTTTCAAGGTTGGATCGTGTGGTGACTATAGATATATTTGACATAAAAAAATACATTAACATGTATGAGAGTATCAAAACATTATTTATGATTCATACTTGAAATAAGATCAGTGGTAAGATCAGCTCATAATTTAGTCTGACATGCAGAAAATGGCCAAGCGTTCATATCGAATTCTCGATTTATTTAGAAAGGTTCAGTGAAAATGTAAAATGATTTGTAAAATTGCAGAAAAGATGAAACCAAGGAGGACATTGAACAAAACACTTGGAAGAAATACCAAACACAAAATGGGGAAGTACGTTAAAAAAACCATTAGATATTTAAATGTGTTCCTTACATTTAAACACTTTAAACAAGTAGTTGTTGATGGAAGCAACAGTAAATATCATTTTGATGTCGCCATGTGGTACGATGATTGATTTTGCGGTCTACTTCTAACATCATTTATACATGACCAGTTTACTTATCCTGAGCTTTTTAAACCTGATTTTCTCAAAACTTAAGAGAGAAATATTATATGCATATTGGAACAATCCCGTGTGTGCTGCTATATACGTAAAAACTTGGAATCGCACGATAGTAAACCGAAATCTGCTGTCGCACATCTGTGCGCACGGTATGCAATTTAATCGCTATTCTACTTGAATTTTGAAAGTACCAATAAATAAATGGTGTAAGATAGGACTTATTTACAACGTATGTGTAAAATTTAAAGTCGTCTCTTTTAGACTCGGCAATGGTTCATCTAAATATTTTACCTCCACAAACTTCCATTTCCTTTCCATGTACATTGTATATTACTGTCATTTTGAAAAAAAACCATAAAGTAACATTTTCATCATACAGTAATAGAACTCGAAGTTATGCTCATACACGTATGTTGTGTGAGTTTGCTTAGTGAGGTCAGATTGTTTTTACGGATTATATAAAGATGAAATATTGCCTTTGTAACAGCATTACTGTAAAGCACAAGTTCCAAAACTTACTAAACCTTTCAATTGTTTCTTAAAGAACGATTATAATATCAGTGGTTTCTGATAGGATTTAATATATTATTCTCATTTACCATGGGGTGGCACAAGAGAATCTTCATTCAAAGAGGGATTCTTGAATGGCCAACCCGAACCTCTGTCGGGGTTTTGACATTCAATACTTTGCCCCTTTAGTGGGTATTTCGTCTTCACACCTACGATTGTTTTTCTCCTATTATGTTCAATCATTATCTAGTCTCACTGAAGGAAGTGTTTACAATTTTGCTTTTCCTGCAATTTCAACCAGCCGTGACTGTATCAACGTTTTTAACATCTAACTGGTGGAGTCAAGGACATATCACGACTCCAATCATCAATATAGCTTTAAGGCATCATCAAATGTAATGGTATGTGTATGATATACTGGTAGGTGAGATATCAAACTATACTATTTACGGTTTAGGGGGAAGTAACACCATTCCGGATATTTTATTTTTGTTTTATAATTGTTTTACTTATTTCTACCTGATTCCGGACAAGTATGTCCGCTTTAGGTTTTTATGTTGAGCTGGTGGAGTAGAACGAAATGGCTTATATATAGGTCACGCTTCTGAGGTTTTCCCTTCACAGCCCAGCGATCCCCCAACACACAACACTAAGTTATGTTATCCAGTGATTGCATGCAGATTGAATGTGGTGTTAATTTGCATTGCATTTAATTATTTATTCATTCACTTATTGAATATAATGATGAGAATCTGAAGAGATGCAGTTGCTTAATCAAAATAGATTTACCCGTTGAATCTCACGTAACCGATCAAATCTTAAACAGCCACGTTTGTACATAAAATAATTCCTTTCATCTTTTTATGTTGTTTCCTATATCATCACACAGAAATTATACGAAATGCACAAAACACCAAGACAAATATATATTATTGGATAATACTTAAAAACACTAAACAGACTTGTTAAAGATATACCCTGACTGAACGGCAAATGACAAACAACAAAAAAACACCATCATGTGGCCATAATCATAATCTTACTCGTCTTCAATAAAATTATTTCAAAATATGAACAAAAGAAAGATTTGCACAGAGACTCCTCAAATTGTACAAGGAG
The DNA here is from genome assembly GCF_031769215.1 of Ylistrum balloti. NCBI lineage: Eukaryota > Metazoa > Mollusca > Bivalvia > Pectinida > Pectinidae > Ylistrum > Ylistrum balloti. The sequence continues at coordinate 263,225 of NW_026782111.1, read as the reverse complement.
AATACCAGATGTTCCAGAAGAGTAAGTACCTTCTGTTCCACCGACGTACACATGTACAAAAGTTATCATTCTTCTTTCACTGATTCAACAATCTCGTTACACGCTTGTGATGTTCCTTGTCCTTCCATCCTCGATATTCCAGGGTTTACAATCACTTACGATCTCTACACACATAGAACATGTCATGGCAAAATCGAAGGCGCAAGGGAAATAATTTGATTGGTCAGAGGAGAAACAAGATGTGTTTATGAAACACTATGTCCACAGTTGCAACAAAATTCTGAAGAGGTACATTAAATCTGTAGTGTGTAAGGCATGTGTTAATTGCATGCACATTTTTTGAAACACTAATGTCTTCATTTTGCAATAGTTAACGTCAAAGAAGAAAAAGACGACCTCATTGAAATAACTCTGAAAAGATATGTATTTTGCAACTTTTGCATGTTACTGAAAATATACACACGTAAAAGGGTTGCATGGAAATCCTAAAAGGTGATAATGCGCATGCCCAGCCGCCATGGTGGTAATACATCTTTGGCAAGTCATAACGTTTTGTACAACAATTTCTTACTCTTTTCTCACCAAGATTGTTATCAAATTAGCCTTTGCGTTCATGTTTTCAACAGATGATTTTTATCCTGGATGCACAAAGGTGTGCTGTTTACGTCACAAAATAAGCGTACGTTGATAAATTTGACGTCAGTGCCATTACAGGTTTTTGTAAACCGACTTTCTATAGTATATACGATATTATCTATTCCGGATGAAAGGTCCATTCTATTTCTTTTCTGGCAACAAAAGAATGGATAAAATTCATATTAGAATTTCATTGTAAACATGACACGAAGTTAAAACAGTCATTTGAACTGGTAAAATCAAAAGGGCTAGGAAGACGTTTACCACTTGTAAATAGTTTCGGTCACATGATAATTTTCGGCACATTATGCAGAAATTCATTCGGCTTCATCTTAATGGTTTGTGACGTCACAATGAAATCTGTAAATGTATGACGTCAGTTCATTTATCCTAGCGTCACAAATGGGAAGCTTTAAGAGGCAGTACGCAAAAATATATATTATTTCATGGATATACTGTAAATGTACATATATTTAGCGGTAATCTTATTTTAGCGCTTAGGATATTGCGCTAAAATATTATTACAACTACCGCAGTTTATTAATGTTGTTTCTATGGCAGTTATTGCGAAATGTGCGAAATATTGGTGGTCCTTATTTGCTAAACAATGATATCGCGCTTTAGTTTGATTGTGCAAAAATAAGCAGGTTTACAATCATTTCTCCGGATAAAAGAAATATCACGTGATATAAATCAATCAAAAGTTACTTACAAAGCCTTGCTTGTGGTACCGATATTGATCTCGAGGTCTTTTCTTCGAATTATGAATATGCCGAAAAGTGTCTCGAACGCCGGTCTTTACATCTACTGGATGTCTCACCTGTAATATTGAATAATTGACAATTGATAGTCGGTGTACATACCCACAAATAACTTTATTTTTAAATCCCCTAAAGAGAGCACTCAGGGATTTATCGAAAATATTCACAACGGTTGTTTTAATCCACTAATACTTGTTGTACTATACCGTGAAGTATGCTTGCGCAGCTCGTTTGTGTATCTGTCTAGCTCACACGAGGACACATAATTGTGAAGAGTGGTTATGTATGAAATTGTTATTATTAAGACAATCTCTCAACAGTATCTCTATTTCAATCTGCCCGAGTATGTACATTGCGGGTGCTATGTTTAGAGGGGTTCCTAGGACAATTTAGGTAGGACATCGAAAGGAGAATACTAAAGCAGAATCATGACCTAAATTAGAATGTAAAAATATGTTAATAACAATATTTTTATCGTAATGGTCCTTTAATTACAGCGTATTATCTTATTGCTTTAGATTATGCATACCTTCATTCCAAAATGCAATAACCGCAAGCCAAACTCGTCGTCTTCTCCTCCCCAACCCCAGAATAGATTTGACATCCCATTTACCTGTAAAAATGACAAAAAGAGTACGTTTAATGTCGGATGCCTGAAGCGAAATATTCTATTTTATTTCATGTATCTTTATTCCATACTGCCGCTCTGTAAAAAACTTTTGTATTGTTTGATTAATTGATTTTATGAACTAGCAACAAAAAGGAGAAAGGAAATATATGTCAATAAAATGTTCATTCAAACTTCAATCCGACGAAACTTAAGCAAAATGTAAAGAAAAGAAAGACTTAAATCGAAATTCCATGGGGAAAAGTACAAAGAAAATATGATCAGGCGTTCCAGAAGTGTTAGCATCTGATGCTTAAATCTTACACTCTCAAAATGCTTTCTTGTTATCAGCAGTATTCCCCCGATGAATGATGGGTAATGGTATTTTGGATGTAGTTTGGGAGAGGAGACGTGATATGGACCTTCCGAAGGGAAGCTGTAGTTTAGCAGTGGGTTGAGAGGCAACAAATCAACGTCATGCATGGCGATGTAATCACAGTTAGGATCGCTCTCTAGAAACCCGACGTTGATCAGTGTCGCTCGATTGAAGCTGGGAAAATTAGAAGATCGTGTTATTGTAAATAAGAAGGTCGTACATCTGTTCAGATGATGCAAGCTTTCCAAAGTGACAAAAATACTTTTTAAGAGATATTCTTAAGAGTTAGTATAAAACGTACACAAATAATGTTCACGAAAATAATACAAATACATACAAAAGCACCTCGTAATACAAATAAATTAAGATTTAGATACAGCAGAACAAAATGTGGAGAGCCTCTGGCGAGCCACTGTTGTATTTCTGTCCCGACTCAAAATACATTTTATATCTTAAGACACTCACCATGTATTCTCTTTATCCCGCAACACTGACTTAAAATCAGACCATCAAAACTTCAACAGTTTTGTTCAATTTGTGTTTACCTGACATTGAATTTTGCCTGATGGTACACGCCATAATAATTGAAATAAAATGCTAGTTTCAACAGTTATTCATATTTTCAAACGTAATATATAAGTAAATTCAGAAAGTAATTCTGTCGAATTAACGCACACGTGCTAAAATATACCTACAGTACATTGTTACCATCAGCTGTATTTTTGGTCTATAATCTGTTTACCATTTCGTCACATTATTTTCATCCTAATTGTACATAGGATTAAACTGCAGCCGGAAAAATTTGTTGATTCCGTACCATTTCGTACACTTCGTACATCAGTGCTAGTACGCTCCACACTGAACAACACTAATAGTTTTTTCCCCATTAGGAATGGGGCCCATATCTTCCTTTTAAAATCCCTTCGTCCTAATGAGATCGACTCACCTGTAAGCATCCGTTTGATTAATTACATAGATCGTGTGAGCGATTTTTTGGTTGTTCAGAAACGTTTCAATGTATGGAGCAAATTGATTCAATTCTTCGCTACAGTTTCTAAACGGTACCAACAGCGCCATCTTGTGGGCTTGATTATATATCCTGTTTCCCAGATGTTGTTTCAAAGTTGTTCCCGGCAGCAGATATGCGTTTCCAGCTTGGCTTTGAACAGTCACATTGTCTTCATCAATATTTGTCATCGTTGAGAGGACAACGAAGCATTTAAATATTAACAATATCACATAGGAGATCATTGATACACACAACACGAAATTACGTACTTTTCTTCTCCTCATCATTGATTTCTGTGTTAGGTATCTGTATGAAAAAGCTAAAGAAAAAGAAAACATTAGAATAATGTGACATTCTGTTAATTTTACAGTATAAAATCTAACAACTTTTAATAGCTACTTATTCCATCTCGGTAAACTGCAGATTGCATATCGTATATTTCCTAACAACTAAGAAAAACTGTACCCTAAGTTCCTGTTTCTGCTTAGTGATGACAAGAATGAAAATTTCCTAACATAAAATAGCATTTACGGTGTGCATGCTAAATAAGTAAAACAAGTTTATGTTTAATATGTTTGAGAAGAGCCTCGGAACATTATATAAGTATATATTATATTATGTGATAAATACTTATAGCTATGGAATATTTCTCTATTGCCATGGAAACCCAGCATCACATGCGCTGAATAATGCAATATCTATCAATTTACATTTGAATTATTATATAAGATTATAATTAAGAAATATATATTAAATAACAAATATCTGCAATATTTATACTTACCATTCATAAGCACAACCAGGTCCACTTAATTGCCTTACAGCTATTACAATTAATACATGTTAAAATGATTCAAAATAAGATAAATAAATAAATATATAAATAAAAAGATATCACAACCACGGTTTCCAAACTGAATGCAGTAGTTTAACAATTCTGATGTTATTTCAGTTTAAGCGCGTATGTTTTTTTAAGTAGTATGTGTGTAAAATGTATGGAATTATGGCAGCGCCAAGCATCGCATTTTCTGAAAATATGTTTTACTGTACTTGTCACGTTGTTGCTATGACCATAGTGTAAGGAGTTTGTGAATTTATGACGTCATCACATCATAATTTAATGACGTCATACGCTTGTTAATTATATGATTCCCTAAAAACGGAGACAACAGATAAAATTATTCCAAGACCCGAAAACATCCGCTTTCTGCTACGTCAGCTAAAAAACTTTTTTTCCCCCAAAGGACGTCCAATTTTGAACATCAGTTCATTAACTCATGTCTTAAGCTAACAAGTCATTGTCACATATTATCGGATTATTTTGTTTCGTTAATGAAAAATAGCAGGAACTGCATTATAGCAAAAGGATTAGATTCAAATACAAAAGCATTAGCAAGTGACATTAAATGACGTCACGTCACTTAAACATAAAATGGTCCTATATTTTACTTTCATCTCTGTTTTCTCATTCGTTTTGTTCTTGTCTGAATTTTTATGTGATATTCAGCAGAGAAGACTAGAAAAATTACCAGTCATACAAAACGTTATTTGAAACATTTGCCCTTGCTGGCTACCGTAACGTTTCTGTGAATTAAACATAATGGAAAGTGTCAACATCTTTCACCATGTATATCCCACGGGTGATCCGTCTGTACCACCTTTACGATGTATATCCCACGGGTGATCCGTCTGTACCTCCTGTACTTATACACTGGCTTGGTTATAATTAAACACCAAACAAACGATTCGATCATCAGATTAACATAAGTCCATTACACCACGCAGGCAAGTCCCGAGGACAAATGACTTTACAATGTACTGATTCAGTATAGATGTGATGTTGGTTGGTGTGATTTTTCAAATACCTAAGACTGTAGACGTACATATAACAGCAATCTCATTTCAGTACTTTTACGCTAAAAGTATTGGACTAAATTAAGGGGGTCATTGATTACACTGGTACCCCAATCTTGAAAATGTGTTTCCTGAAACCACGAATTTTGAAAAACGAAATGAAATGGTTTTATCCAGTTCACAAGTATATAACAATTTCTTTTACAACAATTGCGAAACAAGTTATCAACTTACATTAATCATTCCTGTTGGCCCGGATGGAAGATCGCGAAGGTCATACTGTGGAGGAAACGAATACCTGTTGAAAATCCAGGTATTCGCCCACGTGACCCCTGTGACTTTTCACATCCGCTCGGGGAACAGAAACCCGAACGTTTAGGTGCAAGGCAGGTGGGTTACCACCGTCCGATCACCCAGTAACACCACAATACACAAGTATACAGTAATCAATTATTTATTGCTACCTACAGTAAAATTTCATTGATTCATTACTAGCTGGTAATGTTTTCTTTTTGGGTTCCAGTCAATGCTTTCCTTACCTCGGGTGAAGATCCGAGGTGTTTTATCGGACGCTCCCTACCCGTGACGGACTGTGTTTCCACGGAAAATAAGAATAAGTTTGGTCTGCATTATCGTTATGTATTCAAGTAAACAACAAACAACAAGCATACAAACTACTTATGTCATTTTACAAAGATATTGTCAGTAGATTTCTGGTCAGGAAATATTCTCTCGACTTCCGAAGAGTTTTTAGAACGTTGAATTGTTTCGATATCTTCAGTGTTTGACATGGAAGGTACTATTATAGGTTTGTAGCATTTCGACAACAAACAGGATGTGCGATTTCTGTAGGAACTTAAACATCCATAAGCAGATATTATTGATCCCTAATTTACCATATTTCACTGAAATACGAATTTTGATAACCCTTTTTGTCGAAGAAACAATAACACTACACGTTTCTTTTGTAAAATATATTTTATTATGTCATGTTTTTATAAAATTACACAAATATACGTAGTGAAAGTTTGTTTTATTTATTCAATTATTTATTCACATGGCACATGTCATATCTTATCAAATATATATACATGCATGGCATAATACAACCATGACAAAAATTGACTTCGAAATAATTCATAAGATTATATCATATACGAGACGATGATACGGTTTTGAGCTTCACACATTTTGCCTGTGGGATGATAAAAAAATCATCACACCTACTTATACATCTTGTCTTAGTTACTGGTTTTATAGGATCATATTACAGGCTGTAACACTCGCAACACTCTGTTGGAGAGACACACTCTCTATAACTTAATTAATGGGACACAAATGAGTATTAAAGTGGTGCTGAGGTTCCTCATTCTGAGGAGCCAATCCGCCAGGACAGGTTGAAAGAATGAAGACCGTTTACGGGCATTCTTTTTCCTTTCTTTTGCAACAGGCCTTTCTTATGGATCCATACACACAACAAATCCGTCGAGGGATTCAAATCTGAATTTAACCGCATAACGTACCACTCCACACCAACCAAGCTGTGATTGAAGCTGTGTAACATTGTGACCAAGAACCTCACCCAACCTCTGCATTCTTCAAACTAAGTCCCTTGTATCTTCACCTCTTTCCATAACTGACGAAAGGACCACTTTCTGACCTGAAATTTGACGATATTGTGTAGATATATTGAAGATGAGGGCTGCTGTTGTGGGCTGGTAAGACGATGAGTTCTACCGATCGGGTATCAATGTCCGACAAGCTATCGGGAAAATGTATGGATAAGGAAGCAGACCAAGCAACAATAAAAAAAGTAAATATAAATAGCTCTTTCTGTGTGAGGCCCAAAACAGTCTAACATCGCCCCGTTATCTGCTGTCAAACAATTGCAACCACAAAAAATGTAATAAAAAAATATCAAGATATATTTCTTCTGCAAGTAAAAACTTCCAGTATGACACTTCAACATTTAGAGTCAACCAAAATCAAAATCAAAGTACCGAAGTACTGAGGACACAGACGTCAGAAAATTATTTAACAATGATTGATATGACCGTGATATGAAAGCAAGCTAGGGACTTTCATATTTTTTCCAGAGTTATTTCCTGCTTGTGTTATCAGATGCATCAATGCAAAGTGATCTCAATTGTTAGAAAACAGTTTTGAAGTCCAAATTATTTCAATTAAAATTCACAAATTTGAGAATCAAAAATATATGATAATGTCTTGATATGATATTTTGGGAAGAGAATATTAAAAAGTAAATATTCTATGATATTTTGATGGTAGGAAACAGTTGATTTGCATTTTTCCTGAAATTATTGTTCATGTTTGAGATAAACAAGTATAGAAGTTTGGTTATGAAAAAAATCATCATTACATGTATACATATTCATAAACTACATAACAATTATATTAATAGTAGAGAAATAAAAGTTGTGTAAATAAAAAATTTCCTCTGATTTCTGACATGTGATTGCTATTGTTACCTACAGCAAAAATACTGCTAATTCCAACCTTACACTTCAACTTTAGAGAAGAAATTTATTCTAAACACCTGTCTTAATATCAACATAACACTGTCATGGTAACAAACTACTTACACTTCAGCAACATGACATGACCCCATGTAAACACAATGAAAATTCCACTTCCTGTAAAGCTAGTTTTTGGTGCGTAGACACAGATTCGAGACTGCACAAATAGTAATCTCAAACACAAAGATTAAATATTATTCTGAAAAAAATGAAACCCCACATTGTCCACTTAAACATGACAAGACCAATTTTAGCAAGGATTTATATAAATTCTAAAGAAAACCTTTATAATGGGGTAATCTAATGAACAAAAGTATCACCCATAGCCACACCGAGAAACTGTGTACAACTACCTTTATAATGGGGTAATCTAATGAACAAAACTATCACCCATAGCCACACCGAGAAACTGTGTACAACTACCTTTATAATGGGGTAATCTAATGAACAAAACTATCACCCATAGCCACACCGAGAAACTGTGTACAACTACCTTTATAATGGGGCAATCTAATGAACAAAACTATCACGCATAGCCACACTGAGAAACTGTGTACAACTACCTTTATAATGGGGTAATCTAATGCACAAAACTATCACCCATAGCCACACGGAGAAACTGTGTACAACTACCTTTATAATGGGGCAATCTAATGGACAAAACTATCACCCATAGCCACACCGAGAAACTGTGTACAACTACCTTTATAATGGGGTAATCTAACGAACAAAACTATCACGCATAGCCACACCGAGAAACTGTGTACAACTACCTTTATAATGGGGTAATCTAATGGACAAAACTATCACCCATAGCCACACCGAGAAACTGTGTACAACTACCTTTATAATGGGGCAATCTAACGAACAAAACTATCACCCATAGCCACACCGAGAAACTGTGTACAACTACCTTTATAATGGGGTAATCTAATGAACAAAACTATCACGCATAGCCACACCGAGAAACTGTGTACAACTACCTTTGGGAAGGGAATATAAAAAAGTAAATATTTGCATGATATTTTGGGAAGGGGACGTAACATTCATTAAATATTAAGTAAAGGGATATAACTATCAATACATTTTTCCTCCTAAGACACTACGATTGTATTGCATATTATAAAAATATATTCAAACAATCAACAATGCATTTCTGAGCAATACTGACAATAAGGCCTATTTCAAGTTTTGGCATCAGTGGCAGACATCATTAATTAACATTTGCTTTATACACTATATGGAGCCCAGTCTTTTAAGATAATATCAAAACATTAATAATCACAGATATTAACTACAAATTGTTACCCATAAAATGTTATCTTTACAACTTTACATAGAAAAAATATCTTTCATATTGGCATGTGTGTTACTTGTGACAAGACCTTTCTGGTTTTACCTAAATTTTTGAAAATGTGACCTTGACTGTGACATTTGACCTACATTTGTAAAAAAAAATCATTACTACAATGAAAACATGTGTTTCACAAAGTGTGCATGCAATTAGCACATGCCTTACACAACAAAGTATAAATGTCCCACTTCAGAATTTTGTAGCAACCAGGGGCATGGTGTTTCATCAACACATCTTGTATTTTCAGAAAGACAGACAACTATGTTGATATTAGGAATGCTTAAATCAATATAGAATATATAAGAGTTATATATACATATATAACTTAACACAAAAATTCCTATAACAAAACATTCTGTGATTGTCACAATAAATATAAACAGTTTTACCATTTGAAATGTGATGAGAAACATTCTAAATTTAAAAGTATTTTAGTGTGAAACAGTAATAAAGATTTGTTAAAATAAATGATGGGTTACATAAAGACACCAACCACACTAAAAATCTAAACTAAATTCTACACTAAAATCTGCATAAAAAAATTCACTAAAAACATGAAATGTTAATCTCAGTATGTAGAAGAGAAAATCTATGATCACTTTCAGACATTTTTTATCAATTGGTCTTCAAAACTGTCACTGATGACCAGTTTTATTACTTTATCACTTAATTTTCTATCAAAGATTTGCTATAAATTAAGCTTGTTTACATATAATGGAATAGAGCAAACTTCTGTATACATTAATCAGTTTCATCAAAGCTGAGTTTAATAAATATTCTGTTGACAAGATGGTACGATATTGTATTTTCGTTGTTGTTTCAACCAAGTATGTGTTGATCGAATTACACTGCTTGAAACTTCAGAAATTTCAAATAGTTATTTTACTTATACATCAATATGGCAATAATTTCTAAGGACAATCTCAAACTTAGTTTGGCCTGGGTATCATAAGTGGAACTTACAAAATTTTATAAATTATGTATGACTAATGACCACTGACAAAACTCAAATTACTTAGAGATCGTCTTGACCCTTCAGGTCAAATGTCCCAAAAACATCCCAACAAATATCTTCTAAAGACAACATTGTTCTCATGGATGGCCTTGTCCTATACACAGCTTCCATCAGTATGTCTGGTTAGTTCCATTAAAAACATGGAAAATTGCAAACTGAAGAATCTTGTGTTTTAAACCTGCAATGTAAAATTGTTTTAGAATACATATGGTATATCTGAAAACACAATTCTCATATATGTATCCTAGATGCCATTTGGCCAATGATTACTCTACATAATGACCAAAACTTTAACTAACCAGTGACCTATCACTGGCAGAAAATTGTAGTGATAGAGTCTGTCATATGAGGGCAGTGTAACGGACATCATGTATCAGGACATTTTAGCACTGTGCAATTTTTCCGAAAAAACATAAAAATTCACCTTTTGCAATTCTTTGCATACTTTATTTTTTGCAATTTTATTGTCTCAGAAATTACTATTTACATTTTCTCTTAAGTTGGAGAATTTCGGTAAATCTGAGGCTTTGTTTGGAGCTGAGCTTTTAAATACTGTGCAGTAATCACAATTTGCTGTCTCTGTCATGAACCGAGTCTTTGGTAAATTCTCAATCTGAATTTATTTACATAGTACATTTACCTGAGGAACCTGCTGTACTATGTTTGTCCAACTCAATTTCAGATGGTTGACTTGGTATCTCACTGTTTTTGAAGGATGGATATGTATTCTTGTCGGTCTTAACTATTTCTTTCGGGTTAGTTTCCTCTAGAAAAAAAGAAAAGTATGAATCACACTCTAGTCTTGTGTTTAGACTCAATTATACACACTTCATGATCTTTGTAAATGAATTTTTAACAAGTTATAATTACCTACAGCCAACAAGTAAGAAAATCTTTTCTTGCACCTTAAACAGGGATATCCCACGTAATACCTCATCCTCGACTTTTCTATTCTGCCCAATCTGTCTAGTTCCTTTGTGTGCGTTTTCACGGAATGCTTTAAGCACCAGTGGATTCATCATCCACGTGTAGGCCTAGGTGGCACCTACACTCATGCATTTCAACAAAAACATAGGTGATGTCATTGTTAAAATTTCAATGATGTTCTATTTAATTAATTATATTCCTGATGTTGTAGATGAAATAAGATCTTCACTGTAAAATATGTTGTATTTTTTGTAAGAGCGGCCTGCATAGTTAACGTGGCACTATCCAAACATTGTTTAAAAATGAAAAGAGGCTGTGTTGGTATATTGAGGCTCCCAAGGGATACACTAAACTCTGATGAAATATTCAATAATTTGTTTGAATTCATCAATCAGGTTTCTTCACTTAACACTAAGAAAATTAGTCATTTAGGTCAGGTCAAACTTGAAAACCCTTTATCTCAGTATGTTTTTTGGCTAATATCAAGACCCTCAGCCTGTTGGTTCTTCAAAAGAAGTCATTCAAAGATTTTTATCAAAATCAACTGGTTTTATATAAATAAAATAGGCCAAGGTTATTTAGTGGAACAAACTTGAATATGTAATTCTTCTGACTCTAAGCCTCTTGGGTTTAATGTTCTTTTCTCAACGAAAAAATTAATAGTCCCAAGGGTATTGTACATAACATTAAAAGTCACTGGCTGCTAGGATACATACAAACAACAAAATAAATATAGTAAATATACCCGAGAACGACCCTGGTCCATCAACTTCTAGGGATTGTCCTTCATTCTGCAGTTGGACATTCCTGCTATTCACAGCTATGGCTGTAAATACACAAATATTAAAAATCATTATAACAGTAACCTGTTATATGCCTTACTGGAAAACAACATAATTTTTACTAAAAGTTACAGAATGGGCTTAGGACAAAAAAATTGTATCTTATTTTATTTGTGTGTCTGGTTTATACCGCGATCAACTGTCAGGATCATTTTAAAATAAGGTCTCCATGTAGTGGCAGGTGGCCACCTCACTAAACAACATATGTAGTGGCAGGTGGCCACCTCACTGAAAAACATATGAGAGGCCCATCACATGCCATACAGATAGGATAGATTCACTTACTCAATGACACAAACTACCTCATCCCTTTCTCAGCTTTCTTTGATTTTTTTAAACAAGTAGCAATATACAGTATTTGAATGAGCTTATTACCAGGCATGACCTAGTTGAAAGAGAAACTGTGCTTATTATAAGACAATGAAATAGAACTGCTTTTGTATTTTTACTGAACAGAAATTTATAGTATATTTATGAGTTGGCTTGCCATCGAGCATGACCTAATTACCAGATAAGTAAATTATAGAGATTCATTTAAACCTGGGTGGTCAGGTGGTCAGGTGGTGCAGTGGTAACACACTCGTTTTTCACACAGGTGTCTGAAGTTTGATTCTGGTAACGGACGTGGAAAGGTATGGGGTTACCTGCCCAACCACTTGGGCTTTCCACTGGCACTGTAAATGCACTTAATTTTGCCTATGATTTTTCAGAAATGTAACCACAATAACTGTTATACAAGTAACATACAGAAACTAGAATTAGTGCTATCATGTTTCAGCAAAATGTTCGATGTGATGAAAAATCATCACTAATCTATATCAATATTTTTACATTTTTTCAGTTTCCTCTTTTTACAAGACCTCTTGCATACTTCCTCCAGGCCAATTAAAGTAATTAATATGAGTTTGAACAAGAGGTCTAGCGGCCAAAACAAAAATCGTGACACTGAATATAGTAATGCACTAGGAAGACATGTGACTTGGACCTTGTAATTAATGCACATTAAGATGCTTCCATCCATGGCTCCACTCATCAGCCCCTGAGGGAGAGTCAGGATCAATATGGGCATACCATCAAGTCGTCATCCTTCACTCATGATTCTAACCAAGTTTGAAATATTTCCAATGAAAATTAAACAATTCATACTCAAAAGTATAGTTTTCCTATATAAACTATCGTAAATTTTACCCCCTCACCATAGAGACTCTGGGGTCATGAAATTCACAGTTTTGGTAAAGCACCTTAAGATGCTTCCGTTCATGAAGAGCATTTGATTTTATCATATCTGGGTTTTGAGAAGTAGATTTTTGAAATTTACAATTTGACTGCTTTTGGCTCCGTGTCTCAGGCCCCTGTAAAGTGGGGAGTGTATAATTTACCATTTTGGTTCATCTTAGGCCAAGGATGGTTTTGGATCAGGGGTATTTGAGGAGAAGCTGAAAATGTTAAATTGCTTAAAGACGAACGATGCACGACATGGATGAAGGCGATTGCATTAGGTCACCAAGAGACTGTCTCAGGTGACCTCATAAGCTGTTTTTGTAATTGTTGTAAAATATGATTTTCAATATTTTTCTTTTTCCAATCAAAACCGTGCTTTCTGCCAGTATGAGTCCACATATTAATTTTTAATTCAGTTCAAGGTAATATGTCTTTTACTTTCAAAATTATACCTATAAAATTTATTTGTGGTAATTTATATCTATGACTAGCATCACTAATGAAAGGTAAGAGACCAACGTCTTTGATGCATTTCAAGCAAAAATAATTTCTGAAATACTGTTTGTTTCCAAACAAATACATTATTTTTCAGATATCTTTTTTTTTTTGATGTTTTTTTTTTATAAAAGTTAGTAAGCAAATACTGTTCAATAACATTTAAATACCTGTTTCAAATATTCGGCCAGTAGGTCATATGATTATATAATTATGATACTATTGTATAAAGATAAACTTATAGATATGATATCTGGAATGACAGTTGTGATATTTGATATTTTGCTAAATGGGTATGCATAGCCAGGATTCTACATTTTATCTCTGTTTAAAATTTGTTACAATTATTTCCATATCTGATATCCACTCATCAAAAATGTACCTGATCTGGAAGCTCCACTAGTCCCTTCCAAAGGTTGGGAATCTTCTGGATAGACTGCAACAGTCTCTCTGTACAAGTCCATAGGTGGACCTAACGATTACAATTTTACATACAATTAGTGTATTCATTTTTTAAAGGGGCTAACTTTACAAATTCATACTCAAAAATAAGAAGCGGTGTTCATTTTCTGCAGATGGATGAAATAGATACACTACGTTATGATAAGACGTAATCGAGAAATACATACAGCAATAACTTGGACTTATTATCATGATAATGATAATGGATGGTCGGGTGGTGCAATGGTAACACACTTGCGTTTCACCATGACATCCACAGTTCAGCTGATCCATTTTGGTACCAAGTTGTTTCAGCACCCAGTTGTTTCTGTACTTACAAAAGTTGTTTTGGTACTTGCAAAATTATAAACACAGCTAGAGTGTTATTTTGAGTCAATAGTTTTTTCAGTAATGAAATGAGCAACATTTATTTATGACAAAACTCTTTAAAAAACCAAATTAAACACATAAATCAAAACATTTTTAAGAGTACCAAAACAACTTATGTTGGAAGAACCGAAACAACTTGCCCCCTTTACCCCCCATCTTTTGCACTCTAGTTGGGTCCAAATATGCAACCCTTTGTCTCTGTTCACCATGTCCAGTGACTTACGGAACTGGGATATTCAAGCCCTGGACTTGTGTTTTTTCTGTGTGAGAATATAGAGAATCAACTACATCTCATCAAAATTGTGAAATAACAGTTCTGGACCAGTTTTTCATTACAGCCTATGGACATGAATATTTTTGTGTACCTTAAATGAAACAAACTCTATTTACTTTTCACTCTACAAAGACTCATTTTTAATATTATGACTGATGAATACGGCTTACTAACATATACTATATACTTACTTGGCGGGCCCAAATGAATGTTCATCATTTGCCACACTCTGTTCCATTCTTCCATATCATCCCTCCAGTCTGTTTCGGTGAACGACACATAGCTACTAATAATTAGATTTTTAGGTAAGACTGTTTCCGATACACCAATCAATACAGCCATCACCTGACAGGTGTTGCGTTCAGTGCGTGTTACTGAGTTGAAGTGGGTAGTCTGCTGGAGAAACATCTCGAAGCCATTCTCTTTGAAACCCTTAGTGACGAAAACTAACGCCAACATAGATTTCTCCATGACATTAAAGTGTGCACCATAAACATCCGCGGATCCGGTGTCTACATCGACATGTGCGTCAAAACATTTTGTATATCCCTTCTCTTCGGCTAGCTTTTTGAAGTGTCCCACAACTTCGGTAGCTAGGACAGTATCAGCTGTGGCCGAAACCTTTGACCCAGCCCGATTGTAAATAACATAGAAATGGTACTTTTTTCCTGAAGGCAGTGGGATGACCCTGCTCATGGTGTTTGATACAGATGATCTAGCTCTGATACGAAAAATCTAGCTAGTTACAATTGATTTCTACCAAACCGAAAGTAGATGTACACGTATGAAACTCTTTAATTTATGTGTACTGACAAAGTCTTATATCTGGAAATCACACCAAATTCCACGAGTATAAATAGGTTTGGTTCCAGATAGAGCTTGAGGTGATGTGACTTCTCCCGGGGTGAGGCTCCCTTAATAGATATCTACGGCTTCCTGGCTTGGTAGACCTAGGTACGGAGTAATCAGTTCTAGAATGTTACGTCATTGGAAAGGGGAAATCACCCGTGTTGGTACTGACGACATCTAAGGTAGCGCAAAATTAAATTGAGGAACCACGGGTAGGCAATTTGTGTATATCATAGACTTATATAGATATAATGTATTTCACATCATCATGGATTTTTGTATACAAACTGATGTAATAAACAGTTGACTTGGTAAATTATGTTATTTATTTAAACACATAAAGCAAGTGCATTGCTCAATAATCGGGTCCTAATTAAGTTCCTTACCGACAGATTCATGAAGGTATATACAGTAAAAACTTGATAAAACATTCCAAGAAACTATTCGCAGATCCTTGCGTTAAGAAACTTGAAATTACCATTTTTGTGTTGGAATTGTCTTTTTCATATTAACACCTTTTGTAGGCAGAATAGACATAAGTTGTGGAAGTTAAATTCATCAACTTCATTCTGTTTATTTTGTGCATCAGCATGCTATAAATATTTCAACAGGAAATGTACATGAGTTTACCCTTGATGGATCATGGCAAATATTACTGTACAGTTTGGGCATGTGAAATGACTAATATATTCAATAGTCAATAATATCAAGCTGTTATGATACAATGACAGCAAAGATACAGAAAAAAAACTACAAAAAATTGTAAAATACATGTATTAATTCATGAAATGAAAGATTTGATATTTCCTCATATTAAGTTCCCACAAACTTTGAATTTGAATATATGATATACACCATGTTCATCTTCACTACAGGTTGATGTCCTAAATGTTAGTTTTGATGGTAATATGACTGAATATGAGTAAATGTTTTAAATTCTAATTAATTTTACCGCAAATAGAGCACCCCAGTCCACAAGTTACCAATTTCACCATCATATAGTTTGTATGATCAAATTATTCCTCCATTAACATGTGGATGATGAAGCAGTTGTGCAGTGATTTGAGTATAGCTTTGTCAAAAAGTTGGTACCAGACATTTAAATGTTAGTCTTCCACTCAACAAAGACTAGTCATTTGTTTGTTCACAGGCTCAGTCTTATTGATCAGATTAAGATACATTTTTTTCTTGTAATAAACAATCAATTCTAAATGTGAAAGCACAATTTTATTTCCAAATTGCCAAATTCCAAACCAGGAATATAGCGAAACCTTTCTTGAAATCCACTTCAAAATTAAGACCATCAATTTTTAAAACCACTTTCTTTCAGTCATAAATATATTTTCTTTGTGCCTTTGTACTGCATTATTAAAAGCAGTTCACAATTAAGTCCATTTTTTTTAAAAGTCCCAAAGACCAATTTTGCATTGACTTTCATCTTGCTAATCAAATCACCATCCCATCACAAAGTTATCTGGTGTATATAAATCCACCGTGTACAACGGTTAAATCATAGATGCTGTTACTTTTTGTTTAATATCTTAAAACTTACATATTAATTTAATTATTGTAAAATGAGGACAAAAGTGGTAATTTTTAGAAGCCTGTCTACTTGGTCATACTCGCTATTCAGACCGCCCTGCTATATAGGTCATACCAAAGGCACCAAGTAACTATCATCCCTAATTTAAAAAAATCAACAAAGCAAAACACACAGGATACAAAGTCAACATCCCAAAAGAGAAAGAAAATGTAATTTCTCTTGTAAACCTGTAGCACAGGTGTAATATTTATTGAAATATCATAAGCATGTCAGCATTGATTCAAAATAGCAAATTGAGCTCTGGTAATGAAATTAATGTAATAGGTAAATCACGAAACATGATGCAGCATCAATGACGAGCCATAGAAGGACGAAACAGCTGTATGATGTAGCATCACTGACGAGTACTAGAAGAACGAAACAGCTGTATGATGTAGCATCACTGACGAGTCCTAGAAGGACGACACAGCTGTATGATGTAGCATCACTGACGAGTACTGGAAGAACGAAACAGCTGTATGATGTAGCATCACTGACGAATCCTAGAAAGACGAAACAGCTGCATGATTAAAATCATCTATTTTTTTCTGCGTTTTCTTATCTGCATTGTGTGTCTTATATTTTTCCCTAAGTCTCGATTAACAAAATAAATTCGATTTTCAAGGTTTTGTTTCACGTGCTGTATCTTAATCTCTAAAATTGATATTACTTGTATCAAACATTCATATTTTCACGGTAACAAGTCTCCTTGCTAGGTATGTAAAACTAAATTCCGCGTTGAAACAAGAGAATTTCAGGATATTTGTGAAGATTGAGAAAAGATGTAACGAATTCGAATTCCTTTGATTTTAAATATTTTGTCAGCGTCAATATTGGAATATCGGATGGACACCGAACATAAAAAAAAAAAAGAAAAAAACAAAGAAAAAAAAAACCGAACAAATATACATAAATAATGACTGATTGATAAGAGGATGTCCATCAACATTTGTTGTACAAACTGAATTGTTTGACTTAATAAACATATTAGTGGTTTGGAACTCTCCCAATTTGTAAACGATTCCATATATGGCAGGGAAAGGTTAATTTTCAAGAATGAATGACGTCCTTATAGAATATTGAAAATCCGTGATAGCGTTGAGTATTACGTGTGTAAAATTTTCATCAAATCGAACAGGCGTGCCTTGTAGAAATACTGACATGGAGTTACCTCCCTTCTATTGGAAATCGTTCGAAACGTCAAGTGATAAAAAAGTTTGCCGCAGTATCAGAATTGCCCATATCTAATGGATTTCCGGGACAGTAAACAATTTACCAAGGTTCTCTTTGAAAATATCTTACCTATATACACTAATTTATAGTGTATCGTCTCCGTATACATGTAACAATTAAGAGCCACCATTGTACATTTCATTGTTAAATAAACATTTACTATTTTCTTGTTTACAAAAGGCTGTTGGATGTAAACAATACATTTCAGTTGACTTTGGACATTTTAGATTAACATTTTCCCCCTCGTTTTCTCCCATTTTTTAACATTTAAGACATGAACACCATTATTTCCATATTTGCTATCCCAGGAGTTCGACGTATTATCTTGAGCATTCTATATATTTCTGAACCGCTTTATCCTTATAGAACTATACAAGTCGATACTCTTGGGCTCCATGATTCTGGCAGTAACCCCTCACGCCACTATCTAGACAGCTGTCCATACTCTTGGTCTCCTATGTTCTGGTAGTAAAACCTAACGCCACTATCTAGACAGCTGTACATACTCTTGGGTCCCAAGGTTCTGACAGTAAACCCTAACGCCACGATCTAGACAGCTGTCCATACTCTTGGGTCCCAAGGTTCTGACAGTAAACCCTAACGCCATGATCTAGACAGCTGTCCATACTCTTGGGTCCCAAGGGTCTGACAGTAAAACCTAACGCCACTATCTAGACAGCTGGCCATACTCTTGGGTCCAAAGGTTCTAACAGTAAAACCTAACGCCACGAGCTGGACAGCTGTCCATACTCTTGGGTCCCAAGGTTCTGACAGTTAACCCTAACGCCACGATCTAGACAGCTGTCCATACTCTTGGGTCCCAAGGTTCTGACAGTAAACCCTAACGCCACTATCTAGGCAGCTGGCCATACTCTTGGGCTCCAAGGTTATGGTAGTAATCCCTATCGCCACTATTTAGACAGCTGTCTGTCGCTTGGTCTCCAAGGTTCTGGTAGTAACTCCTAACGCCACGATCTAGACAGCTGTCCATAATCTTGGACTTAAAGGTTCTGGTAGTAACCATTAATGCCACTATCTAGACAGCTGTCCATACTCCTAGGTTCCAAGGTTATGGTAGTAACCATTAACGCAACTAGCTAGACAGCTGTCCACACTCTTGAGCTCCAAGGTTCTCGTAGTAACCATTAACGTCACTATCTAGACAGCAGTCCATACTCTTGGGTTCCAAGGTTCTGGTAGTAACCATTAACGCCACTATCTAGACAGCTGTCCATACTCTTGAGTCCCAAGGGTCTGACAGTAAAACCTAACGCCACTATCTAGACAGTTGTCCATACTCTCGGGCTCCAAGGTTCTGGTAGGAACCCCTATCGCCATTATTTAGACAGCTGTCCATACTTCTGGGCTCCAAGGGTCTGGTAGTAACCATTAATGCCACTATTTAGACAGTTGTCCATACTCTTTGACTCCAAGGTTATGGTAGTAACCATTAACGCCACTATCTAGACAGCTGTCTTTACTCTTGGTTTCCAAGGTTATGGTAGTAATCCCTAACGCCACTATCTGGTAGTAATCCCTATCGCCACTATCTAGACAGCCGTCCATACTCTTGGTCTCCAAGGTTATGGTAGTAATCCCTATCGCCACTATCTAGACAGCCCTTTAACGTTTGCCAACAATTCCATCCGACATGACAACAGGTTACTTGCGCTTGCAGCTGATGGTTTGAAGACAGCCAGGGTCACCCGCTGAGATGATTTTTGGATTGGATGAATATAACACGGCACCCTAGACACACGAGTACTCCAAATATCTAGCGAAATAGATGCGAAGACAATGAATGCCCAAAAAAGGCAGAAGTCACCTTGCGACCTTAAGATTCGACTTGTCTTTTTAGAGGTCTGAAGATAGGTTTTTCTGATAAGATCTTGTCATACCTGGGAAGGCACAGACTGTCTAATTGATGGGAGTCCGAGGTGTACTCCTGATAACCCGGAAAATTTGGCATCATGTATGGAAGAACCAAGGCGAGAACGTAATTAGGACGACGCATCACTTCCTAATTGTTGGAACTTTGCCGATTAGAAATACGACTAGAGTGGCCAATCCATGCCCAATACCTTGGGAAGGGATATCTATGAGCCATAGGCGTGCATGAGCCATTCTAGAGCCAATCGCTGATTAGCCATTCACCAAATGACAGTGATGAGTATTCGGATGTCATTGGAAAAAATGTAGAACCCTCAATGCCATCCATTCCAGGGCAGTAACTCTTGGAGATCAAAAAGTATACACAACACTGCAATCAAAATGCTATGAAATTTAAGTGAAGATATCCCCTATAGTTCTTCCGTTAATAGACTAATCCTTTTTGATGATGTAAATTAAATGTAAACTTTCTTCTCAAATCGTAAAAGGATCGTCTCCTTTTCACTCATTTACAGGTAATTGCTCCTTTTCACTCATTTACAGGTAATTGCAATGAATGAATAAATAAATAAATAGATTGATAAATAAATAGATGACGAAGAACCAATGATAACATTTGAAAAGAAAATCATAAGTTAATTATCACAAACAACAAAAATAGAGAAACACCAGGACAGGAATGTTTATCTTTTATTTGATTTAAATACAATAACAGTTATAACCAATGTCATAGAATCGAAAACTTTGACAAAAAACATTTGATTGAAACGACAAACATCACAGATTCAGACATACAACGCCCTGTTTTCTTGAGCACCAAAAAACAATGCGACATAATCATAATGTTTCATTTCACACAATACTGCAACCTTTTGAAAAATTAGTGTTAAACTTAGTGTTATCGCCTCCATGTCCGTGAAAATGACACAGGTCGTTTTCTCTCGAAATCGGCAAACCTTAATGTTTCTGCGGTATTTACAATGTAAATACTTATATGTAAAAACTCTTCGATTGGTATATTGCATTATAGATCAGTTACCGATAAAAAGTTAAAAGAAAACGCTAGTGTTTGAATATGTGTACTTTCCTTTACAAAAGCATATCATTGTCAGTTTTTTATAAGCATTCGAGACATACCGATATAATTGGTAGACCTCTACATCGGTGACCAGAAGTTTAATGGTTGTTCAACTATGAATGTACCTCATTAAATGTTAGCTATTGTAAATTAAATCTTTTTCTTTCCAGTGAAATATGAGTGAATTACCTCCCTTCCATTAACAGACGTCATTGTAACTAAAATCAACTAATTTATATCCTTGCGACTCCAAAAATCCAAATTTAAGCCCTAAAATGAGATTACAAGCTCGTCACTTTCATTAATGTCTGTTTGCGTGCACATCGCCAGAATCATGATGTTCGTTGGCGAGACAACGCCTAGGAATAGAAAGATACACGGAGACGAAAAATTTCTAACTAACTAACTAACTAATTATTTATATACACTTTGTACAAACATAATACATAGATATTATCATAATTATATACATGTAAGGCTACAGACTGTCCCATTTAATAACAACCTAAATGTAATTTGTCAACCCCGCTGTATTTCATAAAGTTATCTCTCATTTACACATCCATGGGGATCCATTAGAATTTGAGTAAATTTTCTTATTTTTCAACTCTTTTATAAAAATAATTTATCAAATATTTGACAATATCTGAGCTTATATCCACATATAGCTTTAGCATAGCTTTTATGTAATTTTTTTTCCAAAACTAGTATTAATGTGTGTAGCGAGGTAGCTGACTTTGGTCCCGGACACGCAGTGATTCAGACAACCGATTCTTTTTTGGACCCTGACGTCATAATGGCGTCCCACAAACTATGTTCACAGGGCATACACCGGAAGAGTCGATTCCGCAGAGGAACGCATTTTCATTGGGAAGCGGAACACAACAAATAAGCCTGTTAAGCATGCCCGCGTTAAAACATCTGCCAATACGTAAATTTGAGCAAAAATGCAATATAAATGTACTTAAGGAATATCACGGTTTTTCACAAATTCAAATATCAGTTCAACCTTGTTGTTTCCAATTTATTTTCAATATTGTCAGGAAACTAGATCGTCAAATGACCGATGCATCTTTGTTTTGGCAAATTTTCCATAATACCTCAGCGCATAGTTAGGGAAATGTTCGTCGGAGGAAATCTCTTTCGGATACCGAGTTCTTCCATCTGGTCAAGCGTAAAGCAATACACTTTCTATGGTCTATGTATGACGTCACTGGAAGTATCAAGTTTTTAGGCGAGGCACATCATGTTTTTATCCTCTCATAAATGCGAATCTTCATCGATATTCTACACCAGAAACGTGTCCACATTATACTTCCGACGAAAAAGCAGGAAAAAGTGAGAAGTGAAATGTCTCTCACAACGCACGTGATTGTAGGTCAAGTACTAGTGGACCTGGTGAACTCGTGGCCGATTTGCCACCTCGTGTAACTGTCCTTTCCAATCTTTCTCAAATAAATATTCTGTCAAATATATCCATGATCTCTACTCCTGGCGTTTGTCGCTAATGCCACATTTCATGAATGCACCACCAATTTCAAAAAATAGCTCACTGTTGTTCTATGACTTAGCGAGACTGATTCCACATGGCGGCACAGCGTCGTGTTCCATCGACATCACTACTTACATTTACATCAAGGCGCAATGATATTATCAGCAATAGAATTGTTTTATATTGGTGAAATACCATTCAAACATCTTTTTAACATTAATATTTAGATTTCAAACTAAACAAAGTATCACCAACGTATTTCTAGTGCCTGTTTTAGGGAAACTATATTTCGTTGGCATTTTTCGTTCACCTAGTCAGATGACGTCACCCCTCCGATAAGTGGCAGAGTTAAACGATGTTTTCGTGTAGGGTATTTTTGCTTACACAACGGAATTGAAATACAAACAATAGACTTTTACCAGATTGGACATACAGTTGATATGAATCCCATCCTGGTGGATAATAAGTAGAATGGCGCCCTGTAACAGCTTATTGTTTTACTGTGAATACGTTTATTTTTAACAATGACAAATTGAGGTAAGCGCTTTACCCCATAGAAAGCATTTGTCATCAGAATTTTCAAGTTTGAAAAACAATGTAATTTCGATTTCTATTTTTGAGCTGGCTTAATAGTCCCATGTAAATGTGTTGTTGTTGTTGTTGTTGCTGCTGCTGTTGTTGTTGTTGTTGTTGTTGTTGTTGTTGTTGTTGTTGTTGTTGTTGCTGCTGCTGCTGCTGCTACTGCTGCTGCTGCTGCTGTTGCTGCTGCTGCTGTTGTTGTTCTTTGACCTCTTATACGGAAGCTACTGAATTTATGTAGAGATGCATCCTGGGGAAAACAATATGGAAACCACACTTAAAGACAATTATCACTATCTAAGATATTCACAAAAAATAAAGGGTAATTGAACCCTTGCACTTAAAACTGATCGAATGATCACGTGTTTTTCAATGCATATAACACAATGGTCGCCAATCTCTCCCAGAGTGCATTGCGGTATCCTACATATATCGTTACTTTAGAGAACGACAACTCTGCTTAATATTGAATGGTCACAGGCAGAAGTTGTGTCGTCTAACCAATTAAAACACACCTTGTGACGTCATATAGGCGGTAACTGTATATGACTTCGTGACTTGATTTTATCCGGTTTTGATAGATGGAGGGATTGAAGCCATTTCTCACACTTGTCTTGGTTGCACTCAGTCGAAGGATCCCCACTGATAATGCTAGGACCAAGGTAATTGAGCTGTGCAGAGAGTTTTCTATGTCCTCCTAGACCTGTTCCCTCGGTCGTTCCAGTCCCGTCCCCGCGGGCCATCCCAGGTCTTTGTGGACTGGCCGTGACCGTCGTGGATGACGCGTGTTCTTGTCTTCGTGTTACGTCATCAGTGAAAGGCACGTGCGTGAAATTATTTTTAGAATCACTGATAAACCCGTTTCGGCTGTCGTTCTGGCTATCAGCGGAGGAGTCGCGACTGAGAGAAGGGCGTGAGAGGTGTGGTCTGTGTAGTAAACGAGGCGTGGACATGGGCGAGGAGCCCTGGACAGGCGTCGATGGTGAATCTCTCTGTGAATGAACACTACGCCGACTTCGAGGCGTGGATGGAGGTGTTGGAGTTGCTGATCCTGGCATGCCATTTTGGTCAAACTGAAAATGTTTACGCATCAGTGGAACGGGACTTTGAGGACTAAGTTTATTCCCAAGACGTGCCGAGTCATCCACTGTCGTCTCAAATGACTGAATCTGACCCTTGCTTACGTTCAGTTCATCGAGAAGTTGAGGACATGACCGATATCTTGACAACGACACATTTGACCCTCGCCTCCGAATATCATGAATGGCTTCTTCGTCTTCCTCATCGTGCAAGAGTTCAATATACTTTTTATTTTGCTCTGCTGCACCTATGTTTAAAGTGTCCATCTTTAAGAATTATTGTATTTCACAAAATGTTTCTAAAACAAAAATTTATAATTCACGGAACAGGTAGAGATACGCTTAAATGAGTTTTTTTATCTTAATACACTAACAAGTGTAGTTTCCAGATATATATATCAATTCCTTAATCCAAAGGCTAATAACTGCAACTGGTCAACTCCGGAAATTCAAGAAAAAAATAGATAAATAAAAAAAAACATAAACACAGACTGATCGTTGTTGATAAGGCATTCAAATTTCTCCCATTGCAATAACAGAGCATAATACTTATACACAAGTTTGTAGCCTTGCCAATTCACTTTTGTTGCGTTTGTCGCCTGGCCTGTTCAAATAAACGCATATTCTCCAGCCAAATACAAACACTTCCTGAATTAAACTCCAACAGATTGGTCAAATAGACGACTTTCTAAAAAACAAGTAATGCGCATTCGGATCTTATGACATAAACGATTACGTCCAAAAATAGTGCATTATCTCCAGTACAACGTATGGATCAAATGACATTTGTCACCGCCGAGAAACTGGCCAAACAGACAGATTTTCTTTCCCACGCGGGACTATGCAGTAGTCGGTATTTACCATACGAGTGTTGTACCGTAGCCGTCTTTACACATTCAAAACCAGAACAATTAAGGTACATGCTGTCTCTACGTTTATATTCACAAAACTGTCAACAATTGAGCTAACCACAGTTTTAATCGGTATCCTTTAAATATGTCACACTATATTCGTCCGTGGCTAATACATAAAACGTACCAATATCCTTCACTGGTACACAGAACAAGTTTGATTTACACGGGACATCGTGGTGTTTATTTTGTTAGACAATGTCTTAATCAATTCCTGAGTACTTTATTTTTCCATCCAGTTTTTTATTTACTCTCGAAACTCTCTTTTATTGTTAACCTTTACGCCAACCGGACGTTGCCGTCCGTAGTCATGCGCATCCTAAGGCTGGTAAAGAATCGCTGATGAAAATCCATCAATATGTTTTGCTGAATCTGAAATGAGAATTAAACAATCATTACATGGAGGTGATACATGTTCATGTAAACTTGTGTACAGACTCGAGTAGTAGACAGTTAGTAACACAATAAGTAGTAATAGTTTTACTGATAATCGGATTTCAGCACAATATACGGCGAACATAAGTCATAAGCCTCCAAAGCCCATAGCAACTGTTTTCGCAGTCATTTCATTCAAAGCGATAATTGTGTACGTATTTTTGCATTTCATTCTGCTGGTGATAATCCTGTACGTGTTATCAGATTTCATACATAAAAAAACGAATTACCTTCATATTAGGGACACTTTTCGATTTTCTGGAGGATAGCAAAAAAATGCGGCCTGTACGATAATGATAAATGATAAACACGATAAAAACATTGTTAACAAATCTAGGATCTAGGGAAAATGTTGATCTAACAAAAAAATGTCGTAAATACGTCACACGATGTCGTCATACGATTGAAACGGTAGTGGTGAGACACCCCAATAAATTATGTGAAACAAATACTTCACCACGTCCTTAGATGACGTCCATGCATATGTATTGACATTCGGAATATGTTTGTGAATTATTTTTAAAGAGGGGCACAGGGTTGCCTTGTATCGCTTACAAGAACAGTAAGAACAGTATAGGAAAATTGTTTTAGTTTACTTCGGTACCAATTCACAATGTAATGAATCCAAAAATGATGTTCTCGATATTTTGGTGTTGTCAGTTAAAGTTGTTCTCATTTAAACAATGAGACCAAGAAAATAGGTCAAGGGCATTTATCTAATGAAACTTTTTGTCTCAATATTAGGATCCAGAGTTTTTTTTTTCAATTTTCAATATATCTGGCCATTTTGACGTTGGAAAAGCTCAAGGTCATTCATATGAGGGATCTACTGACCAAATATAAGGATTACAAGTCTTTTGAACTTTCAAGTTGGGCTATCAGTTCTCTAGATCACGCGGAATTTTAAAGAAACACTTGACCTCTGCGACAAAGGGAATCAGTCAAGATAATTTATTCAAGGACATTACACTGTACATATGTAGATAGCACCTCGCCTCAGAATCCTGCTTATGAAATGTTTAAAAGTTTATGACGTATTTGAACGTTATAACATTGAAATTACGTCAAGGTCATTGCTATGGGTAAATCGAAGAAAACGCTCGAGAAAAGATACAAGTGAATAGCCTCTTTCGAATCAAATTCATTGATAGACATTTAATGAAGTCATACATCTGTTTCCTCTTCATGTGAGTTCTGTTATAGGAGCAAAAAGGTAAAGTACGGTATTCTCAGAAACGGAAATCGAATTTAAAAAACGGCACGAAATCATTCTCATACTAACGACCATGGATCTGATCGTAACAACAGACAGAGGTATTTTTTTTCAAACGAGGTCAAGACAATGACCATTTAATTACCCCTTCGTCCCTATCATCGTCCATATCTGGAAATTATATAGTTATGTTTTCCGTCCATTGTCGGAACCTGTCACGGAAAGTCGTGAAAAGTAAGTCCTCTAATATTGAATCAACTGCAACATATAAGCAGCAGGTACTTTGGAAACAGGAGTGTCACTATCCAGAAATGGACAGTTCAGAATAACTTTTATTTCCTATACCCAAGATCGAAAAAAAAAAAAAAAAATGGGGGGTGGGGGATTCCATACAAGCCAAATTTTCAGACTTTTCCCCCGTCATTACTATTTATTTACATTGGACGAAATGCCAGAATTTAAACAAAATAAGTTTAGAAAAAATACGATCACTCAAATGTTTTTATTAGCTAACATATTAACCAGCAGGCGTCGATATACATGTATCATACTTTGGTAGTACTTTGTTGTTTTGTGCGAACAGGTGCACACATAACGTATATATAATATGCCACTTATGTGCAGTCAACAGACAGTCCCGTGTGTCGCTATTCAAAATATGCTATTTAAAGGTTTTGTTCAAGTGTCTGTCTTTTGAGTCGATCAGCATTTCATGGTCGGGTAACTCTGAATAATGACCGTGCTGTCAATATCCTTAACAGCTTTGTTAACTTCATCTATTCAAATTTTCAAAACGTCTACCCAATTAGGTGAAGAAAAATCCGTGTTTTATTGTCCAGAATACTTTGATGAATTTGTCAATTTTTTCCCCTTTCTTTTTATATTTCATTCCTTACATTTTACTTTCTACATGAGATTTCATATTTCTGGTTTTTAGCTTGTCTGGATTTGTATGATCTGAGCAGTTCCCCTAATTACGTATACACTTCATAGCAAACGCGTATAAACCGAAACATTGCGCCACTTCCTGGTCGACGCCATCATGACCAATACTACAACTCCGTCCCTGCTATTTACGATATTAATAGCTTTGATAGGTAAGTATATACCGTTACTAACATCGTAAAATTATCATCTATTAAACACGGGTACAATTCTGACAGGAAAATCAAATCTGAAACCTTTGAAACAACACACTTTACTGTACATGATGTATTGTGTTAATGTATGGTGAACACTACTGAGGAAGGAAGATAATTTTGACTCGTGGTCTATCCGGGTACCAAATCGCCCAGCCAAGAAATTTGAACACTGTCTAACCAACTACACGGCGGGATTTTTTGGCATCGAATGAAATTTTTTTTACCTAAATGATATAATTTTGATTGATCTTTAAAATTGAGATTTATATTTAAGGCCTTTGTTTTACACATTCCTGTAGAAACATATACCAGGTACATGTGTACTTAGAACGTTCTGTGTTAATTCCTGCAACAGCGAATTGAGAAACTCAAGGCTATTAAATCTTAATTCAATTTTTTTTTCGAATGATCCATTATTCAAATAAAACTTCTGTGTATATTTGAAAGTACGTATCCTGGTTACTAATTATATTGTTGTTTTTGATTATCTAGGTCAGTGTTTGGGAGGTGAGTATTGTGTCGGAATTTTCTATCAAACTTATATGGACTGGTATTATGGCCGCTATCAAGTAACAACTGACTACAGCCACCGGTATTATTATTATTATAGTTATCAGCATGGACCCAAATACTGCGCGAACCGCTGTTGTACATTATCTGTCGGATATACAACCACCTATTACTCGAACTCGTACAAAACTTGTTGTGCGGACTTCGGTGATATACCTTCCTACAAATCATCTGATAAGAAATCAAGCACGTAAGTATAGAAATAGCTATTCCCAGACATATGTGCTACACATTTGATTTAAACATACTTTATTGGTATCAAATATACAAGCAGGATTAGGCACAAGTTTTCTAACTTATATTAAGCCCTTTCCTATAAAGTTTAATAAAATACATATTAACAAGACAAGACGACATGTTTAGACAGAGAAGAGACTGAGAAAGCAAGAAAGAAAGAAAGAGAGAGAGACAGAGAGAGACAGAGAGAGAGAGACAGAGAGAGAGAGAGAGAGAGAGAGAGAGAGAGAGAGAGAGAGACAGCGAGAGAGAGATAATTTAATTAATTTCTTGTAAATCGGTCTCTCCTACAATAAACAACACTAGTAAAAATACAAAACACTTTTCAAAACTTTTCTAGAATTCGTCATATCACGTGCTTAGTTCACTTTCATACGGGACCTTCAAGTAAACATCAACACTAGTGCGTCAGAGCAAAGAGAGACCAAACATTTTTATAGTGTAAGTGTACCTGTGTGTGTGTGTGTGATACTGTTTTCAGGCCGGAAGTTTTAAGCTAAATGGCAGCTAAATGTAACCGCCATATTGTTATGTCCTGGCTTCAACTCAAGCCAGAAGTACAGAACATTTTACTCTGGCGATATAATTTCCGATATTTTTTTGGTTTTTTCATTAAACAGAATTGGAATCATTGTCGGGTGTACTATTGGAGGGAGCCTGTTTACATTCATAGTTGTATTTCTATTGTGCGTTGCCCATTGCGTGTCGAAAGAGAAAAAAAGAATTGACCCGGCAGCGATCGAATGCGGATCGGGTAAAACCGATGAAGAAATAAGTACGAATTTGATATTATTTATCTTATTTTCAGCGTTGAAAGTATTAATATTTTTGAAGGTTGTCTTCCTTCTTTTAACATTAGAAAAATACTTTAAAGTCCTATATTTTTGTGGAGCTCAGATTTCGTAGTTTTAAAAACATTGTTTTATGGTTGCGGTTACTAGATTTCGCGGATTAACAGTAGGTCCACAAATTTACCGAATACAGAAAATATTATGTCATATTTTCAACAATTTACTTATTAATGTATTAATATAAATTCGTGGAGTAGCATTGGTACTTTTGATACTCAAATTTGATTACATCAATCCAAAGCAATGTAGTTAAAAAGCGCAAATCGGAATCTCTGTGAATGCATGATCTCCATGGCTCTCGTAGTTGGCTATACATGTAATTTGAGTTATACATCAAATTTTATAAATTGTGAACTTTCAGATCATAGCCAACTTAACTGAATATAGTTAAAGATTAATAAGCTGAATCTTTAAAACGTCACTCTCATTTTCAGTCACAATGAAGGACAACCCTGTTGTTGTAGCCGATTCCCCCATCACACAAACCACAGCAGACGCTACGTCAACAACAAAAGACACCGTTTCCATCGTATGAACGATTAATCCCAATCTAAGTAACTTTTACTTTCATATTTTGCAGTGAAATATAATGCTTTACTTTTTTCACTCCTTTCATCTCAATTTCTTACTGTGCATTGCGGGCTTCAGGAACGACAACTCTGGAAGATATAGTGGTAGAAAACTCCCTCGACAATAATATATAGGTCGTGGTCAATCTAAATATAGTTTGTTGTGTTGTGTTAACTATAAGTTTCTTAGATGTAAAACTTATTGTCCTAAAGAATATTTAAATTAAATCATTCTAAGTAATATTTTATCAGTATAATTATGTTTTAGATTATGTTCTTGGAAGAGATGCTTCATAAAATACATGATTAACATAAAATTAAATTTCCAATCACTATATCTATACATCAGTGTTTTTTCATCAAATTTTATTGTAGAGCAATTCTTGTTAGTACGTGACATAAATATTTACATTTTTATTCAATAGAAAAAAGCATCGTCCGCGTGCGTTAAAATTTAAACAAATCTATTCGTTTAGCAAAAGTAGTTCCTGTAACATGTTTATGCGTAAGTTCAAAAGTCAATGTTTCCATGCTAGTTTGGTTAACATTTTAATCTGGTAATGTTGTATAATGATAAAACTTTGTAACTTCAAATATATATTTATATATATTGTAAAGATACAATGTATACGTCTTACAACGTATGGGATTAAGGTGAAATGACTACTAAAGTCAAAGAAAGGAATAAAGATGGTCATTTTACCGATCTAGAAAAGGCTTGCAAAACAAATTATGAATTGGCTTGTACTTCACGAATCACGGGGCCACGGTAGCCGAGTGTTGAAGGCGTCTGACCTTTTTGACCTCTAGTCCTGTGGGTCGAGGCCAACGACGAACTTTTCTCCGCCACCTGATTCTGGCACGTCCATAAATGACCCTAACTGTTCATAGGACGTAAAATAATAAACAAACAAGAAAGTAATCGGAACGACTGAAGCAAGGAACATTGTGTCTTCATAATAAAGCGAGAATGTTTCGTTGTTGCATTGGCCGTCTAGTACTCTTGTAATGGGTTGACTGCATACAAATTTAATTGTTTATTTTTTAAATTCATCCGACCTCGTAAACATCCAGAGTCATTTTGGGGCGAAGTATCATTTTAGTAGCTGTGGCTACCTCACTGAACAAGATACGGGAGAGCAGTCGCGTGTCATTCAGAAAAATCAGGATAAAGTGCGTTGCCAAAAGACTACCACGCCCGCAAAGATCATAGCTTTCACAGCTTCCCGAGAAACAAAAAAAGCCAACGGTGGTGAGCGTCGTACCACGCACCTTGGATCTGCAGTTACTGATGTGATTACATACATATAGGTAGAAATGTATTCTATTACAGACACTTTTAACTATCTTTAGGAATTACATATCACAGGATTAAAATTCAAATTAAGTGGGTGACTCCTCAATTGTCTCTTTATTTACAAAATAACCCAACCGTCATTTTTTGTCCGAGCGCATCATTAGAGGTTATACAGACACCCAAACCTTGTCCGTATTAAGGTTTTTTTATGCTTACTCTTCTGGAATATCTGGTGTTATTCTTGTACTTTTTTCAGGGGTATCCGTATGAATCGTTAATTTTTTGCCCTAGCTTTATTGAATTTGTGTTCTTACGTTGGTATTTTCCAGCATATTGAGCTGGACACATATCGACCAATAATACTGTTATATATCATTGTGTTTCTGAGAGGATAGTGTAATTTTCTATTTCACTTTGATATATTTCTCAGATACACAAAGTTTAATATATTACAATCACGACGAACAGTCTGGATCTAATAAGATTCCAAAACTCCATTTTAAACGTTAAGTACATATTTGATACCCCCGAGGAACGGTATAGCACACAGCAATGTCTGTTAGTTCTGAATAAGAAAATCGATTGGATTGGCGCCATGGCAGATCGTGCTTCTGTGGCTGAAATCGACCCCGTGATACCCTCGATTACTGATCAGCGAATTGTTGTTTTATTTTCCGTTAACAAAAAGATACGTTTTGTCAGCAAATAAAATTGGGAGTGAATGGTCTGGTCATAACGAGTAATGAGTCGGTCTGTTTTGTTCCGCTATCTGTTGCGATGTTGTGATCAAAATGTCCCAAAACAGCTAATTACATTAACTATTTTTATCCATTCATTTATTTAGCTATTTAGTTATTTTATTCATTTGCTACGTCTGTCATATTTTTTGCATCGTCTTTCACCCCAGACAGCCTCGTTCCTATCTCAGGAAGCTGTAGTCACGAACCAGTCTTTGTTGTCGAGATTGCGTCCTTAAATAAAAGCCCACTTTTTAGGGGATTGTTTTAGTTTTTTATGTTAGTAACATGTATATTTTGTGTATGTATAAACGTTACTATATTACAATATTTTCTACACAGTTAGTAGTTCATGTATTAATGTCATACAATACCGTACATAATACTTTAAACGTAGAAATTTACAGGGGAGGGAGATTTGCGCTAATTACGCGAAGGTCGTTAGATCGTGAAAATTTCTCCCGCGCGTAATGTTTTGTTATATGCTTCGATTTCATACATGAAATAGAATGAAAATTGATCGTGAAAATAACCTCCACGCATATAGTATACCAATAGAAATCGCGAAATGAACCCCGCAAAAAAATCCACGTTTACAAAAAGTAACTGAAACATCAACGCATTCATTGGAATTAGGTTGTTGGACATTCAATAGTTTTAGCTTTATGCCTTGTACTTGTTTAAAAACCGAAGTATTTTACAAAAGGTTCAATAAACCGATATTTATGTTAATTCAGCCAAATAATTTATAATCATGTTTCAGTGTTATATATTTGTATACTTCTCGAATGGTAATTATTGAGGTCTAAAGATTAGATTTTCTAAAATATTTCTGTTTATGATCACAGTTTTGGATTTTACTTCTATCGGATTCTTTGTTTTTTACAATATTTATTTTACGCGACATTTTATGACCTGTGCTGATTTTGCACCATGATTAAAGGGAGACAACTGTAAGAAAAATATATAACATCAATTTGATATTGGAATAAGTCCAGAATAGTCGATTGCCACAAGCGCATGTGCGGTATGTAAGTCGTTTGAAGGGGTTCAACGACTTTTTCCTCTACTTCAGATTTTCGATGATTCTTAATCATCCTTTAAACTAATTACAACGAAAATACAGTGAGGCCATGGGAATATTTTATCAAACACAACTTCACGCTATTAAAGTGCTTCAAAGAATACATATTCCGAACTTCTTGTAGAAACCATAAAAACGAGTTGTATAAAGATATATGCTTTATCATTATTATTAGAAACAATATTTGTTGGGTTTATCGCCCCGTGAACAGCCACCGGGGTCATTTGTGAAAAGCAAGCGGGGTCATTTTTGAACAGCCACCGGGGTCATTTGTAAACAACAACCGGGATTATTTGTAAACAGCCACCGGGGTCATTTGTGAACAGTCACCGGGGTCATTTGTGTAGAGCAGCCGGGGTCATTTGTAAACAGGCACCGGGGACATTTGTGAACAGTCACCGGGGTCATTTGTGAACAGTAGTCGGGGTCATTTGTGAACAGTCACCGGGGTCATTTGTGAACAGTCACCGGGGTCATTTTGAACAGCAGCCGGGGTCATTTGTAAACAGGCAACGGGGTCATTTGTGAACAGTCACCGGGGTCATTTGTGAACAGTCAACGGGGTCATTGTTAAAAGCAAACGAGTTCATTTCTGATCAGCCAACGGGGTCATTTGTAAACAACAACCGGGGTCATTTGTGAACAGTCACCGGGGTCATTTGTGAACAGCAGCCGGGGTCATTTGTAAACAGGCAACGGGGTCATTTGTGAACAACAACCGGGGTCATTTGTGAACAGCAGCCGGGGTCATTTGTGAACAGTCACCGGGGTCATTTGTGAACAGTCACCGGGGTCATTTTGAACAGCAGCCGGGGTCATTTGTAAACAGGCAACGGGGTCATTTGTGAACAACAACCGGGGTATTTGTGAACAGCCACCGGGGTCATTTGTGAACAGCCACCGGGGTTATTGTTAAAAGCAAACGGGTTCATTTCTGATCAACCACCGGGGTCATTTGTGAACAACAACCGGGGTTATTTGTGAACAGCCACCGGGGTCATTTGTGAACAGCAGCCGGGGTCATTTGTGAACAGTCACCGGGGTCATTTGTGAACAGCAGTCGGGGTCCTTTGTAACCAGGCAACGAGGTCTTTTGTGAACAACAACTGGGGTCATTTGTGAACAGTCACCGGGGTTATTTGTGAACAGCAGCCGGGGTCATTTGTAAACAACAACCGGGGTCATTTGTGAACAGTCACCGGGGTCATTTGTGAACAGCAGTCGGGGTCATTTGTAAACAGGCAACGGGATCATTTGTGAACAACAACCGGGGTATTTGTGAACAGCCACCGGGGTCATTTGTGAACAGCCACCGGGGTTATTGTTAAAAGCAAACGGGTTCATTTCTGATCAACCACCGGGGTCATTTGTGAACAACAACCGGGGTTATTTGTGAACAGCAGCCGGGGTCCTTTGTAAACAACAACCGGGGTCATTTGTGAACAGTCACCGGGGTCATTTGTAAACATGCAACGGGGTCATTTGTGAACAGTCACCGGGGTCATTTGTGAACAGTCAACGGGGTCATTTGTGAACAGCAGTCGGGGTCATTTGTAAACAGGCAACGGGAACATTTGTGAACAACAACGGGGGTATTTGTGAACAGCCACCGGGGTCATTTGTGAACAGCCACCGGGGTTATTGTTAAAAGCAAACGAGTTCATTTCTGATCAGCCACCGGGGTCATTTGTGAACAACAACCGGGGTTATTTGTGAACAGCCACCGGGGTCATTTGTGAACAGCAGCCGGGCTCTTTTACGAACAGTCACTGGGGTCATTTGTGAACAGTCACCGGGGTCATTTGTGAACAGCAGCCGGGGTCCTTTGTAACCAGGCAACGAGGTCTTTTGTGAACAACAACTGGGGTCATTTGTGAACAGTCACCGGGGTCATTTGTGAACAGCAGCCGGGGTCATTTGTAAACAGGCATTTGTGAACGGGGTCATTTGTGAACAGCAGCCGGGGTCATTTGTAAACAGGCACCGGGGTCATTTGTGAACAGTCAACGGGGTCATTTGTGAACAGCAGTCGGGGTCATTTGTAAACAGGCAACGGGGTCATTTGTGAACAACAACCGGGGTATTTGTGAACAGTCACCGGGGTCATTTGTGAACAGCCACCGGGGTTATTGTTAAAAGCAAACGGGTTCATTTCTGATCAGCCACCGGGGTCATTTGTGAACAGGCAACGGGGTCATTTGCGAACAGCTGGTCTTGATTTTTGTTTAAAATATTGGTATACAGGCTTCGCTTTTTTCAATTTCATATTTAATGCGTATTAATAGAGGCGATGTGGTCAATTCTTAATTCTGAAATGACCTAATATAGCGATGACGCGAAAACAAGATGTTATATCTAAACTCATTTGTTTCATTCGGAACTCCTTTTGTTGCGTGACTTTATTTCTATACTGATGTAATGGCGACCGAGGTAGCTCAGGCGATAGAGTGTTGTTCTCCTGCCGGTTATTGTTCCTCAGGATCTGGGAAACGGATCGATCGGTTTTATCGTGATTGTGTTCTTAGGTAACATATTTTACCCTAATTGTTCTAGATAGCATGCAACGGGCCTCTCGGAAGTTGTTCAGTGAGGGAACCATCACCTACTATATATTGCAGCAGACGAACAAATACACAATTCATACTTGAGAAAATATCGCCTTATATATATCTTTGAGATCGTAAAATATTGTCAAAGCAGATTTATTGAGCGATAAGTCCCAAGTGCTAGTTTTTCTTTTCATTGTTGATGGGTTAGGTTTACATACGAAATCTGTATCCATGTTTATGTAATTTACATTGTGTCCTGCTATTTGAGAAAAAAACAAATACACACAAAAATTACTCAAATAGCCAGAGCAAAACACCATTTTCAGGAGGAAAATATAAAATATATTTGCAACTAAGTTCTTTCGGGTTTTGCCTGATTTCTGTGACGATGTTTTGTCTGTAAAAACCAGAAATTGATAAAAATACAAACAAAATAGAAACGAATCGAACTGAACTGCATTCCGTTTCGTTTATATATCATTTCCTGTTTTAGGAAAACCCCGGTTCAGGTGGTGTTACATTCGCATAAAACAAACCAGTCTCGTGAGAATAAGGCACATTGCATTTGCTCTGCTTAAATACTCGTTACACAAAACTGGTGTCTTATTTTATGCAAATGATATACAGCACATGTTCTTCTAGAGTAAAATTCTGCACTTCATCACGAACACAAATAATCGTTTATATATATCACAATCAATAGTGTGAAAATAACAGCTCATCATTTTCATCAATAGCATGGTTCTTCTATCGAGGATTGTATTTCCCGGTCTCGTGATGTTTGTACAACGTATGCTATCTCTGATAATCACTAATGAAGTATGAAAGATAACCGTTGGGTATGACTCTAGTTTCTCTCCAGATAAAAACTACTAAAACATATATTTATAGGAATATGAATGCCATTGAATCATCACACTCGCAAACTGACTTTATCTATATTGGATGACGTCCACTTCTAGCAAAGCATTTGTATACATGTACGTGCTTAATGATAATCACGAGTTACAGTTAACATCCAGTGATTGTATCTTCGGAGAATTCATAATAAAATGTTTTCTCTTCTCATCAACACAAATATTTAGCGTTAAAAAAGCATATACATTAAACATGTTTCCCGTAGGCGTTCGTTTTCGACGTCTAGGAAAATAAGTAATTGATAATATGTTCGTGTTTATCTGAACAAAATAAACACATAATGTCTGTCTATTTAAACATTAATTTGTAGATTTTTATTATTTATTGATTTTTCAATAGTGACAGCTTGTCGCTAAATCAGGAAGCATTAATGTCGAATAAACAACATTTGTTTATGTTCTGGGCGCGCGCATAAGGAAAGCAGGTGCAAGTATCAGCTGATCTAAATGTATGGTTAAGGTACAGTGTGACGAGAGCGCATGCGTAATGCCTGAAAAATTAATGTTGTTTGATTCTGTGTTAAATGGAATTGACTGTTATGCTGTAATTACTTCAAAAATAGACATAGCTAAAATAGGAAATAAAGTAATACATGTCCCCAGTCGACCTCCACAAGCTATTTACAATGTAAAGATTTAAAAAGGTTTTTTTTAATAGCAACAGCGACCTTGACGTTAACCCGATAACCATGAGAATCATAGGTCCAAGATATTTTGTTACTTAATAAGGGTGTGTAATTTGATCAAAATCACTCACGGCATTAAGCCTCTAGAGCGCAGACAATCATTTTTTTCTAAAAAAAATAGTTACAGTGACCATGACCTTGACCCAAAACAATTAAACTCAAAGTTGTTCAAGATATTTTGATGCTTAATAAGTGAAAGAAGTTTGATGAATATCTCTCCGGGGCTGAAGCCGCCATGACACTGACAAACCACTTTCACAGATGCAGGGACGCTTGGGCGGAAAGGAAAACCAAGGCTTCCCCTCCCTTTCCGGTTTCTCTGGTAGAGACTAATAAGTCGATATCAATATGAGGAGATACTCTTTAAAATTTGTTATCAGATAAAATAATGAGAGTACATATTGTGTTTCATCCTCAAACAGAAGAAATCTACTGTAGAATCTTGGATTAAAATCTGTCATCATCAGATAATAAAACACAAATGTTACTTAATACTGTAGAGTATTTCAGTACGCGGTTACACACTGAACCCTGTAGAATTTCTCCCAGCTCCCAACTAATAAGTGATACAGCGAGGTTTACTCACGTTTGAAGAATACGTCCGTTTACTTTGGAAGTTAGAAGTCAAGAAAGTGCTGTCATGTCAAGTCAGTCCAACCAAAGGAGATAACTTCCACGGTTTTCACTACAACATCTACGGGAAAAAAAATATTTGATTTTTAAACATATGGAAGTTTAATGACGCTTGTCGAATCTTCCAATGTTGACTTATGCTGCTGCTATTTACCTAAAACAAATACTAGCAACTATGTAGACACGTTGCTGGTCCATGGGATATTTATTAAACAAACATGTGCGTGACAAATTGTAAGGAGAAGCTTTATCTGAGTATTTGGGTCATTACGTAATCAATGGGTTCATCTCTCTCTGCGTACTTCGTTAGGCCAGGGAAATCAATTCGGTGTTTTAGTTATCATAAAATAGAATTACAAAAATTTTGTGAAATCGATTTAATCTTTCTGATTTTTTCCTTCTAGAGATCTTCAGTCGTTATATATTTCTTTCTTTTTAATTTGAAGTTTATATTTTATCTATTCATTTATTGGTGATTGAGTGACCAAAGCATCTCGTCCTAGACACGTGAATTCTTTGGCATTGTTCATGTCGCTGACGACACAAGCACTTAATGCACTTCTTCCGGTCTTAAGTGGACACTTCTGGGACCACTTCTTTGTCTTGGAATCAAAGCATTCCACGTGAGATGACGTCACAGAACCGTCATATCCACCAATGGCGTAAATTTTCTGATCGAAGAGGATTGCAGAGAAGTTACTGCGACCGACATTCATACTTTCGACCTCGGACCAAACATTCCGAAACGGTTTGTATTCTTCAACTGACCGAAGCCGTATGCTCCCGTCATATCCGCCAATAGCAAATATGACGCCATCGACCGCCATAATGGACACGCCACTACGAGGAACTGACATGTTTGTCAACATTGTCCAATGGTTGGTAGATGGGTTGTACACCTCAACTGAAGACAGACAATGAGTTCCATCAAAACCACCTGCTACATATATTAGACACCCAGACACCGTGGCCCCACAATCGCTTCGGCACTGGAGCATCGGTTGCACATCGTTCCATTGATTTGATTTTGCGTCGTAACATTCCACAGTGTCGTGACGCTGTCTGCCGTCGAATCCTCCAAACACGTAAATTTTGCCTTTAAGTTCCACACCAGCAACATAACATCGCTGAAAATGCATACGCGCTTTGTTTTCCCAAGTTTGCGTGGCTGTGCAAAAACATGCTACAGAGGCCAGATATCTGGCGCCATCGTAGCCACCGATAACGTAGATTACACTACCAAGTGGGACAGTGGCATGGTATGCTCGCGTGTTGGGCATGCGCGAGACAGCATCATACCATCTTCCGGTGTACCGGTCGAAGGTTTCCAAAGAATTTACAACGCCACTACTCGACCATCCACCGACGACGAAAAGAACTTCACGCGGAACACGAGGTCGGAGCATGTTCTCGTATGGATCACAGATTATCGAATCAGTGCTCCGTATCCGGTTTTTCAGATCCTTTGCTTTTTCTAAGATTGATCTGGAATTTGCGCACTGATTAAAAATCCCATGAGTCGTCGTAAGGAAGACATCAAAATATGATTGATTTACGAAAGTTAGTCTCACAACACTTAATAATTCCGCAAAATGACATTTTCGGTTTTCCATATCGTGTTTTATCCACCTTAGTACTGCACTCAAAACTTCACTCTCGTCAGAAACATAGATTTCGTCATTGCTAATAATTTCCTTTAGATTTTCGAAATTCATTTGTAGATATTCTTGACTTGTCTCTGCAATATCTGTAAAATGTCGCGAGATAAATTCATTTGTTCTTTTCAATCCGTTTGTGCAAGAATAGAAATCAAAAAACATCTTAATACCAATGCAATTTTCAACTGTAAGTTCATTGACAAGATAATCTGTACAATTTTTTTGAAGTCCAAACATATGAAAACGGTCGGCAGCCGCTATGAGGTCTTCGACGTTTCCTGCGTGTATATCAACACTTTGAATATACGCGTAGTCAATGACGGCTTCCATAGTTTTGGCAGATACGCCAGTTATGAGGACATCATTCTCATATTCACGATTGCACATTCCCCAAGTAAACAAAGATCTAAAATAGTTGCTACAACTCGCCATGATTGCTTTGTGAATGGGTAAAGATACATTTTCGGCTGGTATATGAATGAGACCGTCTGTGAAAAGCCCTTTCTTGCGCATGTCATTCATTTGAAGATGCTGTCCGATATGGTCCATGTCTTCCATTTCATTCATCTTGTAACTTGAGAAAAGTTCCGTCATAAACAAAATGACGCCTCCAACGTTTCCGTCTCATTGTGATGTCACTTCCGCCCACGTGACGTTACCTGTTTTTTCAAAGTTCGGATGGACATTATTTTCCTATCTTAGAACTGTTATTTATAGTCACGTTACATGTAACGCACTTGTTTTACACGAAGACCACATATTCATGAATGATAAGTTTCGTCAACCAATTATCATCATTTTTTTTTTTTTTTTTGCGTTTTTGTATTTCGGGTGTGACCAATAAACATCTACGTAGCTACATGTAAAGACGAACAATATTCATTGGCACGTTCTCGAAAATTCGTGAATTCAGAAAAAATAATTCTAACATAATTATTTCTAGTCGATTATTTTACAAAATCTACTAATATACTACTAATAAAGCAACACCTGAAATTAAACCTGTACATTAAATTTATTTTTTGTCCTTTTTTCATCGGCCTTTGATAAATCAATACCAAACCACGACTTTTTGAAATGAATTGATATCTAAATCGATAAGTACATGTAAAGTCTTATAATAGTGTATAAAGCCAAGTCAGGAATGGATGTTAAAGCAGGAAAACAAAAATCTTATTTTCACAAGGTCAATGTACAAAAATATGGATAAATTGTACATAGAAATATCAACAGCTGTGTGTTTCATTTAAGCAAATATTTACACGAGACATAGGCATGCTATGCTTTCATGGTTAGCAGATTAATAAATCACGTGGTATTATATTTCACATGATCCTTATTTGACATTTCATTATTATCTGTTATCGATTTGAACTAAATAAAGGGTTGAATCATTTTACCAGGAAAAGTGTGATTTCACACAGTTTTATCTGAAGGAAACAAATATTACCAAGAAATTAAACCATGTACGTCAATACCATGCGTAAATCCGTTTGTTATCACAGAAAGTTGACACCGAATCACGCGTCAGCATGAGATTTACAAAAAGTTCGTTTAAAGTATTACTTTAATAAAATGGAAATACGTAATTCGTTTATCCGGAATGAGCTAGTGTATATGTACCAAACACCAGACACCTATTGTAACAATGTTACGGATTGTAACAAAATTAAAATGAATAGCAATAAACGAGAGAACAATATATGAATTTATACATTTAATGTTTAATAGATTTATTCAGTACTAAATTGATAACAATATGGATAAATTTACCTCACAGAAAAACATAACTCGAACATCGAACAGTCATTTACGTATTATGTAATCTCACTTGTTCTGTGGTTGGTTCAATTTTACGATTATCTCGTCCAAGCCTATCAAAAAAATAACATTATTCGATTGTCGGTGTAGGACACGAAACCCTCAAGGAAATACGGGAAATGCATTTCTGTCTTACTTGTACGGAACTTTGTAGACTTTAAGCAAACCTCAGCATATTTGTTTTAAAATGATTTCACTTCCTGACCTCTCAGCGTCTGATCAGACTACAATAACAGTTGATATATGACCGCATTGCATGCGTGCCATCAATTGAAACTCCGAGATCGACTGAACGGTAGAATCGGGGATTGGTTCCACGGAAATGACGACTGAAAAACACGTATACGTCGAGGACATGTGATCTTATCTGAGAATGCAACGAAAGACTTCAGGTCAACATTTGACGTTAGAATTCATTTATCCTTTGTCTAGTCAGAACAATTAAAAAAATGTACGTAAAAATATAAAGATAATGTGAATCGGGTATTTTTGTGATCTTTTAATTAAACTTAAAAAAAAAAGATTTACCATTCACTTGTTTTTCTATGCTAAACTTTTTCGCGGTTAAAGGTTTGGAGCAGAACAGTGTATTTTTGCAGAAATTATGGAACGAATCGGATTTTTCCTTTATAATTTCTGTATTACCTTCATGTTGGGTTTTTATTTTCTCGATTTCATTCTATCCCACCCCTCCCCCGAAAAAAACGAAATTATGAATCATTTGAAAATAACACATTTCGTAGTATTACTTCATCACACCCTCAATATCACGGATATTATGGAATTATCAGCTTCAAAGCTTATAACAGGAACAGAAGAAATAATTAAGGGAGCTTGTCACAAAAATAACATACAAATGTAACTGCATAGTAAATTGATTGATTTATTAATTGATTAATTGATTGATTAATTGATTGATTGATTGATTGATTGATTGATTATTTGATTGATTGATTGATTCGCAACAAATATGGTCAGATTGGGTCGTTGACTACAATAATGGGATCACTGTGTTATCTTTTTCGAAAATGTCTTCTTGTGAAGTTTATTGTCGATTATAAGTTACCAAATACAACATAATTAAAATCGTTTCTCTGCAACGGCGAACGTCAGGTTAATTTCCCATTCTTGAGGTAAAGCAGGAACAAAAAAACGTGTCATGGTTTCACTCTATTGAGAACAAATCAGCGCCGATTAAAACATACGTTGCGGTCACAAATTTCATCATGAATACATGTAATGCAACTCCTCTCTATAGCGACCACCAAACACTTACTGTATATTGTGAGGCAACATTTGTCTGTCTAAAGCGATCACAAAACTTCGCATTTTATGCATGTTATTACACCATCGAAATTGCAATGTACAAACAATTACCTTGTATAGTGAGACAGCATCTGTCGATAGCGACCACAAACATTTACCTTGTATAGTGAGACAGCATCTGTCGATAGCGACCACAAACATTTACATTGTATAATAATACATTATCTGTCGATAGCGA
Organism: Ylistrum balloti; assembly: GCF_031769215.1. Lineage (NCBI taxonomy): Eukaryota > Metazoa > Mollusca > Bivalvia > Pectinida > Pectinidae > Ylistrum > Ylistrum balloti. The sequence continues at coordinate 219,890 of NW_026782111.1, read as the reverse complement.
CCACAAACCTTTACCTTGTATAATGAGACAACATCTGTCGATAGCGACCACAAACCATTACCTTGTAAGGGGCAGATAGACTGTATCATTCACTATAATTAAAATCATATTAATTTTTATTATAATACCTTTTGTATATCTAAAGACTGAAATTAGGGTGGATATTTCTTATATGTAACATATGTCTGTATATCAGTAAAAACTGAAGATGACCTACAATGATTGTGTGACACTTCCGGTTAGATACGAATGAATACAGGTTATTACTCATTGGAAACCATTTCTGTAATGATAAAAAATCGATATCTGTACAATGAATGTTCCAATGGAATTTCCTTTGGAGTTAGCCGGGAATCAGCGCGAGTCGGAAAGGATTTGGTTGCTATTCCGGTAGAAATTCTCCGGACAAGTCAATAAATCATTTCCTTGTCCGGCAACGTAGACGGTTACTACCAGTAAAACATTGGGTCTTTTGAGGGTCAAATCTCGACGATATAATATATTTGTATAACAATACTTACTGAATTGGGTTTTGTCTGGAGTAATTCTAAAGCGATTCTGAGCGTTTTATTTTCTCGGAAACACCGTACGGTAATATACAAATTGATTGAACTACATTTAGTTCGTCATATAATAGGACAGTGAAACATATAAAGTGCGAACTACTCTAAAAGCTATCATTTTCGTGGGTTCGATTTTTGGATGTGTTTCGGGATAGGCTGGAATTCGCGAAAATTAAAATACCTTTGAAATCAAAATTACAAAAAGAATTCTATAGTATGTGTCAAAATTCAAGCTTTCGTACAATCATGAAACACTGGTCCATCGAAATAAGTTTTCAATGTTTAAAAAAAGCAGATAAGACTGATATTCAACAGATGACTGCAATGAAAATTTTCTGAATAGCATGGAAACTCATGGTTTTCTACATCTAACCGTTTGTTAGCGGGCTTGTCAGTAATGTCGGAGGTTATATTACGTTTCATTTAGTGGCATCGGCAATGGAAAGCGCTGCCTCATATCTAAACTTAAGAGAAGAATACTCCATATTTTATGGGTCCGTATTTTTAACAACGCTTTTATATAAACATAGGCTATAATACTACAAAACAGAAACATAAATAGCAAACCCAGACCATATCATGCTCTATATAATTGAATCCATTTTACCGATAATGGTAAAAAGTCTTGCTCAAGGACGCAATCACGTTTGGCCTTCTGCCGTGGTCATAATATGAGATGAACCGATATCCTAACATAACAACTACAAGGCTTCATAACTTTCCGGGTTCCACATCAATATATAATTTACAGATGGAGTGTTTACAGAATATAACTTGCAAACGTCAAAACAATCAATATCATCGAAATATCTCCGTTAAAATTCGGAACAATGGAAATAGCCGAGATGTTGAAATCGGGAATCGATCCTGTTCCCTAAGAAGTCATCAGTATTGGTTCTGATAGTAGTTGCTTAACAATAGTAAAGAGCTTTGCAAACAAAGCAAACAATCACATAATGTCTATATATAGGATCCAGATAGATGAAGTTATACTGCAGAGAATGTATACTAACCATGGAAATCAAATGGATGCTATTTTTTTAAAGAAACAGATTTTCTTCTGGGCCTTATTGTAGACAATGTAATACCGTCACTCGTGATGAAAGAGGTTTTAATGAATCTGTATCTTACCTCATTTTCTATAGCCAGGACCAAGTCTGGTTTTACGTTTTCTTCCTTAACGACCGAAAACAAAAAAACGAGATCTGAAAGAAGAAGAAACTGTTTGTTATCAATTAATATTGTCGTCGTCGTCGTTGTCGTTGTCGTTGTTGTTGTTGTCGTTGTTGTTGTTGTTGTTGTTGTTGTTGTTGTTGTCGTTGTCGTTGGTCACATAAAGTAGATATTATTATTGTCCGTTTAACTCTTTTTCTTTACTATCAGGACAGAGGATGTGATCAAGCGTTTGATAGATCATATTCATGACGTACATTTTTCATGATTAAATATAACTATCCCTCACATGTCATGCAGTCATTTGAAAATACCCAGCTGGGGAAATGCTACTTGTGATTTGAGACTATCGATCGGTGAGTCTGGCTCGTTATGAATTGTAACGAAGGTGCTAAAACAGTAAAATGACGAATTTTGATTCCCGATCACGTTTTTGTCAATTAGTTTCAGTTGTCAGCTTCCGGATAGAAGCAACACATGACAGATAATTGGTCATGGAAAAAGCACACTGCTGTCGTGACTCAATTACTTGTTTTGTAGTAAATCCCGGTTGGCCTTAATCTTAGAAAACGTTTGTCTGGCAGCAGAACAGGATATAACAGTAAGTTGTTACAGCTGACAATAAAACGCTTCACATTTAAAAATAACAAAGAACAAGTATTGATGGGTAATATGTCCCTAAAACAAAAATAACACTAAATAATATATATATATATAACATAAATTAAAATAGAATACATATTACAAAAATAACAAATAGACAACTCCCAGCCCCACCCCATCTCCACTTAAAAACAAAACAAAACAAAAATAACAAATAGACAACCCCAATCCTCACCCTACCTCACCCAAGTTTTCTTCCTGTTTTCATTTGCCGTATATACATGTTCTATAATTAGCTTTATGATTGTAAAAGAGCAGATCTTTGAGAATGAGAATAAGCAACAATTAGACAATATATGAATTTTTTTTCGCTTCGACAGGGTTTTACTTTTTCATATTTTTGTTTTTACGCTTGGTGTCATTTTGTGGCAACAAATCGAAAAGACGAAATGTCAAATATCAGCGACCATATTTTGTGGATTGATTAGCTTCTTTCTAGGACGTTCCGAGATTATAGCTCTGCATTCTGATTGTCCCATATTACTCTAATAGACAATTCATTCCATGATGATGATGATGGAGGTTTTTCGTCTCCGCGACTCTGCCCGTCGCCGGGCGGAGTCCAATCGGCATACGCCGATTCTCTGGCGACGATTCTTTCTGAGCACGACCCTTTTATACCCAACATTCTAAAACAAAAAAAGATGACGTAACTATTTCGTCATTTCCGGAAATAGCCGAGGAGTACCGATTAAAATATATGATACAAGTGGTGGTGCATTATATGATATCATAGCTCTTTAAAGACTAAAATATAGGTATTAAGATCGGAGACTTAACAGAGTTACTTCCCCTCCTTTATATTTGACGATTCGAAAACCAAAAGCAGTACTCCTTGGAGAAATAATGTCAAGAAAATTGAAGGAACCGCGGCGAAATATAGTCTTGGTATATAACAACCTGATTATCTGAAATTAAAATTTTATTTTTCAATTATTTTGCAATAAGAAAATGCAGTAAGTAACAGACAAAGATACAAAACTGTATATTGTGTATTTTTCTCGCGAGAAACAGCAAAGTGCATTGTAAATTGCTCTTCCAGTACCAAGATATTTGCGTAGTAAAAAACATTCCAATCAAAATCCGCATACATATTTCGGAATTCAGCAATATAACATCTATCTCTCGGTCGAAGACTATACTTTCGTTTACTATATACGAATTATGTTTCCTGCTTCTTAAATCATCCAAATTTTAAGAGTAACCAATATGGGAACAGAGGTATAATGCTGGTTAGTTGCAACATATCAAAATACGCTGATGTACGAAACTGCGCCTATACTAGTTTATCAGCTCTACGATCCCAACGAAATCAATTACGTACGAAACTACGCCTACACGATTTTATCAGTACACGCTCCCGACGCATCGATAACGTCTCGATGTTTGACGTCAATCCCTGTAAACAAAAAAAAAGCAATCACGCAAAAATTAAACGACCTTTTCTTTGTTCTAACTTAATTATCATGAAAATAGACAAGCAATTATGTTTTGTTTATGAAGTCAATAATTGATAAAATAAACTATCAAAGATCACAACACACAAATTGTACCTAGCTGTACATTAAGTACATCCCGTATCGGTTTTAGCATATTTTCAAGTTTCTCATAATCGAATATTGTATTCTACAATAGGCAAATAATACAATTATTAAAATTTATCGTTGTCGATTTATTGTATCGCCAAACTTTCCCTTTCCTATTTTCAACGGTGCATAGTTTAAACAACGTTATCATCAATTGTAGTAAAATGTCATCTTATTTAATGTAACGTAAGATAGCGAGTACATATGTATATGGAATGGCTAGGCGGACGCCACCGAAGGAAAACATCTTTCAGCATATCCCGAACGACAACTCTGGCTAGAGATTGCTGAAACGGTTAATGGATTTAATTAGAAACAAACCAATTTTACTTGAATATTGTTTGCAACCTCTTTTTAAGAACGAAATTGATTAGCATTGATGTCTTGGTTTCAAATCAAACAACAGTGGACATTAAAAGCTATTATCTCATTTCATTTAAAGAAATTTACAATAAATTTGGAGCTGCAGCGTATGGTTTTTTTCCATGAGAACAACATCGACGAAGATCCTCTACAAACTGCAGTTCAATGCTTAGTTAGCCAGACAATTGGAAACGTCTCTCTTGATTGGAATCAAAATAAGCACCGGTTAGTAATAGTTTTTATTGTGATTATGATCGTAGTGCGCATGCCTGATGACGTTATGTAATGAAGGTATATAAGACCGTAATAAAAAGAAAATAATTAATGAAACAGAAATTGTTGCCATAGTAGCAGTAATTTATAGTGAAACCACTCCTGTCTTATGGTCTGTAATCATGGGCGCCATTTTTATTCTCAACTATACGAAAACCTGGAGATCGCCTCTGTATGATTTTTTTCTTACTAGTCATAACGAAAATCGATATATTCGTTGGTCTTTATATGACTTTTTTTTAAAGAAAGCTATATGCACTCCATATAAGGCTTGATATTAACATCTGAATTTGCGTAATAGAACCTTATCAAGATCTCGTTTTTTGAGGTTTCAGGTGAACCAGTACAAATACTAAACCGATCGTCAATGATTTATTGTCGTAATCGAGTGTCCAGGAAAAACACTGGCGTCATTTTTGTTGTTTGTTTTTTAAACAGATTTTACATAGCATGATGGTTTTAAGGAGGGGACAGTTAATGGATTTTCATTTGAATATAATACAATGACGTTTTCGATTTCTTAATTTTAATTGCCTGGATAGAAACGTTATATATACTTCCGTATTAAACGGGAATTGTTACAAAATAAGTTTTTAACTGGCAAGTATTTTTTCTTCATTTAAGCGATCTGCTTACTTGAATGGACAGACAAAATACATTGTGAATTGTGGGCAACATAAGTTTGTAATATGTATAGACTCATGACAAAGTGTACACATTCGAAATAAAACATCGTATGATTTCAAAGCCACAGAACTGCATATATCATGAATGAATTTCGAATTTTTTGTAAAAGCGTTAGCGTACGGTGCATCAGGTGACGATCCGAGGCGGGTACTTTGACACATGATATACATGGCGGTTTGTTTCTTGGGAAGTTGAGAAATGGACCAACCTGTGTTGTTATGGTTACGTTCTTGAGCTAGACATTTTAAACGGTATTTGTTCTGGATTGCATACGACAGATCTCTTGTATGCTGTTCAATAAGCTAGCCACCAGCCTCAAATTGACCCTGGCTGTTCACTGGGCGATAAACCCAGCACACAAACAGTCTTGAAGTATAATTCGGAGGAAGTCAGCTGTGTATGAATAACATGAAATACTTGAAATTTTCGGGAACTGGAGTTTGTAGTTGCCAGGTTTATATACTCAATTACTCCTGTTTTGCTGCACGAAACCTTACCGCCATAAAACTGAGCAGACGACACAGCGCGCGGTATAAGAATCCCATAATTCCACAGTAATGACAACCCGTCACAGCACGAAAGTAACCGCGATCAGACTTTATCATAGAGAATTTAAATATACAAGTTTATAATTCAAAGAGATTCAGACTTATGAAATGCTGTAGATGGTTTTAATTGTATGTTTGAGTTTCTATGACACTTTACACAGCAAGACAAATCTGTATAACCGGAAGGTTACAAGCATAAATTGTTCACATTTTAATGAATTCAAAAAAAGATTTTCGATTTTCTACTTATGGTTAAATATAAATAAATTTCTGCAAACTTGAACGCCCATCCCTCAAGCACACAACAGCATAAAAACCATGACCTGTGGCCTTTTGGTTATTGTGAAGTTTAATTTGATTAGAAACTGTTACCTTGAAAAAAAGCCAAAATTTTCCTATGTCTTTGATCCTAGCATGTTTTTTTTATCCATTTCAGCATGTGACATGCCCAATATCAGTACCTGGAATTTCTGGTTATTTAGAAGGAGTTGGTGGAAATTTTAAGACACATAAGCCTTATGACTTGGAAAGTGGGTCAAGGTCATTAATTTTATTGAACTATGTAGCTCTTCATACCAGCATGCTACGGGCCAAAATATTTAGTAATCTGGGCTTATTGAATAATGTGAAGTTCTATTTAACACATTTTGCCACAGTGACATTAAAAATGAATCAAGGTCATTCATTTAAATAAACACAGTAGCACTTCATTCTAGCATGTTCAAATCACAATACCAACATCCGTGTCATTGATTGATGAAAGAAAAGGGGAAAGTTGATGACGGACGACGCGTCACGGAATAAGCTCGCATAAGCATGTAACCTGTTCGAATTGGCTGATGTAGCTAAACTAGCACACAACAATCTTTTCAAAATAGAAGTTTAAACGATGATTTCTTAGAAATGTGAATATTCTGTTCTTAATAGGCGGAAACCACCTCAACAAACCCTTAAAAACCCCCTTGTCCCGGTTCACTTCAATTCCATTGTTCAATTTCATTTGCAGCTAGGGAGTACTATCAACAAAACACATATACCCTCCTTACGCGACTGTTAAATGTGTTGCCTCAAAAAAGGGGGTTACGATATTCTAGCCTATTCCGAACAAAAGAAAAATAAAAAATAATTAAAAAAGAAAAAACAAAACATAAACATGTCAATTAAAAACGATGTTAGTAGTTATTAAAGTAATCTGAGGAAAGATCGGAAAACTCAAAGAGAGGTCGACTTCAGGGAGAATGTTGTGGATCATTTATGATAGTCGTTATCTGACTCATCGCTGAAAACAAAATAATAAAAATAAACTTGTGATCGATAACATTTTGTATCCTGCTGTTCCAAGCAATATTTCACACTAAAACAGCGGAACGCAATTTTCAATGTTAAGTGTGATATCGAATAATGCCGCACACAATTTCAGAAAACTTCAAATAAGGAAAATAAGATCTTCCGATTTACGTTCATCCAAAAAGGCATTTGTAATATGTTATAACATTGTAAGCTACGACGAGGTGAACACTATGGTTTCTGTGATTTTGTTTGTTTTCATGAAGCTTTTATTTCTCGAAAATTGACAAAAATTCCGAAGATCAGATATTTTCAAAATATAATTCATGTCGGTCTCGAACCTCTGCGAAAACATCATTCTTTGTTTCAATTTTTTGTTAAAAACCCAAATATTTAAACCGTCAATATATTTACAGCATCACGCACTGTAAATGTTTTTATTTTCGATGTTTTTTTTATTTCGCTGTTTTCAGGATGGAATGAATTCGCGAGAATGGCATACAACAAGAAACGATGATTAGTGTACAGAGAAATTCAAAATCAGATTTAAGACTTCAGTGAAAAAAATCTTTCTTACTACAATGAAATTTTGCTAAGATAGAGAAAATTTCAACTATCGAAAAATGAAAATTTTCACAGTATTTCTATAAATGTTAATGGTTGTTTCACATTACGTTTGAATTCCTGCAGAGGGAACTGCAGAATGATCAATAACAATTTGGAAACCATAAAAAACCGTCAAAAATCGATCGTTCAATTGACGAGTTTAAGAACAAATTCTATAAGACACCCATAAAACAGAAACCTTTTACTGAGTATTACGTGATAAAAATGAAACCAAGGTCAAGACGAACAATTTATCTTTTAAAATATCAACATTGAAAAATAGGAGCACAGTCAAGCATGTTGCAATTCAAAGATTTTCCAAGAAAACACAAGGAACTTCAAAGGAGTGTTTTCTGAAAGCATTGTAAATATTTATTTCATCTGATTAAAATCAGACATCTTACGTCACCTTGTTTCCAGTATCTCATTTCGTAGAATAAATTACAAAAACCCGAAGTGAAATGAGATATTTGACTTTAATTAGATTGTAATCTATTGAGTTTATTTTGTGTTTTGAGATACTTCCCAGTACTAGTTATCCACACACCAGGGGCCGAATGGAATGCCAAAGTGATCAAAATCCTAGCACAGCAATTCTGTTGTTGTTAATCAGATATAACAATACAGCTCTATATGCAAGTGTAACATTGTATTTTTGTTATTGAAACGACAGAAGGATGAATTATTATATTGCAACTCTGTATTTGACAAAGTTATTGAAACAACAAAACCGTTCATTGTTAGGCCCACACTTCTGCGTAGGACATTTTTAAAATTATCATTCTTTCATTAAAGTAATGGGTTGTTTACTCGAGAGATGGCACAGCTGCAGCTATGTACATATCTATGTGGTACTTTCGGGATGATTTATAATCCTAAATCGACATCCGTGATAACAGATAACAGATGGCGCTGTACGTTAAACAGGAAATAACGGAGAGTTTATTCACTGTATTCAAAGTTTGGGTATACCACAGCTGTATACATAGTTAGGGCCTACCACACCGGTATACATAGTTAGGGCCTACCACACCGGTATACATAGTTAGGATCTACCACAGCTGCATACATAGTTAGCATCTACTACAGCTGCATATATAGTTAGGGCCTACCACAGCGGTATACATAGTTAGGGCCTACCACAGCGGTATACATAGCTAGGATCTAACACAGCTGTATACATAGTTAAGGCCTACCACAGCTGTATACATAGTTAGGATTACCACAGCTGTATACATAGGTAGGGCCTACCACAGCTGTATACATAGGTAGGGCCTACACAGCTGTATACATAGTTAGGATCTACCACAGCTGTATACATAGTTAGGGCCTACCACAACGGTATACATAGTTAGGATCTAACATAGCTGTATACATAGTTAGGACCTACCACATCGGTATACATAGTTAGGGCCTACCACAGCTGTATACATAGTTAGGATTACCACAGCTGTATACATAGGTAGGGCCTACCACAGCTGTATACATAGTTAGGATCTATCACAGCTGTATACATAGTTAGGGCCTACCACAACGGTATACATAGTTAGGATCTAACATAGCTGTATACATAGTTAGGACCTACCACATCGGTATACATAGTTAGGGCCTACCACAGCTGTATCCATAGTTTCTATCACTTTGTCTTTCAACACATCTCTGAAGTTTTTATTTGCACACATTTTTACATCATCGTTCACACTTTTTCTACACTGTGAATCGGGAATACTTGTACATAAATCATAAAAATAAATTATTACATTTATATGCTTGTAAAGTACCGATGCACATTGTAACCAAAGTGCTAAAATGTTGGATTAAATACCGCTCGGGTTGAAGACCTAAATATGTATATGTTAGGATACGATGTGACAATGATGGAAAGAAATGCTGTGAAAGACCGTCGTTATTGGACACTCGGTACATTGTGTAAGGTAATCAATTACACTTAGTGAATAGGAGGGAAAAAAAACGGTCTCGGCATGAATGATGTTAGAAGGGTTTCATTGTTATAAATAGTCTACAATATTAAATTGTTCTGTCTATAAAACTGACAGGTTATCAATCATGTTCACTGAAACCTAAAATTAGCTCACGAGGCACACTCTCAGTGTAAAGTTAACAAAACCTCCTATCCTATTAAGTTATTGTCTCCATTTGATTATTCAACACTAAAGCTTATGGCACTCCTCCAAAACTCTGAAGGTATCCATTATCTTTGCGGGCGGTTTCATGAAAATGGACAACAATCTCGCTAAAATGTCCTTTTATTAAATATCATAATTCATTAAAACACATTTCATTGTTGATCGGATATTAAAGGAACATTACTTCGATGAAACTGCATTTGTGTCTTAAATTATTAAGAATCTTGATACTTCGTGTTCTTCTGACATAATGAAAAGTTGTTTATTTCCACTAAGACTCAATAATAGCCTTTAGTTCTTAAATCTCAAAATATTTAAAATTCTCAAATTCGACCCGAACTTTACTGAGATTAATCCCGTAGTGTAAATATTACCATGTCCAGTCAAGTTGTTGTGGATTACGAACACAAAACAAATGAATGACGGTGGTGGTACACCGATTCGTTAGAAGAAGTTTTCTGTAAGTTCGCTCAAGTACATGTCAGCTAATGAACGAAGAAGAAAAGGCGAATCAAGGGGCTGCTTCGGTTCAGACGAACGACAAAACTGGATTTTGTTCATGCTATCCAACGCTTTTTGCACGATTCAATTAAGACTATCAGGAATTTCCCTGAAACGTTGATTTCCCAGATTGCACAATCTTGTTACAAAATGGCCGCCATGACGTCCACGTTAAGCATTTGATGAGGTCAAAACATACGGCGATAGTCATGTCATGTTTCAACAAATATGGTAAATGTTGGGACTAATGATGTACAAGAAATGTAGAGACGGTTTCTTTAAGAACGGTGTTAGTAACATATGTGACCACTCTCCGTTGAAAACCTTGTAAGTTGGAGGGCGGGTTTTGCCGACGCCGTACTCGTTTTCTAAGAACATCCCAGATGTGCTCTATTGAGTTCAAATCGGAGGGATTTTGCAGGCCTATCCAAAACCTGGACAATATTGTGCTGTAAGAAGGACCTAGTCAGGTGACTGGTGTGTGTTGTCATATTATCATACTGAAAGATGGACCCAGCTCCTTGACGTTGTAAAAAAGGAACGGCGGCGACAAGTGCTAAAATTTCATTTTAATTGCCATTGAAAATGACTAAGCCGGTTGGATTTCCACCGGATTAGCCGCCCCATATCATCACACTACCTCCACCAAATCTGTCACGTTGGGCAATGCAGCTGCCTGTGAAGTCGCCACACTCGTTGCCTCCTATCATTGCACATGCACATCGTCACATGGAGCCCATTCCAGGCGGTCGGTATGGTGCCGATAAAGGAAATGGCCTGTGTAAGGCCTCCTCGCTCTAATTCGGCATTACATTTAAGCCTGTTACCAATGGTCTGGCTGCTTACCCGTCGACCAAGCAAAGCAGGAAGAAATCGATTCCGAAGATGCTGCAGTATTAGACGGTCTTCACGAGGGGTGGTAACTCGTGGTCGGCCACGCCTTGGACAGTGGGATATTGAAGAAGTGGCATTAAAAGTTTGCCATAAATAAGACACCGTCTTTCGGCTTAACCCCAAACCGTCTTACAACCTGGTGCTGACATAGAACATGCCAAAAGCTCTTTCCCTCTCTTCGTCCCACGAATGATATCGCGTTAATCTTGTACTATTTAAAACCAAGTTGTTATTTTTTAGTGGCAAAGGTTTTAAGATAGTGCATTAAGCGTTTTACAAAATTCAACTGAACACATTTTGAGTAAAGTGAAGAGGTTTGTTTTGTTCTATGCGACAGGCTTTTAACTAATCCAGAGTTTCCTACAAAACACATTAGTAACTGAAAAAATATCTGTATAATTAACCAACGTTTAGTACGGAAAGGTAACTTGATAACATTATTTTTATTTGTAAGATATATAAAAAGACTTAAAATATGTTTTTTAAGATAGTGGTCATGGCGGCCATATTGGATTTGAGACCAACCCAAAAAATACAAACTCATGGGTAACCTCAGAATCACTTCAGGCAAGTTGCTCAACCCCACTAGTGGAAATTGAAAAGACGTTTAAAATGTAAAAGTTTACGAACGGTGGACGATAGACACCGCATGACGACGGACGAGCACAATGGTAATAGATAAGATGGTCTAATCATCCTTGCTGTTAATGAAACGATAAAACTAGCAAACCAACCATGGGTTCGCATCATGAAAAGACACTCAGATGATTTTGCATTTTTGCTGGAAACCATTTTCCCCCTTGAAGGCGTGAATCACGTCTTTTAGTTACTATGTTGTACAATCCATAGAGCACAATAGCAATTAAACATGTCTCATTACTTATCAATAACTGCCATTCCATGGCAATTATATCGATGTTTTGTCTATTAATACCTGTACATAAATATCACATTTTGAAGATTTCATGAAGACACTGATCAAATTTGATTAAATCGTCACCTGCAGAATAAATCCTAATTAACTTTGATTTATCACATGACCAGAGTTTCCGCTTATAAGCCCAGGGCGTACTAGTTATAAGATGCGCTAGTGTAACCTTTTCTTCAATTCAATGGAGAACAGCTGTGGGCTCAAGCTCTGAGAACAATATGCAAGGATACAGATAATATATACATCGCAATGCTTACGGCTGTAATCAAACCCATAGCTGGTGTTGGCGATAGCGTGATTTCGTGATATTTCGCGAGAATTCATCAGAAGGATCAAATAGATTCAATAGCGTCGAATATTTTTGTTAAACAATACGATAATACTACAATGTACATGGATATTTCCGAAAGCTTGAAGTTTCTGGAGAACAGAATATGGGCTTGATTTTCCAGATCATGTGAAACACCTTGACAAAAATCACAAAGTACATGCGTATTACACTTACGTGAATATGTTAATGTAGGGTACTATTGATTGTATGCATCTGAACTCTGACTTATCGGCTCAATCTGTCAGATTGTTTATTTTTTGCGATCTCCTGAACTTCGCATACATATTTAATTCTGTTTTTCATCGTCATGCCGAAATAAACAAAAACAAAAACAAATTAAAAAAACGCACACGTTTTAAACATTGTATACTTTGATCGTAAACTCTACCACCAAGCCTTGATTTTAAGTTTCCGATCTTCGTCTCATACACTTGCTCATGATGAATGGTTGGAAGGCGTGCTATTGACATCGCAAGTAATCAAATTTTTAAATGGGAAGAAAATTTACATGCGTACATGTAACAAATCGATTTAGATATATTTCACTGCACGCGCTGATCTTTATCAGTAGATGTTCCTGAACGTCACGTTTTAGGGATAAAAAGGTCGTATTTCTCCATACATAAAGTTGCAGTATTCATTATTAAAAAGCTATTTTCGTTTTTTTCTATTTTCACAGACATGATTTTAAAAGTGTGGCAGGCTTTGACGTAGAAACATACTGAATATCAGATCTCAGAGATTTTGTATTGTGAAATCTCTTTCAAAGTGAGTTTTGACTGGATTGTTTTTTAATCTTTCACTCAACGTAAAGCATAAGCGTTCAAATCCTAGATACTATATATATACAGCAGTTTGTCGCTATTCAATATATTGATATAGATGTTATTTTGTCTATTTTTCATAAACTTTTGTTGATTATGTCGGGTTAAAAATAGACGTTAGCTATCTTACGAAAGTTTACGACTGAAAATGGCGCCACTGATCGCTGATCGAACATAAACTTATCCATATATACAGATATTATTAACGTTTCTAACCATCTAAATATAGATCTCGAGGGACTATATATACGCACATATACTGTGGAAACTAATTGAGAGTTTATTGCATGAGGTAGTCAACTGCACAAGCATATTGATTATGGCTTTGTCTATGGAACATTCCCAATCCTCATGTTCCAGCTTCGCACTTACGCTGTTCGGCAGAGGTGCATAATATACTACACATTTCGTTATTTGTAGGGGAGTTAAATTCGGTACTAATTAAGTTCCGAAACTACTAGCTGTTACAATCGACCTTTCATCTGTAATACATGTTCTACTTGTTTTCTAGTCTCATTCTTCCATATCAGAGGGACCAGAGACGTTGTTTAAAAACCTGATTAAATTATATGTCGCATGTATCCTGAAGATTACTATAGTACTGAATAAAATTCTAAAGCATATCAACAAAGTTAAATGGATAAAAAGCAGCTATTACGTGTATTTAACCATTGGAAATCGGTCAGATGGTATTTATTGTCAATATGAATGAAATATGGCTGACAGATAAATATGACAGATAACATAATGACAGATAAAAGATAATTCATCCGGCATTGAGATTGCATTCATATTGACAATAAATACAATATGACAGACGTTTAATGGTTATATTTACATTTCGGATATTATTTAAAGTCTGTTTTATGTCAAATCTTAATCAGCTGATTGATTAACGTAAGGCTATAATACGTGTTATCATAGGCGACATGTAAAACGTGGACGTATCGTTTGTCAACATGGCGCCAAAATGACGTAATAATATTGTCCTGTGGCTCAGACTACATCGAAACACTTAGTTACTGGGCGGCCATCATGCAACATGTAAATATATTTTTGCTAGTAATATTCCTTGATTAATTTTTTTCTTTGAAACTAAATACAGGAAGAGTATTTCTCTTTTTTCTAAAGAAGAATATAAAAGCATACGTTTTGTGTTATTTGATTACTTTCAATACAGGTCAAACAATATCATACAGTTACATATTTCACCCCATGCGCTTCATACTGTATTCGTTATTCCTCCATGATACATCGTAAGTGTTCAACGTCATCGAATAACCGGATATGTAGGGATATAATCCGGAATAACGTGAACTTAACTTAACTTGACACAGCTGAAAGTCACTGCAGTTTGATTATATGTAGTCACCACACGTGGAAGTATCTTAATAAAAACTAGAAGTCACCGATGCTTTATTATGTATAAACGGTGTCGGTAGTCACCATACCTGGAAGTAACCGGAAGTCAGTGATGCTATATTATGTCTAAACGGTGTCGGTAGTCACTATACCTGGAAGTAACCAGAAGTCAGTCATGCTTTACTATGTCTAAACGGTGTCGGTAGTCACTGCACCTGCAAATGGCTCAATAGAACCGGAAGTCATTAACGCTTTCAAATGCCTAGATGATGTAGACGGGGTGTCTAACTAAAACAGGAAGCGAGTTCAGGTTTAAACGGAAGTCAGTACAACGGCTCTTCAACGCGGTGCGAGGTCAATAACAACAACGGAAATACCGACAAGTTAACGGAATGATTATCCGAATTCGGTGAAACTAAGCAAGTATGAAACAACACAACTATTATACCAGATTATTACTGTACAACTTGGAGACAAAACAAGTCGTTAAATATTTTTCTCGCAAGCAAACTAAGTTTATTTAATTCAGGTTCTAAAGACGAAGTTTTTAAAAGAAGTTGACAAAATGGCAACGTGCAATCAATATGTAATTACTTTGAACCGCACGCTTGATGTATACAATGTTCAAAACAAAGTGAGATGTTCAATAATGAATGTTCCAATGAAAACAAGGTGGCGCCAAAACGTCATGGGATGGTTCTACCATCCATTAGACCACATATGATAGCGGAACTGCCAGTCGCTGTCATAATTTATTCAATAGTAGTATAACTGCTTCGGAAGCAAAAGAAACCTTGCATAGATAATAACTACATACTATGAATGCCTTTGTTATGAAATAATAGATTCCCACGGGGTTATTGGACTAAACAGATGTCAATTTGTTATTTTTCAACTTTTTCACAAGGTACCACATTATAGTTAATTAATCAATTTCAATGGAATTGTATTTATTTGTTTATTAGTTGCTTAGACAACAACCTACTACATTAAACATCTGGTGTCGTTGGAAAAAATAATGAATGTAGCCTGGAACATTAAGAAACTGTAAGACACACGCAAGATCAGATTAATTATTGTAGACTAGCTCGATGTCTGCAAGACATTCAAATACAGTTATTTATTTATCTATTTCTAGGGGTAATTTTTTTTCAAAAGCTGGAAGATTTTTTTTCTTTTTTGATATATAAAAGAATTGTTTTGACACCATCACATATTTCATAACATATAAGATGCAAGACCATGTATTTGATATTTGTCGTTGCTTAAAACGGTCATGATTAATTGTATATCATTGTGTCATATTATTGTCATTATACGGAATGTTCCACATTTGTTATCATTATAAAGAATATTTTACATTTGTATAATCAGGTCGTTTCCTTGAACAAGGAACTTTCACTCTTGGTGGAGCGCGACGGTCCTCCAGTTGCTACATGAGGTAGCCATAAGCTCTTATTACACAGAATTACCACATTTTGAGACGCGACAATAAATCCAACAAACAAACACGAAGTATAACATCGATTTTTTTTATCATTTCGACATTAAATCGAGTGTTTCCCATTTTATCGTTATATCGATTGTTTCACATTTTATCGTTACGTCGAATGTTTTCACGTTATCATCCTCCGGAATGTTTCACATTTTATCGCTCAGTCGAATGTTTAACATTTAATGTTACATCGCATTTTCACGTCCTTATTATACTAAATGTTAAACATCTTGATATCGAATGTTTCACTTTTATGCATGTTTGTACTAGATACTAAATTATTTCTACGTGAATGTGATAATTAATTACATCGGATCAGTCTTTTGTCACATGTACCGGGATATTTTTATTCTAACTGATATTATGATTTATATCATTGCTATTTTACTGACATCATACGTGTCTCAGGTAACAAATTTATATAATTGGTTATTTTTTGTTCAACGACACTGAGTCTATGTCAATTAGCAAAGTGAAACATTTGTCTGTTTCCGTCATACATGATTATCCGTTTCCGTCATACAATTTTACGTTTCCGTCATACATTTTTGTCCGTTTCCGTCGTACATGATTATCCGTTTCCGTCATACAATTTTACGTTTCCGTCATACATTTTTGTCCGTTTCCGTCATACAATTTTATACCTTCGTCATTGAGCTCTCCGTTTCTATCATTACGTTATCCGTTTACATCCTTGTCGTCCGTTTCCGTTAAACATATTCAATGAATTAATATTTTTCACTCTCGACAATTTCCGCCATTCCTTTCGACAAGATGTTGACGGTCACGTCAGTGATCATCCTATCTATTACCTGTTTCCGTGATATTGATAATTGTCGTATCCCATCATGCTTAATACTCATAACAGTTTCCCCATTTTCATTTCCGTCAAATAATAACCCCTTTCCGTTCTACGATTTCCAGTTCCCGTTGTTCTAACTCCGTTTCCGTCATGTTGTTTATCGTTTCCGGCATAATACCGGTAATATCTGTCTAGGGAAGACAGATAGCATACATTTGCATTATCCACTTTAAACATGACCCATATTATATGTAGATATATTTTTATTTTTTGGTGAAATAAAAAATTACATGAAATAGAAGTGAATAATTCGAGACATCTGCATCTATTGGTCTAAATCTGTTGATTAAAGAATTTGCATGAAATAGAGAAGTTGGAATATCTATTCCTATGTATCGATCTTAGTGTCCACTCTCGACAAAAATGTAATTATTCTATATTCAAATGAAGTCTAACAGACTCTTTCCATCAATATCACTGCCAAATAACATAAAAAATACGCACTTCAATTTGTTCTGTAGCCATAGTAACGATAATGAAGATATATTTGACAACGCGGAAAGTGACATTTTCATGGTCTGTGAAATGTTTGGCATCCTTTCAAGTTGTTATGCTAGCACTTGAACGCAACAAACGTTTTGGTGACCACTATACCATTGCCTTAAAATAGATGATAACGAACTTGGCAATCAAACGCGGTGGTATCATTAAGAGTTGAAGTCGAGTGGCTGGATCGACAGCGAAATCGTTTCAACACGAACGCAAAGGGTCAACGCTCGAGATTTCATTGTTGTCTCTCCAATTTAGCCGTTTTTATCGAGACTCGATCGGAGGCGGGGGATTTACCTCATTTATAGCCAAAGATAGCAAACGAGCACTAAATGTGACCTATTTGCTGAATCTGCCAAGTGTATTGATACAACTGTTAGTCTTGAGTTCTTCAAGTGGATTTTTTCTTTCAACATAAACAAATTTGAAAACAGCACATAAATGACATCTGTTTCTTTGATAATTAAGTTTTTAAAAAAATGTTGTTGTTTACTCAAATCAGAAAAAAAAATAATCACATTAAGCTGACAAATCAGCATTCAACAATCGTGCTCACAAGTCCATTGCATGACGATGTACATTGAATGTAGACTGACACAGAGGTCAGTTCCGGAGGGAGCCGGTACACTTAGTTATCGGACACTATTCTGTCCAATGTTGACCTAACTGTGAATAACTATTTACCCAGCAGTGTTCGAAAATCACTAGTGAGGGAACATATTAATCCTTTTGTTTTCGAATCCCAATTCCCAAATATCTGGATAAGTAGGTTACACTAACCCAAATGGGCACTTATTATTGTAGATTTTGTGCTTTAAAAATTTTAGGGCTGTAGATGTCATTTTTTCTCACCCGTAAATTTTTATCTATCTAGATTCTAATTTCCGAACCTATCCAGATTATCGATAATCCGTAAATTAAATATTAGAGTCACAGTATACAATTTTGATGCATTGTATCTGTGAAAGGAAGTCGCGTTCGGATTTACAAAATCTTGGTGTTTCGACAATCCGCCGTCTTCAATCCGACTATACAGACACTTGGGTCACCTTTCGGAAGTCAATAAACCTTTGATTATATACTACATTTCGATGTGCACATATGTAGTGCAATAAAGGCGAATGTAGACGATAAAAAGGCAGAACACATTTCATCAACGTTAATCTATAGTAAAATCTACAACATTTCGAAAATCTTCCCAAAGAGAAAAATACAACCATGTGGCCCCGGATTAAGGAACAAATATTTGTTTTAATGTAGACAGTCTCTGATTTTTTTTAATTCATTGTAAGTGCTATTAAAAACTAAACGTAACACTGACTTAAAGTACAAAACCACCCCAGACAAATTTTAAATACGAGAATCTTTATTGACTCAATTTTTAGAATAGTCATTTGTTGTAATTGCTTCGACAATATAAACATTGGACGAGACAGACTGACTAAACAAACTGTATGATTGGACAAGATACTCAGACAAATAAAACAAACGTTTCACTGACGGAGACAGTCTGGCAAAACAAACATTTGATTGACATAGAGAGTTAGGTATATACATATATATTCGTATGCAATACAAAAATCACAATGCCTGTACATATCGTTCAATTGATAATCATTTCTCATCAAAACGACAAACTATCTGTAAAGTGTGACAACTGAGTCCATCTTCTATGATATCCTACCGAGCCTGTGTATTTTGCGAACGTCTGTTTTCTGTGTACCTAAATATCTGTGTCTGTGCTTGACTCATTTATGGAAAATGTAGTGTCAGTTTTCAACAAATCACACAAGAAAAAAAATCAGCCTTCCATTAATTCATCTTCGTTAGAAAATTGATCTACAAGACCAAATATCGATTGTGAGGCACCAAAATTTGCCTTAGTGGAACCAGTTTGAATTTATGAATACCAAAAGAGGCTTCGTTGACCTCACAGCAATACATCTTACGCTTCGCTTGTAATAACGGATTTGTAAACACAAAGAAATATTGATTTCAGATATAAGACCTCCATGAACAGTAAAGCATTTATCAAATACTATCACAGAAAAAACAATGACCCGAGTTCGAATTTGATTTACAGAGCTACATTAAAATATCTGTACATGTGTTCTTTTGTTTCGCAATTTTGATTTGTTTTCATGGGTTATCTCCCTGTGAAGAGCCAGTGATATTCTGAAAAAAGCTATGCTTGAAACACCTGGTGGTTACCTCGCTGAACACCATGCGGGAGGTCAGACGCATGATACAGAAAACTATGGAAGAAAAGTCTCTTCCCTAAGGGTACATCTGAGACATCACAGGATGGTCCGTGATTTCAAGTTCTTCAGAAACGCAAACCCGATTTGGAATCGAAATGCATGCCCCGGAACTTGAGTTAACATTAGACTGATGCAGAACTGACTGGACTATCTCGTTGTTTGCGAATTTAAGCATTTCATTATATAATATAAGCATATCAATTCATTATTTTTCGCAAAAGCTAATCTTTGTGGGGAAATCGTTTCACACGCAACCGCGAAAACACACTTTTTTAAAAAAATTATTTCATTTATTTTTCGTTTTTTTTTTTTTTTTTTTTATCATTATGTTGGAATATCTACCACAATGTATTCATTACTTCAGTACAGTACGTAAGGTCAAAGAAAGGACAACAATCTAACAGCCTACGATTTTATACGTACATTGTATGTCTACCGAGTACAATATCGACAGCACTGTCCAGAAATAAACGGAAATACACTCATGTCTAACGTCACCAGTCGGTTACATAACAATAATGTTATTAAAGCTTTATACGTTAACACGAAACTATTACGAAAGTTCATTAACCGAATCTCCATAACTAATGGTTACAAAACGCCTTCATCTACTGACACCAGAAATCCTCATCATAACATATTTACAGACGAAAATGATGGCTAGATCCGCTGTCTGTATGGTAAACATTGGTCACTAAAAAATCATAATTCTAAATATTGAAGTGAGTTTGATATTAAACGCAATCTTTTGCCGCATTTGAAACCTATCATTTCAGTGGAAACAAAAACGACTTCGACTTAAATCCGAAAATATTACCACACCAGTTAAATCGCTGAAAGTCTATACCAGTCAGCTGTTTAACAATAAAATCGAACTATATATATTCACTAACTATATGTAAACAGAAGTGTATCACGATTCAGGTGCTGTAAGCTTGGTCACAAACACATAAGATTTAACTCAACGTGAATCAGGTCGAGTTACCACGAAAAATGATAATCCACTAAATATGGTCAAGCATTTATCCTGCCGATGAAATTGATTTAAGAATTCAATCAATATTTCTGAACAAAACACCCGCTCAAATATATCTGATTGGTTATCAAGATAAAAAAAATGTTATCTCACTGAAATTCCATATTAGCGGACATTGTAGAATTTCACAACCCATTCATTGTGACGTTCAGGGGGACATAACCCATACTATAACTTCTCTTTGCCGGAAACAAAAGACTGAAGATTTCCTTGAAATACAGAAAATTATCTAAATGACTTTCGTGTGCCGCAGTTGAAATGATAAAACAATATTCCCTATTCTACACGAGAGTCATGTATTTCCAGGCTCCAATCCCTGTATTTTTTCGCGGATGATAAAATTCACCGAAAATTTGAATTGACCTCGTTTAAAACGCTTTCGTTAAATTTGTAGATGTATTTCGAATGAATCAATAATACTATCGTATATTTTTAAGGATTTTTTTAATCGACTTTTCTTTAACCTTGTGCAATCGACATTATAAAGTAGTCGCTATATCGTCCTTTTATAGCTACATTATGTAAACGAGCTTATCTTTTCAAAGAATATATTTTTAGTTCGATGAGACCTTGCAGTGACGCCATCGCCTTTCATTACGAGATTGAATACAACGCAAGATGTTCCGGGAGCTGATTCGAAATATTGATTCAGCGAACCCTAGCGGAGGAAACTATTATTAAGGCAGGTAATCCAGTGCAGAGATTTGATGATAGCCATGATTAGTTTCTAAATATAAGTAATTGCGAGAGCCATCTATCGGGATAATATGCTGAATTTATCTTCTTGTCTACGGTCAAAAACTCTTATTTCGAATCAATATCCGGACTAGTTACGTATGAACGAAACGTTAACAAAAGAACAACAGCAATAACAAAGCAAAAAGAACAACAACAAAACTAACATGCAAACAAGAAAAAAAACAAACAAACAAAAAATGAAAAAACAAAAAATGACAAAACAAAAAAAAAATATATATATCTTCATGTTCGCTTCTCCGCAAGGTTAATTACAACGTGAACACCCATGGTTATTTTTAGGCTTGGTTTCATAGATGCAACTGGTGAATGTCTCACTGAAAAACACGACTGAGGTCCGTCGCGTATCATTTTATTCGATTGCTTAAAGTGTCTTATCCCAGGTCACAACCTAGAAAGCACTAACCGGTCCGGTTTTTGTTTTAAGTTCCTGAGAAACGTCCATGTACTAAACAAATATCCGCGAGTAGGAAGCAGCGAACTACAAACCTCAGATCTCCGTCCACAATGGCGTAGGTCATCACTTGACCTTCTGAGCTTAGGGAGTTCCCCAGAAACTTTTGATAAATACATATTCTGTCTTTCTTAATCTTATTGATCCATAATCGTTGTGTGTTTTTGATTACAAAGAAAATCCGAGATACTGGTCCTAAGAAACTCTCTTTTAAGAACTATGTTCCGCTGCTTAATTAGTGCACCTTAATAAAATGCACTGATCAGTAAACAGGACAATTAAAAGAGCAAACTCAAGGAGGAGATTGAATTTTAGTTTCATTTAAGTAGGTATCCGCCGTTATTTTCATTTCCTTTGTAAATGCATAAAATATCTAACATATTACCAAGAAATAGGGACTCGTGTTTAAATATCATACTTCTAATTTAATCCTACTTAAATACATGTACAACGCAAGATTTAAGAAATGAATGTTCCAATTGACAGGGTGCATTATCGGAAATGAATGTTTTATTTTAGATTAAATCAATTTACAATCGACGTAAGCCATCAAGAGAGGCATAGGGAATGTAAAGCATCAGTTTTTTTGTGTCATTTATTGATATATAAATGACATAGGCAAATATGCCACACTGCGAAAAGACTTCTTGCCTGTAATATATGTTTATTTGAAGCCGACCACGTACGTTTTGTTGTCATGATTTCGTTCGGTTTATAGTTGCTTTACGATTCATTAACAGTAAAGATCATTTGAGGATGTGTCGGGTTCGGGTGGTGGAACAAAGTTTCCGGAGGAAACCCACCTACTTGCGGCCAGTACCTGGCGACTGCCCCATGTAGGTCTCGAACTCGCGACCTGGAGGTGGGGGTCTAATTTTTAAAAAGTCGGCCAGACGCCTTAACATTTAAGAATCTAAAACAATTTGAGACAGCAATCCGTGCTCATGATTCCTCACAATAAGAAGAATGAGACAGCCGATGATAGACATGCTTGCTCTTTTATACTTATTTCAATGGTAAAACATTATCATGCCCGTGCGCAGCCATATGAATCCTTCTGTTTACCGTAGCCGGAAGTGATTCAATATTGTATTAACTAATCAGCGATAACAAAAGACCAAAGTAAAAAGTACACGCTAAGGTTGGCATTCCTATGGCTTTTCTTTTGGTATATTTGATCTTTCAAGCAAGATAATGTTTCAAAATGAGCAGTGAATAAGAACAGGTTTGACAGAAACGACAACAAAATAATGAGGTTAAAGGGTTTTTTTTAAAAAGAAAATGTAGAAATATTAATGATGAAGGTCAGTTGCTTCATTAACAAACAAAGCACGTAAAGCTGATCAGCATCATTATTCGTTAACATGGATGTAGGTATCTGTTTGTGTTGAGTCGTTTCATACATTCCGGATTGCTTGTCTGTTTTTTTAAGAAATAAAAATATCGTCCATTGGACATCATTGTAAATAATGATTTTTGGCTATTTCAAACAAAATTTATAGAATAGTCAATACATCACCTTAACCAGCCTGTATTCATATGAGCTATAAACGCCACGATCCAACTAATGAGGTCATAACTATAGCACATGTTTACCATCAACGGGGCTTTCTATATTCCAGTTATACAATGTTATACGAGATATACACTCGTTTGAAAACAAATCAGAATATTTTCAGTTTTGAAAATGAAACCTTATTATCTCTCCAGTTTCTGATATTTATTCGATGTGAACTTTCAACCGTGAGATTGATGGATCACCTAACACGGCAAGGGTCGCTTAGCTAACACAACCCTTTTTAGTGTCTCCACATTTCAATGACAAAATATAGTATTGGGTCTTAGGTTTGTCGTCTTCACTTCCACAAGTCAGCTGAGTTCCATTTATGGATAAACCCATTAATTTTCTGTCTGTTACCTAATGAGTCATTGGGTTCGGTATAGAATCACCACTCTGTTGGATGCAAAGCCGTCTGTTGTCTTTGTCCGTGTCAAACACACATATATAATGATAGGTCATGGCTACTACTGAGGGCATCAGGTTCAGAATCCAGCTACACCGCAAAATTTCGATTGCATCAACAGGGGGCTTTGTTCCCTAAAATGGTAATATCAAATGAAAATTTATTTGACTTCAGATTTTCTCTTTTCGAGTTGAGTTGCCTAACTTACTTGAAATACGTTGTAATATGAAATAAGCACCTCCTAAAGGGGAGTTCAATGTGATCAGTTCCATGACAAGCAATAGTAGCTAGGCCTTTGAGTCATGAAAAAATTATGTGTATTTTCAGTAGCAGGACACAGTCATTCATTCCTCACAATTTGTCAATATGACGCCACATTGCATCCTATACACGTTTTGTATTCCTCACATTGGCTAGTGACGTTAGCTCTACACATGGATAACCTGCTTTAGTTACGTTTCTCAGTTCTGTAGTTTGGCATGATTTCATTCCGTATTGTGTTGATTCGTGATTTAGTATGCCCCACACTTTAAACCGGAAAAGAGATAAATGCAAAATAAAATGTGCTTTGATCCTGTTTGGCTATAAGTAACTTTTTAAAACAAATTTCTTGCATTCCGGGTTTTACTTTTTATTTAGTACGTTCATTTACTTTGTTGTAATCATATTCGTCTTTTGTCATGTTTTTATTTCCACGTGAATTTTTGAGGAAAAGGCATAGTTCAGGATACTTATTTAATCAATCGAAAGACAGGAAGTTCACCATCCGTTCTGCACAAAGTTCCACTGAGGCAGGTGTCCAAGGCTGATGAAATATATGTGCCTTTTTAAAATTAAGGTTGGGCTCGATATCCAACAGCGTGTACTTATCAAACAATGTCTTAAAGGGCTCGTCGCACCGGCTACAAAAGTAATAAAAATATTGCAAGATGTCCATTGGTTTTTTTTACAATAGCTTCTAACTAAATAAACATTTACCTCCATTCTACACAATATGACGTCATTTCGGTTATGTCCACCTACGTTACTCCCACGCTTTGCACGGCGCCTCCGATAACACGCATTACTGCTTTATATCAATCATTCAAATGACTGTGATTTTTAGGAGGGCCTTCAGATACAGGAAAAAACTAAACATCAACTTAATAAAATAAACACGATGAAAATCCAATTACTGAACGATCCCCAGATTGCATTTACTATCAGTATGAATGAAACTGCGTGACAGTTAAATAACCATGAAGTCATTCAATTTGACTGCCACACAGACTGTATTCGTTTTGACAGTAACTACAACCTAATTATCGTTTAATATGGTGGCACTAACGGTGTTCATATTAACGCCAGCTATCGGCAGGTTTGGAGAATTTATAGCGTTACTGCTATCGCGAGTTTTAAGCAAAGAGACGGGAACATGTTTAGAAGTACTTGGCGGCATGTGAAAAAAAACAAATTACTAGTTCTCTTGGGTAATGACTTAATATAATCACATCCCGGGCGGTTCCGGAAAATTGCAGCTTACGGTTAATATATTACATGTTTCTGTCATACATTCTAACTCGAAAGTGAAAGTACAAACACGTCTCGGGAACATCTCACCAAAATAAGAAAAAAACAAAAACAAACAGTGATTGACTGTTTTTTATCTATTGAAAACCAGGAACTATTTAAACATCAGCTGTGTTTTACACGTAATGTTATTCACTCAGATTGTATATATTATAAGGGAATAAATAAATTTACATACGAATGTTACTTTTATTGACATCTGGTATCTAATGAAGAAAACGTGCACTTTTGGTGAATGTTCATCTAGATGTTCTAAAAGGCGAAATTGTCGGATATAAAATTTTGAAAAAATCCGAACTGACACGTTAATATCAATTACTCCAACATTCACAAAGTATAAGCAAACACCCAACCGAGTCAAATGCAATTAACTTAAGTTTTTTTACCCTGTTCTTTATTGTCTCAAAGCATTGTAAGCTTCGAAACGGACTCGCGTTTATCCGGACAGTTGAAAATTCAGTGTGGAACTCAAATAAGAGGAAACACTGTCAGTATTATAAACAGCATAGTGGACGTTTCCGGTATTCGATCCTCTCTAGGTTCATTGTGCTGATATGTTTTTTTCTTAAAAAGATTTGGCCCCGATTTTTCTAGATTTTTTTTTTTATCTTAGTTTGAAATAATGCAATAGTATACGTAGTTCTTCGGAGTCTCTTGGCACACAAACGACATCGGGAGCTTGTATTAAAAAACGTACATTATTAAACCATTTTTAGAAATATGATAATATGACATCACAAAGCAAAGCAAGAATGTTTTTAGTGATCCGGATCAAAATTAAATGAAAAAATACTAAAACGAAAACCTGTATCTAAGCGTTTCACGAATCAGTGTTTCGAGATCAAAGAGACGCTTGATTTATACGTTCCTTTATAGTTTCTCTTCAATCAAATAGATACAAATCCCGGTGGTGCTATTGGAATTTAAAGATAGCACAGAAATGTACGCAGCAAAATTTAGTACAAAATATATACAAGTTTTGTCTGTGCGCATGTTCCTCTGTGATCTTAAAGAAACGCCGAAAGGAAAATAATCATACATTTTTATGGTTGGTGAATTTTACTACGAAACCAAAATAATTATTGTAGATTTTTCTATGAGTTATAAATCAAAATATTTTTTAGAATAACTGACAGAGGTTCGTTTACCATTTTGACTATAACAAATATAGATTTGCATACATATTACGTTCATTGATTTTTATTTGTGTTCCAATAAACTATTTCATATCGGGATATAATTTTAAATACAATCTGTATTTGTATCCTGGAAGCTTAAGTCAGAACAAAAACGTCATCACGAGCTCAGAACATATCTTAATAAACAAAAATAGCCCTGATACATTTCACTGCAAATAATCCACATCATTTTGCAAAACTGATAACGATTTGAGTAATATAATACCATCCTCTATGTTTGAATGACGGCATGAGGAAAAATGAGGTAAGGATTCGATCACAGTGTCAATCCCTAGAGGAAAGGATTCGGTCACAGTGTCAATCCCTCGAGGTAAGGATTCGGTCACAGTGTCAATCCCTAGAGGAAAGGATTCGGTCACAGTGTCAATCCCTCGAGGTAAGGATTCGGTCACAGTGTCAATCCCTAGAGGAAAGGATTCGGTCACAGTGTCAATCCCTCGAGGTAAGGATTCGGTCACAGTGTCAATCCCTAGAGGAAAGGATTCGGTCACAGTGTCAATCCCTCGAGGTAAGGATTCGGTCACAGTGTCAATCCCTAGAGGAAAGGATTCGGTCACAGTGTCAATCCCTCGAGGAAAGGATTCGGTCACAGTGTCAATCCCTAGAGGAAAGGATTCGGTCATAGTGTCAATCCCTAGAGGAAAAGATTCGGTCACAGTGTCAATCCCTAGAGGAAAGGATTCGGTCACAGTGTCAATCCCTCGAGGTAAGGATTCGGTCACAGTGTCAATCCCTAGAGGAAAGGATTCGGTCACAGTGTCAATCCCTCGAGGAAAGGATTCGGTCACAGTGTCAATCCCTAGAGGAAAGGATTCGGTCATAGTGTCAATCCCTAGAGGAAAGGATTCGGTCACAGTGTCAATCCCTAGAGGAAAGGATTCGGTCACAGTGTCAATCCCTCGAGGAAAGGATTCGGTCACAGTGTCAATCCCTAGAGGAAAGGATTCGGTCACAGTGTCAATCCCTAGAGGAAAGGATTCGGTCACAGTGTCAATCCCTCGAGGAAAGGATTCGGTCACAGTGTCAATCCCTAGAGGAAAAGATTCGGTCACAGTGTCAATCCCTAGAGGAAAGGATTTGGTCACAGTGTCAATCCCTAGAGGAAAGGGTGCGCGAAGACTTTGAGATAGTTTGACAAGTATTCTTAAAGGAATCTTCTTGGGGATATAATGAGACAATGTAACTGAGTTCGTAAGTTCTGATACAAAAATAGACCTGCTAATTTAAAAGTCACGCACCAAAAGTCACGCACTAGTAAATAAAGCATACATAAAAACATGCATGTTATATTCACATTTGAACACGTTCATGTATCGTCGCTACACAGTCATGTTGGACTGACGAGACACTCATTAAGGACTTTTGTCTTAAGTAATATGTCTACAAACTATTTTATTTCAAATGAATAAAAGCATTGTTGTGTTGAACATTGTAAACAGATCAAGACGGGGATCGAGAGTTTAAGGAAGGGCAGCGGTGGCGGTGGTGGAGTGGGGAGGTAGGAGTGGAACAGGTGGAAGGGGGATTGAGTAGGGTATGGGGAGGAGTAGAACGGCGGGGAGGGGTAGAGGTGGAACGGCGGGAAAGGGGTAGAGGTGGGACGGCGAGGGGGAAGGGGTAGGGTTGGGGTAGGGGTTGAACGGGTGGAAAGGGATAGGGGTGGAAAGGGGATTGAGTAGGGTATGGGGAGGAGTAGAACGGCGGGGAGGGATAGAGGCGGAAGGGTGGGAAAGGGGTAGGGGTGGAACGGCAAGGGGGAAGGGGTAGGGGTGGAACGGCGGGAATGGGGTAGGGGTGGAACGACAGAGCGGGTGGAACGGCAGAGGGGTGGAACGACGCGGGAAGTGTGGAACGGCAGTGGGTAGGGACAGGAGGGATTAGAGTATTGTTATGTGGTTGGAAGAAGAAAACGTTCCTCGGTGTCAATTTTCAATGATTCAATTTTATTTTGTTCGAAATTGATCCTGTTTAATAAACATATATATTGTCCTGTCTCGCAACCCACGTTTCTCTGCCCTTCAGCCTTTTCAAACACGCCATTCACAATGAAACTTTGTTGAATGAATGAGTCCATTTCCTCTGTAGTTATTTCTGTCTACAGTGGAATATTAGTTTCAAAATCAATTAATTTAATAAAAATGTCCCTTCTAGGCAAAGGCCACAATTTATATAGATATATTTTTAAAAGTACACCCATTAGAGACGGTTTTTGTGAAACTATCACACAACTCTCCCCAGACAAAAGCTTTATCATTCTCGAGCTGCTAGTCGCTTCAAATGTGTACTCTAGCAGCCATGGCCAAATTACCGGTCTGGATCACCAAGACGTTTGAAAGTTCATTTAAACGGACGAGTAGCCACGACATTAACGTTTAACATTTGATATAGGCTTATATGTTCTGTAGAAGTTGAGGAAATGCTGTTAATGTAATGTCTGTTGCTGGAGGTGGGGAGTAGAAAGGCATTGCTATTTTGTCCATTTCATTCTGTTTCGTCTCATAAAAGTGTCTACCATCCATTACCAAATATTAACAAGCCGCCACTTTAACGTAGTGTAATGACGTCATCAATTTCTTTCGACGTCACCGAGTTTTTACCGCATTATATTAAGGAAAAGTTTTAAACTACATCATAAAAGTGTGACTTCATCATGCGAGAATCCCCCCCCCTCCATTTTTTTTTATATATGTAACACAAGAAATGACGCCGGAATAATCATAAAATTTCAAAACCTACAGGAACTGATCAGATATTAGGCCCAGATGAGGAGGGGGATAACATTGCTCCGCCCCCCCCCCCCCCCCCCCCCCCGCCCCCCTTTCCTTACCAATCCACGTCCTTCATAAACATATTTCCACATTGTCAGCCAATCCTCTCCCTTACTAATAATCACGTCATCCGGACAGAACAATGCTGACCGTTTAAGGGCAAATGATTTCATGTAAATCATATTTTTGTGCATTAACACTGTGAGCAAGCCCAACTATTAGACAATAGAAAAACAACGAGGAAATACCGTCACCATTCAAACAAAAACTCGAGGATTCGACAGCAAAATATGAACAAAAGAAAGATATACACGGAGACTCATGTAAATTTTCAAGGAGAATTTAAACTTGATATGAAATAAATATTTGTATAAAGATAAGAAGTATGATATGAATGAGTGCTCAAGCTAACAATTCTGATTTATTTTCCTTTTTACTGTTGTTACTCGTCATAAAAAATATGTGATTGCTGATAATTGCCTGACTTTTGGCATCTGTATTTAACACACAATAGAATGCTGTTTTACACATCGGATAATTCATTAACTTTCGAAAGTGGACGGCAAGGCTGATTGAAGTTATTTTAAAGTCCTTGTTAAAAATACGCACATTTTCAGAACATGAAATTTAATGTTAACACACGACGTCTGTATCTTTTCGTCAAAGAATCGAGGGAGGAAAGCTGAATCAGAAATGTTTCAAACGGACGTTAAATCTTGAAACCAAAGACGTTAAATCTTGAAACCAAAGACGTTAAATCTTGAAACCAAAGACGAAACCAAAGACGTTAAATCTTGAAACCAAAGACGTTATATCTTGAAACCAAAGACGAAACCAAAGACGTTAAATCTTGAAACCAAAGACGTTAAATCTTGAAACCAAAGACGAAACCAAAGACGTTATATCTTGAAACCAAAGACGAAACCAAAGACGTTAAATCTTGAAACCAAAGACGTTAAATCTTGAAACCAAAGACGTTAAATCTTGAAACCAAAGACGAAACCAAAGACGTTATATCTTGAAACCAGAGACGAAACCAAAGACGTTAAATCTTGAAACCAAAGACGAAACCAAAGACGTTAAATCTTGAAACCAAAGACGTTAAATCTTGAAACCAAAGACGAAACCACAGACGTTAAATCTTGAAACCACAGACGTTAAATCTTGAAACCAAAGACGAAACCACAGACGTTAAATCTTGACACCAAAGACGTTAAATCTTGAAACCAAAGACGAAACCAAAGACGTTAAATCTTGAAACCAAAGACGAAACCAAAGACGTTAAATCTTGAAACCAAAGACGAAACCAAAGACGTTAAATCTTGAAACCACAGACGTTAAATCTTGAAACCAAAGACGAAACCACAGACGTTAAATCTTGAAACCAAAGACGAAACCAAAGACGTTAAATCTTGAAACCAAAGACGAAACCAAAGACGTTAAATCTTGAAACCAAAGACGTTAAATCTTGAAACCAAAGACGTTAAATCTTGAAACCAAAGACGAAACCAAAGACGTTAAATCTTGAAACCAAAGACGTTAAATCTTGAAACCAAAGACGTTAAATCTTGAAACCAAAGACGTTAAATCTTGAAACCAAAGACGAAACCAAAGACGTTAAATCTTGAAACCAAAGACGAAACCAAAGACGTTAAATCTTGAAACCAAAGACGTTAAATCTTGAAACCAAAGACGTTAAATCTTGAAACCAAAGACGAAACCAAAGACGCTAAATCTTGAAACCAAAGACGAAACCAAAGACGTTAAATCTTGAAACCAAAGACGTTAAATCTTGAAACCAAAGACGTTAAATCTTGAAACCAAAGACGTTATAACCAAAGACGTTAAATCTTGAAACCAAAGACGTTAAATCTTGAAACCAAAGACGTTAAATCTTGAAACCAAAGACGAAACCAAAGACGTTATATCTTGAAACCAAAGACGAAACCAAAGACGTTAAATCTTGAAACCAAAGACGAAACCAAAGACGTTAAATCTTGAAACCACAGACGTTAAATCTTGAAACCAAAGACGAAACCACAGACGTTAAATCTTGAAACCAAAGACGAAACCACAGACGTTAAATCTTGAAACCAAAGACGAAACCAAAGACGTTAAATCTTGAAACCAAAGACGTTAAATCTTGAAACCAAAGACGAAACCAAAGACGTTAAATCTTGAAACCACAGACGTTAAATCTTGAAACCAAAGACTTTAAATATTGAAACCAAAGACGAAACCAAAGACGTTAAATCTTGAAACCAAAGACGAAACCAAAGACGTTAAATCTTGAAAACAAAGACGAAACCAAAGACGTTAAATCTTGAAACCAGAGACGAAACGAAAGACGTTAAATCTTGAAACCACAGACGTTAAATCTTGAAACCAAAGACTTTAAATATTGAAATCAAAGACGAAACCAAAGACGTTTAATCTTGAAACCAAAGACGTAAATCTTGAAACCAAAGACGTTTAATCTTGAAACCAAAGACGTTAAATCTTGAAACCAGAGACGAAACCAAAGACGTTAAATCTTGAAACCAAAGACGAAACCAAAGACGTTAAATCTTGAAACCAAAGACGAAACCAAAGACGTTAAATCTTGAAACCAAAGACGTTAAATCTTGAAACCAAAGACGAAACCAAAGACGTTATATCTTGAAACCAGAGACGAAACCAAAGACGTTAAATCTTGAAACCAAAGACGAAACCAAAGACGTTAAATCTTGAAACCAAAGACGAAACCATAGACGTTAAATCTTGAACCAAAGACTTTAAATATTGAAACCAAAGACGAAACCAAAGACGTTAAATCTTGAAACCAAAGACGAAACCATAGACGTTTAATCTTGAAACCAAAGACGTAAATCTTGAAACCAAAGACGTTAAATCTTGAAACCAAAGTCGAAACGTTGATGACTCAGACCGTCAAATTTAGAAACAAAAAATAAAACGTCAATTATTCAAATAGGCCGTCCAACTATGAAATCAAATTTAAAACGTAAAGAATACAGATAGGCCGTCAAATTTAGAACGTAAAGAATACAGATAGGCCGTCAAATTTAAAACGTAAAGAATACAGATAGGCCGTCAAATTTAGAACGTAAAGAATACAGATAGGCCGTCAAATTTAGAAACCAAAGATTTAGACGCCAGTTATCTAGAACTATTTTCAAATCAAGTCTTGAAGAATAGAGAGAATGTCAAATTTCAGAATCAAAGATTGGAATACCGCGGACCTAGATATATCTTCACGACAATCGACCCAGTATCTATACTGGGAAACCACTGAAGCCATCAAGGAAAAGAAACCACTGAAGCCAGCAAGGAAAAGATGGTTATAGAACGATCTACATAACAAATCGAGTCAATTAAGATAGAATCGGTGATTAATTCTTCATGTGACTTTGGCGGAGAACCAAACTATACTAGCCCCATACCATCAATAATTAAAGACAGGATACGAGCTACCTAGTTCTGCCCGCTTATATACTCGCTCTCGTTCATTTCCCGATATGGAAAGTCTAGATTGCGAGCGAGTTTATAACGGCTTTCAGTTTTTTCCTGTTTCCAGACTAATGTTTTCTCTTTCTCAGTTTACGGCAGTAAAGAAAATAATGTCTTATCAACAGAATCTTAATTCGAACCCAAATTCGATGAAATTAGAACAAAATATAACAGAAGACAAATTAACATGGATACAATGAAAAGGTCTGTATTCATGAACCATGAGCCCGTACTCATGTTCAAATACACGTGCCCCTATGAAATGACAAGGAGATTAAGAAAGGGCGTTTTGCTTCATCGACGATACCCGCCATGTGAATTATGATCAAACCAAGCAAGGAATGCCACGTTTACAAAAAAAGGAACAATATTAACAACAGAGAAACCACCAGGTAGATAAACGACCATCAAACACGTTCAACTTCAAAAATCGCAAAAGAAAACAGTAGTTTTTTTTTTAATGAGATAATGAAAGAAATTGTGGTTAATTATATACTGTATTGATAATATTTCGGCAAGTTCGAATTCGTTTGATTTTCGGAGAAAGAATGGAAGATTTGTTTCACTGTTGTTATTGAAGATATGTCGGTTTCCTTAATGATTACGTCAAGAAATTTCAGGAGGAGGCGGTTTTATTTTTATTGCGAAATTGGGTCCGAATCCCATGGCTTATGTATTATCCATCTCCAATCCCGTTCTGTATAATAAATCCGCATAACGTAATTATTCTGTTTTCGTTTGGTAAATCAATAATATACCTGGTAAAATGGATCATCTTCTCGAAAAGCCATAGAATTCAAAGATAAAAAATTATAAGCCAAAATTTTATTTCAAATTATTTTTGTGTAATTTAGAGAAGTAGTGATTGTAACAAAAAAAAATCGAGTATTATTACTTTATTATAAATCTTGTTTTGTATCTTCGCCTCTCTTTATTATCAATTATCTGGAATCATATCATAACTGCACTCCCCCGTCTCCTCCTCCCCACTCCGTGGTCGGAAACTTTTTGACGGGGTATATAAATCTGATGTGACACCGGTGCTTTTAAATTGCAATTTCAATTATGACTTAATGTTCCCATTCACATAAATGACATTACTTCCGGTTACACAAAATCGATATCCGGTCATGTCAATTTCCTTCCGGTTGCGTTGAGTTTATCCGGAATGGCAAGTCATGGTACCGGTCTCTACCGTGTATTACTAACTCCGTTTAGTCTGGCACCAGATGTAAAGCTCTGACTGACTAGAAATGTCGATTTTAAACATGACGAACGGCGATTTTACTTGACACGTTTGATAGTTTTCTGGGACGGCATTTGGCGATTGAAAATTATTGAATATTCACATCTTATTGATATTGATTTTTTTCAGATGAATAAAAAGATATATGGTGGCATGATATCGTAGAACACGAACTCATTTGCATCCAGCATATAGAAGTGTATCGCTTGCCAAGTCTTCGCATTTTCTTTTCGCTATGACCCAATACACTACTAAGCTTTTATCTTATCGCAATGTCCGCCACTGGTTGCCTCAGACTTATTTAAAAAGATATCTATTGAGTAAATTGGCATATTTACTTGATATCAGCAAGTCTTAGTTGGTAGAAAGGTTCTGTTATATATAAAATATGCGGTTCGACAGACTTCTCGACGACGAACTGGCCTTAGTGCCTGATAGTACGAGTTCGAATCCTTGCTACAAGGAAACGCCGATCACGGAATGATATCATTAATATATATGTATATATATATATATATATATATATACCTACCCACCCCTAAACATGCAAACAGAGAGAGAACGAGAGAGAGAGAAGAGGGAAAGGGATGTGGAGAGAGAGAGAGGGGGGGGCAGACAGACAGACAGACAGACAGACAGACAGAGAACTTTCAAAAATTATTTTGACAATAATCGAGCAATTCTTGGTGTTTAAGATCTAAAAACGAACAACAAATATTGTTTTAACAATAAAAAAAACATTTCTAAGTTTCTCAAAATATGAAAAATCATATTACAAGAATTCGAGGTGATAATTTGAAAACACGCCAAAAAAAAATCGAAAATTTTCCGACTTTTCTTATAATAGTATTGTGAACTTCGTGCGACGGACTCGTTAAAATAGAGAGTGACAAGATGGCATTCCATGCAAGATAGAAGGTTACCAAACGTCCTTCACACAAAATTCGGTTAATTCCTCTCTGGAACGAAAAACAAACAATTGTGTAATTCCAGAAATTTCCATGGGCACTATCCCAGAAACGATAAGTCAGAACAAACGATTTCTGTTATCTGGTTTTTGTGCGACTTTTGAAATAGCCGACGTAATTTTATTTGAGAAATATCTCTACATCATTATATCATAGTACACGGATAGCTGGCAACAGTGTAACCATCAGTGCTAAAAGGAAAAATCCTTTTCCGTCATATTTGTGGAACGTTAGCGTAACTAAGCATGTTTCCCATTGCCCCGTTATTTTTATCCGGATGTAACAAGTATTATCTAAAAAGATAATCTCTTAACACCTATCAAAACAAATAAACCTGGTAAAACCGACCAAGGCAATTAAATCTGGTAAAACCGACCAAAATTATCAAACCTGGTAAAACCGACCAAAGCAATTAAACCTGGTAAACCGACCAGAACAAATAAACCTGGTAAAACCGACCAAAGCAATTAAACCTGGTTAACCAACCAAAACAAATAAACCTGGTAAAACCGACCAAAGCAATTAAATCTGGTAAACCGACCAAAACAAATAAACCTGGTAAAACCGACCAAAGCAATTAAATCTGGTAAACCGACCAAAACAAATAAACCTGGTAAAACCGACCAAAGCAATTAAATCTGGTAAACCGACCAAAACAAATAAACCTGGTAAAACCGACCAAAGCAATTAAATCTGGTAAACCGACCAAAACAATTAAATCTGGTAAACCGACCAAAACAAATAAACCTGGTAAAACCGACCAAAACAATTAAATCTGGTAAACCGACCAAAACAAATAAACCTGGTAAAACCGACCAAAGCAATTAAATTTGGTAAACCGACCAAAACAAATAAACCTGGTAAAACCGACCAAAGCAATTAAATCTGGTAAACCGACCAAAACAAATAAACCTGGTAAAACTGACCAAAGCAATTAATTCTGGTAAACCGACCAAACAATGAAACCTTGTAAAACCGATCAAAACAGCATTACCTGGTAAAACCGAACAGAGCAATAAAACCTGGTCAAACCGACCAAAACAGTAAAACCTGGTCAAACCGACCAAAACAATGAAACCTGGTCAAGCCGATCACAGAATGAACCCTGTTCTAGACATTTCAAGGTATGAGAAGTGTTCCATGATGAGATAAACATGTCTATACACACGTTAAGGTGTAAACTGACGTATCCAATTACATGCATTTCATTAAATTCCACATCAAAATAAAATCAGAGGAAAATCATGAAGTTCCACTCATTAATGCCTCAAAAATCATGCATTAAAATAACAAAATGTTTCGCCTTATTTTAAGATCATTTGGTTTAAAACGTGAAGGAAGATAACTCGAATACAAAATAATGTTTGAGGTAACATACCCCCTTAAGAGGAACTTCGAAATGAATTGTATTTATTTATATAACGATCCCTTATCTTTACTCCAATCGCAAACTTATGTTTTAATAATTGCTTTCATACAAACATTAAACATTGACTACGAAAGGTTTTCTTCGAGGTTACGTCACAAGTGTGTCACATGGTACACGTATCTTGTATAATAAGTATTATCTCGGCAACGTACTCATGCTTATCTAACAAATACCTTATCCCTATAGCCGATCTCACTGTTTAACTGATAATTACAAATGTAGATTGTATCTATGAAACAGAAATGCACACACATGAATCCTGTAAGACGTATTCTGTATAAGATTTCCTATGCTGTTCAACATTAAACACATTAAATGCATTTTTATTGCTTTAAAGTCCTCAAAACAATAGCATAATATCAAGGCAGACAAATATAATTCTCCTTTTTTTTGGAGTCTTTGAAAGTTGACTTCTTGTATTTGATTTGACACAAGGCGAAGGAAGAACCTACGACCCCTTTTGTTTTGCATGCAGACCTGTCCTATGGAAATTTGAAAAAAAAACACATGCAACTAGGACTGCAAAACACTAATAGATCGCTAAACGTGATTTTGAAGCGTATGGAATTTTAGAAACAGTCATAAATCGATAGACTTCATCGTATTGTGCAGTTTAGATTCAACATCAAAGAAATGTTATCATGGTAATTTGATATAAAAAAAACTTTTGAGTAGTTTTCTTTTAAGATAAATCACAATAATGATACTTGTGATTATTTCGATTTCCGGTTTAATGAGATTCGCTTTCTAAATAACTCTCAGCTAACAAAATAAGTAAGTCATATTTCGATGGATGATGATGATGATGATGATGATGATGATGATGATGATGATGATGATGATAACATAACAGATTGATTTCAGATTAAGGAATGTGAATGTTATTGTATGTCCTTTATGCATATCATGTAATTAGGAAATACAAATTATTTAAAAAGACACACTATACAACAATAAACGCTCCCAAAATACACACATATGTGGTTTTTTGTTTGTATGTTTTAAACTGAAAAATATCAAATCTATTTTCACGGAAAAAAAATTCATATGAAGAAACGAGTAATAAGTCCTATTACATGAAGTGTTTTTTCGATATTAATCTTGTTTGAACTATAAAAAAAACAATTAATTCCGAAAATGAATCCTTAGGACAATATTTCATGCAATCTTTAATAAAACATCCCGAGAGATCTACAAAAATTAGAAATCAAATTTGTAAATGCTGTGTAGCGTTTTTTTTACAGTAAAATTCAATCTTAGTTCCCACAAATTGTGAGACAGCAACGACGTATATTAAATTGACTCCGAAAAGCAACAGATGTCCAAACCTCTTGAAACAAGTTTTGCCAATACGATTATTCTGATATACAAATTAAAGAGAAAAAACATAGAAAAGAACATTAATACAAATTTTCTCTATATTATTGTGAATGGTCCATTAATGTATTGTCAATTACAGAAATATATCAACTATATATGTATATTTGAAATACTTACCCTACAACAACGCAATCCGGTATCCCTCCACTCCGAACAGAACAGATGTTGATCGTCCAACAATGCTAGACAAAAGTAATCGATAAACTTCTCATGCGTCACTCAATTTCAAGGCTGTGTAAGCACATGGCTCCTTCGACAAATCTCGCGAAATGAACGAATAGATCCCCGCATAGTACATACGTACTGATATATCATACATTATATTACACTATTGTATCATTGTTGGACTATTGTATTTACAAGTACTAGTTCTAGGTAAACCTCGATCCCACTACCGATCGACACTGCAGCACCTCTGGGAGAGAACGAACAGCTTGTACCTACTGTAATGAATATGTAATGAATTGCAAACAGTTTTTATGAATCCATAAACACGCTGGTGTGCATGTGTATCGGAGATCACATGGGAGACTTAATGTTATCACTATATAAGCAAGAATCACATTTCTGTCAACTCCCATTTATCGATATATCATAATTGTCCGAAGCTAAGTCTGTATCCACTATGGTGTTGTCTAGAGGGACTTTACCCCGTGCTTAAAGGTCGTGCTGGCTGACCACTGTGGACAGGGACGTGTTATACAATCGCACTATGACGTACAAAGAATCGACCTGTGTGTACAAACGTGTTTGTTATTTGAGAATATTGGCTAAAATTTAGCAATGTGATGTCGAAAGCATTATGTACATTTCAATCCAGGAAAACCATGTGCATTCGTGTTCTAAAAATACATAGTTACAATACAAAATCAAAAAGAGTGTTTTGACATTTTTAGCTTTAGATCGATAACTGTTTTGTAAAGAAAAAAGCTCGTGGTCCGTCTAGATAAGTCTATCACTCAATACACGGGGTTCATCACCAACTGTGTACAAAATGTAGTTACAAAAAGCTGGTCCATCAAAGACATGTACATTATATAATACACGGACGTAATCGGCCATTTTGTGTTACAGATGAGCGGTACTTATAAACAGGTACATTGCATATGATTCAAAACACGGAGTTTATCGGTCTATCTGTGTAATTACAGACAGATGGTCCCTCTAGATATGTATACAATTCAGTACAAGAGAGTACCGGTCACTCTTTAGTTACAGGCGGGTGGTCCCTCTAGACAGGTATACGATTCAGTACACGAGAGTACCGGTCACTCTGTAGTTACAGACGGGTGGTCCCTCTAGAGAGGTATACGATTCAGTACATGGAGAGTACCGGTTACTGTAGTTACAGACAGGTGGTCCCTCTAGATAGGTATACGAATCAGTACACGGGAGGACCGGTCACTCTGTAGTTACAGACGGGTGGTCCCTCTAGAGAGGTATACGATTCAGTACATGGAGAGTACCGGTTACTGTAGTTACAGACATGTGGTCCCTCTAGATAGGTATACGAATCAGTACACGGGAGGACCGGTCACTCTGTAGTTACAGACAAGTGGTTCGTTTAGTCAGGTATATTGTATAAGATTAAACACACTAAGTTTATCGGTCACTTTGTTAAGTTACAGACGGGCGGTTCCTCTAGACAGGTAAACATTAG
Organism: Ylistrum balloti; assembly: GCF_031769215.1. Lineage (NCBI taxonomy): Eukaryota > Metazoa > Mollusca > Bivalvia > Pectinida > Pectinidae > Ylistrum > Ylistrum balloti. The sequence continues at coordinate 180,108 of NW_026782111.1, read as the reverse complement.
CATTATTTAGCACATTCCGTTTATCGGTCACTTTAGTAGTAATACTTGGGTGGTCTCTCCAGACAGGTAAAACATTCAGTACATCGAGTTTGTCAATTTGGGTGGTTTAGACGGATTCTGCTTGTTAATCCTTGTAAGTGAAGATGCTTGCCTGTAAAAGTTTGTATCTTTGTTGGTATGTACGTTTATATGATTCAATAATGTCCATAACTTACATCTTAAATATACACTTTGACGATCCCTTCTAGGAAGACGGACCTTTCTGCTTTGTCGTGTCAGCAAGAGTTTACAGTAAATGATTTGTACGGCTTATCACAGACCTCCCTCATATACGAAACAATCCCCGGAGATATTCTAACGGATGCTGGATGTTACACTCGTCAAACCGGAGCCCCAAACCTGATTCTCCTGCAAATCTGACAGAAGTACATGCAATATGTCCAGATCAATTGACTACCATAAAAAATACAAAAAGTCTTAGACGAAAATCGTTGAGGTGTAGAGATGACGTCATGATGGCGGAATTTTTTAGTCATCGTGTTAAGTTGACGTCGGTGTGTTTTGACGATATGATATGTAATTTTCAGTAAATGTCAATGCCCTAGACATAATTTTGTTTCAGACCCATACACACATGTATCATAATTTGCCTGTTATCCGGAGAATTCGCCAAAAATGTGTTTGATTTATGTCACTAATGTAATATACTCTAGAGCGTTTTTCATTGGCGATATCGACAATGACGTAACGACATGAATTGAAAATGGCTCAACCAAATGTATGCCTCCGTTTTATTTTTACTACGATATCTTGGTATGAACTGCATTTAAAATAAGTATCTTAAATTTGGTTTTATCACATAATAATATACCATGTATGAAACAAGAGAAAGGGGAGAGAGAGAGAGAGAGAGAGAGAGAGAGAGAGAGAGAGAGAGAGAGAGAGAGAGAGAGAGAGAGAGAGAGAGAGAGAGAGAGAGAGAGAGAGAGACAGACAGACAGACAGACAGACAGACAGAGAGGAGGAAAAGAGAAAACAAATACGAGACTGAATTTCTTTCATATAAATGTTAAGATAAATAAATGTACACTTTTGTCTGTATATCTTTCTACCAATATATTTTTTCGATTAAATTCACAAGAGAATAGGTAGTCTAGTAGCTGTGATAACAACACAGCGCCTGGTTTATATTTTGTGTTAACAATTATCATAAGAAATGACTTTGTCTATATCATTTTCGCCATTACATCACGACCACATCCATGTGTGTAGACTTTGTATTCCCCGGCTGTAGCGCGGCCAACTTTATGAAGACCTGGCGATTTTTATCACCGAACCGTTTAACACTCGCAAATCGATACATGAAGCGTGGCACAGCGTACCAATATATATATATATATATATATAATTCTCGTGGGGGAATCATTTTTATCAAATTCGTGGGTACTCTAAATCCACGAATCCACGAATTTATAGGTTCATGAAATAACAAGATTTAAGTACTAGTGGATTTTGTGATCAAGATTTATCAACGTTCCAACGAAAAAATATATATATATATTTTTTTTGAGAAAATCACGAAATTTGAGCCCAAAAAAAAAAACATGCTTTTACAGTATACTGAAATATTTCACGTCAATGAAAAGTTCTACACATGTGATTTTATGTCAATTTGAGCTAATGTTTTGTATATTAGTTACCTAGCAGTAGCACCAGGGGAAATTTTCGCGGGAAAATCGTGTTGGATTCATCTTCGTTGCTTTCGTAGATATTTTTAATGCACGAATCTATATGTTGATGAATTGTTAAAATTAGCACAAGCAGATTTATTGAGCTATATTTATCCACGAAATCAAGTGTTCACGAAATAAGATATTGTTGAAAATCTCGAAAATGGATCCCCACAAAAATATATGACTTTACAGTAACAGCAACGATCGCAAAGAAATGTGTGGTCAACTATTTGATGGTTATAAATTGGTATATTAGTCTTGATATCAAATTCATTTGGATCTTTGAAACTTTATGCAAAACCGTGTTGAGGTCTGCTAACTTTACATCTCAGATATAATTGATACATCCACATGGTATATATGAACTTTAGACAATACAAACTTCAATAATTAGACAAAAATATAGCATTGAGAGTTAAATTGGATTATTTACCGTAGATGTTTTTCGCCGCTAGGCTTCGCTTCTAAAAATACAACAAGCAAAGTCTAGCGGAGAAAAGTTTTACTGAGGCAGATAATTCAGTCTAGTTACAAGTTTGTAATATCAAAATTACTTTGTTGCCAGTTACGCTGTTTTGATTGGCTATAAAGGTTAATTAGTCACTTCTTGGAAATTATCATTTAAAATCTTTATTTTTCAAAGATTGAATATAAAGGTACGAGAGGGAAAGTAAATAGAATGTACCACTTTCTTTGTGAGTATTTGGCAGTATATGAAATGCACTCCTCTTTTCGTGAGTGTGTAGCAGTATATGGAATGTACTCCTCTTTCCGTGAGTGTGTAGCAGTATATGGAATGTACTTCTCTTTCCGTGAGTATTTGGCAGTATATGGAATGTACTTCTCTTTCCGTGAGTATTTAGCAGTATATAGAATGTACTTCTCTTTCCGTGAGTATTTGGCAGTATATGGAATGTACTTCTCTTTCCGTGAGTATTTGGCAGTATATGGAATGTACATCTCTTTCCGTGAGTATTTGGCAGTATATGGAATGTACTTCTCTTTCCGTGAGTATTTGGCAGTATATAGAATGTACTTCTCTTTCCGTGAGTATTTGGCAGTATATAGAATGTACTCCTCTTTCCGTGAGTATTTGGCAGTATATGGAATGTACTTCTCTTTCCGTGAGTATTTGGCAGTATATAGAATGTACTCCTCTTTCCGTGAGTATTTGGCGGTATATGGAATGTACACCTTTCTTGGGTATGTAGCAATGTATGGAACGGAAATGGACATTATTATAAAAATACGAATAAATCCTTAATGAACAGAAACGCTGCAAGAATTTGATGTGATATTGATTGAGTCAGTTGTTTGTGAACTCGTGCTCCCTGAATATTAATATTTTTGCAACAAACAAATCTATATTCAATATCAGTGATTGTGATGGTGATCAAGTCGGTGATTGTATCGCGTGTGGATGACACCAGTCACAGGTTTGTGCCAGCAGATGGAATCGGCACGTTTCATGTATAAACAATAAGAGGAGATACGCGTCGTCATTAGACCCCGGGGGCGAGGAGACAAACGAATTGAAAGACAGAGAGAGAGACATGTGCCGTTGATTAGTCAGTAACACTTGATGGTTAAAAGTTCGGTTCAGTCGTGTTGGTCAACGCCGGGCGCTAAAATTGACGATTGCCATTTTGTGTCGACGTCTAACTCTAACTCTAAATATATATTAAATTTGTCATTTATTTGTGTATTTTTGTACAATCTTCTTAACGTCAACGGTAAAAAAAAAACATTAACAGGCACGTCAACGGTAAAAAAAACATTGACCGGCATGCAATATCCGAATGCGCCCAAGCACTCAAACGATTACGATGAAGTGTCTTCTTGACTGCGATTGCCGATTCTTGACATGTCTTGCATACAGAAAAGTGTATTGATTTCTTAGCATGAAATGCCTATATCTGATTACTTTGGATAATTCAGGTAACAAAACAAGTGTTGCTTAATATCCGTCATCCGTCAAACTTACCTCCCCTTGTTGTTGGAAACTCATTAACAGTAAACCCTCATGTCGCGTAGACGTTGAGTGCTAGCAATAATATTTGTTACATTGTGCGGACGTCATGTGATAGATATGCCGATTGTCAATATTGTGTCGACGTCAGCTGCTAGTGATGCCGATTGTTACATTGTGTCGACGTCAGCTGCTAGTGATGCCGACTGTTACATTGTGTCGACGTCAGCTGCTAGTGATTCCGACTGTTACATTGTGTCGACGTCAGCTGCTAGTGATGCCGATTGTTACATTGTGTCGACGTCAGCTGCTAGTGATTCCGACTGTTACATTGTGTCGACGTCAGCTGCTAGTGATGCCGATTGTTACATTGTGTCGACGTCAGCTGCCAGTGATGCCGACTGTTACATTGTGTCGACGTCAGCTGCTAGTGATGCCGATTGTTACATTGTGTCGACGTCTGGTCTTGTTGTGTCGGCGAGAGATCTACTTATGACGACTATCATGCGGTGTCGACGTCGGGTGGCTCAGAATAGCCATTGACGGTCACACATTAAAACTGTTTATAATAGAACTATATATTTCCACACATTTGTAATAAAATGTTGTATTGTTCCTTTAAAAGTTAAATGGGATATTATAAAATATGATCTATATAAAAACCGGTTAACAAAAGCGGTTGTTACGGAATTCTAGAAACGATAAACCGATTCGTCGTAAAACAATGACCCACAAAAACATCCCCGTGTCATTCACAAATTCTCTTCTTCTTGTCAAATCAATTCTGAACTGCGGTGATAATTGTATAATCTTCCCTAGGGCTGTCATCAAAATCGATTATCTTGGCAGGGATGTTTGAACTGCTCACTGACAAACAGACATGGCCATCATGCGCCTTGATATCCGTTTTGGCTTCTGTTTCGGACAGTTGACCAATCAGCATGGTTGTGATAAACTGTCCAATCAGCATGGTTGTGATATAATAACTGAATCTGGTCTTCCATCAAATTGTCATTTTTTATGAGTTAATAAGAGCGATTCGTTGCAGTATCCGGGTTTCTGTCAATTTTGTTCTAAATATTTCATTTTCGGTCACTTCAATTCTAATCCTTCCTTGTTAAAGTCACATAAATTTCGTACATGTTCATACAGTTCACTCCTGCTATTTGATTCATTCAGTTCTAGACTGAACTCTGACCTCGGGACGATTTCGAAGTTAGTGAACAATCTGTATTACATATACATTTGCATGTAGTAACTATATACAATACAGACTGTTTAAAGGATATTGTGTCGTTCAAAGAAGGCTGCCTTCAAGTCACACTGTCACACTATTCAGTGATAAGCCTGGTTTTATTTGCAGGAAAATCCTTGTAGTGTATAGTGTATGCTAATAATATAAACTTTATTTTACAACATTTGCAAAACAAGTTATTTCAACTTATACTAATCACTCTTATTGGCCGGGATGTAAGCGCGGAAGGGGTTTTATTATGGGAGAGTGCCGATGAAGTAGGTCACAGTCACATAATCTTATCGACTTCACATCAAATAATTTTATAAATTGCTTAAAAATGATTTAACCAGCCTTAAAAGATATAACTATATAGCATTCATTACTACAAGAAGGATATCCTAATCTATACTTGGCAAGTTACTGGTTCTGAAATATCCTGGTCACGGCACCAGAAATGTGATCACAATGTGCGATTTCAATTTGAATCAACCTTTTTCTGTGAATCCGATTTTATTTAAATATGGTAGGACTCCAGCATAAAAAAATTGTACAATTTTGTATGGCATTTTTGACCAATCACAAAAAAAAGTATTGTCGATCATCGGTCTGTAACAAACAAAATGGCAGACGACAGTTTTGCCAGGCTTGAAGCGTTTAGGCGGTATTTCGGACGTCGATCTACAAAATATCACTGTTAACAAACAGCAAAAACATTGAAAAACGATGACGTTGGCTTTCACAGTCTATATTTAGAATTTGTAATGAAACAAAAATGGTTCCCGTGGTCATTTTTACCAGACTAATAATTACCCGTATAAACCTCAACAGGTCAATAACTGTTTAACAGTAAAATCTCTTTGGCGGCCTTTCTATTAGGTACAATAAGTTCGCAAAGCCAAAACGCAGTCGACACTGTAGTATTTCCAACTCAATTATTATATTAATTTCGAACAGAAGTTCAGCTGCACTGAAAATTTGTTTTATGTTTCAATTTGGTTTTTTCTTTTTTTCAACATAATTGAAAATTTTCATTTTGTTTTGGGCATCGTATAATTAAGCAATATGACTTGTTAATTAGAAAACCATGTCCAATTTTGAACAAATAAAAAACACATTGACTATTACATAATATGTACAACGAAATACTTTAGCTAGTCAGTTTCATCATAGAAGACACTATTCGTAATACTAAGGATCAGTGTGAGGAGAATTTTGGAACAAAATTATTAACTCAAATTAGGAAATAGATAGTATCGTTGTATTTAAGGCTACAAGCAGGTTGCATTTTATGATCAAAACGTCAAAACCATTGTGTCAACTTTCATTTTTCTTTTTGAATACTTTCAGCAAATTATACTTAAGGCTATATGCTACCTTCTAAAACGAAGGCAGCCAAAGAGATTTTATTATCGACATGTGATTTCTGTAAAGAATTGTATCAGTCCCACATATTTGTCGGCTAACGAAACTTGAAACTAGATTTCACGGAATGTTCGACAGAACAAATCAGGAAACGACTGTGGTATCACTCTCTGTATCAAATGTAGCTTTGATATCGATCAGAATAAATGCGTCTCCTAACATTTCGACGACGCAAATACACGAATTACAATTGCTTTGCAGATGAAAGTTTAAAGATTTTGTATTTTAAAATTACTGAGATTGGACTGTCTGCAAGCTTGCAAACGATCTTGCTTAGAGTTTGTTTGGTTTTTTTCTTTTTATTTTTTAATTTTTTCAAATGTTTTGTTATGTAACCAGCCCAACATTGTGGTTACATTTTGTGTGACTAAGAATCAGATTGCCTTACTTCACAAAAAAAAAACTCATTTTCTTACAATGAATAATTACATGTAGTTTTCAGAAACATCCAAAACGGGTATTTATCAAACGGAACAGAAGATATGCGATTTTGACAAATTGCGAAGAAAAACCCGAAACACGATCCTTCCGCTGAAAGGAACTATTTTTTCTCAGTTAAAGTATCTTTTGTCATTGTGTTTTATAAGTGAGACAACTTTCACGTCCATGTATATTGCTCCCAATGAAAGTCATCCAAAAGGAAATGAAATTCGAAGACTGTGATTCAAACATTGCGCCACAAACCTGTTACGGTATCGATAAAGCTAGATAGCCATGCGAAGCGGAATATCCTTCGAAGTTCTCGGGGCCTATCCTAAGACTACTGGTAACCGCTATCGCGTGAGGGCGGGGCGATGATATGGATAGGTTCAACGGAAACATCTGACGAATTTGCTTCATTTTTTAACTTGTGGTCAAAAAATATTTGTCTGGCGTACGACAGAAGGTTAGTTCGCGACTGCGAGAGAAAAGTGTTGGTTTTCTGCTGGCGGGATTGTAGTCAACGTTTCAATAATAGTTTTTAGTTAAGGTCAAATTGTTCTATTTAAGTCAAACTGAAGCAATATGATATGTCTGACACTTCAGAATGGCTTATCATTTGAAAGTTTGACAAAAGACAGACGCGAATAGCACCTTTTATTAGAACGTTCGAGTTGGAAACAGTAGAGTCAAACAATGAATACATCAAAATGCGCCATACAGATATTTCGTCCTTCTAGACCTCATCAGTGATGCTACATCATACACCTGTTTCGTCCTTCTAGTACTCGTCAGTGATGATTCATCATACAGCTGTTTCGTCCTTCTAGTACTTGTCAGTGATGCTACATCATACATATGTTTCGTCCTTTTAGGACATGTCAGTGATGCCACATCATACAGATACAGTGGTACGTACCGTGTACAGGTTTGTTGTAAGAGCGAGTAATAGAACTGTATAACTGAAGTATTAGTATATTTACCTTGTTATAGAATGAAGAAAACAGAATTTACACTTTTACAGTAAAACCGTTTGAACTGTTAAGTCAACACGGTAGTTCGCTAACATCGACTGATCTGCAGGTTAACGGTTCTGATAAGATAACCGAATAGAAAATCATTTGTAGTTACGTGAAAATAAGTAGGCTAAGTAGCAATGCACGTAATAGACAACAGTGCAGTTACCGGCACCTGGAAGCCACCAGTAGTCTGTGGAAAATGCACTGGCGGCCTTAAGCAAGATATTAATGGGGTTTCTTTCTGAGACTGCTAGGGACTGTCTGTAACTTCGGACAAACAGGTTCACTGGCACTTTAAATATAACATCTCGGGCATAAATCGGGACGGACCTTAAGATATTGATACAGGCCTCTCAAGACTGAGTCGACATTCGCCAGAAAGCAAAATAAGATCAGAAGGTATGTCATTTTTTCATTAACTATCATGCAACCCTGGTTCAACTGGTCCAAGCGATAAACGACAACGACCCTCGTAATGGACAGAAATTCCGTCCGACCTTGAACTGCCTGACCGGAGGTTACGACGCCTCGCCAGGATCGGTTCATTAGGTTGGCAGCACCAGCAAAGCTGGTACAGAGCTGCACAAAAATGGACAAACGATCGTAAAGTAAGCCAAGGTACTAGGTCTCTTGATGTTTAAAGCTTCACCAACAAATCGCGTTGACTCTGATACATCGGCGCCATGAATGCTTTCAAGAATCTTTCAGCCAAACACAATTATTCTTCACGTGTCATCTGTAGAGTTAATGGTCTGGTAAGTTTCGAGAACTTGCTGGTCCATTAAATTGTTATTTCAATACGATATGAGTTTTTCGAAGAAGTTGTTTTATGGAAAAATATGAAGCCGCAACAGACGTTCGATTGACACCGGATGGCGGACAAATGACGGACACAGCACCATGCCATAAGCTCACTTGGCCCTTCGGCATTAGTGAGCTAATAAATGAACGCTGAGCACCTGAAAACAGGACCCTTGTTTTATATCGCTGACGACTGATCAGGATGTTCTATTTCTGATGATGATAACCATATTGGAGGTTAGGGAGAAAGGTTGTCGAAACACTAAGCGATGTTTGTGTTTGATAAACAAATACTAAAGATAAACAGATGTTCTCTAGGAAATTATCAACTATCTTTAAAGCACACCACAGGGAAAAATATCCATGGAACAGTTCTAAAATGAATAATGAGTTTGAGTCTGCGGTCGATAACTCGACAATCCTTTCCTAGTTTTGACTACTGCGCGTGCTTGGTAGCAAGTGTGGGAGGGGTATGTTGGGTGGAGGAAGATGGAGGAGAGAGGTGTGAGGTTGTGTGGGGGTACGGGGGAGGGGGGGGGGGGGGGTGACGAATTATTGGCATCTCAGAGGTGTAGGCACTGGCAAATTTTACACTTTGAACAGACATGAGCGTCACCATAACAACGTCGGTTCATTAAGACTCTCGCCTTCAGTTTTCTCGTTTGTATCATAGTAAAGTACAAACGATCACAGTACATTAAGCTCCGTGTTCCATAAATTTAACAATGTTCCAGTACGTTGTTTTACGATCAAATTGCCCATTTTTACTGGATTTTCATATCAAACTATACCAAATTAGTTTTACATCGATTTTCCCCGAAACTAGATTTATGAACAAAGAAGTCTGATGATAGACTTAAGTATACATGGATGTTTTCTAATAGTCGTTCATGTTACCTAGTCATGCTCTAAGCATATGTTTTAAAAGATATAAAAGTAAAAAATGAAAAAAAAAGAAAGAGAAAAACACACAGGCACACACATCCAAGTTAACAGCACATTTAAAAAGTCATGTGTAATAAGGTAGCACTTGATTACCCGTATCTATGTATAGAAACACTGACAGACGCCTTGTTTGAAATAGGACTCAAAACCAGTGTTTTTGACATTGAAAGATGTTTGAATTGATTAACCATGTGTTAGCTCTAGTTATTGTGTAAAAACTATTTTCTTGGAAGCGTCTAGCAACAGTGACGTTGATATTTGACCCGAAAAGCAATTTCAATATAGTGCTTCAGTGAAATGGAGCCCCGAAGGAAGTTTGGATTTCATTGAGCCAAGGGAACTAAAGTGATTGGCTAGATAATGACGTTCTATCTATAGTAACAATGACGTATCATTCCTTGCATATTTTTTATGATTGGTGCAGAATTTAAAAAGTGGTCTGTGTTTTTCTTTATATACAAAGACTCGTTCTGTTCAAATTGACTACGTATCTTAATTCTATCTCTGAGGCTGAAAGGCGTAAGCTTAAACACACAATATTTGTATACTGTTAAATCAATATACAACGTGCCTTAAGGAGATATAGATGGTTCGTTATATTGTTCCCACACGGTCAGCTAGACTAGTAGGGAAACGCCCACGTACAAATATAAGCGACCAGTTCTGGATATTCTCAGGCACCGTCGTCTTATTACAAACTATCGCTACAGTCCATCCTGTGGGAGGCATTCCCGTGGACAGCAGAACGCATAGGTATCAGTTTTATTGTAGTCTTTCAGGCCACGTGTGATTGGCAGTCATATTGTAGTCTTTAAGGCCACGTGTCATTGGCAGTCATGCAGTCTTGTTCAACCAAACGAAAAAACTCTTGTTGTCTATATATGCTATACTAACAGAGACTAGTGGAGTTAAGCGTCTAATTGATCTATAATACGGTCATATTCTGACAATCAGATAGAAGATATATATAAACGCTGGACATGAATAAGCCTGTCATACAGCCTGTTTGAGTTAGCCATCGACAGAAATAGTTTACATTTTAAGCCACATATGTAAATATCTTAATTAAAGGTATTTTTAAAAATCCCACTTGCGAAACGAAATCATGGCATGTATGCAAGTGGGATTTACTACATTGTCACTACAGTTCTATAACATAAAGACGCACTTTGTTTCATAATCTGGCTGAATTAGAAGTAGATTTGAATTTAGAGCTTCATTTGTTTGGTAGTATTGATCTTTCTGAGGACCTAAACTATTTTGTCTTTACACATGTGCAAAATTTCATTAAATCCAGCAAAAGGTTTTAAAGATTCTTACACAGTGATGTATTTATGTCTGTGTGCGAATGCTTAATATGTATAATTTATGTTTAAGCCTATATCTGTATAAGCATGTATTTGAAAATGTATGATGGGAGAGGGCTCCAATAAGTTGTAATAACTTGTGCCCAATTCCCTTGTTCAAATTTATTTTGGCAATAAAATATGTTTAAACTAAATAACATAATAATATAAGATAGTTGAAAAGAATAAAATCAGAACGACAAATGTATTCCGCTAACGTATCGCCTGAAGATGGCCGTTAGGCCTGAATATGTTAGCGGAATAGATTTGTCATATTGATTTTATTCTTTTCAAATATTTTATCGATACACAAAGCATTTTTAAGTTACATCTATATACATATAAATATATGTAATTTATATATAAGTTATATATATATTAATTTTCACTGTCTTTACTAATAGGAAAAAGCAAAGCCAAAAAAGAACGTAGCTTTATAATTACCGAAACAGGAATCGGACTGAAACAGTGCATGAATACAGTATAATGTTCCTAGGCATAGATAAAGTATACAGCATATATATATGATGTATTCGTGAATAAATTACATAAAAAGAATAAATGCCACGTTGATAAAAATACCAAATTGCACAAATGTATTACTGTAGTTCTGTTCCGATTGTGCTTAATCGAAATATTTTATTCCAAATTAACATGTTTTCTACAAATCATACTCAATTTGAATATGGAATATGAAATATGTATCCTTGTATCAATAAAATCGAAAACTGTCGTAATCCATTAAAGGTGTAGTACCGCGTGCACCACAGCAACGTTTGTGGCATTTTGATGTCCGATGGTTACCTCCCTTCTCTTCACGCTGTTAGTAGATAGTATAACGATAAGTTTGGCGGCCGATAGGGGCCGAGAATGCGTTGGTTAATGTAAGGAAGGTAACTGTAACATTGGTCATTCATCCTATTAATCATTTTGTACAAATTCCAAAGGATGGATGAGCGATAGTACTTTTGTTAATAAAACGATTCTTGCCCAATAACAACATAAATTAGTAAAATAAATCAGCCAATCTGTCAAAATGGCGACACATTTGAATTATGTTTGGATCGGCTCTTTACCTTGCCTTTTCTTTAAAAACATTATAAAAATAATGTTAATAATATCATATATATTCCATTCGTGTGACGGAACTACATAATATATATTCCAATCGTGCTGCGAATTCGAGAAAACTATAAATGTTTCGTCTTACTCGTGAAATATATACGATATTTAATGGGAAATTAAATAATTCTCTATTGTTAATCATCAAAGTACAATCTACTACAAGTACTCCAAGGCATTTGATCTGAGGATAACACAAGTGTAATCACAGATAGAAATTTCAACAAGACTGACACGGTTGTCTCCCTTGAGATAAAACTATATAGCTGTGATACCCGACCGCCCTGTGGTTTTTAGCTGTGTTGTCCGCTGTATAATAATGACACGTGTGTGATTATAGATATCAAAAGACATCCTTTCGTAAGATACCGATGTCTATGATGTCAAAACCCAACGCGTTCATGTAAACTTTAAGAAGCCAGACAAGAGGATGCCCAGTGCTATAATGGCTGATTTTTTTTCACTCAAACTTATTTTAATTCTAGAAACGGCGGCATTTTCTGAATAAAGAAAAAAACCACTGTTTTACGAGATGTGCCGACGGAACCCGATAGCACCCCCTCATTCACGCTCTCTGTTATTGCTCAATCAACTGCTAACTTTTCTTTCCACACTAGGAAATAAGCTGGTACTTATCTAAATTTGGAATTTCAGATCTGCAATATCCTTAAATCCCGTCATTTGTCTGATGAAGGCGACCGTGTAGCTATCGAAACGCCATACACTAATCTTCTACTGGTTGTATTATACGAACTTTCATTCTACATGCAATATCCTGGCTTTCACCTGCAAGCACGTCCCGTGTCTTGGAGCTTCCGTGCGTGTCGGCTGACTGCATGCAACATATTTCTCGAGATGTTAGGAGTGCCATAAGGGTTAAGTCCTAAACCTCTTCCATTTCCACTTTGCCCCCACGCTGGTTATGATTTGTTTTATCTTCTTGATCGTCCATCATAGCGTTTATCTCAGATCCAGCGTCAACTTGTAATTACTTATTTATTTGTTTACTTATTCTATGACAATATCGACAAATTTGTCTTTTTTGTCGGATTTAAACTGCCATTCATCCATTGTATGGTACAGCCATGTATAAGACACGTCCTGAAACAGACGGTGCCTCTTGATCTTCGTTCTACCTTTTCTTGAAAGGTGAAAGCAATCTATTTCAGACTTTAATTTTTGAGTTTTATAATGATTGAGTCAGATTGTTTTACACAAATATATCCTCAACTTGGCTGTGGATACCATTACTTTGTAATTTATGCATAATAAAAAAAACATAGAAGATGAAGATTTTGTTTTCATAAAAACAAATTACATGCTGGTTCAGACATGTCATATATCAAAGAAATTTTCTTTAAAAAATTAAATACCAATACCAAAAAATTAAATATAATAAAACATTAAAAATTATTCTTTATGTGCCCGGATCGGAAGACCGTGGCATATTGTTTTTGTGCTGTCTGTTTGTCTGTTTCTTTGTCTGTTGTCATAACTTTATCCTTGTATATAACTATTGCATAGGACATTCATATTTGGCATGTGTGTTCCTTGTGACAAGACGTTTCCGATATTATTAAACTCTTTAATCTTGTCACCTTGAACGTGACCTTTTTACCTACATTTGTAAAACTTAAGTACTGACCTTAACTTTTGCACTGTAAGAGTTTCACAAAGTATGTATGCAATTAGCACCTGCCTTACACAGTACATATTTAATGTCCTAATTTAGAATGTTGACGTAACTGGGGGCATAGTGTTTCATACACGCATCTTGTTTTTCATTACTTTCTGTGTAGTACTAACATGAAGATAGGATACAAGCATGTACAACTTTCATTTGTCTAATTCTCCACAAATCTCCTATAACTTCATAAGATATCAAACACTGGTACACACTGTAAACTTTTAGTGTTACGTTCATCCTTATATGGTGTTCTTAACGTGTAAATTCACTATTTTGGTGTAAAATTTATGGTTACACCTTTTCTGATGTAAAGTTAATCACAACAAAGAAAAATGTATAGTATACCGATATTTGGTGTAAATGTGTTATCTTTCACCGTAAAGTGTTACTTTACACAGGTAGAGAGTGACTTTACACCAGAATCTCACCTAAAAGTGTTACTTTACACAGTAAGGAGTGACTTTACACCAGATTCTCACTTAAAAGTGTTAATTTACACCATAAGAGAGTGACTTTACACCAGAATCTCACCTAAAAGTGTTACTTTACACCGTTAGAGAGAGACTTTACACCAGAATCTCACCTAAAATTGTTACTTCACGCCGTAAGAGAGTGACTTTACACCAGAATCTCATCTAAAAGTGTTACTTTACACCGTTAGAGAGTGACTTTAAACCAGAATCTCACCTAAAAGTGTTGCTTTACACTGTAAGGGGTGACTTTACACCAAATCGATACCTTTAATGTTACCTTACACCGCACTGGTGCAGCATTACACCAAATTTTCACTGAAAAGTGTTACTTTACACAGTAAGGGAATGACTTTTACACCAAATCAGTACTGAAACCTGTCACCTTACACCGTATGGAGCGACGTTACACCATATCGTCACCGAGTAGTGTTATCTTCCACCGCACGGGGCGACGTTACACCAAATCGTCACCGAGAGGTGTTATCTTATGGCCGCGCGGGGCGACATTACACCAAATTGTCACCGAGAAGTGTTATCTTACACCGCACTGGGCGACGTTACACCAAATCGTCACCGAGTAGTGTTATCTTACACCGCACGGGGCGACGTTACACCAAATCGTCACCGAGTAGTGTTATCTTACACCGCACGGGGCGACGTTACATCAAATCGTCACCGAGTAGTGTTATCTTACACCGCACGGGGCGACGTTACACCAAATCGTCTCTGAGAAGTGTTACTTTACATGTTAAGCCTTTACAACAAATCACATTTAGATGTGTTACCTAACACCGTAAGGAGTGATTACTTAACACCATATTCAAAGAAAGCGTAAGCAGAGATGTCTCTGGTGTAACTTTACACCGTGAGGGACACTCGGACAATAAATTAAATTCTCACTTTAACATGTTTGTTATTTCCACACCAAGAGCAAACTGCACTTAACTTTTAATGTGGGCCTATTTCCGTCGGACAACGTTGCGGTCCTCCGTATTGCAAGATAAAATATTGGGTAGCGTTGCATTTTGGGTACAGTATACGTAGTGTCACGTTGAATGCCATTTGATTTTGCCTGTTAAACCCGGGTTTATGAAATGTGGACATACCTAATGGTTTGTTGTCGGATATAATGGACAATTACAATAAAATGCAAAACCTGTATTTGCAATAGCCACCATCATCAGTTAAGCCATATGCTTTCAGTACATAGATGCATGTTTGAACGAATCGTTCTGACCGCTTAATGAACAGGGCTTTAGCTGCGAAAAAAACGGGTCACTCAGCTGCCTCCTTTCTTGGTGTAACTTTACACCAATATCGTGAGTTTACACCCGTGGTGTAATCTCATGAGATGGTGTAAAGTTGCACTGAAAACAGGTGCCACCTTTTTTGGTGTAACGTTTATCCCAGACGTTTACAGTATAGGCTAAAAACACAGGTAAAACAGGTAAAAATCACAGGTAAAAACACAGGTTAAACACAGGTAAACACAGGTAAAAACACGGGTTAAACACCGGTAAACACAGGTAAAACACAGGTAAAAACACAGGTAAACACAGGTAAAAAAATGGTAAACACAGGTAAAAACACGGGTTAAACACAGGTAAGCACAGGTAAAACCCAGGTAAAAACAGGTAAAAACACGGGTTAAACACAGGTAAACACAGGTAAAACACAGGTAAAAACACAGGTAAAAAAATGGTAAACACAGGTAAAAACACGGGTTAAACACCGGTAAACACAGGTAAAACACAGGTAAAAACACAGGTAAACACAGGTAAAAAAATGGTAAACACAGGTAAAAACACGGGTTAAACACAGGTAAGCACAGGTAAAACCCAGGTAAAAACAGGTAAAAACACAGGTTAAACACAGGTAAACACAGGTAAAAACACGGGTTAAACACCGGTAAACACAGGTAAAACACAGGTAAAAACACAGGTAAACACAGGTAAAAAAATGGTAAACACAGGTAAAAACACGGGTTAAACACAGGTAAGCACAGGTAAAACCCAGGTAAAAACAGGTAAAAACACGGGTTAAACACAGGTAAACACAGGTAAAACACAGGTAAAAACACAGGTAAAAAATGGTAAACACAGGTAAAAACACGGGTTAAACACCGGTAAACACAGGTAAAACACAGGTAAAAACACAGGTAAACACAGGTAAAAAAATGGTAAACACAGGTAAAAACACGGGTTAAACACAGGTAAGCACAGGTAAAACCCAGGTAAAAACAGGTAAAAACACGGGTTAAACACAGGTAAAACACAGGTAAAAACACAGATAAACACAGGTAAAAAAATGGTAAACACAGGTAAAAACACGGGTTAAACACAGGTAAGCACAGGTAAAACCCAGGTAAAAACAGGTAAAAACACAGGTTAAACACAGGTAAACTCATTTGAAATAGACTACAATTCTTCTAACAACATTCCTCTGTCCATATTATTCCAAGGTTTTATTCAGTCACTCTGACTAAGTAAGTGTGTAACAAGAGGTCACATACATATAATTTACATGATACGTGGCGTATGACAGGTACAATGACAACAATTTCTGTAAATGATAGTAATAATTACTAACTATCGCATTCATGTATTAACAATTTGGTGCTTAAATTGAACACTTAAATCAACAATTTATCAAGTTTTTCTATTATCTACAAATTCATGTAAATATTTCAACCTTGAATATGTTAAACAAACCTTTCATTTTGATATGACTTGGGTAAGTAAAGTAATATTTTGGTAAATATTTTTCTCTTACTAATTCGTTTTCGCATTTAAATAAATAGTAATATTCGTCTCCGTATTTTAAACACTGAGTTGGCCAGAAGATATGTGCCCGACAAAGTCTCTAGCCTTTCACATCTAACCGCCCAGTTTTCTTGAAACTGTTACATAATGTTTCCATGTGAATACGATTTCCTGAAAATCTAATTTTCTACATTTGTTAGTGAAACATGCCAAAAATCCTACATTTCTCCATATTTTATTTAAAATATGGTGATGCTCCGGCGTCCTATATTTTACGATACCTGAAAGCTCTACACTTTTTGCGCGTACATTGTCTTGTTTGTTTGATCGCTTGTTTGCTTGGAGTTTTTGTTGTTTTGCCTTTTTTCCCCTCTTTTTTGTTTTTTGTTTTGTTTTTTTTGTTTGTTTGCTTTTACACTTTTTATTGATAAAACACAGTAGATAGCCCCTCCCATCACGTTCTTTGGCTTAAACGTAATCATCTGTATGGATGGAGCCTTGTAACCTCCAAAAAGTGTGAGATTTGTTTTGTAGGATAAGATCACATGCTGGACAATCAACCAAATCCATATAACTTATCTTTACAGCAAATATCATCTGTTCATTTATTTAATTATCTAGTATGGAATTAGCTGTAAACTATGATACTTTGTCATTTAAATTAATTCATTTTTATTGATGGTATAAATGCTTTTTTGTTCCAATATCTATATAACCACGTTTTTTATTGTGATCATAAAAGTAAGAATCATTTTTTACTGTTTTATCAGTTTATAAGACGACAGACTGATAAGTTATGAGCCTTGTATAGAAGAAGCTAAGCAGGAATGTCCTTTTTCATATCCACCCCATTCCCTGACTATTTACGGCTGTGTACCCGACGTGGTGTCATTTGGTATATTTATGTCGGAGAGGTACTCTAAAGTAAGCAAGTCAAGTGATTTTTATACAATTGAAACACTCGCTGGTAGGTAGTGATTCAATATTTGCATAAGAAAGGTCTAGTACCGAAGGATATCCATACCGATATGGTAACAGCACTTGGGAATGATGCCCCTTTATATGCTACAGTGAATAGGTGGGTGACGCAATATAAGCATAACAGGCAGAGCCTTGGGGATGAACCGTCACTGTTGCAACCCTAGAAATGGTCAATAAAGTCCATGATATTGTTATGGCTGACAGCCTAGGTAAAGACAGATGTATAGCCAGTACAGTTGTGATTTTACAGGAGAGAGGACATTATTGCAATGAGAAAGCTCACAGCTCGTTTGGTACCAAGACTTCTGACAGTTGATCAGAAGCACACAAGGCGGACTATGTCGCGTGCTGATATGAACCTTTTAGAGGCAGAACATGTCGCAATTACGAGCTTTTTTCTCGTAATTACAGGGTCTTCCCTGAACACCAACTCTGCCTATGACAACGTGTTTACATAGGAGGTCAGCTGTAATGATAGTGAGTTATAGTCTGGTGCAAAATTGTTGTACAGGTAACTTGTACAGGTAAATCAGTAATCACGTTCTGATAACTATTCAGAAAACTGTTCATAACCTGTAAAATAAAGGAATCAAATATAAAACTGTTCCAGTCCCAGGCTGTTCAATAGGAAAAATAAAGGCCCAGTACATTTTGGAGAATTGTCATATTTCAATCTGCACTTTGAAGCATCAATTTCTCATTGCTTGATTTATTACTTAACTTTTGTCACACATATATTAGTTAATCTTGTACTTTTTCAGTTTAGTGTAAATTATCATAACTTTTGTTATATATGCTAGTTAATCTTGTACTTGTTTCAGCTTTGTGTAAGGTGTGTTTAATTTGAGTGATATTATTATCTGTGTGGTTTGATACAAGTACAGGATGGCTAACGCTCAGATCAACGTAAGTTCATCACCAACAGAAAAGGCGGACAGAACCTTTGGCTTAATGGATCCAAGTGCAGACAGATTCGAAAGAGCGGCAACAGGACATTCTGGAGACGTTCGACCGCAGGCTGTTCAGCATCCCTCTCGACAGTAGACAACATTGGGATGTTTTTTCACTACACCCACTGCATTGGGCGAAAGGCCCAGTCAATCGGACTCCAGACACTGTACCGTGACAACCATGACGTCAAACTACTTGTACGCCGAGCTGCTGTTCTGCCACATTGAGGATGTCTGGTTACAAACTCTTGAGTAAGCTGACAATGCTGACATCCCACATCCCGTGTTGTCATCTACAGATTACGTCACAGGGTAATTGATAGAGAGAGATCGAACAACCTGGAAACAATCATCAGCAGAGGGATCAAGGATTACCAACCATATTGAAGCTTGGCACGGGAAACTGAAGAAGAATGTACTGCATGCCCACCCCAACATCTACACCATCATCCAGACACTAAAGGACATACAGAACATCAGGCGGATTCAGAGAGACGCAGACGGTACCATTCAACCCTGCTGCTTCAGCACTCGAGCTTCTCCATCTTGGAAAGAGTGTTTTGTATTTTCTAGTAGAGACTTATCTAGTACTTGACTATCAAAGGTTGCAAAAGGACATAATGTCTAGATAAAGTGGATAATGTATTGTCATAGATAAACGAGTCAATGCTACTTCTGCTTCATTGAGGGGTTTACTGTTTCTTTTAAATAATAGTTTATTTTAGTGCTAAAATGTGCATATTTATTCACTATTACATGTATGAATATAAAGTTAATTCAATTGCTGACATCAGTATATCAATGTGATTTTATTTATTAATCAAACATCATCTTACTTGATAACAATTAAATAATGAATAATGATATTAAATATTAACTATTTTATGATACATTTATATGCTAAAAAAATTGTGTTACAATTTTATCTATTTCATTTGATATGTAAGTATCCTATTTACAAAATAAGTTTAAATTTTTAGTTGAAACAGACTATAACTTTAGCTTCAAAAGATTCTCTATATAAACACCTTTCTTTCAAGTTGGCAGAGTTGGTGTTCGGGTAATGAGCCTTAAATACGACTTCTTTATCTCGTAATTACGACTTAATAATGAATAACAATATGATAAAATTTCTTTAGGTGGTCCCAGAAGAACAAGCCCAGGACTAGGTGGTTCAAGTACACCTGGTTACAGATACATGTTATCATAACGCTTCATACCAATGTTAGGGATTTAAATGGACAAAGCCAGATGTTGACCTAGAAAGGTATTTGTCCTAGTAATTAATTGCTTTTAAAGAGACACAAATTGTTCATTCATACCCACAACGTCCAATCCTTAGGTGTGTGAACTGCTATAGAAAACCTTGGTGGAGAAAATACTCAAGTGATACATTTTTTCATACCACCTTACACAATATGGAAAAATATGTATTCCTTACCAAAAATGTAAGTATTTTTTTTTAAATACAAGTGTTTCTTGATAATGTTTACAAATTACACATGATGGGCGCTTTCGTTGTTGCTTACATTGCTACTAACAAAAAAGTCTTAGTGTAGTCTAAATCTATTTCATTACAAACAAAAGACAAATGTTTAGGACAAACGTAATTACAACATACGTCCTTCCACAACTTTCAATTAATTTCATTTTTACATAGATTTACATTTACTTAAAGCCCCAATATACGTAAATATACGGGTGTGTGTGTATATATCAATACTTTATGCACAAATTCGTGGTAACTATTGTTTGAATAACTTAATTCTAACTACATCTTAGAGAATATCTCAATAATCATGTGTGATTCTACACTAAATTTTTGGTGAATGTTACGTATATTGGGGCTTTAAGGACAGTACATGTGTATATAGGGATCCGTATGAGAAAAAGGTGTAATCTTTTAACAAAAAGGTTTTAATGAAAATAAAACATCATATTTTTGATGAAGAATTGAAACTACAGTGGCATGAAGAAAATTCAGAAATCACCGTTCGATCCTATGTCGAGAAATATAACGTCATTTCAAGGCATACAGCTCAAGGGTTTGTTACGAGATCCCAACTAAGCAACTTAACAAAGGTTTAAAAATTCGTGACAAGCCCCTGTTATTTAGCCGATATGCTGCGTGTACATGTCACAAGTTATGATGAAAAACGGTTTGTCAAATATATATTTTGATACGATTGTGTATTTGATTATACAAAGCCAAACTCGTGCGTGTTTTACGCAGTCAGGTATAGCAAAGGTATGTACTATACACACTGTCGGTCTATCTTCAATGTAAAACAATGTTAAGTATTGTGTTGTCGTTGGACCAATCATCTCAAAGTTGTAACCTCTGCGACCGTAGCCGTAACATAATGATAATCTTTTGTCTAATTTGATTTATGGATGGGATATGATAATACTGGATTTTGTGTAGTGTCTGTGTGACTATTCGTGTCCAGGTATCTTCATGGTTGCGGGCTGAGTGTAGTGTGTTTTTGTGTGTGTGTGTGGGGGGGGGGGGGGGTGTGTTGTGTTTTGTGTGTGTGTGTGTGTGTGTGTGTGTGTGTGTGTGTGTGTGTGTGTGTGTGTATGTATGTATGTATGTATGTATGTATGTGTGTGTGTGTAGGTGTGTGTGTGATGTTTGTGTGAGTGGGTTGGGGGAGGGGGGCTGCTCTATCCCGCTATCCAAACTTTATTTTAGAAGTTGTCATTTTTAGGTAAAAATGGCACATAAATTCAGTTCAAGGACATTTTCCAAGTCCCATCGCTGAACAGGTACAACTGGCAGCAATGTGTGTTTGTCGATGAGTCATTAAGACTGACTGTTGTTTGTAAACAGTTATACTGTTGCTGATAGAAGTACATTTGATATCTTCGAAATGAAAGCTTTTATATGTAATTAACGGAATGAATTTTATAATATAAACTTCATTTAAACATAGCAGCAAAGCTATCATCAAAACATAGCTCTGAGTAAGTGAATATCAACAATCACTGGAGTTTCATTTTAATACATCGGTTATTTTTTTTTCTTTTTGCGCTTCATTTATTTATCTATAGGCTACAGGTATTTTCTCTTTATAATTCAATGATTTAAGAAATATGTTAAGGTGTAGTGCAAAATAATACAACACATAAGATAGAGGATTTTAGATTAAATTCAATAGTTTTCATCGTCAGAATCCTACAACATTATCATGCTATTTAATTGTAATGTTTCGTCATTTTGACTTCAAAATGAAATATTCACGTCTTAAATCATATGATTATAATATTATAATTTGATTTAACTGTAAGAATTTCCTTAAATGATTTAATTTTCTTAACTTTAGGAGTTGTTGTGTATAAATATATATATATATACAACAACTCCTAAAGTACGCATAATATATATATTATGCGTACGTAAACTCTGTGTCTAGCCCCTTTCTTGCACCTTTTCCATTTTCCTTGTTGCCGAGACGCTGCAGAAATGCCAAACAAGGGGACAGTAATTAAAATTCGACAATACAAAACTCTCGTAAATTAACATTTTAACAGATTTAGATAAAGTCCAATCCTCTTCAAAACTGCTAACTGTTTGGAGACTTGTCTACAAATAAAAGAGATATGTTTATCAAACTTCAATAAAAATGGTGGAATTGCCTATTGTGAAGTGATGGAAGGCTTTCTGAAGTGATGGAAGGCTTTCTATCCTAAACGAACTGACTGAAATTTATCTGGGTTCGCTTTTATGCCATTCCTTTCAAACCATTCTCTAACACCTCTTTCAGACTTTCAATACTTTTGTTAAAATAGCCCAGAGTGTTATCATCAACACAATTGTACAAAGTAGCCTCCTTAATACAGTCTGTTCCCTAGGTAGCTACTCATGAGACTAACAGCCTCAGTCGATACCACATAAGATGAGAGCTTCCTGAGGAACAGGTCATGAGGAAGACAGTCGAAGGCTTTGGAAAGATCCATAAGAATGGCCCCAACATAGTTGTGACCGTCCAAGGCCTGTCGCTAGTCCTCCATCATGCGCAGCAGGGTGGTCTGGCATCCGAAACCGGTCCTATAGGCCGCTAAAAAGGGATGAAATATGTTGTTAAAAATGTTGACAGCTGATCATGCAGAATTCTTTCAATTTTTTTAAATACTAGGAAGAATGCTGACTGGTCTGTAATTACATTTGATTAAAGGATCATTTTTCTTGAAAACTGGAGTCACTTGAGCATACTTCAAACGGTCTGGAAAAATACACTTGCTGATATAGAAAATTCGAAAGAGCAGGAACAAGAACAAGACTTCAGAGTTCTGCATAATATGCCGTCAACGTCTGTAGCTTTTTTCTTTGGCAATTTGGATAAAACTTTACGCACTTCACTATCTGTGACGGGGGAAAAGGAGAAACCAGAAGAAGAGGATACAAGGTTCTGAATATTAACTATACTGTTGTGTGTTTCCATATCTACATTTTCCAACCCCTGACCAATATTCTCTGTTACTGCAGAAACAAGGTGTCAGTGTGGCAAAGTCTGCAAAAACCTGACGGGATTGAAACAAAACAGGGTCTGTGAAGCTAATGGCAGAACGCACAGTGATAACTGGTCAGACGGAGGAGGATCAGTCAGGATGAACACCACAGTACTGAGGACCTCTTACTTCCTGATGTTACACAGTCCAGCATAGGGGAGGAACCAGTGAACACAAATCTTCCTCAGGTGGATGCAGGGAGGCAGTCACTGACTAGAAGGGACAGAGTGAAATGGCCACCAGCCGACGACAAACAGTGGGAAGCCTTCGATGATGATTTGGACAAGATTCTGGAAGGCACATTAATTGAAGACGTGGATAAGAAAATAGCAGCCTTATCAAAAATTGCATATACAGTTGGTAAAGAATGGTTTGGAACAGCCAAAGCAGACAATAAGAGCAATGAACAAACTACCAGCAGTAGACGACAGCGAGAGATTGAGACTCTCAGGAAAGAGAAATCAGAAGCATCACAAGGCAGTATAAGAAGGCAAACCATGAAGAACAGCTTGGACTCATTGGTTTGAGAGCTACACTGAGGGATAGGAGGAAAAATCTGCAGAAGGCGGAAAGAATATGTAAGGCAATGCTGCCTGTACTTTTCTGTAGTTTTGTATTTACAATATTTATTTAAAAAACATGCATTTCCTGTGAATAGCCCGCCGTAAGTTACCATTCCTATATGGCAGTCTGCTAGGTCTATTACGACTCTTTTTCATAGGAGCATGCTCCTCTATGACCTCATTCAATAGTATGTCATGAGACCAGTAAATATCATTTGGGTCGTCACAATTAAAATCTCAGTGTATTCCTACTGTACTTGTTTCATGCTAATTCTTGTTCCATCGACTTATGAAGAAATTTCTTTTCCTTGGTAGTAGTACGTACAGTTGAGTCCCGATTTCTCCCTTCTATATCATTAACAATGAAATGAGAAAGTAGGATAAAATCATTTGTTTATTTACTGCCATCTCAAATATCAGATTATACTATGCTGTTTGCGTGCTATCGTAGCCCTACTTCGTCCAACTGTAATCAACGCAAGGAAATTGATATCGTCAACCTTATTCATACACTTCGTTTGAGTCGAAATACGGATAAGTCGAAGTATTTTCCACGGTCCTTTGAATTTCGAGATAACGAGTTTCGACAGTATATATGTCGTGCCAAAAGTTATGATATAATCCTCATGTTGAAATGCAAGTATAATACAACGCCCATCTTTATCTCTTGTCACTTCAGTGTATTTTTTTCCTAAATAAACTTGCCACACCTCTCGAGGCTGATATACCGTTTGACCAGTTAGTTATCACGCTATAAACGGACTTTCATAGGAAAGTAACCTTAAAATATAAAGGAAAAATATTTCTCACTGCTGGTTAATTTTTCACACGCATTCTTATAAATTTCTCTCCGTCAGTTGTCCCATTACCCATTATAATAATTTTATTTGACAATCAATATCTCAGGTTAGAACAAATATTTGACACAGTCCTTGGCAGGAAAACTTGGTCACACGTTAGCATTAGATCGAGATATTTACACTTTATTGGCAATACTTATACAGTATACCGCGGGGCGGAACAATGTATGCTCATTCAATGCCAAAGAAAAAAAAATTGTATGGAAAGAAAACAAATATCGAAGTAGTAACAATAACTCAACAAAAGAGAAACGATGCTATATGTTCTAATGGTAAATAAAAGCATGCCAAGTTTTAAAGCGACGGGTTGAAAACATAACGAAATCTTAATCTCTGTCAAGTGGTATCGACATTTCATGTAAATCAAGAGCAAATCTTACGAGTGATCTAATCTTAAGTATGAATTATAAATGATTTTTTGATGCCCTCATACATGTTAATGCATTTTTTCTTTTTTTATGTCAAATATATCTATAGTCACCACACGATCCAAACCTTGAAAGTGTTTCACTGAACCATCCTTCATGTTAGTCTGGATATTGACGTAAAAATTGTAACAATCACTGTATATTTGTATTGTCAGTATTGTAATGCCATTTAAAATGCATATTTGGAGAAGGTGTCGATAAGTTCCAATAACTTGTACCTAATCACTTGTTCATTTTGTGGCAATAAATATGTTTAAATTAAACCTTAGGATTGAAATAATTCAAAGCACAAAGGGCGATAACTCTTTGAGATAAAATATAACCAAACTGCCGTTACGAAAACATAACTTCATGTCATGGTAACTTGAAGTCTACCAAGTGTAAGAGAAATAACATCTTTCTCTCTCGGTTTCCTAGGAAACACCAAAGTTGTCATTTATTCTTGACATTACAGCATGACATCTGTACCCCTTACAAATTTAGAGAAACAGGCTTGCTCAGCTTATTAATATTCATGAAATAACGGCGTCAAAATATTTGTGACGTCAGCGAAACTTGAGAAGCGGGAAGCAGGAAAACAGGATAAGAGTAGGTTTAAATATATTTTCTTTATTTATTTTTTACTCTGTTTCCAATATTAGATTAGTGGCGAAACAATACTTCATTCCTTTTTATTTGTAAAATAATGTGAATGCAGTTTAATGCATAGGAAATGTAAATTTATGCTATCTATTCAACAACTGCACTTGTTCAATAGTTATTGAAATTAATTCGGCAGTCACATTTACATTTGAAATGTGATAGACTTTTTATAAGTTTACAAACGCTCGGTGTGATAGCCCTTCTGATAGCCTCATATACAGCAGTTATCTAATTATT
Organism: Ylistrum balloti; assembly: GCF_031769215.1. NCBI lineage: Eukaryota > Metazoa > Mollusca > Bivalvia > Pectinida > Pectinidae > Ylistrum > Ylistrum balloti. The sequence continues at coordinate 153,999 of NW_026782111.1, read as the reverse complement.
GTTAAGAAAAACGGTTGAACGGTGACACCGGGTCAAGAATACCTGGTGATTTTTTTTTTTTCATCATACCGTTCTTGCAAGTTATAAGTCTAATTACCTCGTTGTTGACCTCTTTGGGGGTCAACTTTGGAGGTCAACTTTGGAGCACAAATGCATTATTGACCATTTCAAAGGTCTCAGTAACCTTTCAATCTGCTTCTTTGGTATTGTTTCTGGAATCTGTAAATATAGAGCCGGTTCTGTATACTACATACGGTGAAACTGGCCGTTCTCAAGAATACAACCCAGTGATGTCATCCAAAGTCATCGAAAACAGGGAAATCATGCCATATTGTAACATGACGACGAAGATCTTCAGTTTTGTGATTCTCGTGGGAACCTCGAAAAGATAACATAATGATATTTTTTAATATCAATGCATTTCGAATGGTGTCAGGTGTAATAATTGACTGGTGTAAATGTGCCCGGCCCCGTTAATTTGAAAATGCATCCGTTCTCTGTTATACCTTTATAGTATATTCAAAATTCAAGATGGCGGATATGCAAATTATGTGAGCGAGCTTAATCTGCCGTATGTTCGTTTCAGTCATTCAGTCATTAGATTAAATTTTGGTTCCAAGCTGAGTATAACCCAACATTAACATTACATCATTTCAACAGATCACTTTTATATATATAATTGTTTTTCTGGCGTTTGTGTCTGCCGTACTAACATTAATTTTAGTTTTTATTCATTCGTCTTTTCAGAGACTCTTGAACTGTTCCCTACTGGTGCTATACCCAGCGTTGCTTTGCCTGTACTGGTACTTGCCGCCATTGCAGACGATCCTGAAAGGAAATGACGCCATTTCCTCAGCTAAATCACAGGATGAGGCAAGAACTCTCTCCTTGATCACCAACCATGAACTACTTTTAAACTCTGTACCAAAATCATATAACAATGGATTCATCGTCTACGCATGCAGCAAAGATCACTCCTGTGGCGGATGGTCGGACAGATTGTCCGGAATTCTGTCTGTCTTTGTAATATCACTCATCACAAAACAACAGTTTTTAATTCACCATAACAACCCCTGCCTTCTTGCCGACTTTCTGGCTCCTAAAGAATATGACTGGAGATATAATTCAAGTAATTTCGTCAAAACAGACAAAAAAAATTATGTTCTCCTAAATAGAAAATCGTTGCGAGCAAAGAAATATCTTTCTGGTGAAAAGAATTTAACAAAATACTTCAAAAGTCATATTAATTTAATACACATGAATTGGGACTTTACAGATGTGATCAGATCGAGGCCGCACATTGGAAGCGAGGTTCCGTGGATAACAAAGTTGCATTTTGCAGACATCTATAAGGAACTCTACAATTATTTATTCAAACCATCTGAGACACTTTCCCGCGCTTTAAAATCACAAATACGGTATAGACCTAAGACAGCTTGTGCTCATATTCGTATTGGGAAAAGTCCAACCATCCCTAATGACCCTCCGAGGCATCAACAACCTCTGGAAATTTTGTGGAATTTCTTGGATATTTTAGATAAAAATGTGTATGATATTTTTATAGCAACGGATGACGACAGAGTTGTTAAAAGGGCTACAAATCGTTATCCAAAAAATATAGTCAACACAGATGGTAAAATTGGGCATATTGATGCAATTCTTCAGCGAAAAAATCTTGACCAACAAGATATATTTCTTAAAATGATGATGGATTTTTACGCGTTGATCAATTGTGATATACTGATTCTCACCGAGAGTGGGTTTGGTATCATGGCAGCTTACATTCGGAACAGTGACTCTGGTCTATATTGTTGGAGAGGCTCCGAACTGAATCCTTGTTCAAGATATACAATCCATCATATGTTCCCGTGGCCCGTGCTGGCACCACCTGAATATTTTCCCGTTGAAAGAAGGGTTTCTCAAAAAATAAGGAAAAAAGGGAAATCTGTTTAATATTATGTATTTGTCGTTTAAAAACACGGCAATATCTTCTTCTTTCATTAGTCATTTTTTTTTTTAAATTTTCACTAGATATTGTATTTTTAAACACTTTTCTTTTGTCGTTGAATTATCAAATATTTCACAACATGTAACAAAATTAACATAAATCATGCGAGAAAGAGGTCAAAGGTCAAAAGTCCATTGTAGAAAGCGTTAAACGAGAAGAACTCTAATAAAGGGATTTAACGGAAATAACTCTGATAATTTGTCTTTTCTGGAGAAACTATTAATATGTGCAAGCATATATCGCTGTACCATCAAAATTAAAAAAAATAATAATACAGCGAGCATTTATCGAAAATATGTTGCATTTGTATAACTTTAAATACATTAAACCAACCTTTTTAACAAGTAAATTATTATCTTATTTTTCCAGATGTCTTGTTATCCCGTCTTGGAACCAAAATCTTTTTAGATAGACAATCTTGTCACACATTTCATTAGACTTAAAATAAAATAATTCATTGAAGAAATATTTAACGGAATCCACACATAATATTAGCTGCGATATCGTGTCTTCAGTCAAGACGATATTAGCCGGTAGGAACGAAATGAAGGGAAGTAACTCTGGGTGGTCAGAATGTATTCAAAATCTCAACCACACAGTTGCCGTTCCTGATACGTATTGTGTAGGAATTATTATTGCTCGATGTTCTCTCCGTGTTCCTGCTAATGTTTAAATTCCAAATGCTATGGACTTCGTGTCGGCCTCGTAAAGAGTTATGTGATTTTAAATTAAGTTAAATTAAAATTCTAACCCGCAATTAAGAAAATTAAAATGCAATGGGTTTTGCATTTTCATTTCTATTTCTTTATTGCCTGTTGTATTTTAGAAATTCATGGATACGTAATTAGCTAAACGATTCTTCTATAGTCATATAAATAATCTTAACGGCCTGTTGCTGCGAAGAACGCCACCTTTCGACGCTCCACAACTGCGGCTTCGGGGATTATCCTCGTAATTAACCTTAACTAATCAGTCATTGTAAAACATTTGCATGATTTTGTTTTATTCAAGAAACAAAATACCTGCCTGTCTGACGAAGTTATCATCCTCCACCTCCCACGATCCATATGTTCTACTTCATACACAAGAATGGTTTGTAGGAAAATTGACTGTTTACTTAAAAGTCCAAATGTGAAGGGTGAATACCAATATTGATCCTTATTTCTGTGGCGTTTATTTGTGAATTGGTGAGATCGTCAAAGTTTTGTCAGAAAACAAAAATACTCGAGTACATGTGTATCTGAATATCAAACCTTTTTCTATCATGAAGACATTGAAATCCGGGTTACTTTCTTCGTTTAAAAAATGGACGAATCAATATACATGGATACAGCAGTTAAATGTAAACAATGACCGTAACACTAATTACAGGTGAAATTCTACATCGGAACACACGTGTATTCATGGATTATTCATATACTTACAAACTATACATTATGCAATGCACATTGTCGATATCAAGTTAAACAATCTACCTCTATTATCAATTTATCATCATCAAACGATATTCGTCACGCTTTACTGAAACAAATCACCGCATAATATGAAACAGAATCGACGAAATCGACAAAAGCACGATATAAACAACTAGATCCATCTGTATTGCGAGCGTAATATCATATAATCGGACGACAAACTGAGGTTTACCATGCAGACGCAGGGTCTGTCCCGTACGCTACTGACCTGCTCTCGCCGTTCACTTGGTATTGAGTATGGTGGAACAAGACACGATAGTTTTTTTCATATTAAAAAAAAAGTCATGACGATCTTGCAAATTTAAATACCAACGTGTAAAGCCTTTGCTGGGGCTTATGACAAAATAAAAATAAGACACACGGACACACATCCTTTAATCAGTCTTTTGTACGGTAGCCTAAAAACAGATACGCACGTTGGCATTTGGATTTCGCCATTGATCGATATTGCGATGTTGATGGATGGTCGTAGCTACTTTTCAACCAATTTTGTAATTGGTGTACAAGTGTTGAATTCGAGTTCAACTTTCCAGGTAGACCGGTTGGAACGACCAGTTATTGCTTAAACTTTCGATGAACTTTCCGTGATGAAATGAAAGTTTATCTTGGTGGGACGAGAGAACTAAAGATATACACTTCTTTTCTTGTACCTTACACAGGTGAAGCGTATACAACACCTGTGAGCGTCGACCAGCCATGACCGCCATTTTTTCTGGAGCACGTGCAGTTTGTATAAAAACTGTTGAGTGACGGGTAGAATTCTATTCAAATGATCCAGGGTTCAAATTTGACACTTTTCAGCCATATAGCGATTCCCTGCTATTACTAATTCTTGGAATTTCAAACAAGACATATATACCTTTTCATTTTAACCTTTCAAGATAGTTGGGAATTTTGGGAGGAAAATTAAAAAATCTAAACGAAAAAGGCCCGATGTTTTAAGAACAACATTCATACATTTACTTACAAAACAATTGTCGTCGACCTGGCGCTACCGTGTGTGTACCTTGTGGCACTAATATGCCTGCGGACTGTGGTTCTACCATCTCTGTGTTCCTCAAGGTGCTACCAACTATGTGTACCTTGTGGCATTTCAGTGTCTGTGTACCTCTTATTGCTATTTTGTCTTTACCTCTTGAAGCTACCATCCATGTGTAACTCGTGGCACTAACATGTCTATGTACCTTGTGAGGCTACCATCTGTGTACCTCATAGTGATATCATTGTGTTCATGTACCTTGTGGCACTACCTTCTTTGTGCACCACCTGACGCTACCGCCTCTGTGTACCTCCTGGCTCTACTGTCTTTGTACCTCATGGTGTATGGTCTCTCTTGTAGTGCTTCAGTCTATGAATCTCATGGAGCTGCTGTCTCCAGCACACCTTGTGGAGCTGCTGTCTCCAGCATACCTTGTGGTGTTTTCCATGTACCTGTGGTAACTGGAGCAACACTGAACTTTAATGCCAGTACATACAACATACCATTATGTGACCAGAGATTTGTTTGATGTCCATTAAAGGATTAGGCTAGTCTTGTCTTATCCACAAGTTATCACACATGGAACCTTCAATTTTGCCTGGAAATGTTCGGGGGTGCAGAGAGTGATAGCAAGCGGTACCTCTGGAGTATCAAAGATGGCGACACCATTTCATTTGAGGCATTATTACACTTTGGTTAAAACAATTCATTACACGACTACCTTGAGTTAAAGAGTTAAAATTACATCAAGTGTGACAAGAAAATGTCCATTTATTTGTCTGAATAATCAACCATGTCCTAAACAGAATCTTAAACCCATTTCCATTTGATATGTGACTTGTGAATCTCATCACATATATTGTATATCAGCTTGCACAAAGGCTAGCAAAAATTAGGGGGAAAAAATTTCTTAACTTGTTTACTAAATCACACATGAAATGAAAACAAACAAGATTCAATCTTTATGTCAGGTGTGCAACTCACAGCACAGATTCAAAACCAAATACATATGTAGTGTATGTTCGTGGGACAAACACAGACAACAATAATTGACATTGAAATAAAATTTATTTCATCAGACTGGTAAATTTTATTAATAATAATCGTTTCATCACAATGACTTGTGAAAACAATTAAGTGTGATATTATAACAGTTATAATGCATTAATACATGAAATGGCATATGTGTGTATATTGTGTGCACGATTCGGTTTAGAAATGTCTGACTCCATAACAACTATAGGCAGTATAACATCTCACTCAGGATTGAACAAAGATGACAAGGTGATTTAAATATAAATATATACAACATACAACGTAGATATGTAAGTACAATCAAATATACACCGTACCAACTATGTATTGAATCTGAATAAACATTAAGCACGGAGACACTAGTGTCAGCAAGGACTTTACAAGGCTTAACAAATTTCTACTTCAATAGTAGGTATGAGTGTCAATTTTGCATTAATAAAATTTTCGGTGACAAGCTGTTCTAAAGTACACCTTAAAACTCTCTGAACTATTTTCTTTGTCAATCAATGCTATCAAATGTAAATGTTTTACTCAAAATATTTTGATTTGGTACATTTACTGACAAATGATCATGAAACAAATAAAAAAAAAAGATTGTACATTATTCATGAATATATCATTTTTACCCTTTACACGATACAGATTTCTGCTACTGCTGATATTTTCTTAATCAAACTGGTTTAAGCTGATAACATAAACTAAAAAAGCATTCGAGAAAAAAAAACAAAATTTCTTTTAAAAGATATTATTTGGCCTCAAAAGATTTCAGCTTTTAACATTTTTTCCTCCAGAAAACCATTCTTTACTGTAAATTCTGATTATTATTGCAGTTGAAATTGAAAGGCAAGTAAAAGCTATTTCTATGCAATACCGAGCTACTGAAATGACTCAATATCACTTGCTTAATTGGCCACAAAAATATTTTTGCCCATTTTCTTAGCATTATTGAATCCATTATGAGGGACCAAAAGGAATATTCAGATACTTATTTATACCTGAATTGAATTTAGTTGTAAAAGAAAGATGTACATTGGTTTTGCGGTTTCTGTAAGCACTGTAATAAACATACTCTATGACAATAATACTAATAATTATAAAAGGCCAAACAAACATTCCTTACACCAATATTTTCAATATGAAGTACCAAACACTTGATGTATTTTCTTTTCTTTTTTACACCTTCATCAAAATTATAAATCTTACACAATGTATTAATACTATTCAATTTTTTCCCTTATTAATCTTCTAATAATTCCAAAATTAAAATCTACTTTTATAAAAACGAAGACGAAAAAAAATTGTATATATAGTTAGTATATGGCACTTCTCTGTCACTTTTTTTCTCAGAATTATAGAGAACCAAACAACAGTAGGTGTACACCAGGATTGCACAAATCGCATAACTAACACAATATCCGTGAATTTGATACATCATTTTTTTTTTCATAAGTTATAAACAATAATTCACAATCACATCAAGGTATTCATCCAACCAAGAGAAGATGTGCTTACATAATCTGTATTGATGAAGCGTTGAATTATCTGGATAACCTGCATCTTCAGAAGATAAATAAAATCTCCTTTCCCTTTATGATGTATACAGATACAATCGTTCTAACGGGTGGGTAGTAATTAAATAGCCTAGTTAGTAAAATAAATATCTTTTCTAATCATTTTTGTGGAATGTTCTGTAGATCTGTTATTTTCCATTATATCACAATTTACTTTTTAAATTAAATATCATAATCATAGTATTTACCTTAAACTAACACATAGCTACTGAACTTAAATTCAAATGTAAAAAAAATTAAGTACAATTTCATTTAGTTTTTTAAAAACAGGTTTATCGGCATATTCAAGACATCTATCTTTTGCTAAAAGACAAGGACAAAATTACTGCAAATTGAATTTAGTTTTCTTCATTTTTGGTTACATAAAAGGTATATTTAAATCATAGCATATTTTACATGAAGAAGATTCAAAATTGTACTGTAACAATTATTTTTACATTTTCCAAAATATCTGCAATTTTCACTATATTTCTGTATATAAATGTATTTCACTATACATTTCACTGTATTTCTCTATATTTCACTACTGTCATTGTTCAGTAACAAACATTCATTGCCTACATCACTAACAATATGTACATGTATGTGTAAGGTGCATCATCTTTTTTTTTTTTCTAATTTTATTTTTCATTAGGGATACATTATGTGTTTCTAAAAACAAAATATCTGTCACTTTCTTTCAATTCTGAACCAATTTTTGCCCATACATGTAATTTTAAATGCCTCAATGAAAAAAATTAAATAAATGAAAAAAAACAAAATTTTACAAATCGCACTCATAATAAAATATCCTTTTCCATGAAATTTCATCAACCACTATTTGTATCATCTCATTATCTAATATAAAATGTGTGATTGTTTTGTGTGTTAGTTTATGCAGTGTATCAGGAATAAATCACCTACCTATTTCTACACTTTTAATCTTCTAATGAATAAGATATCAAAATAATACAAAATATACAAACTTATCAGTTTTGATCATTACTTCCTATAATAATATTGACGAGTATTTTTTTTCTGAAATAAATAAAACTGACATTTAGGATTCATTTTGCATGTTTATATGTGATAAGGAATTATGAGTTATCTTATACAAACATATACAAATAGCTGTTGTATCACAGATTTTCCGTATCAAGATCGTAATTAATTTTTTATGTAACCTTCTGCTAGTTTTAACGGAGTTATCCCTCATTCTACTATCTTCTAGTTGCATTTTTCCTTCTAACATGACAAAATTTGCTAGCTTTCCACAGTTGTGAAAATTAAACTAGTTTTCTTCACAATGTTGTACAATACAGTCTTAAACTGAACAAATTCACTAAGAAGGAAAAAATACACCACTTATTTGAATTCATCCCATTTGCATTTTTTTCTCTTTAAATTTGATTGTTTGTGCAAAGACTACTGTTTTTGCATAATGAATGCAGACAGAAGGCGAATTCGGTCCTAGGAATTATTCACCTTAAATAAATAAAAAATTCTTCCTTATACTTGAGCATGACACTTCAGATTTTTATTTTGTTAAATAAGACTCCATGTGTAAGTGAATTTGTCCATTGCTAATCAGTGACTGACAAAATTGAATTCTTTTTTGTTATGTAAAGCAAGCTTTAAAATGTCAAGGAAACAAGATTTGTGACCTCAAGCAAAAAACAAAAAAAAAGATTTCAAGGTTTTAAATTTGTTTGACACAATTTCAAGTAACTGAAGGAGACTTTTATCAATGTTTGTAAACTATTAACACTACAAACAGTCTGGTAGATATTGGTATAGGAAACAGAGGAAAATCATTCATATGAAAAAGACATCTCCTCTAAACTTTTAAAATCATTTTTTAACAACATACATAGTGTGTATATAACATAACCAAAGCACAAAAAAACAGTAACAAAATGTTCTCTTCAAGTGAAATTGATAAAAGAGAGTTAAAGATTATGAGAACCCAACAAATAATCACCTACATGTATATCAAATTACATTACAAACTCTATCATACCAATAAATGATTAATAAACAAAGGGAGACAATCCCAATAACTAAGGGAGACAACACTTGACAACACTTTACTGTCTCAGCACTCACAGCAATCGTCCTACATTAATAAACAAACTAAATTGCTTTTGTAGTAAAAACTTATATCATAACATACTAGTCCAACACAAATAAAAAGCTAGATGCATAAGTCTTTTCCTTATTCACTTTGTAGACTTAAAAGTCACATACTGAGACCATGCATAACGTTTACCTTTTATACAGAAAACAAACATATCAGATTAATTTGAATTTTCTTTCAAATTAAACAATTGCCTTCATTACAAAGTCTTTCTTTTACATTTCAAAACAATCAAAATTCCTGTATCAACAGTTCTGAATAACTGATTCCTTTTTAGCAATACTCTTGTCGATTTTAAAAAAAAAAATCTTAAGAGAACACATTAATCTGTGGTTCCAGCCCATCAAGAGTCAAATGAAAGGCTTAAGCGACACACACTAGTTCAGTTTATCATATCACAGTCGAATGTCTGGATGATTTCACGCCATCCTCCTTGTTACCACGGAGACTGTTGGGCTGTGATCGAGGAGCGGATTGATGCCCTCCGTCATTCCCCGTTATCAGAACAGTACCATAGAATTTCTCTTGTTCCTCCCTCTGTCTCTGGAATTCTTCTTCCAATTTCTGCATGAAAATAAACAAAAAGAAATGAAGTTAAGTGAAGACTGATCTCTTTAGTGTAACATTAAAAATTGAAAGTACATACATGCTGACTTCTGCATGGGGTGTATCCTTTCAAACTAACAAAATAAACAAAAGTAAACTCAATAAAAAAGAATATTAAAATATCCATTTTTTCCACTAGTAATTTCTAAATATGATATAAAATTCTTTATTTCTCTACAGTACTTTTTGATAATGATGTTAAAGTAATTCCTGATGTGAAAACAAAATCATTATCAGTACAACTATAATGTACATGTGACTTTTTTTAAAATTCAAAAAAATAAATTTTTGTGTAAATCAATTTTTGTGTAAATCAATTTTTGCCAATATTTGTAGTATTATTTCAATAGAGGAAATCAACATAATAATCATATTTTAAAATTATTCTGTTTTTGTTTTTTGTTTTTGTTTTTTGTTTTTGTTTTTTTTTTCCCTCTCAAATTATTCAACATTGTTAGTACCCATCCAGCTACATCTACATCCATACCAAATTCCAATTTATTTATTTCAGAAAAGGGATTTATGGGAACCTCCATTCCTTTTTTTTTGTTTTCTCCAAACCAACAGGATTGAAAATCTGAGTCATACCATACTAGTAACCTTGTTGTTTCATACACACATGCAAAATAACATTCAATCATACACCAACATACTGTCAGGTAAAGGTGCTATTTAAGATATCAACATCAGACACTAGTTCCCTAAGCCTCATTTAACTATACAGAATAATTTTCTGAAACAAATGTCTAGTTAGTAAATTTGTTTAATACTTTTTTTGCCTTTATACAAGATAAAATTTAAGTATTTTTACATATACAATGAATAAAAAATGAAGCTAATTCTAATCATTCTTTTCCTTGAGCTCTAACATACATATCAATCAAATTAATTTATACTCGTCACATCAATTGATGCTAACATTTCCTAAAACTCACTAAAATCTTCAGCTAAAACAAATCAAAATAACATAAAAGTAATCAAAACAACAGAATCATTTCAATTCTAAAAGTTTTGAAGATGGGTTCCAGAATATATTCTCAATAAAATTGATAAGACATGAGCATTATAAAAAATAGCTATCCAAAATCTTCGAAACAGAAGTGGAAAAAATTGACAGAAACAAATAAATTGCACTGTCAATATTTAATTTTTTATTTCATTTTTTTTTTTTTTTATCTCTTTTCCATTAGTTGGTACTACACTGGGTTTGGTTTTAAAAACTTCCCCCACATTTTTAATTTATTCAATTATCTTTATTTATTTTGATATTTGACTGCAACCCATCTTCTTTATCAATTTTGTTTGCGCTGAAATAGAGAAAGATAATGCTGAAGTGTTAGAACAGAGACATTTTACTTGGAAGTGTGATATACTTAAAGGATCAATAGGGAGTGTTGATCTAAAGGATGGAATAGATCAAACGATGTTCTTATCAGTTACAAGTAGAACATGTGCCCAACATCAGAGTTTGATAAATTCATTTTAGACCTACACTGACAAATAATCTTTCATCATATGACTTAGAACATCTTAATAGATGTATTGATTGTAAAACCTGATCATCAAAACACTGTATTTATCCAACAATAAGCCCATGTCCAACAACTCCAGTTATAGTAATTTTGGTAGATATGCAATGAAATATTGTACCATTGTTCTGTAATAAGCCCATCCCCCTCCAAATTTGAGTCAGTGGTCATGTATTCATCCGCTGGGCATATTGCAGGATAATAACAGTACTATCAAAAGTTGTGGGTTTTTTTGTTTCTGTTTTATTTGTTTCTTTTTTTTTTAATTTTTGAGAACACACCATTATCAAAAGGATAAAGGAGTCTTGAAATTTTCTTTTTCTTCACTTTCAAAGTCTTTCTTTTTGGTTTAAACAAAAATTACTATTTCAATATAAAAAATATTACTATATTTCAAAATGACAGCAGTCATATGATATGAAATAACTTGGAAACTTTCAACCAATAGCATGCAAGGGAAAAGTAGTCAACAATTTTCACCAGAAATCGGACGAGTTACATTCTGTACTTACGACTCTGTAAAATGACTTGTGCAAGCAAATTTTGCTGAAATTCAGCCATTGTGAAAAATTGCACATAAAATTTTGATACTTCATTGTGATTTTTTTTTTTTTTCAATATCTACCATTTGGATAAATATCAAATTAATACCCATAATAAGGCTTGGTGTGTACACCAGCTGAACTCGGTTGTTCAAAACTAATTGAAAAGTTTATAAAAATTTTATTTGATTATTCACAGTCCATAAACAACTAGAGTTATTTAGGACCAATTATACCAATTACCCCACCCCCTCAAAAAACGAATGTTTCGTCCAGGAATTAATTTTTGTTGACTTTGATATTCTTAATCCACCAGTTCATATGTCCACAAAATATCAAAATTACAATAAGAATTCATGAGCTATATTTATCCACAAAATAAAGAATCCATGAGAATTGAGCCCCACAAAAATATATGGTTTTACAGTAATTTGACTCTGAATAAATAACCATTCAATTCATATAATATTTTTCCCTTTTCCCCTCAATATTTTTTTCCCCAATACATTCAATATATTTTCTGATTTTCATCTTAGCTTTTCAATGCAAGAAAATAACTTTGCGAAAAATTCGATTAGTTTTGAACAACATGAAATAAGTAGTGTACCATTACATAGTAAATTGGTGTGTTAAACAAATGTAAGTTATCCCTATTAGTTAATAGTTATCTTCTGTTACAGAGTGGGTTAACAGAACAGCATAATGACATCATCTAAAGTCAACAGCTGTTTACTGCTGTGAGACTGTCTTTTCAAAAAGTACATTGAACGAAACTATTACAATTGTACAATTAAAGTGATTGCAGAATGGCCTAAAGTGTAAATTTCAGCTAGTTCATTCTTCAGGCTATTGTATATGTTCGAGCAATTCTATGATAAATAAATAAATAAACAAATAAATAATGCTTACAAGCAATATATATTAATTGTCTATTTTAAAATCAGTCCGTATTTGATACGAGAGTCACAAGTGAAAGTGTTGGGTGCTATGCTTGGCATCAGTGCATTCAATATTCTAGCTTCTTGTAATGTAGAGTTATCTTCTCTTGTGAGCATGTATTGTTTGTTACATCATCAGTTTGCCGGAGAAAATGACATCTTTTCTCATAACATTACTCTCACAAACAAACGACACAACCATCAGTATCTCTGCACAAGAGCAGAAAACTTTGCACTACAAAATGACAGAATGAAAAGTTGCAAGCCATTCTGAACAGAAGTTAAGAAATACCAAAATAGTATAAATACAATAATTGAAATGTCACACCCATGATAGATATTCAATTCAAAAACCTATCCTAACAATTACGAAGAAAAGAAAACATCAATATGCTACTTCTCTCTATACAATGATTGAAGCATTTTCAAAGCTTTGTGTTAGATAATGATAGAATATGTGAGAAATAATGAATATCGTGATCAGTGCTTAAATTACACAGGTAACCGCTTCTCCATCTTCGGTTCAAAATTCTCCACTGAAAAGGGTTCAATGTTCTTTCTTCAAATTTACACAATGTTCATTTCTCCTCTACAATGAAATTTATTTGATGTTCTTGTCCCTGTTTTAAGAATGATCTAGTTTAAATGTTAACATTTTGTGGCCCATTCCTTTCACTTAAAATTTCCAGGTATTTATTTTCTATGTTTCTTGCCAAGAAGTTCTAGAAAAATTAATATTTGGACTTCTCTTGATTTTGAAACAAAAATAAGACATCACATCCTTGTCTATTTTCTGGTCTAAAATTTGCTTATTTTCTTTCGAAATAATCTAATACTGTTGAAAAGTGACAATCCCAATAAACAATTTTAACACTAACCAATAACGGGATAGCATCGTAATTTACTACATAAATTATATGTTACATAAATATTATGTAAGAATGGGTTATAATATAATGTAAATCAACAGATCACAGATAAAATACACAGCACATGCCATACAAAACACTCAGTGCATGAAAATATGACATGATAAATTTAAATTCCAGACAACTGAATATGAATTTTGACAGCCACATCACATCAAAATTCAAAGGCTGAAAGAAGTACTTGATTATAAAAAGAAATATGAAATTGCAAACACAAAAACAAATATTTTGTTACTTTCTGAACATTTGCTTCATTTGCTTGTTCTTGCCTTCCCTCCAGAATGCTCGCCACTTGTAGACTTTAATTAAAAACATTCAGAATTCAATGAAAAAGAACATTTTGATTTTTTTTTTTCAGTCCCTATTAAAATTATTTACCTGAAGATCATATCAGATAAATCAACCAGTCATCATAGAACTGCCATTTTCGGTATCAATATAGCCAAGCATAACAGAATCAATTTTTTTTTTTTTAGGTAGAAATTCTAAATCTTTTCTAAGAAAATACCACGAGGAAGAGAAGAAGTTTACAAAAAGACAAATTTCACTACAAAAGCAAATACTGATGCAAATAAGCTCTAAAAATAAGAAAAGAAAACATAGGGAAAAGCCGCTATTTGTTTCAACCCTAGCCTACAGTTGTAGTGTGAGAAGATGTCTTTACCTGTTTTCTCGGCGTAAGCTGGTTCTTCCACTCACGTAGCTCATTTGCATACTGATCGTCCAACTCCTTAATTTTCTGTGTCTCGTGCTCCATCAACATTTTTCGTTTCTCCGCCTAAAATTACATTAATAATGCAATACTTGAGAATGAATGGAATATAATGACCTACATATTATCTCCCTTATCTGTAATCACTTTAGTTACAATCATACAGAATTTTCACCGTTTCAATTTCAAATTCAAAATTACAAAACCGTCACATCATATTCTGACCAATTACATTAGAGAGTTTATTTTATTTTTTTTTGCATCATTTGTAATTAACATGTCTGGAATATTACCCTTACAACACCAAGTTTTGTGCACCGTACTCTAAGTTCAGAATATAATTATATTTTTTGCTTAATTTCAATAGTTTTGTTTGTTTGCTTTTCATTTCTTTTAAAAAACAGACTAATGTCTTCTTATGTTAAGAATAAAAATACAGTAGAACGAAATCTTCGGCAAAGCTTTCTTAAAGCAACACAACTGGATCAGTGGTATATTCCTTTATACTCCTCATATTCTTAGTTTGATGTTAGCACCTAATTAATTTGAAATTTTCTGAGATTCTGGTGCCGTTTTAGATTGTGTGTTGATACCTGTAGGGCCTCCAGTTCCCTTAGACTGGTGTCATTCCTGAACACAAGCTCCTCCCACTGCCGTTTGTGTTTCTGTTCCTGGCGCTGTTGTTCTGCCTTCATCCGCTTCTTCTCATTTTCCTCAAACTGGAATAAGCATAAAATCAATGAACGAAATTCATCAAAAGAAAAAAAAAATACCAGGATCTCCTTTTGTTCCGTCCTCTGTTCAAAAACAAAATCAGACAATGTCAGATTTCTTACCAGTCACGTTTCCAAATGATAGTGTACCAAATATTTAACTGGCCTGCTAACACATGAAATAAAACTGTATTACACCTAAACATCACCTTGAAATGGATAAAGTGATGCATACTAACCTGTTTCATTTTTGCACGGTCGTCCTCTGGTGAACCAATGGTACTAAGGCGTAAGCTCTGTTTGAACATGTTGGCACGTGTTTTGGCCTCGCTTTTTAAGATTTTCGGGAGACGTTTCTTTTCCAGCGTGTGCCGGCTTGTCATCTCTTCCTCTTTAGTGGTGTTACTGCGCTTCATCTGCTCCACTTCCTGTACACATTAAGATTAAAGGATGTCAGGTAGTGATTCAAAACTATGGAATACATATAAACAGGGAGTGAGCCATTTACATAGAACAGCAAACAGAGTAAGGGAGTGAACCATTTACATAGAACAGCAAACAGAACCGGGGAGTGATCCATCTACATAGAACAGCAAACAGAGCAAGGGAGTGATCATTTACATAGAACAGCAAACACAGCAAGGGAGTGATCCATTTACATAGAACAGCAAACAGAGCAAGGGAGTGATCCATTTACATAGAACAGCAAACAGAACAGGGAGTGATCCATTTACATAGAACAGCACACAGAGCAAGGGAGTGATCCATCTACATAGAACAGCAAACAGAGCAAGGGAGTGATCCATCTACATAGAACAGTAAACAGAACAGGGGAGTGATCCATTTACATAGAACAGCAAACAGAGCAAGGGAGTGATCATTTACATAGAACAGCAAACACAGCAAGGGAGTGATCCATTTACATAGAACAGCAAACAGAGCAAGGGAGTGATCATTTACATAGAACAGCAAACACAGCAAGGGAGTGATCCATTTACATAGAACAGCAAACAGAGCAAGGGAGTGATCCATCTACATAGAACAGCAAACAGAGCAAGGGAGTGATCCATCTACATAGAACAGCAAACAGAGCAAGGGAGTGATCCATCTACATAGAACAGTAAACAGAGCAAGGGAGTGATCCATTTACATAGAACAGAAAACAGAGCTAGGGAGAGAACCATCTACATAGAACAGCAAACAGAGCAAGGGAGTGATCCATCTACATAGAACAGTAAACAGAGCAAGGGAGTGATCCATTTACATAGAACAGAAAACAGAGCTAGGGAGTGATCCATTTACATAGAACAGCAAACAGAGCAAGGGAGTGATCCATTTACATAGAACAGCAAACAAAGCAAGGGAGTGATCCATTTACATAGAACAGCAAACAGAGCAAGGGGTGATCCATTTACATAGAACAGCAAACAGAACAGGGAGTGATTCATTTACATAGAACAGCAAAAAGAACAAGGGTGTGATCATTTACATAGAACAGCAAACAGAACAAGGGTGTGATCCAATTATATAGAACAGCAAACAGAACAAGGGTGTGATCCATTTACATAGATTAGCAAACAGAGCAAGGGAGTGATCCATCTACATAGAACAGCAAACAGAACCGGGGAGTGATCCATCTACATAGAACAGAAAACAGAAACGGGGAGTGATCCATTTACATAGAACAGAAAACAGAGCTAGGGGTGATCCATTTACATAGAACAGCAAACAGAACCGGGGGTGATCCATTTACATAGAACAGCAAACAGACCAATATGTATGTTTTCTAATGCCATCTTTCTTTAAAATATCTCAGAACAAAAGAAATATTCATTTAGAGTTATCTACCTTTTGGTGACGAGTGAGCATCTGGTGTCGCTTAAGGAAGAACATGTCTTTCAATTGACTCTTCGCCAGTTGGTGTTTTTCATGGAGCTGTTGTTTTTCTGTCTCCCAAATAACAGACTCTCGGGCTGTAGGAAAAATGAGGAGAAAACACGATGAGAGAGATGATTGATAAAAAATTATATCTGTATAGCCTTACTATTCATTGAAAAAACAAATTTCTGGGTAAAACACGAAACAGACATTTATATCTTAAAGTCTAGTCTCTCTCACAGTTAAAAAATCTACTTCAGGTAGAGGCCTGAAGCAGATAGCCAGAGGTTTACTTACATCGGAGCAACTGTTGTTTCTGCTGTAGGAACTGACTCTCCAACAGCGCCACCTTCTGGCGATGAGTATCTGAAAGCTGTTTCATGTGCTTTTCCATTCTCTCCTGTTGGTTCTCAAAGAACTGTCGCTCCTGTAACAAAGTTCAGTTTTATTATTTAAACCAGTTCTGGTTTCAAAACATTGTCTTATTAAACAAGTGATAACATCTATGTTGAATGTTAGAGTTAACTCCCTTGCTTTACTAATCCTGTCCCGTATTGGACTGTTTTTATTTCCTATAATCTTTTCATAGCTATTCATCATAGCCACTTACTTTTCTTTTCTTTCTATGACCTTAATCATTTAAAATCTATGTTGATGCATTTTGACCCCCAATCTATGAGCCCTAAATTATTCTAGTAACTATCCATTTGACCCTAAACTTTCCACCTCATAACTTACAACCCCTGAACCTTTCATAATCAACTTGAACAACAGATTTTTTCTCTTTCTGTTTCATTTTTCGAAAAATTCAAAATTTCCATAATCCCAAAATTTTCTCTATTCATACAACTCTTGAAGATTTGACATTCTAACACCACAGAGCCAATTCTTTGTCCTGAAACTTGTAAAACATTGATCCAAGCTTACGTCCATTTTGACTTCCACTTACTTTTTCTGCCAGCTCAATCTCTTTCTGGTCTTTCCTCTTCCTCACACTTTCTTTCTTATTGTCTTTGGGCATCAAATCAAGTTCTTGTTTCAGCAGCTTCATCTCTTGCTTTTGTTGTTCTTTAAATGTTTTATATTCCTTTTCCTGATGAAAAGAAAAATTCAAATTTTGTGACTGATATATATCAAAATTTGCTTGAAAGAAATCCCATCATGTTTTACAAATCAGAGAAATTACTATGGACAAAAGTTGAGACATGTGATATAATTTTGTACGTGTCAAGGTTTTTATACAGTTGAACTCTTTCAGTATTCATATCTTGTGACATCACAAAAAGAGTGCTCCCATATCTTTTGTATTGTCTTAAGACATCTTAATAAATGCATCTTTTTTTTTTGTGATGCTTTTAGACATGAAACATGCTGGTGTTATTGCCAATTAGGAGCAGCTGTATGTAGGAATTGGAGGACGAAATGCATGTTTAACAAATAAAAAAAGTATCAGAATTAGAACAATGATAATCAAGAAAGTAAAATACTCGTAAATATTGTCTGCTGTCTGTTTATGTAGGGCTGTTTACGCTGACAACAAAATAATCAAAATAAATAAAGAATTCAGATTACATGACTGACATTTTGAACTGGTATTTCGGTGATAATAAATTTATAACAAAGACCAAATTTCATGAATTTTTCCTGAATTAAGTTGTGATATCATGGACTTTCTAATATCAATTTTCGGAAAAATACTATTTTTGAGACACAAACATCCTCAATTCCACTTCAATACTGAGCATTTTTAATCAAATCATTGAAACATGGACTTATTAGAAATGTCCTCATTCTGACATTTAGAGAATTTTTTTATTCCAAATCACTGCAGAAATAAAGTCACTTGAGATCATTTGATTCAAGATATGATGGGATTTCCCAGCAGGGAGCCGCAACCAAAGTTCTGAATTTAGAATATCTGTCCTATATATAGTTGTATCAGACACACATTCCGTTATTCCTTAATCACTTGTCTGGACAATGAAAGTTTTTAAAATGAATTAACCTGCTCCAGTTTGATGCGCTTGCCAGCAGACTTCATATCCATCTGTTGTGTCGTTTCTGCCCTCTCCACCTGTTGTTTCTGCTGTTTTGTCAATGTCTCCATATCCTGATCATAGTTCTGGACCAATTTCTGGTCAGAAAAAAAAATATATAAAATAAACATTTTTTTTCTTACCTTTCATTAATCATATGAATATTGTAATGATTTTTTTTTCTTTCAGTTTTGTCAAAAGTTTGGAGTAAAAAAGATGCATTTTCCACAGAAATCATATGAGACATCTAGGCTACACATGTTTGTCTCTTTCGATTCTTACATTATAGATATCTCTTAAGTGTTCTAAATGGTATGAAATATCATCCAGAGATGTCCTGAAGAAGAAAAGATGATTCAGATGTAGATATTTTTTTATGATTTCTGGTACATAATTACAGCTTCTGAGAAGTAGGTAAAGAAACACGAACCTGCATGTCTATATCGAAGCGGCGTTCTTGTCCCTCTCTCGCACATTGTGCCTTGTAAAGCAAGTCCTGGTATTGCTTGTTCTCCTGCTTCTGGAGCATCTTCAGCTCCCGCAGGTCCTGCTTCCTGTAACACACAAGGTAAATAACTCTATCAGTAAAATTTTAAATATACCTAAAATTTTCTCTACAGCAAAGAAATCATTTCAAAATATCTTATTTTAGTAAATTAATATGTAAGGGATATAATGAGACTGACAGGGTTTGAAGAAAAGTTCATTTTTGCCAAAGTGTCATTCTTTCTAACTTTGTTATTTTGGAAGTTGACTGTTTGTTGTGAAGGTCAAAATTGTTATATAGGATTGTCAGGAAATAATGGATATGTCAAGTGTGAATCTCAATTTCCCTTTATCTAATGACAGCTGAGACATATATAACACATATATGTCTCTGATGACAGGCACAAACCACAGAGGAAAACAGGTATCATCACTGCACTAAGAACAAGGGGAAATAACTCGTGAAAATATAGAAAGTGCTCCACTGCCAAAAGCAATGCAGCTACAACAGAGCATCTATTTTCTCTAAACACAAGAATATCTGCTCATGTAGCTTAAAATAAAATGGGGGAGGGGGATAACTTCACTGTTTTGACTGATGTGATTTCCAAAAGAATGAAAATGTACTATTTTAACAAAGGTCTGTAAAACATCTGAATGACTGTGATTATTGACAGATAGAAATAACATTCAAATTGTATGATAACCACAGCAACACTAGCTTTAAAGTAGTGTATGCATTCCTCAGTGTGCGAGACTCAACAACCCTTAAAAATATCGATCTAATGTTAAGAGGAGCTGATAAGATAACACAAGATGATCAGATCGTGCTAATTACTTCATAAATAATCGTTAAGCAAGAGATATGGGTTGGTTTGTCTCCCTAACCAACTATTCAATACTCAGAATCATTATAAAGTATCGTGGAGAGGTGAAACTCTATTACCTTGATAACACAATAAATTGTACCGTATTATGTAACACCTTTCACAGATACACAAGCAGAATGAATTCTAACCCGTTTTACAGTTGGGAATATTCATATACTTACCAAAGGTAAGTCTTACAATGGAATCTAATTCTCCTGTTTATGTCAATAAATTTGGACCCCAAGAATAAATGTTTTGTTTAAAATTTGAGATATCTTAAAATGAAATAATTTGACTTAAATAATATTTTTCATATATAGATTGAATTTTTTATGTTATCATTATTTTCCAACCATTGTGAAATAAGTTTTCCAATTTATACTAATTTCTCTTGTTGGTCTGGATGGAAGCTCATGAAGGTCTGACTGTGGGAGGAAACTTGAGTACCTGAAGGAAACCCATCTGATTAAGCAGGTGAGCCCCTCCTACTTTTTTACATCCATTCAGGGAATCAGTCTAGATGAAAGGTGAATACATCACCACTATGCCACCTGACTGAATTTGTTTCATCACCACTGTGCCACCTGACTGAATTGTGTTACATCACCACTATGCCGCCTGACTGAATTTGTTACATCACCACTATGCCACCTGACTGAATTTGTTACATCACCACTATGCCGCCTGACTGAATTTGTTACATCACCACTATGCCACCTGACTGAATTTGTTACATCACCACTGTGCCGCCTGACTGAATTTGTTACATCACCACTATGCCACCTGACTGAATTTGTTACATCACCACTATGCCGCCAGACTGAATTTGTTACATCACCACTATGCCACCTGACTGAATTTGTTACATCACCACTATGCCGCCTGACTGAATTTGTTACATCATCACTGTGCCGCCTGACTGAATTTGTTACATCATCACTATGCTGCCTGACTGAATTTGTTACATCATCACTGTGTCGCCTGACTGAATTTGTTACATCATCACTATGCTGCTTGACTGAATTTGTTACATCACCACTATGCCACCTGACTGAATTTGTTACATCATCACTATGCTGCCTGACTGAATTTGTTACATCATCAGTTTGTAAAAAGACTTTTAAACTGTAGATTGCCAGTTTTCCTGTTCTGACTTCGTCACATCAGGTCTTTGGTAAAGTCAACACTATTTAAAATCTTTTGTGCAATGAGGAAAGAATTTAACACAAAGTGTTGTGTGTAAGGCTTAAAAACTTAACAAAGATGATGGGCTTCATTTCTTAAGCATTGATGATCCATCTTATACCTACCACTGTTTTCTGAATCTCAAGCAGGCCACAGAAATATGTCATTTTTGCATTAAAATTTCAAATGTCTTTCAAATGTGTCATATATGAATCATTATTTCAAAATGCTTTAACCGTTGCGCCTTGAGTGTTTGTTCTCCGAGAACTAAAGGCCTGTTCTGAACAGAGTTCTACAAGCAACCTTGAGTACCAATCACCAGTTCAGAGTTGGTTTTGAGGGTAAACAAAGGACTATAACTCTGTATAAATTGTAACAGTGCTTTTTTTTATGTGAGACACTAAGAGGTACATGCCCATAAAATTTCACAGTTGGAAGGGTATATACCAATATATCCTGAATTTTAGTGACATGGACACAGGTAATGGACTGACGCCCAAAAGTGTAAACTGATATGTACCAGTGGAGTATAAATGAAAGATCAAACTTGTGTTATCTTCCATCACAATGCAACTAAGTTGAACTGGATCATTCCTGGGTGTCTCAAGGGACAAATATAGAATGTACTGTATGCAACTGTTTCCGATTTTATGCCTTAAGAAATCGGTTAAACTAAACAATGCATGAACTTAACATTTAATCACTAAAAGCTTACACAGAAGCACGAATGCACAAAAAAATGTTCTCATGCAAATTTTACATTGATCTTTTTACATAGTTGGATGACATTGTATAACGTTATAACATTAATTCTGCCAGTTTCACACAACAAGAGAGTTTACAGCTTAAGCCTACAGCTGTGCAATTCTCTTTTTGTGTCAGGAAAAAACAAATTTAAAACTAACGGTAGGTTGGTAAACAAGTCTCTATGAAAATCTTATTTATTTTTAACTGAAAAAGTTTGAATATTTCTTAACTTCCTCTATTTT
This sequence comes from Ylistrum balloti, assembly GCF_031769215.1. Lineage (NCBI taxonomy): Eukaryota > Metazoa > Mollusca > Bivalvia > Pectinida > Pectinidae > Ylistrum > Ylistrum balloti. The sequence continues at coordinate 131,403 of NW_026782111.1, read as the reverse complement.
GCAATAAAGCACCACAGTTACCAACAAATCAATTCTGGCAGAAGCTGTAACAGATATAAATATATAGAAAAAATATAACGTTTTCACCATCTGCATGTAAACAATGAAAAAGCTCCAATTCTGAGTTTATCTACATTGATATTCTTGTAACAGTATCTCAAAAGGAAAGATCTTTTTCAAGTTTTGATTCTGAGATTCTACAAGAATACAGTATAAAACACAATGTGAAACCACAAAGTCATGAAACTGAAGCCATATATACATAATATGCACAAAGTCTGAATCTACAGGTTTCCGTTGAATTTGTTTGAAGAAATTGGTTCTGATGGAGACTGACAGAAGATGACTCTGAGGTGATGAAAGGATGTGTATGACGGAGCCAAACATCCTGAATCTCCTGCCAACTATAACACATTCCAGGGGGACCGACATGTAGCAGAGGGTTAGTACAAATTGTCAGTTCGATGTGGGGAGAGGGAATATATAAATCTTGTATGAGCCCAGGAATTTTTATGGTTAATCCCATGAAAAATGGATGAAGACTTATAATTCTTTTCAATGAATATCTAGAGTCTAAAATTGAATGATGTTGTTATCTTTCAATTTCAAATTTCAGAACTGACATGGCTGTTGACATTGATGTACTGTTAACAAACATGCTATCAAATTCATCAAAATCATGATTCCATTCTGATTTTATACTGTGACTGAAATCTATGGTCATGGCTCTGAAATGTCAGTTCCATGGTCTGGAACCAGACCGACATTGATGTACTGTTAACAAACATGCTATCGAATTCATCAAAATCATGATTCCATTCTGATTTTATACTGTGACTGAAATCTATGGTCATGGCTCTGAAATGTCAGTTCCATGGTCTGGCTATCGAATTCATCAAAATCATGATTCCATTCTGATTTTATACTGACATTGATGTACTGTTAACAAACATGCTATCGAATTCATCAAAATCATGATTCCATTCTGATTTTATACTGTGACTGAAATCTATGGTCATGGCTCTGAAATGTCAGTTCCATGATCTGCAACCAGACCATAGGAAATACAGAATCAATATTAATTTTGTTAGTAAAATTCTGTTTATTCTTTCGGAGGCTTCTTAATTGAACTGTCAAGACTGTATTGCATTCTTATATCATTTTCTCATTTTTGTGGAAACTGCAACAAGCAGATAAGGACCCTGTTTCACTTAAGCCTGTAACGACTTCCAGACTTTGACAAGTCAAAGCCAATTATAGTGTGTTCTTATCATGTAAATGACCAAATGTGTGTAATGAAATATTTCTATATGATTTAGAAATACCTACAAATTTTCTATTTTTGTATTTTTGTTGATTTTAAGTGTTGTTGCCACTTTTATTGTAAATTTGTTCTAGAGTGTGTCTTATCAAACATGTAGGATTATATGACCACGAATTCAGGCATAAAATATATTCATTACCCAACTCCATGTATAAGATGTATTTACATATCAAATCACTCTAATCTACAGCCTAAATCACACACAAACACACATACTGTCTCGGAACATAGTCAGCAAGTGGTATTTCCAAATATTTCGGAGAGAATGACTACTGATCAATAGGAAAAAATTGCTATGATAGAGTTAAACGTGGGAGTTGTAACTATGGTGACGTAATCGTAGATCTCGAGTAGTAACCAAGGCTTTGTGTTATATGTCATCATGACAACTTCTAATTTGAAAAAAAAATCTTTTTTTCGTTTTTTCAAAAGACATAGTGTAGAATCAATACTGTGGTATATTTTGATGGAATATATTTACAGGTACGTGCTCTTTGCTTGGATACCAAAAGGTACACAAGGCAATTTGGAGAAATCTTTGAGGCTTATTGTTTGTTCAATGCAAAACTATTTCCTTGGATATTTTTGTATCTAATTCTGATGTTTTGATTCTAAAAATATGAAAACCTGTTGACATTCATTAAGATTAAGACATTCTATAAAAGATAAGCTCTTTTTTATTTATTTCTTTTAATGCCAATTTCCTTTTTACTGGTTCAATGGTGAAAAAGTTATGCAAGATCATATTCTTATGGATACATCAATCTTTTTCTTGTTCTTTTCATTCTTTCTTAACAGTATGCACAATGATTAGAAAACAAAATTTCACAAATGCTTTATATTGTAGGAAATAGAAAAAAAATATATATATTATCATCAACAGACTTTTCATTACATCACTGACAAACACCAGCTGAAGTTTAAGCTGTTTCATGTTTACATAACAAATTTTATGGCTTTTTTTCTTTCAAATGAGAAATTATGACTTAATACTATTACTGTCAAAAATGTGAGACCCTCCCACCATTCTATATTATCCCACACTGTAGTGACCTTCTCCTTAATCTCTAAATAAGTATAACAGATAAATTATCCACTTATCAAGTTTCAGATTTAATTAATACAGGGCGTGTTTGTAATAAAACTGAAAATTAACACTACAAACTATCTGGGCAGTGATCTTTGAGACTACAACAGTCATGAAGAAACATACATATTGGAAATAGCAGACTACAAAGATGTAATCGGAATTTAGGGCGTATTTTAGCTTCTTATGCAGCAATTTACTTCCTCGTAATTTTCAGATCATGTGAGTGTGCAGGGCCAATAAAGCAGACTTTAAATTTAAAGCCAGATTAAGTAAAAAAAACCTTTTGTGAGACACCTGAAACTAAACAAACATATTTGGGATTAGGATATTACTTGGGGCTCTGTGGGGCTGAATATTGGACCCTATTCTTAAATGGATATATTTCATAATATCGCCAAATTACTAAATATATATTTATGCTGTAAAATTTCCTTCTCAACAAATCGATTTTCCGTAAAAATGAGATGAAAATGCCCTTATCCAAATGAATTGGATTGGAGGGCGGAGAGGGGATCTTTTTTTGTTTTTATTTTAAGTAGATAATTTCTCCAGTGTGCAATGTAAACTTAACTGAGAAGATTGATAGTTTTTTTGGAAAGACTTCAAGAAGTTCATGAAGTTTGCTGAAATGTATCTTTTAAACACTGGTTTGTCGGTCAAAACAATGTTAATATGTATAAAAGTTTACTACAAGTCATATTGGTCAAAAATATTTCTTTTGAGAAAGGAAGCGAAAGTGTCTTAATACCTGGGGAACAATGTATTTTTTAATGTTTAAGGATATTGTGCGTTGAAATCTCCTTGAAATAGATCTGATAATTACAATTTGATTCAATAAAATTCAAAGACACTATGAGAAATTTTTTAAAGAAAAATTCGAAAAAGAAAAACAGAAAAAAATAAAAAGATAATGTTTAAAAAACAAAAAAAAACCCAGAAATTTCAGACTGACTTTGGATTACCCAAAGATACAAGATTCCAGAAAATGTTATATTACAGGTAGGGAAATCATTAAATTGACATAGTAAAACAGAAGTTTCTGAAAACGTTTGGTCAGCATCCATTCATCCTTTTAACTTTTACCCTCATTCGACCTAGGGACCCTCAAGGTTCTAACTGCCAACAACAATTCCATGTAACAACTTAGCAAATGATATACAGCTTTCAGAGAAGAGCCATTCACCAGGTGGGAGATATTTTTATCTAATGGACACATCTCTATAAGTCTCCCAGTCACCACGCTTACTAACAGCCCCCAAATCCCACAGCATCATCTTTCACTCTCTGAGAACAGGAATAGACCATGTCACAGACAAAACTGAACCATTCATTCAAGAAATCTCCCTGTCACAACACTTAATAGCAGTCCCAAAATCCCACAGCATCATCTTTCATTCTATTTTTGATACTGAATAAAAACCAGCAATAAGTGGTCAACACTACAAAAAGTTCAACACTTAAAAACTCTCAGTCTACACACACTTACTAACAGCCCAGAAGTCCTACAGGATTGTCTCTCACTCTAATGAATTAAAAACAGGAATAGACAATGCCACAATGGTTAACTCTAGACATTAAAGCTTAAACATGAAGTCTACAATATTCCCAATCACCACACTAATTAACAGACCCAAAATCTCAATGTCTTTCACTCTTTAGTCACAGAATTCCTGAACATTCCAGATCACTTCTAAATTATGTAATGGATGGAGGAATGAGTATAGACAGGCCAAACTGGTAAGTGTTTGATCATACTTGACCCTACCTGTCTAGAAAGTCTTAATGATGATATATACACCCACAGAATTTCTGGACATGATGGACCTATCTAAATTAAGTATGAGCTGTATGACCACATTTGACCCTACCTCGTCTAGAAACCGATTACATACACAGAATTTCTGGATATGCTTGAACATCTCTGAATTCTATAACTGATGGCAGAACATATGTACATAATTAATGTCTGACCAACTGCACTGGTCAAGATTTGACCAGACATGACCCTTAAGTCTAGAAACTACCACTGTTAGCGATACTCCACCAACAATACTGCCCAGGCCATGCTGAATGCTTTTATATCATGTAATGTTAATATCTCGGCCATCACTTAATCTGCAACCACTAACATACAGAATACACAACTGCTTGATTGGCATCAGTCATATAATGGACAAGATCTGGACATTATCAGATTTTTGCTCCCATCTGACATTAAGTCACCCTACATTGATTACATATGAGTACACAAGAATCTCGTATCAATGCTAGTGTGTATAGACTTGTTGGAGCTAGGTAAACACAAACAAGTTGATATAGTTCTGAAGAATATTGGGATCGCCAGTACCAATACAGGAAACACACACTTCATCTATGACCCTACTGTTCCCGACCCCACAGTGCCCTCAATACTGTACTGAAGATTCATGTCTCCAGACTCTGATACGACCAGTACTTCACAACGCTCTTGTTAGCTTGGATAATGCAAACAATAATTCAGATCTTCAGCAGCAAAACTCACAGATAGTTCTACAATTATACGCATTGTACAGTCTTTCTGTATCAAGTACTTTTCCATCAGTATCACAATTGCTAACAGCCTGGACTTCAAAAAATGACAGTATATGCTTGACCAATCAATATATTCTTTTTGGAATGAATTCCAACTTCAGAACAAATATCTTTATTTCATTTGGTTGTCTTGAACTCTTAAAGCTTCAGTGTTAAGCTGACAAGTCCACACTCATAGATCTGCATCAAAGTTTTCTGTGTTTGAACTTCACAGCTTTATTGTTCAAGCAGTCACTCTTATAGAACTTTTCATCCCAACTACCAGTCATTTTTTTTAGATGGCTTAGTTTGTAGTCTGAACGGCCATTTTCAGCATCAGAATCGAACAACAAAGCATAAATGAAATTCATTCTTCTGTTATTCTTGACATCCAAAACATGGGAAACAGACAATACTAGTAATATTTCATTATTAGCGTTAAAAGTCAATAAAGTATTATGGGAATATGCTAACAATAAAGTATACATATATATTTACTTTACATTTTGTTCTACCATGTCAGTATAATGAAACTTTCAAACTAATTACAACATTAAATTGGTTTACTTGAGAATATTGTTAATTCAAATTCTCCCTTATTGGCAATGCTTTGTCATAATCGAAAATCATGTAAGAAAATCTGTCCAAGAAAAAGGAGCTATTTGATTTAAGTCTGTTATAATCACGTTCTGTAAACCACATCACATTTTGCTCTGTACATAACATCAATTGAGCCAGTTGGTACCTATAGTACAAGGCATGGTTATAGGCTCCATACCTAAATCTAAGAGCAGAAGCTATGGTCAAGTTCTGTATCTACATCACAAGTCATGATCAAGCTCAGTACCTACATTAACAGCTATGGTCAGTCTCAGTACCTATATATCACAAGCCATGATCAGACTCCATAACTCTATCATGAGCCATGACCAGGATCTGCACCTACATCAACCCTACGTCATCATGAGCCGGGAATTCAGGCTCTTTACTCACATCACGAGCCGTGGTCAGGCTCCGTACCTAAACCCTACCTTCATCACCAGCCCTGAAGTCAGTCTCCATACCCAATACACTTGACAGGCGTCAGCCATCACTTATCAAACCTTGACAAAATATTCCCCAACCACGAACTAGTATGTTTATATAACCAGGACATTAATTGTCAATTGTTAAGTGAAAAATTTCTCATATAAAGCGTGCATGTTTTCTCGTCAAATAACCTATTTCAAGTAGTTAGTCTATCGCCACCGAAGGTGTCAGATATCTCTCCACACCATGTACACTGTTTGTTCAGCAGTCTTTCAAGTGGATAAAGAAAACTGTCTCCAAATATTCATATTTATTGATAACCCACCCAATCACACTGAAATATCATATATATATGAATAAATAAATAAATAAATACACAAAAAAGCCAATTGTGATGACAAAGATACAGTATACATACAATATTTAATAACATGATTTATCCATTTCTGTATCCTAATCATTTAAGTGTTGCAACATTTGTAGACGAAAAAGCATTAAATGCAAATCTCTACTCATGATAAAGGAATTGAATTGTAAATCTAAAATTTATTTGTGAAAACTGGAAATGGATAGACATAATCAAATTATCAACAAAGTCAGTGGTAATGTATTGACCCTCTGGGCATACTGTCCTGTAACAAGCCCATCCCCTAACTTTCACAGTCAGAGACCTGTCAGCCCTGAGCTTATTTTCCTGTGTTAAGCCCATCCCGTGATTTTTGAGTCAAAGGTATTGTATGTAAAAATGCATTACATATGAATGAGGAGATAAATTCTGTTGCAATTATAAATATATAAATCAGTTCAAACTTACATTTAATGTAATTATCCACATCACATGCAATAATCATATTTTTTCAAAATAACCATTTTGTAACGACACTGCAAATATTCAGTTCTTTTAATCCAGAAGATGAATGCAGCTTATGATAACTGACTTTACAATGTTCTTTACCAACAGTTATAAAACAAAACTACGAAAAGCCTTACTTTTCTCTTATTCAGAATTTTAGAGAAAATTTCTTCAACTACAGTACACAAAGAAATAAGGAAAATCTATGTAAAATGCCTGTTGTTGTTTTCATTCTGTCTGTTTTGTATGGAATACTTGAGGTATTTCTAAAAACCCTCATTCATAAAATATTTCCAAATTTCTCAAAAAGTGTGTCTCTTTCGGAAATGAAATGCATGCTATACAAAGGCACTATACACCCTTATCTAGCAATTAATAACATACCTATACTACTCTTTATCCTGAGAAAACCGATTTGCATTGCAGCTTTCAACATGAACCCATCAATGCCTTCTCTGAAGCAGTGTTAAACTATCACAATTCTGTTAGCCCAGTTGGAACATTATCAAATATGTGGAAGATTTTCTGACGGCAAACGTAATTGGGACAAATTGATCGCCAATGCTGCAATTTCAAAACAATTTTGGCAACAAAGCCACCATCACTGACTTCAATATACTTCTATTTCACATGCAACACAGGAGAAATAGTTTTTCACTTTTCTGATTATAGATGCCAGTAAAACTGAAATCCTAATAGTCTTCTGCAGTGTTGAGCATGTTTGATATTACCTTTGGTGAGAAACAGTGTTAACACTTCCGTCAATATAGCATAGTTGCCTTCTAAATTATCATACTGAAAGGTTGAAATTTGCTATGATGCTTTTATATATTCTATCCTCTAACTTGAAAGGCCTGGTTTATTGTTTACAAATGTCTAAAACTTTTCTAAGCTATGAAGTCTGCAATTTGATTATCATTCACATGCAAGTAAAATGTATTCATTACCAATAACCAATAGATCATAATACTTATTCCCAGCATTTCCACTTTTTCATTACAGAGTTACTTCCCTTTTATTTCAAGCCCCCCCCCCTCCCCCCATCTCTATTTCCAATTAAGAAAAAATAGACTTTTAGACCTGACCCTGTCCCCCTAACTATCGCTCATAACTCTCACCTTCACATCAATTTCAACCACTTTTTGACTCCCATCTTTGCTCCCTTAGTTAATACAACTTACAAAAAATTTTACCCAACCAAACTTCTGATATCCCTGACAGAAATTCATGTATCAAACCATTTTAATTTTTACAATGGATGATATAAAGAAACAAAAAACACCAGGAATTTTTTATCTGATTCTAAATTACATACACACAAGTTCTCTATCAGCTCTTTCAGATCTGGTAAAATGGAAAGGGGTCATTTCCTTGTTCTTCTGGATCAGAGAGACTGCAGTAAGTCATTTGTACATATAGTAATCTTAATCAAATTTTTAAGCTTTCATTTCAAAAATATCATCCATTCTATCTTATATCTTATAACCATTCCAACAATTACCATGATAAAGATTAACCTCTAGAAATGGCAGATTGAGATCAATGTTAACAAATCTACTAAACCCTATATTCCTGACTTTTGTTATCAAGTAAAGACTGGTGAAATTTAGAATCTTGAGAAGAAGAACAGTCTACATATTTGGATAAATAAATAGTGAATTGCATCAAAATTAATAAATTCTATTGCGAAATGATTTCACTGAAGATTTTTTACTTCTTTAGTGATGGTGGCATAGTTACTGTATTATTTAGCAAAAAGCCCAAGGGGGCCAAAATAACAAAGACAAATTAAAAGTTAGTAGGCATGGACTTGGACAAGGAAATACCATTTTTTTATAGTTCTACTGAACAGCAATATATCTGGATGGGGTGATACAGCAAAGTTACAAACTCAGAAGTCATTATATAGGATATTTACATCTAAACACACTGTGGAATGAAAAAAGACGGACAAAAAATGATCATGAACGGACATACATAAGCTTATTGGAATTTTACTGTGTTGACAGATCACTTTCTGAAATATTAGCCAGGAAGAAAGAGGCAGAGAGACTGACCAACAGACAAAAAAGGTCAAATCATGACCTTCAGCTTCAAGGAGGTCATCAAGGACAAAAAATAGTCACAACAAACAAAATTTCCACTAACAGTTTTTAACAGGGTAACAGAAAGCATACTTGAAGTTTATTTTTCAGTGGCAAGTCTTCTTTGTTATGATGCTATATATCAAGATATGAATATAACTATATTTGAGGCAAATTTGTCAATGTCAGGAGACCTGCTCCAATAGCTTGAAACACGTAAACACTGTACATTACTACAAAGCATTTTGCACAGTCAGTGTCTGACTCTGAGATCAATGTTTTTCTATCTCTGAGCCAAAAAATCCTTGCATGTCTTTTACAGCTTCCCATTTATGTACCAATACGTCTCATATGTGAGAGTGAATACGCTATAAAAGATACACAACTTAACATAATGACGTCAATCCTTGTTCCATTTCTATCGTCTAAAACTACAACAGTAGCGCTTTCCTATAGCATTTCTCCGGAAAGAGATTTGACAAAAATCAATTTTCAAAAAAACTGAAACCTACACATTCTAGGACAGTAATTTTGTTTTGTCAGAAACTATGGCTTACAGCAGATATAGGTTACAAGGAAACTTGAATGTCTGCATCCATCACAGCCACTCCACAAAGATTAGGAATGAATTGATGAGGTCATAAATTCATAGCAGTCTATATAACCATTACAAGGAATACGGAAACATGAGCAATGAATTTTTTCCCACTGATAAAGAATATTCTGCTGGCTTTTTATTTTTTGAGGATAATAAATATTCACTTTTTTGAAATGGTTTAACTTACAGATACAAAAGTGAAAATTTCATACCAAATCTTATTATCACATAAAATCTCAAAGCCATATAATATGAAAACTCAATATTGGATCAAGACAGGGGGAGACAACTGTAAATAAGACACAACAAAAAACAATAACGGTATCATGCTCACCCGAACATATAAATGTTGCAGTACGTATCCAGAACAAATGTCACTTTTGGAGAAACAGGCCCCATTTCTTGTTCAGCATTTCGAACATTGTCAGTAATTTCCGGACTACTTGAAGTTCCCTCCCCTTGAATTGAAAGACGATTTTCTAGGTATTCTATAACTTGTGTAACCTCCGTTTCCGAGACAGAAAAAGTGTTATATTTGTCATGGTCTGGGTTATCTTTCCAGAGATCAAATCCCAGGTTTTGATGAAAAGGAGGTTGTGTGTAGATTTTTTTGTCCAATTTTGATTTCGGTTTTGTATTTGTCCCTGAACCTGATCCATTACTACTGAATCCAGATTCTGACGAAAGTGACAGCGAACACTGTTTACACGAACTCAGATCAGGGGTCAAATATATCTGACTTGCGCTGTTCAAACTGTCAACAGACGTAGATGCGGAAAGACTTGAAGGAGTGAATGGTGGATTATAATTTGGTCCTGACAAACAGAAATCAGATCCTTTATATAACGTTGTATTTTCGGGAAATCCTGACCAGTGAGGTTGTCTATTTCGACTAAAACATGTGCCATACAACTGTAACTGGTTTCCATGGTGATAGTAATGGTTATTCAACTCCATTAATGAAAGAGATGAATTACACACACTTCGACGAAACATTTTCTGGATTTGTTACATCAAATTCCAAATAGAATGTTAAAAGATTCTTAAATCATGAAAGAAAAATCCAACAACTCTACAATAATAATCCTTCCAGTTTACTGAAAGAAAGCTGGAATTCGCCACATCTAGTATATTACATGTATTTCAAATCACATTGTTTTTCCTTGTTAAAATAAATATTTCAAATATTTTATCAACATCAGTCCACTTGTTACTATAATGTATGATTTCTATTCATACATCTTTCTCCATTTTGTCTTCACTTTCAAAGAAGAATTCTTTTGGAACAACTCCAGGAATTCCAAACCGGAAGAAAAAGTGAAAACAACAATACTGCAAAGCCACTGGCTGAAGAATCAGTATAAACTATAAACGTGCCGTCTGCTCACACAACACTGGTTCCTGAACAGCTCCATTTAATCCCTGTAATTTCGCATCATTTTCCTTCCATTTTGTAACAAACTGATTGAATTTACTAAAACCATATTGTCTATGTTCAATATCCTTAAATTCTATATGGACCTGTTCCTATCCTGGTGCCAAGACAGTAACACCAACCACAGAATAAGTCTGCTCTGACAATGTTAACGTCAAGCTGCAGTGTTGCCTGAGCCACTGTGTGTTTCTGCCTCCTACACTGAGGCTAGGAGCTCTCTAGTATGATGCTAGCTCTAGCCAACCGCCAGTGCATGTGTTGAGGGGGTTTTCCTGTCCGTGATGTCACGAGCATTCAGTAAACACACAAAATATTTTTCATTGGTCATATCTACTTACCACGTCATGTCAATGGCTAGTTTTGCGGAAATTTTCTGTTCAAGTACATTCATGAATGAAACAAATTTTGTACCCATATTGTAGACATCACTTTATCTCTGACTAAATTACACATGTATGACATTGTCACATTCTGCCTCCATGAATCAATTTACATACAGAATTGACCAACTTCTATTAATTTTTGAAATTAGATGAAATTAACAAATTGCCGTCATCCAATTTTTATAGTTAATTTTAATTTTCACAGTGTTTTCAACAAATTGCTTCAGGTTTCAATCTTAATTTTCAATCAATTATTTCTTAAATTTCATTTTGCTTCCACTGTCATTTTTTTCTTTTTAAATTTGTTATTACGATTAATTTTCAATGTTAATAAAATATTTTCTTCTACAAAAATAATTTTAAACTTAATTTTAAATTCATATGATTAAATTTGTTAGAAATTATCATACCATCAATAATCTAAATTAATAAACTTAATTCGCCATCAAGATATTAAATATCATACATTTCTTAGAAATAAATATTATACACAAATTTATTAAGGAAAAGTGAAACACTATTTTGACAAGTTTTCCTGTCCCAGTTAGTGGCCTGTGACGAAGACTCACCAGCTGATACGGAACAATAATTGCGTGGTGAGCCAGTTACATTTATTCATCAGGCAGTTATCATTTTTCCTGGTACAGCGATCCCTGGTATCAGTATTCTTACTATGAGGATGGGATAAAATGTCACGGAACCGATTATCGCTTACAATTAGCTGGCCGTTCATTGTCGGCTGCAGCAAACTTATTCCAATTTCAGTAAAGCCAACAGCTATTTCCTTCTCTTGTAACAGGCACAAATGAAATGATTTTCTCACATAAACATTGACATACACGGATCAACATAATTACTTCTGGGAAACTAAGTTTGACGTAAAAATATCAATTTATCAGTATTTTTCAGAAGCATAAAAATGTAATAGAGCTGAATAAGTAAAATTTTGGGTTAAAAACATAGATAATGTTTTAAATACAGACCAGTTTCTATTAAGATGGATGAGTTTTGTGTGGCTAAAGTAAAAAACAGTTCAATTCAATATCAGAATGTTCCTTTTAAAGATTGATGCCCATCCCGAATGTCTTTCAACTTGGGAAAAGTGTTTTTCAATTTTTGACACTATATCAATACACTGCACCAACAATCTTTCGAAGAAAATCTCATCTCTCAACATTTATCTGATGGATTGAAACTAGAATCATTTATTTGTACAGACACAATTCTTCATCTGCCCCTGCAATAAATTTATATTCTTGTCCAGCTACAGATGTTTGGCCATATCTGAAAAGGTCATGTATCAATTCACAATAATATTTCACTGATGTGGAGAAAAGCCAAATGCCAAAGAAATATTCAAGTTCATACTGATTTTGGAGCGATATCTTCATCCAATACTGCAAAGAGTCTTGTATAATATTGTCCTTGCCAGATAACATGAAAATACATGGACAACAAACCCATGCAAAATAGCAGAGTTTATCGACTGTAGGAAAGAATTTGTCTGTAAGCAACATTAAGCTTGGCTCTTGTTTACAACATATAGGACAACCCATCAAAAAAAGAAATCTAAGAACGATTGAGGAATAGGTATATCATGTATCATCATTGGTGTTTACATCCCTATGCATTATAAGCTTATTCTAAAATGGAATCAATACCCCCTTTTCCATCAATATGCAGAGACAGGCTGCACAGTTTCAGCACCATTGCATTCCGACAGTGGTTTTCATTGCAAGAAGCATCAAATCTCGAGAAATCCATTTCCTGAAGAAAAAGGCCAACAAATTAGATAAGTTGATGCAATCGAGGAGAATTACTGGTATGAAAGCCTTGCCATTAGTTCAGCAGGAACAGGGTGTGTTAAGAAATTCACCCTTACAGAAACTTGTAATGTGTTGAAAATGTCATCGCTCCATCTCCGCATGTTGTACTGAATGCCTTCGGTGTTTTAAATTTGGTAGAAAAATCCATAGAATGTGAAAATCTTTATTCCATTAGGACGCAGCTTGCTCATGTATTGAACAAAATGTCGAAATAATGACACAAAAAAGACAATGTAATCTCCATTTATTTCCAATTATAACAAAAGAAAATCCTGCAGAATATTGCAACCGTAAATCTTTGAAATAGTCATGTCTCCATCTGCTATTGAGGTTCCAATCTATTTCACAGTTTCTGAACTATACTAGAATTTTCTAAACATTCATTCTCCACTATCAACCTGAGTTAATCTAAAGAAAAACTTATTTCACACAACCTTTCCAGTAACGTAACTTTTCAACGGTTTTCTTTCCCGACATTATCATGTATATGAAAACTGTAACATGTGAAGTATGGAATCTACCAGCAACAGATGACTAAAACATTATCTCTTAAATAAATTTATCTTATCTACAACTCTATCACTTCAAAATACTTACCTTATATAAAGCTCAAGCTCTACTATGACTTTATCTTACCTACAACTCTATCACTTCAAAATACTTACCTTATATAAAGCTCAAGCTCTACTATGACTTTATCTTACCTACAACTCCATCACTTCAAAATACTTACCTTATATAAAACTCAAGCTCTGCTATGACTTTATCTTATCTACAACTCCATCACTTAAAAATACTTACCTTATATAAAGCTCAAGCTCTGCTATGACTTTATTTTACCTAAAACTCTAACTCTACAAAATATTTATCTTTTGTAAAACTCAAAACTCCACTATGTATTTATCTTATCTACAACTCAAGCTCTACGATATATTTATCAGATCTACAATGTATTTATCTCATCTACAATGAAATTATCTTAAACTCAAACTCTTAAAAGTATTTATCAGATCTACCACTCAAACTCTACAATGTATTTATAAAAACGAGACAACAGAAGATTTCCTGATAACAACATTTGTATGCTTGATGGGTGCCAGGATGTTCCAAGTGAAGACAAATCACAAAGTTAGATCTAGGACATAAATGTTTTTCAATGATGCCAAGTTGCTGCTTCACAATTAACTACACATAGCTTCTAATTCTGTGCTCAACTGCTAATCATTGATCTTTGTGTCTGTCTATCATCTGCTGACAAGAAAAACACTTTTTTTTCTAAAAATAATCATCAACATGAAATTTTTATTGTCTTTTGGCCATTCATGATTTTTTTTCAAGATTTTAAACAATTCTGTATATGCTAATTAAGTTTTAAAAATATAACTCTTTCAGTTGAAGGTCATGAGGTGTTCTGAAACATCTATAAATAGAACTTAAATACAAGGGCTAAAAAAAGAATCAATATGTTTTTTTTCACACGCTGTTAAGATTTTACAAAATTTAATTTCCATTGTTTCTGTAGACCAAACTCATCAGTGTTTTTGAGGTTATTTTTGGAACAAGAAAGTTCAATACATCTTTGCTATACCCAAATAGTTACTAACGTAATTATGAACTGTTAACCATTATATTAGAAGCTATAATTAGTCACTAATTATGTTACATTAATAGTGATTAAATTTACAATGTTTAACATTCTGAGTTCCTTATTTGATCAATATTACATCTATACTAAGAATTGTTCTCCAGAACTTTTCAGCACCACTGATAAAAATTCACACTTTATATTTTTTTATTTCTATTTCTTTTTTAAACTTTGATCTATGGTTCAAATTTATACATGTAAAATATGTAATTCCAAGAATTTCTTTTGTTTGGTACAAATTTTTTCAATTGTGATGGAAATTCAACTTGGAAAGCTAAAATAGTTTTTATATGTTTAAAAAAAAATAAATACACTTCTGTATATATCTGTGTTGTCTTTAACAGAAGCTGAAAGATCTCATATTTCAATTATTTTTATTTGTTCCAAAATTTGAAAGGGAATTTAAGCACAAATCAATTTACTGATCTTAAAATGTCAATATGCTATAAAGAATTCAAACCACCTGATGTTTCCACTTGTTTGGAACCATGAAAGTATTCCAATCCTGTTCATCATTATTTTTCTCCATCAAGATTTTCCTGCAAAATATTTCTCAATAACATTCCGTGCATAATTATTTCCAAACTACAGACTCCCCACGGCATTGTGTAGGTGTAAATTTCTGAGTAGGACTACAGTTGCCCTAATATTTGCTGATATCTTGCCAGTCAGCCTCTGAAGCAGAGTGTGTATGTATTTGCTGTAAAGGAGATTATGTAAGCTTGAAGGTCAATACATTATCAGAACACCTATTTTTAAGCACTGTCAGCTTAATTAAGAAATTAATCACAGAATCAAAGTCTGACAATGAATATCAGAAAATAACACAATTTTTTTTAACTATCTATGTAATCAGACAAAAAATTCAAACAATGTCCCAAAATCCTGGAGATTGAAATAAGAAATATTTTGATATGAGATCATTTTTTTCCATCCTTCTTCCCCCTACTTTGTTAAGCTGACAAGGCTTCCCTCATGACTTTGTAGGATTATAAATGGCATTACTTAGTTGGCAGGTAAATCATTCTAAATGTATCAATATTTACACATGTAATATTACGCATTTCCGCAGACACTAACATGGACTTCCATTAGAAACATTTGGCTATTGCATGCTGGGATGGGATATGCTGTACTAATCATGAACACACCTGTTAATCAAAGCTTAGATGCCTTTTCTTTAAATATTTGTAATGCCTTCCAATTCACTTTTCTCTTACACATTGTGTTCACACAGCATCTGCTTTAAGTGTTTCCCTTCTTTCACTAATTGCAATTTACACAAAATTTACTTTAAAAAGTTTTGTAACAAACAGTAAGCCCCTCCCAACTGTAACAAGCCCTCAGCATGTCAATATATCTACTAACATGAATCCCCAAGTCATGTCATGTTGCTGTGACAAGCCCTCATGACATTATTTCTACTCATGTGAATACCCAATGTCATGTCATGTTGCTGTGACAAGCCCTCATGACATTATTTCTACTCATGTGAATACCCAATGTCATGTCCTGCTGCTGTGACAAGCCCTCATGACGTTATTTCTACTCATGTGAATACCCATGTCATGTCGTTTTGCTGTGACAAGCCCTCATGACGTTATTTCTACTCATGTGAATACCCATATCATGTCGTTTTGCTGTGACAAGCCCTCATGACGTTATTTCTACTCATGTGAATACCCATGTCATGTCGTGTTGCTGTGAGAAGCCCTCATGACGTTATTTCTACTCATGTGAATACCCATGTCATGTCGTGTTGCTGTGAGGAGCTCCTATCATGATGTCATGTTTACTGAAGACATAGTGGAGCATCAGTGTCATGACAATCATACTACAATTACACGACAACTCACATACTACTACTCACTACCTTAAACCATTTTCAGAAAGACAAAAATCCTATAACATACTATTTGTACTTTTAATAACTGATATCAAGAGCTGTATGTATAATGAAAAGTAGAAAACTATCGGTATTTATAATGTTTCTGTCATAAATCTCAGATCTTCTGGCTATAAGAATATTTTTGTTATAAATATCTACAATCTGTCATCATTTATGTTGACGTATATCCCATCCGCTCTAATTCTATCATATTAAAATCTATTTGATACGTATATAGAACTATTTATAGTCAGCATTCATTGATCACTGGTAATTATCATTAATACACGCGGTCATTAGCTTGTTGAATCATATGAGGTACTCTTTACATCACAGGGGTCATAGAAAATAATTTCTGACTCAGATCCAGGCGAAACATATGATTTCTGAAAAGGTGTAATGTCACATGTATATATAACTTCATAATTACTGCTCATTAATCAGGAACTCTATTACATATTAGTTGCCTATTTGTTGCATTGCTTTTCAAAGCATTCATTGGCGTCAAGCTGATCCACTTGGGAAGACTATGATAATTATACCATATACCATGAATTTTTGTGATTATTTAATTTTTGTGGATTGAATAATCCTTTCAAAATCTGAAATTTGCACATTTTCTTCTCACATATAGAGAAGATGTGCCAACAAGCCGAACACTTTCCGACCATAAATGTTTCTATAATAAATACTAGTAGGTATGTAATCTACACTGGTATATATGCTAACTATGTCCATTCTGAAGAATTCACTGTCTTCAGAGGGAGCCTTTCAAGATGATGAAATTGGAAAAAAAATAAAAACACAACTGATAAATGGTAATATATATGAAAGATGAGGACACACAGAAATTACAAAGATATCTTGGTAAATGGTTTTATATACATAAAAAACAAAGACTTCATCAAATGAAAAAGAAGAAAACAGGGTTGTTTAAACCATAAAATAAAGTAATTATGATGTATGATATTCCTGTTTCAGACCAAAAGATCATTAACTGAACAATTTCTATTTCAGCAGTGTAATACACAAAATTTATCCACTTCACATTAGTGTTTTTCTGATTACAATCATTTGTAATGATCCAAAATACAGTATAAGTAAGTATTTAGAACATCTAGTAAAAATCCATTAATTCATTTCCTTCAAGATGACCACACTTTTGTGGTCATGCCATAGTCCTGGTCAGTCCCTTATGACTCTTTCTCTGTTACATATATACTTGACCACCAATGTACTTGAGGGCTGGGGAAACCCACTGGGGTTCTATGTCGCTAATTGACTCCTCATACACACATAAATAGTCTACACAGCTACTTAACACATAAGTAACTTATCAATTTCCATAACCATATGTCTGCTTCCCTGTGAGACACTGCGTCTACAGGCGTTTCTTCTGCTAGTCGTTATCAAAGGACATTATTGTGGTAATAACTTTGATCAAAACAATTAATTTGTTTAACGTTTATGAATTCTGATATGTCTCCCAATTAAGAATAGTTAAATTATACCACAAGGGATTTTCCACACTACACCACACACACATATACACCCTCTGACTTCAGTACATACATCAACTTAACAATCTTTCAAAATAAACAAGACGTACATATCAAATATAAATCTGGGGTTAAAATTTCTGAACGACACTCCGGATGACCTCATCATAGAAGTGGTTCTAAATCTACTTTGTTGTAATATCATTATAACTGTTTACAGTAAAGTGACTTGTACATATTGACAAGTAGAATTAACTTCGTGGGAAAATCCATGTATCATGTTATTCAATGATCTGCATTTATGTGGCTTTGGATCTAGAGGGGCCACCCCAGGGGCCACCCCAGGGGCCACCCGCAATAGTTCTTTCAGTATGATTATTTAAAGCATTGGCCAACATAGTTTTAGGTAAAGACCCTGACATGTTCGGTTTGATGCAAATTCATATCCCTGGCAGTTTGTGATTTTCAACAAGCTGATAGAGGAATCAGCTTGTACTCTCACAAATGTCACCCCTCTCCCAGTGGAAAAATGTTGACCACAAGTAGGAAGCGGGCTTATTTGCACATAACTTGTTGTACATAAGTTGTACATAACTTTACTATAGATACCAATTACTTTGACAAAGCTTTTTGTTGACAACTTTTTTCATATTGACGATGTTTGCTGCAACAACAACCAGAAAAACAGTAATAGTATAGGCCACTAATTATCGAGAATCGGCCACACCTACATGTGAAAGACTAGGCCAGTATATTGTGATCTGTAGCCAGGAAGAGAATGGTCTGTTTGTTTCTATATTTGTGTCACAAAACTAAAGCACAATACTTGAAATTGGTTCTGAAATAAAAACTTTCAATATTGTCTGAAATTTATCCTAACAAAGAGGAAATACGCTAGCTGTTCTGATATTATTAAAAGGTTAGACTCTCTAAAACTGATGATGACATGACGGGATGCACCATAATAGACAATACTTAAATGAAAGGTTTATATAGCAACAAAACCAGGAAACATCTAAGATGAAACCTAGCACAAGTAACACCATGTACTAAGCTTTCACAAGTAGGCTGACACACTGTGAATCATTCCGCAATTTTTAGGCGAGACATTTGTTAAATTTGGTATTGATAATGAATCACAATGTGTGATCATGGCACAGACATATCAATATTGTCGAAAGTCAGAGTAAACTGAAAGGATGGCTAAAGAAAAAGCTGCCAAAAATGGTCACTTTGTCGACAGATAAGCGAGACGATGATGGCTGGTTTTAGGACAAATTATGGCAATATTGTTTGCTTAATAATGATCCTAATACTGTGTGTAAAAACATTGCTTTATATCTAAAATCTCAAATATAACACAAACATAATCTTTTTTTGTTTTGTCATTTACTTTTTCTTGAATGGTTATTAACCTGGTAAAAGGAGATCAAATGTAGACATGAAGGAGAAGTAACATAAACAAAAAACTTATCAATCATTCCTTACACGTTACTTCGTTTCCTTTTATAGAATATATGTAAATTTCATTTTTACTCTTTATGAATAAATAAAACATAGCTGTGTGAAAAAAGGAATAATGCAAATAATGAAAAAAAACTTTCCAAAAATACAGAAATTTTATACAATTTACACTGTGAACCGACATTTCATATCGCAATAAACTTTTTTTATGTTGCTATGAAACAGAATTATGTTTCGTCAGTTTCCATCACTTTATACTCAGATGTCTAAAAGAATATTTTACTGCAAGCACTAAATGTTGTACAAACTACATTACTTGTCGGTCAACTTTCGTTGATAGATTAATAAAATTAAGTCTCCATTTAACTGACAATAAATCCAACCAAACCAGTAGATATTTCCTGGAACTGTAGTGAGTTATATCAGAGCTGATCTTTATTTCCATATGAATATTCTAAAAGTGCATACCAAAATGTTGTTATACATAAGATAACACATAAAAAGATAGCGATCAGAAAAAAGATTAATATAGAACTTTAACATAAAAACCCACAGATGTATCTGTTTCATATAATACAACAAAATCAAGAAAGTAAGGAATAATTTCACAGAAAAAATAATTGTGAGTACAAGAGATCCCAGTCAGAGATAGCAATACTAATCTTGAACTGCAAAATTCTAGATGGTTACTTGTTGGCTATTTATTTATTTATTTATTTATTTATCTCCTGATCAGTTCCAAAATCGAACGGGCAAAACAAATGACAATAAGTAACTTACAAATGAAATCTGAAAAAGATGTGTCTGTCCACTACTTCTAAAAAACATACCATAACAACTTTCATTGTCAAAATTTAAGATGGCTGCCTGTGTGCCATTTTGTTTTTCTGATCAGTTCCAAAATCAAACAGGCAGAACTAAAGATTGATGGGAACCTACATATGAAATTTGAGAGAGATCCATCAAATACTTCTGAAGAAATAATGATAACAAGGATAGTTTATGGATGGACACCACAGATATTAAGGGAGATTTGATGATGGCTGACTAAAACTACCACAATATGAGGGATTGTATGGCTCGTATTAAATAAACCATCATGGGAAAATGGTAAAATTTCCATCTTAATGTACCGTGATATAATTTTTAATACTTGTATAGTTTTCAGTCTATGAATTCAGGAATTTTGAGGCAGAAATGGATGTGTTAGAAGAAAGACTGTGTAAAAGCACCCAATACATATGCACTTGGACGTGTTGTTTTTTTGAAAGGAAAAGATTTCTTTTCAATAGAACAAAATATACTATGTCAGCATACTGCCTAGAAATTCTACGGCAGCTTTTAAGCTAATAGTGAATCCCCGATTACAACTTATCTTCTATCTGATCTTGGCTCTGACCACCTGTCGTGTACAGTATTGTTGTTGCTGTTGAATGCAATGCACAAACATTTGCAACAGAGAGTGCACATTCCAGCATCCCAAGGATAAGTACAATGTATGTGCACCACATGATTTTAGTACATGTACCCCCCAAACCTCCAAACAGCCATGGATTCCAAAAGAATTTCCACTAATATTTCTCACATTCATCAGCGACCCTAAACCAGAATAAATGACAAATTGCTGTTAACAACTTTAACATATTTTTGTGTTTCTGATTTTTTCTTCTCTTCAGAATATTTCCGTCTCAGCGTGAACACATGTAAATTAATTTGATTGATGTCTACCTTGATAAACCCTATATTTATTGTTATTGAACACAAAATAGTAACATATTAAGTAAATAAAGCTAATTAAAACAAAATTTCATCATTTTTTTAACAAAACCTCATTTATATCATGAACATGACAAAGATTGCTTCATATCAAATTTATTCAAACATGACAAATCCTATCTTCAATTCAAACTCTGCTATGTATTTTATGAAGACAAATATTTGTTTCCCTCTGAAGTCCCTCCCATTAGATTGGCCTTCTCCCCAAATGGTTTTTCCCTTCATACCTTTTAACTTTGTCCACTTTGTAACCTTCATACTTATGTACCAAATTCCATCACCATCTGTTGAGCAGGACTTAAGAAGTATTGCCAAATTATAAGGGAAAAACTAATTTTGCACCAATGAAACCAAACTTTCAAAAGAAAATATTTGCTGAATCAAATCATTTTAAGATTCCAAGAACAGGAGGATTTTTTCTATTTACAAAATTCAATCAGCACATTCTTCCCCAACAGGCCTGAATAAGCAGTAACATCTATGATACAGAAGAACCAGGAGGTCACTAGGAATCTCCATGCCAAGGTCGCCTGATAACATCAAGGTCAATGTCTATTGTGTATCAGATTCACAACCAACAAGAATTCCTGTATCACAATATGTCAGGGGAGATAATCCTAAATATTAGCATGTCTTTACCTATCTTGATTTTCATTGTAGTTTTTCTCATCTACAAGTCAGCAATATAACAAAAAAGAATGTTGGTTATCACCTCAAACACTTATCAGACATATCAGAAAAAGGGGGAAAAAGAGGGAAAAGGGAGAAAAAATTGAGATGTTCAATAATTGAAAAATAAGCTTCGACAGCAGAAAAAAAGGTACTAGTAAATATATCAATAGAAATTAGAAAACATTTTGTGAAAAATCAGGACAATCTATAGGAGAATCAATGCACTAAGGAGGGGGAGGGGGAGGGGGAGGGGGAGGGGGAAGGGGAGGGGGAAGGGGTTTGGGAATGTCAAGCTCTGCATATTGATAAAATTATGATGAAAATATACACAAATTTTCAACTTAATCTCAAAAAACTTTTGCACTATATCAAATTAGAAAACCTTTCATTTATGAAATTTACACAACTTTTTTTGTTTCTGTTTTTTTTTTAAATTTACAATATTTCCAGTATTTTTTTGATAACAAGAAATTTGGGAGACAGACATCGTTATAAAAGCATCTATTCCCCTTACACAACTCACTATACAGTCTGTGTAGGAAATGGCTGAAACATATCAATGATCTGAAACCCATTTCTCTTTGATCAAGAGATATATGTGTCTAATGTCTATATGGTGTGCTTGGAATTCCGTAACTTCATAGAACGATACGGACAGATCTGTCTGAGACGGAAGTCTTTGGAAGTAAATAGCTATACTACAACCATACAACAGGAATTGATTTAAGCTGGAACATCATCCAAGTAATTCTAGGAGTGGTTCTGTTCCAAAACCTCTCAAAGTGACAGTCCCCATCAGATTGTAAATGCATCATCATTTGAATCATCATATATTGAACTAAGTCTGTCTGGTAATAAGCCCACCCATAGCTATTGGTTTTTAGTTAAATCACAAACAAATACTACTTTACTTTTTGGATCATGGCCCCAAATTCAAACAGGCACAACTGGGGACCAATGGAACCCTACACATAAAATTTGGGAATAATCTACACTTCTCAAGAAAAAGCAATAACAAAAATTGTTTACGGACCGCGGATGAAGGGCGTTTCGAATAGCATATCATTTAATGATGGTGGTCTAAAGGGGGACTATACATCAATATAACTACCACTTCAATTGCCAGACATATTTCCAATCCATGGTTTCTTTTACAAACTATGAATTTCTTTATTCTGAAAATTGTAGAGATGTACTTTAGTATCTTAGCTTAATCTTATGAATAAAATTTAATGCATATTTCAAACCAAAAGTGAAAGAGGATTCAAATATTTATTGAAATTTGATTGAATGATTTTTGTTTAAATGTTCCATTTGCTGAACACACCGCAACATTTCAGTGAAAAGCTGTTATATCCTATCAGAGCAATACTAAATTCGGTAACTTTGACAAAACAAGCAACCAACAACATCTGTAACATCATAGACTCTAACAGAGTAAATCTTAACGGCTTGTTACTCGCATAGATCACATTTATCCATATACAGAACCAGGCAACACAAGAAGAAATGGCTCTTGTTATTGTTGTCATATCGATCAATTCTATCAAAAGTGGGTCAAATTACACATGGCAACTGACAAAACAGCAAATCTGACCCAGATCTCGCTAAATGATTAACTACAAAACATCAGATCCCTGAATCTACATATCCATTACAAAGGATAATTATGGAAAAACAGTCTTGGAAGACAGGAAAACAATTAAAATTAATTTGAGTGCCGTTGATGACTTTATATTCATCTGAATGTAACCTTGATCTTTTTTATTTTGAGGGCTATCATTACAGGACATGCGGAGCCAAATTGTTCAATCCACTGACTGTTACTGCTGGTGATTGACTTGATACAGAATCAGAATCAAAATATTTGTCAGTCATTAGCTACTGTGTTTGAATGATAACTGTTATCCCGGTCTATGCTTTAAGACTTTGATAAGGAATATAAATGAAGGATCTGAGAGGTTAACGACACAGTGATATCGGAAATGTTCCCTTAAATTATTCACAGACATGAGCTGTAACTGTAATACTAAAATCAATATTGTTTCTGTACTGTTAAATAATATGTTTTTGTGGGCCTCAAATTTTGTGGTTTTCCATATAAATATGTCTTCATTGGCACTTGATTTCATGGATAAATGATATTCACAGATAATTCACTAGTGTTTATGAAATATCTTATTTAACTGTTTATCATTTCATGGGCATATGAATTCACTGAAATCAACGAAAATAAATGCCCACAAAAATTAATTATAATACAGTGTTTAAGGTAAACCCAGTTTAGTTCAACACAGTTTTGAAAATTGACAAATAATATTCACAAAAGTCATTACACAAGCTTTCAGTACATATTTTCACTCTTGTGTTGAAATACAGTTTAGAAGGATATCTTCCTCCCAGGTTATTTTCGTCTTCGTATCACTATACACAAATTCGTCTCATGTTTATTTTGCCCCGAGGATAATATAAAAGTGTTATTTCAGTAAAACAAATTTTCATCCCATTTTAAAATTCACTCTCCGCTTCATGGACAAAAAAGGCAAACATTTCGCGGTATACAGTATGTTTTTTTATGATAACAGATTTATTCTATTTTTTGGGATTTTTTTTATAGGCAAAATATCAACCAAGGACAATTCCTATCAAGCTTAATTAGATTTTGCGGGTCCTTAGATTTCTAGAGTTCAATATATTGAATAATTTTGTGTCCGGCAAATTCGTAAAATTAAAGCGTACCCTTGAGACTTCATTTTTATGTGTCTGGATAAGATAATTGGTTTACCAAGGTTACAAAGATTCATGTGACCTTGTCCATCACAAAAACATTGTCCAAGTCAGATTGAGCTGCCCTAAAACACCAAATAACCTTGTAAGAATGTACAAGTCTGGAAACAACAGCATGACACAGTGGCCAGCGACCTTGAATACAAAACCTACAGTGACAGACTCAATCTTGTTTAATGTTTATCCACCATGATGGAAATTCATAAAAAATTAATCTCATGAGCCTTTGACCACTTTGGAAATACTAACAAACTGTCAAATCCGTAGCTATGTTAATAAAAAGCTCTTTTGAACTTAACTGTATTTAAACTATCCTATGAAACATCAGGTCAAAAACTTGAATAAGGAATAAACACAAAGCCTGGTTTAAAAATTAAATTTCTTACAATGCCTCATTGTAAAATAATATTGTTCATGGCATTTGCTTAATGTGGTTTTTAAAAGCATTACCATTTCATGGACACTTGCTTTCATAGCTATATACATTCAATAAGGAACTAAACTATCCTGGCCCGCTTCCTCCATTTCCTCTCTTTTGTAATCGAATCATGATGCAATACCTGAAGCGTACGTACATCACTACTGCACTATCCCCCCACCAATTACCCTTGAAATGACTGCAGTTGGGCAAGTAACTTTCTAATTTTACACTAGAATGTTATTTTCTATCAGGGTTAAAGTACATTTAAAACTGTAATTCTACAAACCATATATTTCTCGTACTATAACCATCTACCTCTCAATTTACAAGCTTTGTCACCTATCAGTGCACTAATCCATCGATTAAGAAAACAAGACACATTTCTTCTGCAGAAAAACACTTTTCTATTTTGGAAAGATGTACATTAAATGAAGTAAAGTACAACATGGATGAAAATTTGCAATGTAAGCAGAATTCATTAAGAAAGCTAAAGCAGCTCTACTGCCCAACCTGGTTTTATTGAATTACAATTGTGTAATTAAACATGCAATCTGCAATCAATCCAATGTCCTCAGACACCATATACACCGTATTTATCCTACAATTCCTTGTAATAAGCCCACCCATATCAGTTGCTGTTTTGTAATAAAGGCTTACTACCCATATCCCGACAAATATTATTGCAAAGTCCTTGTAATACGCCTACAAATATCCCAAATACTATTACACTGTCCTTGTAATACGCCTACAAATATCCCAAATACTATTACACTGTCCCTGTCACTGTCACTGTAATATGCCCACCCATATCCCGACAAATACTATTACACAGTCCTTGTAATATGTCCACCCATATCCCGACAAATACTATTACACAGTCCTTGTAATATGTCCACCCATATCCCGACAAATACTATTACACAGTCCTTGTAATATGTCCACCCATATCCCGACAAATACTATTACACAGTCCTTGTAATATGCCCAACCATATCCCAACGAATATTATCACAATTCCCTGTAATATGCCCACCCATCTCCCAACGAATATTATCACAATTCCCTGTAATATGCCCACCCATATCCCAACAAATATTATCACATTTCCCTGTAATATGCCCACCCATATCCCAACAAATACTATCACATTTCCCTGTAATATGCCCACCCATATCACAACAAGTATTATCACATTTCCCTGTAATATGCCCACCCATATCACAACAAATATTATCACATTTCCCTGTAATATGCCCACCCATATCCCAACAAATATTATCACATTTCCCTGTAATATGCCCACTCATATCAATTGCTATTCAGAATTATCAACTAAAGCCATTAAATTTCCCTGTAATAATCCGATGTTTGTCTGCGTAGATACATCATCAGAATATAAAACATTAAAAACTGTTAAGACTGCAGGATATCACGTGTCTGAGAAGAGACTTAAGCAGGAAATGGTCTGCTGAAAAGAAATATCCAGCATATTGCTTGTAGTCTGGTCAGAATATTTTATCATTGCATATCTCTTAAAGTTAATGGAACTCTTTCCTCCAGTTTCACAGATGTCAACATTCATTTTGGAAAAAAAAAACATTTATCAAACCTAAATCCATACACAGATCTGTAACTCTGAGTTTTATCATCTGAAATCAAAGAAGAATAATCAAATGGACAGTCTAGTCAACCATCCTTTTCTTACTTTCAGTAGAACAAAAAATATACATATCCAGATGTAAACATTTGTGTATTAAAGTTACGTACTTTGTAGCCACTGTCTGCTGTGGTCAATTTAAACTTTGGGAAAGCAGGAATCGTCATACAGTGCGAAAAGATACACCCTCTGGATGGAACAAAGTTGCTTGTAAACAGATCCAAATGATACTGAAATATGAATCTTTCTCAGGGTTATCATTTATCTAAATACCCACAATACAATAGGTTTTATCTCTAATATTTTTGTCCAACAGTGATTCTAGGATTTTTTCACATCAATTTACTGTGTCTCCAATAGTTGTGAGAGCCTGTAACACATTTTGTTTCCCCCTTCCGGTTGAAAGCCATTTTTGTTGACATTCTTGATACGGGTTTACATATGTTAGTTAGGTCAAAGTTCCTTTGTATATACATACAAAATGTTGGTCGTACTTTTAAGAGTTCCTTGCAATTCAGTAAAAAATGTATTCCATAAAAAATTTTTTGACAGGAAAAAATATTTATAAAACTTGGATTAAGTGTCCCTTTAATATTAAGTTGGAAAGACATACAATTCTATTATTTAACATTTTTGGTTCATGCACATCACATTTGAAACTGTATTTTAATTAATGATATATAATCCTATTTTCTAAAATGCTCTTCTACAAAATCAGTTTACTTTGTTTTAAAAGGACTCAATACACCAAATGGTATACTCCTGAAACCTAGTAGAAGAACCACGCTACGCATATAAACTCAGCAAGACGTTGGTTTTTGGAGAAATTCTTCAACTGGAGATTTTTCTTATCTGGTATAGAACTTAATTTTAGGACAGCTCAGAGAAAAAATATTTCAAGATCATTCACTCTAAATGATAACAAAAAATGTCCCTTTATAAAGAAAAAAAACCTTAATAACTCTCATAAAACAGATTTGACACAATCATAAATTAAGCAATTGCCTTTCAAACCTTCTTGCAATGCTGTGTCTACAGTTCACATTGAAAGAATGACGTCAGTATCACAAAGTTGCTGTTTTATTTTGTAGATTTTCTTGCTTAAATTCATCATTGTAAGACAATTACCTCCATCTTATACTCCATAGAACACTACGAACAGGCAGCTTTTCCTTAAATTGCCCTCCTTATATCTATTGAGTCCATTAAGCGGGGAATTTCCCTCTTCTATTAGTCTTAATGAAATTGGTGACCAGGAAATAGTTCTACATTCTTTTCCATAAAGGTGGCTGACATTACTGGACATGAACATTTGCCTTGACCAAAATTGAATTCCCTACTGACCATTCTGCATTATGGTTCATCACGTTAACCATGAGGCTAACCATACTGGTGGCTATCTCTGAATAGATTGACCGCTGTTCCTACTGTAGATTATCATAGGGATCACTGACCGCTAGTGCTGCTGGACTTTCACCTTAGAGGAGGAAATCATGGACATGATATAGATAGGGACAACAGTGTGGTCAAGGAACTGGACATTCATTGGCTAAAGCTGTACTTAATAAGTCAGTGATGGAATTGATTGAAAAATATCTTCAGTGTCAACACTAGACATTCAATCTGATAACATAATATTTCAATGCTATTTCTGTCCAGGACTGCACTGACCAAGATGATGACTCACTTCATCTTGGGGCCTGTAAAGAATTAGTTATCATATATATACACAGGCCAGACTTTTCAGAAACCAATAAGAGAAATTGATGATTGTTTTGAGTGAGTTTTTTACGCACAACACAATCATCATCATCATCACCATCCTTGTTGTTATTATCACAAAATTTATGAAGAATATCAATAAACCAAGGTGTTATAACATAAACCTTCTCCACCATCCAGGCACATAAACGTTCCCTGCCTTAAAGTTGCATAAACCTTCTCCACCTTCCAGTCACATAAACCTTCTCCACCTTCCAGTCACATAAACCTTCTCCACCTTCCAGTCACATAACCCTTCTCCACCTTTATAGGTGCATAAACTCTCTCCACCTTTCAGGCACATAAACCCTCTACACCTTTCAGGCACATAAACCTTCTTCATCTTCAATGCTAATAAATCTTTTCCACCTTCCAGGTGCAAAAACCAACTACACCTTTCATGCTCATAAACCTTTTCAATCTTTCAGGCATATAAACCTCCTCTACCTTCCAGGTACATGAACCTTCTCCACCTTCAAGGAACCTAAACCTTCTCCACCTTCCAGGTACATGAACCTTCTCCACCTTCAAGGAACCTAAACCTTCTCCACCTTCCAGGTACATGAACCTTCTCCACCTTCAAGGAACATAAACCTTCTCCACCTTCCAGGTACATGAACCTTCTCCACCTTCAAGGAACATAAACCTTCTCCACCTTCCAGGTACATGAACCTTCTCCTCCTTCAAGGAACATAAACCTTCTCCACCTTCCAGGAACATAAACCTTCTCCACCTTCCAGGTACATGAACCTTCTCCACCTTCAAGGAACATAAACCTTCTCCACCTTCCAGGTACATGAACCTTCTCCACCTTCAAGGAACATAAACCTTCTCCACCTTCCAGGTACATGAACCTTCTCCTCCTTCAAGGAACATAAACCTTCTCCACCTTCCAGGAACATAAACCTTCTCCACCTTCCAGGTACATAAACCTTCTCCTCCTTCAAGGAACATAAACCTTCTCCACCTTTCAGGCACATAAACCTTCTCCACTTCCAGGTACATAAACGTTTTCCACATTCCAGGTACATAAACCTTCTCCTCCTTCAAGGAACATAAACCTTCTCCACCTTCCAGGTACATAAACCTTCTCCTCCTTCAAGGAACATAAACCTTCTCCACCTTCCAGGCACATAAACCTTCTCCACCTTCCAGGCACATAAACCTTCTCTACCTTCCAGGTACATAAACGTTTTCCACCTTCAAGGCATACAAACAATTTCCACCTTCCAAGGTTTCTTAATGAAACTCTAACATACAGAAAACCATACCAAAAGGTTGAAAATTGACAGTAATTGATAGTTCAAAATCATATTTGGTAATTTGATAAACTAGTTTAAAATTATTCAACATAGTTCTCAAACTAAGAATGGGCTATAACTCTACATATACACCGAGACATAAATTCAATATTATAGAAATTGTATAGTGATGTAAAAATGCAGGTGCCTTAATTCAGTATATAGTGTGAAGTATGATTAAATTCTAACATGTAACACTCTGGCATTTCTGGAGGTAATCCCATATAAAATTTTACAACCAACCTACTTTTATAGATGTGGGTGAGCTTATTAGCAGGCAAAGGCTTATATTGAGTGATTATCATACTTTTCACACAGATTTATTATTACCTGAAACACCATTGGAAATGAATAGCGTCAAACACAAGTAATTTTATTTCAATCTTTTAAAATTTACTTTCAAAATTCCACTCAAAATAAAAAATGAATCTTCTATGAATTTCTCGTTAAGATAACAACAATTGTCCTTAAACAGAGCTAAAAAAATTACTAAAATCCACTATAAGCTGATAAACACTGAAAAAATTTGCACAACAAGATTGAACCCCCGTCCACCCGCTCCATCTTTCACGAGCGCTGACGATGTAATCTAATTTAGCCTGATTGTAATGATACACAGAACAGCAATGAAGAAGCCATTTTGGATGCTGTGATTACCTCAGCAGTGTTTTGTGATTCTATTACACGGCCTGCTAACCCTGCAATGGCCCTTCAACCATTAGTCACAGGCTGATGCAGAACAGCATGGCAACAAAACCCATTCATCCTTCTTGGGAAGATTGCGGACACGAATTCGCTTCATGTATCACATTAAACCAAGCTACTATAACGAAAAGGACAACTTTCCCTGACTGCTATGCAGATGTCTGCCCTTATATGGCATGGCTATCGTCACCTCTGTGGTCCCATGCCCCTAAATCAGAATCAAGGGCTTCATATTTCATGCTACAACTTTTATGGAATTTGCACAGCTCCCATGGACATTCGCTTTCAAAGTGCAATAAAATCCTCATTTTATTGATTGAGATTTTTTATGATCCATGACAACGAAAAGAATGGTGTAATTTCTCTCATATTTGTTCGGCAATAAGCCCATGCCTGGTGATAATCCCATATATATTTATTGCAATTCAGAACGATCACCAACAAATTCTATATTGGTGTCCTGTAATAAGCCCACCCCCTGAATCAGAGGTAATGAGTTGACAATTTTGGGCTTATTACAGGGTAAATACAGTACAGTCTAAGAGTTTAAACAACATCCAAAAAATCAATGGTTAAATATTGATAAAAAATTCATGAAGCCCCTAGTAATTGGATATCTATCACCAAACACTAATTTACATATACAAAATGATACGTAATTATATGGGCTTTTTGAATTGGGTACCTTTTTCTGAGAGGAGAGCTATGTCAGGGAGGATTTATACAAAGCTTTGTAATCCGAGTACATAGTATATAAACAATCCCCTGGTTTGTGGTGGGCTGATATTCAAATATCTATGAAAAACCAGAATCACAACGACAGTTCAGGGATGACTGTGTAAAGTTGTTCCATTTGAAATCATTTTACAACTAGAAGCCAAGAAATCAGAGATTTTCAATATAGAATACAAATACTAATAAAGTAACAGATTCAAGGCATTTGAAAAATTCATAGAATTTTCAATGAAAGAAACAAACAACTTACGCTATTTTGCAGTTAACACATTAGACACTGATTACAATGGATAACTGATCGACTCTGTGTATCCAATTATTGATTATGATACTAGAAGTTTTCCCATCACTACTTTTTGTGAAGTGGAGTGAATGTTCTACTGTAAAATCCTTAATTTTCGTAGGGGGATTTGATTCCCTGGACTTTGTGAGTATTCTTAATGTACAAACTCATGTCCACAAAATGTTAAACCAACTATCAGTAAATTTATAGAGCTATATTTATTAAAAATAAAGTGTCCATGAAATAGTATTTTTATAAAGAGCCACCAAAATAGAGCTCCATGAAAATGTATGATATTACAGTATTCCCTCATCACTGAAGGTCACCAAAAAGCAACTAAGATCGCTATCCCCTGACCATTGAGGAAGGTTTTAACCAATCCATTAGTCATTTGTGGGAAGTATGTAATCACGCAACTCTCTGTTCATATCAGAGACTTTTAAACCACTTCCTGTTTATTTGTTTGTTTGTTAGTTTGAAGCCTAGAAATGTGTTACATTAAGTACAGGTATCATTTCAGTTATTTAAGGTTATTGTGAACTTATAGAATTGTCAATATTTCACAAACTGAGGGAACTAGCGATCACAGAATTGTCAATATTTCACAAACTGAGGGAACTAGCCATCATAGAATTGTCAATATTTCACAAACTGAAAGAATAAGCCCTCACAGAATTGTCAATATTTCATAAACTGAAAGAATAAGCCCTCACAGAATTGTCAATATTTCACATACTGAGGGAACTAGCCATCACAGAATTGTCAATATTTCACATACTGAGGGAACTAGCCCTCACAGAATTGTCAATATTTCACAAACTGAGGGAACTAGCCATCACAGAATTGTCAATATTTCACAAACTGAGGGAACTAGCCATCACAGAATTGGCAATATTTCACATACTGAGGGAACTAGCCATCACAGAATTGTCAATATTTCACAAACTGACGGAACTAGCCATCAAAGAATTGTCAATATTTCACATACTGAGGGAACTAGCCATCACAGAATTGGCAATATTTCACATACTGAGTGAACTAGCCATCACAGAATTGTCAATATTTCACAAACTGAGGGAACTAGCCATTACAGAATTGTCAACATTTCATAAACTGAGGGAACTAGCCATCATAGAATTGTCAACATTTCATAAACTGAGGGAACTAGCCATCAAAGAATTGTCAATATTTCACAAACTGAGGGAACTAGCGATCACAGAATTGTCAATATTTCACAAACTGAGGAAACTAGCGATCACAGAATTGTCAATATTTCACATACTGAGGGAACTAGCCATCACAGAATTGTCAACATTTCATAAACTGAGGGAACTAGCCATCAAAGAATTGTCAATATTTCACAAACTGAGGGAACTAGCCATCACAGAATTGTCAACATTTCATAAACTGAAAGAATAAGCCCTCACAGAATTGTCAATATTTCACATACTGAGGGAACTAGCCATCACAGAATTGTCAACATTTCACAAACTGAGGGAACTAGCCATCACAGAATTGTCAATATTTCACAAACTGAGGGAACTAGCCATCACAGAATTGTCAATATTTCACAAACTGAGGGAACTAGCCATCACAGAATTGGCAATATTTCACAAACTGAGGGAACTAGCGATCAAAGAATTGTCAATATTTCACAAACTGAGGGAACTAGCGATCACAGAATTGTCAATATTTCACAAACTGAGGGAACTAGCCATCACAGAATTGTCAATATTTCACAAACTGAGGGAACTAGCCATCACAGAATTGTCAACATTTCATAAACTGAGGGAACTAGCCATCAAAGAATTGTCAATATTTCACAAACTGAGGGAACTAGCGATCACAGAATTGTCAATATTTCACAAACTGAGGGAACTAGCCATCACAGAATTGGCAATATTTCACAAACTGAGGGAACTAGCCATCACAGAATTGGCAATATTTCACATACTGAGGGAACTAGCCATCACAGAATTGTCAATATTTCACAAACTGAGGGAACTAGCCATCACAGAATTGTCAATATTTCACAAACTGAGGGAACTAGCCATCACAGAATTGTCAATATTTCACAAACTGAGGGAACTAGCCATCACAGAATTGGCAATATTTCACATACTGAGGGAACTAGCCATCACAGAATTGTCAATATTTCACAAACTGAGGGAACTAGCCATCACAGAATTGTCAATATTTCACATACTGAGGGAACTAGCCATCACAGAATTGTCAATATTTCACATACTGAGGGAACTAGCCATCACAGAATTGTCAACATTTCATAAACTGAGGGAACTAGGAATAAGCCATCACAGAATTGTCAACATTTCATAAACTGAGGGAACTAGCCATCACAGAATTGTCAACATTTCACAAACTGAGGGAACTAGCCATCACAGAATTGTCAATATTTCACAAACTGAGGGAACTAGCGATCACAGAATTGTCAATATTTCACAAACTGAGGGAACTAGCCATCACAGAATTGGCAATATTTCACAAACTGAGGGAACTAGCGATCAAAGAATTGTCAATATTTCACAAACTGAGGGAACTAGCCATCACAGAATTGTCAATATTTCACAAACTGAGGGAACTAGCCATCACAGAATTGGCAATATTTCACATACTGAGGGAACTAGCCATCACAGAATTGTCAACATTTCATAAACTGAAGGAATAAGCCATCACAGAATTGTCAACATTTCATAAACACAAACTGAGGGAACTAGCCATCACAGAATTGGCAATATTTCACAAACTGAGGGAACTAGCGATCACAGAATTGGCAATTTTTCACATACTGAGGGAACTAGCCATCACAGAATTGTCAATATTTCACATACAGAAGGAAAAAGCCATCATAGAATTGTCAATGTAATACAAATTGAGGGAGCCAGCCCTCATAGAATTGTCAATGTCATAAAAATGAAGGCATTAGCACTCATAGAATTGTCAATGTAATACAAATTGAGGGAGCCAGCCCTCATTGAATTGTCAATGTCATAAAAAATGAAGGCATTAGCACTCAAAGAATTGTCAATGTAATACAAATTGAGGGAGCCAGCCCTCATAGAATTGTCAATGTCACATGCATTAAAAGTACCAATCATCACAGAATTGTCAATGTCATTACAAATTGTGTTCAGATAAGAGAAAAAAAAAGGTTTCCGATAGATGCAATTTCGTAAGTTCACACACATTTGTACTAATTGTATCTATCTTTAAAAAAAAACAAAAAAATCAATTAATTTAAGCTATTCCAGATTTACAGCTTCATATGAATGCTAATGATAAAAGTAAACAAGATATTTCCTTTTTTCTTTCTAAATTATGCAACCAAATGGCAATGACAGATATCCAATCTACTAAGTGCAAACTAGAATTTTTTCTGTCAGCTGAAACTCAAAGATTGGCCATTTCAGTGACTTCACCACAGAATCAATCTTCATGCAGACAAAAGCAGTCTTAGGAAACCTTGATTCATTGCGCCCAGCATGAATCATTGGATGAGACCTGCAAAAGGGCACAATACTAATGGCATGGTCGCTCGTTCTCAGCGTTAGAGGTCAGAGTTTAGCGAGGAGAAGCAATGTTCCACAATTGTTAATGTGCAAGAGGTGTCTTTTCTAAACTTCAGCATTTGCTTGAAAGTACTGGCATGTGATTTAATCGCGTTAGACAAGGGTGTCGAAAAAATCAATATCTGTACCTCTAGCCAACAGCGGACCCTCAGACAATAGGAACTCTGGAAATAAACACTTCAATCTTTTATAGTTGAGGTATAATTGGAGTCTGTCCCCAAGTGATGCCATTCTGTTTGCGAGAAATAAATTGTAATGATGAGTAACGTTATTCCCTCCCCCTCCCCCCACCCCCCTTGCATTTCTCTGCTCCTCCCTATCTCCATTCTACTGAAATTCTCTCTTCTCTCCCTATTTATGAAGCTTCAAATGTCAGAATTTCTGAAAATATTTCTGATGCACAAAATGTCCTATTACAGATATAACTCATTAAGAGAATAAATCAATTTGTCATCCGTTTCTATGCTAACTATCACTTACTACTGCCATATGGACAATAACCCAATGTTATTTAGTAATTATACACACTGCATATGACATTTGTGTCAAATGACCCAGGTGACATCATGAAAGTATGATAATTGGACATCATATCATGCAAGTCACATTTCTAAATGAGAATTGAGATACATTTTTTTTAACATCACTTTCAAAAATCAATTTCAATCCTCTGAAAAAAGGATTTACCCAAAATTTTGCTTTTTGCCCTATAAGAAAATATTTAAATGCTTCAAAAAATGATTTGAGATAGGATTCAACTAACAGCAGGATGGGCTTTAAAATTGAAAGTCTGATCCAGTGTCATAATTAGGAGACACTAATTAGCACTGAATCAAATCTGGGGATGATATCTGAACAGAGAATTTTGTGGTTTATGAATGAAAGATTTCTGAATCATTTCCTTTCAACTATTTACCACTAAAAGCAAACAAGATCTCCATTATTGTGGCAGAAGGTGAGAAAATAAGAGGCTGGTAGTCAAATGTCACAAAGCCATTATTTTGAAATTTGTGATTTTAAAAATAACTGATTTTTTAAAAATAACCATTTACTATTAACTTCCACAGAGAAATGCTTTAATTGAAACAGACTTTTTGCAGGATATTTTCAGGAAGGTGTTCACTTTAAATGATGTGCTTCTATTGAAAAGCTAGATACTGTCTCACTGGTGACTTAAGTGTGTCTTTGTAAGTGTAATTTTCCTTAAATCAAGAGAACAAAATGACATAATTGTGAAGCACAGCAAATGCTCTGCAACATGTCTTAATATTTGAAACTCTGAAATAAAAGCTTGCAACTGAATTATAACAGAGTTCTACTCTATATATGGAGGAGACCTAAGTATTGATGTTCCGGCAGTTGTCAGCAGAAAGGTGTCGATGTAAACCCTGGAGATTTGCTCGGCGGAACTGATGCTGACGGAGTGGTGCGGTGTATGTATGACTCATCTGTTTGTTCGTCAATATTGGTCGTTTTTACCACAGTCGGCGAAGGTCACCTACCAGCCGACAGTAAATCACGTAACATTTCAAAATATTCACCCAACACGCGCTCAAGTTTGTCTCCGAGTCTGGGAAGCTGTCCAAAACCATATTACAAGAAAGAATTTTACTTGTACACAAAAAGTGCAGAGTCAGCAAGAAAAATACAAGTCATTAATATAAATCACTTATATCCCTATAGAGTCTGTATCCACTAAATGACTTCCCTAATAACTACTCAGATAGAATCACATAATTTCTGATCTCATCTCTCTAAGGAGTATAAGCTTGAGTATATTACTCAACACAAGAAAATGGCCAGCACTCCTAAGAAACATTTACTTAATTCATATTTATTTCTTGATCATTTTCCTTTATTACTACATTTTACCTAGGAATAAGTCCATGTCTGGTAATAAGCCCATCCCTATCAAATGTAGTTCATTAGAGGAACTTCAAATAAGCCCATGTGAGGTTATCATAGTTAGTTGTTCCACCAATATCTATTGAAGTTCAGTAGAAAAATTTCAAATAATCTCAGTCTGGTAATTATGTAATAAACATGCCCCTATCTATTGCAGTTCAGTAGATGAACTTCAAATAAATTTCTAACTGGTTATATGCCCACTTATAGCCATGGATATTCTTCCAGCAATCTGTAAAAATGCCATCACCGACTGTAAGTCTGAGCTAATATGTTTGCCCCCTGGGCTTAAAAAAATTGTTATATCTAACACCAAACTTTCCTCACATTACAATCTTAAGAGTTCAGATGACGTTTGACCTTTAGATGCACTCTAATTCCAGGAATACTCAATCTGATCTCATTTACGACGAGCTGATAACAGAATTAGCTGTTGCATATCTTCTTCACTATTTCAAGATGCACAGATAAAACTGTTAATTCTGCAAAATCAATAAATGAGAGTCATATATCCCAACATTAAGCCTGACATTCATTCTGATAATTTCATAAACAAAGGAATTAGCAGTAAACAGACCTAGAGAATCTACAGAATTTAAAGTCTCTCTGTGTAGTTTCTGCAATTCATAAATGTTAACTTGCATGAGAGTGATTTTATGTCCCCCCCCCCCCCCCCCCCAGTTATCCACACATCTACCACGATATTAATGCTAATTCATTAATTTTAATTAATTTGAATGCATGTACCAGTTTTCGGAATATATGTAGACCAAAATTTTTTTTTTTCATTTTTTAAGGGTTAGAAAAGTAAATACTTTACTTCCTTTAAGTTTGGTTTACATAGTTAAAGTCCTATTGCCGGCTAGCTAGGGTCATTTAAGAACAGACTTCCTCAGTATATGAGGTGAGTACATGTGATGAATGTGTGGAAGGCTATGATATGTTCATGTAAGCCATCCTGTAATAGTGCAGTACTGAAGCAAACTTTATAGTGCTATCCCACTGAATTATACAGTACTGTTGATGGCCTCTAACAGGAGAAACCATCAAGTTACTTTATACTGACAAAAGAGTGCAACAGAAAAATTAATCACTACCAAGGTACAAATATAGGCATTGGAGAAATTATCAATTTTAAAAAAAATGAATTTTTTGGCATTTAATTAAAATTGTTAAATGACAGCTTTGATTTTTTTCTTTACTGGAAAATTGAAAATTCTCAGAAATTGAAAATTCTCAGAAAAGACAATTTCATCATGTGAAGCAGAAACACAAACTGATGAATCAATTAAATTGGTCATTACAAAAAAAACAAAAAACACAAAACAAAATTAACCATCAGAAGAGAGGATGACAAAAAATATCTTTAACAACATGTGGATATCTACATATAAAACTCTTGCATGTTAAAACCAATACATTCAACGCTCAGTTTGTCTGTAGGCGGCCAATCCTTTGCGGCTGTTTATACAGAAAATGCTGTATCTGATGGGAAAACGTCTCCAAACTAAATTGGTCTGCCTTTTGCTGACAAGACATATAAAGTTCTCAATAAAATGCCTGCTATTTTATCATCCTCACATTCCGAGACTCCTAGTTGGAACCTTATCCGATGTTACTGTCCCTGAGCTCAGCTGAGGAATTACAAAGGTCATCATAAACAACGTTTAATTTGAAAATCTAAAACACATATGACGTCATAGAATGTACATGAATGCCGATTATTTACATCTTTCAGGATTCTCTTATTTCATTTATTTAAAACTTTTTTCTCGAACTGGAAACCAACAGATTTTGTATTTAAACAAATTAAGTTTCAAAAGTTATAAAAGTCACACAATACTATTAACACTATTCTAAGACAGGTTTTCTGCACAATATGCTAAATATTGAGCATCATTGTAGTTTGGAAATAAATTTTAATCATTTAACATGTCAGGAGCCCTCAGGCAAGTGTCAGGGCAAATTATAAACAAGTTTAATAAATATATTGGCACAAGTGCAAGATTCTAATTATCATATAACCCTTATTACTGAAAATAAGCTAAAACTCTTAAATTACTTGCCCTTTCAGATAGATTTATTTTGATGCTGCTGATATCTGAAAATACAATGTACCAAGACAATCATGTGACTTCATCAAGATGTGACTTATTTCTGATGTCATAGTAAAACAGGCCAGTTACCTATGTGATAAACTACAACATACAGGTGATATAGATACAAATTAAGTACCTAAAACTGCACCATTGCTTTATTCAACTCTAAATTTTCTGGTCTATATCCTTCATATTACCTATACTAATGGGTAATACAAAGCATGTGGCAAGGAAAAACACTAACCACAAATTGAAACCATGTACATGAATCTTGCCTGACAATCCATGGCTTCATAAAACAGGC
The DNA here is from genome assembly GCF_031769215.1 of Ylistrum balloti. Taxonomy (NCBI): domain Eukaryota; kingdom Metazoa; phylum Mollusca; class Bivalvia; order Pectinida; family Pectinidae; genus Ylistrum; species Ylistrum balloti. The sequence goes on along the minus strand of NW_026782111.1, from coordinate 91,742 downwards.
TGATGAACTACGCCACCTGGTGGTAAAAAAAGTGTAAAGGATTGGGGAAAACACCAAACCATGAATTGAACCTGTGTCTCTAGAGCTGATAATCAAGGCTTATATATCAACAGAGCCAAACAGGCATATATGTGTCATCAGTTGAATGACTATTAGAGATTGTATTTAACACAAATGTAAGCCACCATGTGCCTTCTTTGTGAGCAAGAGCAAGGTAATAGCTGGCATGTTCCTGCAAGAAAGAATCTTATTTTTCTCTTACGTGAATCCCATTTTTTTTTTTCAGTATATGCCATGCTACATATAAAATCAAGACAAGACTTTGAATGAATTACTATATATATATGCTACCTTGTGGCACTGTCCTGGGTTTTTCAATCACATTTTGTAAAATGTAGGATTTTGTCCATAAAATACGAAAGATAAATAAAATATAACCAACAATTAAGGAAAATGAATACCAGGAACTTGTACTTTGTCTGTAAAGTCAACATTCAATATTGTGGTGTTTCTTTTGTTATTTATTTTCCCATCATGTCAAGTTTGTCTATCGTAGCATAGACAGTTGGAATCTTCTGGCATGTATATGCCATGTCTGGAAGTCTCCTCTCTGGGGCCATTAACTAACAATGCTGGATGTCTCCACCAGCATTACAGCATTTCTAAATGGAAACACTGGGACTCCAGACCACTTCTATATACATATCTAATTTCTCTGCGGCATGCCTTCTCCAGAGAAGTAGTGTCAATTATTTTCTTTTCACGTCAGTGAAAAAAACAGGAGCTTGCTTTCTGTGTAAATTTTGCATCAATTATCATCATTCTTTGAAAATCTTTTTATTTTGAACTCTTTGCAATAAAGAAGATAACGAAAAAAAAACAAAAACAAAACAAAAAAATGTGATCTAATAACCTGTTATCTGGACATGATTTTCCAAGACCACAATGAACAGAAATCATGACAAAACGAAATATCCATCTTGTTCAGAGCCGATATTGTCACTTTATTAGTATGTAATATGTCTCCATAGGCGTGTGTCTAGCCATCTCATCGCCATTACAATACTTTATAGGAATGTATGGCCTTCCATTTAGTTAAGATTAATATCTTCCTTGAATAAACCGTGCCAATTTCATATATTTTTTTTCTCATTTTTTAAAACTGTTTTTCAGATTAAAGGGGAACAACTCACATACTGTTATATGAATAAAGAGGGTCATCTATAAAATGACTTTTACAAATCATTAAATGAAGTTCAGTCAGAACAGTCCACCATTTCAGAATAACAAGGGCTCTTGGGACAAGACTGTTCTGTAAAATCATATATTTTTGTGAGGTTTAATTTTCGTGGTTTTCTGAAAAAAAAATATTATTTCATAAATACTTGATTTTGTGCATAAATATAGCTCAATTCATTGACTTATACTACGTCTTCAGTTTATGGAAAGACATACGAAGTCTTCCATATACCTTTTTCCAGGATTTTTTCTGAGGAGTCCAAAGCACCATTTCCAAAACTCTGATGAGTCGAGTCACAAGAGATATAGTGGGTTCTAAGAATTTGTGCGAGTTTCATAGGAAAAGTATGAGTCTGAGACCCCAATATCTGAGCCTAAAAATCACTGTAATAATACTCCAGTTTTTATAAATCATCAGAAACATAACCAGGTCCAAAGGGTTACTGGCTATTTACATTTTACTTCTATCAAGTCAAATATCTGATTCTATAAGGTATATCACATCACAGGTATATTTCCACTGCTGGGAGTGTACAAATCTACCAGCCAAAGGACCACCAAGGATAGCATATATTATTGATCATGCAATCTGCCTATTATCAAATCAATTCGCCTGTGAAATATTTTTGAATACTGCATTTATGTTATATACCCTAGAGATTTGATTCATTCTATATTCCAGCCTGTTAGAAATTGATTGTAATAATCCGGACAACAACGTTACATAATAAATTGAAAATAGCATGACAAAATTTCTGCACTTGTTTGAGTTTTTCTTTCACATATTCATTTTAAAACTTATCAAAGTATAACATTTATGTGATATAAGTATCTTAAATTTGTTGTCAATACATATGAGATTTGATAAAACATGTCTCAAAAAAAATTTTCAAGATATGTTTCATAAAATCTCATAAGATGAAAACTCATTTACTCATTATCAAGATCTAATATCCACTTTTATATAAAAAAAAGAAAAGTGAAAATTTAAAACAGCTTTTCACTATATAACATATCAAAGGAAATCTCAAAATATGAAATGTAATGTGATGAAATTGCTATAAACATACAGTAATACTAAACTAAATATTTACACTCTCCTTCCATATCTAAGTCTCACTTGTTACTTATTATCTTGGGTTAATAAAACCATGTATCAACCTCATCAAAAGTCCATAACTGTATATCGTCGATATTTGAGTTACTTGTGTTAGAGTATACAATCTTGTCACTACTTGTATCAGTTGTACATACACATTGTTAAATCCTTAAACATTTCTATAAACATGGTTAATGTGAAGACAAACATAAGACATTAAAATATGTTTCATTATAGATGTATTTACAAAAAATAAATTCAGACATAAATTTAACCATTTGTTGTTGTGTTATCAACTGCATGCCAGTGGCGCCATCTACTCTACAGCTTCTGATACAACATGGCTGTTCAATTGAACATGTTTGTATTCTATAAACCTGAGCAAGGAAATTTGTATTTAAAATGTTTTTGAAATATCTGAGGTTGTAAAATTTAAGTATTGAGATACTTTAAATAAATATGAAAACCATGGAACGTGTGACAACTACTATAATTTACTGTAACAGATATAGAATCCTACAGACTTGAATAGGTCTTAAACAATTTAAATCACATCTATAACTATTGGCAAAGTAAGTGATTTCATCTCATGTTTAACTAACAAAGCAGAAGAAGCAGAAGAAATTCAAAATCAAGTTAAGACAATCTGAATACACCGTACCATAAGCTAGTAACTAGTGTTTACATAATAGTAACGGAGTACTTGTACAATAATTGAATACTGTATCAAAAATGAAAATTTTCATTACTGGAAAGACAAAATCACATGAGATTTAAAATGTCTTCTTATTAGTAGTCATTTGATTTGAAATGAAAGATGAAGCCAAAAAGACAAAACTTGACAGTTTACAGTCAAATGCTTAAATGTAAAATATAGGACAATGAAGGAACTATTTTGTTCATATTTATAATTTAAACTTAAACAATGTTTATCCAAAATATGTCTAGGTCATGGCATGGAAACTAAGAAACCAGAAAGAATTTCAAAGATGCACACATATCCATCAATTTTTGGCCTCCACAAATAAAATCTTGTAAAATTGAATCTAAGACTGACTAATACTTAACACAAGGTAGATAACTCCTATGGGAAAATGTTTTTAAAATCTTCTAAATAATCTGTCATTTTCTCCAATAACGCATATCAAAGTAACATGCAAGAAAAGAACACATGACATACCTGCAATAGAACTCCTCTCGTCTTTTATTTTCCTCGCCTGTGTCGATGACCTTCTGAGTGGTACTGACGACCTCCACCCCATCCCTCATGTACTTCCTTGTTTTGGTCAGTGTTCTATAGTGACTCTTTGTCTCCTGAGAAACCAAAGTGAATTAACAACCTACAATTTTGATTCCAAAACTTTGCGAAATTTTATGTAAAAAATAAACCAAAGGAAAATAACCTTTGAAGATCCGAAAAGTTTATTTCCATAAAATTTGGGTGAAAAAATGCTCTAGAGGTTTTACCAGGTATATATTGAGAATGACTGTTTATTATAATCAATATTCTCAAAAAAATTGTGAGTAAAATCAGTATGTTTTAGAGTAAAAGCAAATAACACATGACTTTATCTATCTCCCAATAAGACATGAGTTCATCAATCTTCAAATATGGCATGACTTTATCTATCTCCTAATAAGACATGAGTTTATCAATCTTCAAATATGGCATGACTTTATCATTCTCTAAATAATCATGACTTTACCAATCTCTAAATAATCATGACTTTATCAATCTCTAAATAATCATGACTTTATCATTCTCTAAATAATCATGACTTTATCATTCTCTAAATAATCATGACTTTATCAATCTCTAAATAATCATGACTTTATCAATCTCTAAATAATCATGACTTTATCATTCTCTAAATAATCATGACTTTATCAATTTCTAAATAATCATGACTTTATCAATCTCTAAATAATCATGACTTTATCATTCTCTAAATAATCATGACTTTATCATTCTCTAAATAATCATGACTTTATCATTCTCTAAATAAGACACAACTTTATTCATTTCTTCATAATTGATTTATAAGTTTATGCAATCCTAGAAACTAACTGAAATTTCAACTTCAGTTTTTAGTCATGGTAGCATTTGACGAATATGTTTTTGCCATCTATCAGTTTTTACCTACATTATACAATATCAATAACTAATATAGATCAAATAAATTTAAACTCAATGATTTTTTCAGACAAAGATCAAATAAATTTAAACTCAATGATTTTTTCAGACAAAGATCAAATAAATTCAAACTGAATGATTTTTTCAGACAAAGATCAAATAAATTTAAACCCAATGATTTTTTCAGACAGAAAAAACACTGGAGTGAAAAACACAAATTTTTTTCCAATTCTTAAGAAGGAAAACAAATAGGTGAGGGCTAGGGACAAAAACATTACTTATCACTCAAAGTCAGGGTGACATGTATAATTTACAGGATTTTTACAGTGTAATTTTAATATTGTTACCAGGAAGGGTTTATTGTTGGAATTCCCTCCAATCATTCTTTAACCACTAAGAACTTACCCCACGAGTGCGTATATGTGATTTAGCAGCTCGGCTTGTAGCGGTCTTGGTCACATCTTCGTTACTGTCCACAGTGGTTACACTACCTGTGTCTGAACGTGTGTCATCATCCACATCTGCTATATGGCGGTTCTTGGAATCTTTGACATTTTTGGTTTCAAATGTATCTAGATCTGTCTGTGGAATCACAGCACTCGTTACCATTTCTTTGTTTGTATTTTCGCCCACGGGCATGGCATAGCCATTGCCCACCACCATCCCCGATGTCGGAACCGGCTGTCCATTAATAGTGATTGAGGCATCGTCTTTATTACTATCTTTACTTGTCTGAGCTCCTTGGTCATCATCACCTAGGGTGACCTTGACTTCCTGAATTTCTACTTCTACTTTCTCTTTACTAGTATTTTGTGTTGTTGAAGAAACATTTCCCCCAACTTTCTTAATTTCTACATTGTTGGCTTTGCCGGTAGATATGTCAATGATCATTTTGTGCCCCGGTGATTTTTTCTTTTCTGGTTCTTTTTCTTCCTCGTCTTGTAAAGCATCATCAATATCAGTTATTTCATAACTGGTCTCTCCTTCTTCCTGTTGCTGTTGAGATTCATGCTCTTTATCCTCCTCCCCTTCCTCTGCAAGTTTTTCCTGGTGTGCTTCTTCAATGACATCTTTGAAAGTATCCAGGACAACGCTAGGCACCGACGGTTGTGTGTTCACAGATCGAATCACCTCATTGATAAGACCTTCTAAGATGTCATTAACTGTCGGCGTGATGTCTGGTTTAACATTGTCTTTTGCAGGACTTACCGTCTAAAAAATACAATGAAAAAAAAATGTGAAGATTTACTTGTTTTTTTGAAAAAAGAAATTTACATTTCATACAAAAGCAATCAGTCACCAAGATAATTATGACACAAAGAAATAGAAAAGTATACAAATATTTTGATAAATATGCCTTTATTGGACAGACTATTATTTAAAATATAGAAGTTAATGCTTTAAAACAGAGTACATTTAATTGAGTAAACACATGATTTTCACAATTTTTACTTGCACTCTTATTTAGGACAATTTGCTTTCTTTTGTGTTAAATTTATAACACCAAAAAAAACTCAACACGATGAATGTTCAGATTTTGATTGTTGACCAATCCATGACAATCCAATAACCCAACAAACTCCTTTAAAAATTCCCTTTCCTGAATTAACCAAAGCTTGAACCTTTTTGCCAAATTTTTAAGGAATATTTCATTTTGAATTTTTAAGACTTTGGTTGAACTTTTTAGTGTCATTATTTTATGGTATACATCAGGTTGATTGCATACACTATATAATTAAATGTTTATTGTGTTACACCAAGGTTAAAATAAATATGATATTTGATTACAAAATGGAATTTCATATTTCAAGCAAACAAGCTCAAAAATATTATGCTATATATGCAAATAATAATGAAAGCTTGTCATCAATAGCAATAAAATGGTTTTCAAAGTAAACATCTCAACGTTGCCCATACATGGTTGAAGAAATAATGTTGTAGTAATACTGGGCAATATCAGAGACAGACGCGTTACCTCTGACGTTTCGTCACTGCTAGGACCGAGTTCCTGGTCAGGCGACTCATTCGTCAAGGAATCAATATCTTGATTCAAATGTGAAGCTTCTTCCTTAACTTTAATGATCTCCTCTACTGATGGTTTCGGAGATGGCTGTGGAGGAGATTTCGGAGGAGATTTCGGAGGAGACTTTGGAGGAGATTTTGGCGGTGATGGGGCTGGAGATTTACGTGGCGAAAGTTCTGGTGATGGTTTTTCAGGACTTTCTTCTTCTTTGCTTTCTGGAATCTGATTTGCTGTTTCTGGCTCCAGTACTTTTTCTTCTGGTTTTGCAGGTTCTTGCTCTTTTTCCTTGGGCTGTGGTTTGGTTTCCGTTGGCTTTGGTTTTTCCTTTACATATGAACAATATGGGGTAAACATTATGTCAAAACACCATCTCAGAAAATATTTGTTAAGTATATATACATTTAAATTAAATCTTAACATGTAAAACTACATCAGGGTATCAGCCGATGCAACTTACTTTTGGGAAACTACCTGTGTTTTTGTCATCTGTCACACTAATGTGTCAATTGTGTGCAAGACTGGATGTTTTCATACAGACAGAAATTTCCACAATTCAGAAAGTATCAAGTTGATCCATGTGAAAAAATGATACATGAACTTATCAGTAACTAGGAATCTAATGTGCAGGAGGAAATGATTCCATACCAGTTAGGTAATTGATAATTAGATATAGAAGATGTGCTTTATGTATATATATCAAAGCTTTGAAATCAGTTTCACTAGTATGTGAGTAAAGCATTGAAAAGCTATAGGTCAGATCACTGGCATGCAAGCCTACTGTTCGTCATCTTGCTTTTCTAATCAGGTACATATCAAGTATGCACGAAAGGTTGATCTAATTTTTTCATACTGAGAGAAAATCACCACAATTTAGACCTGTGAACAAGCTACAATGTTTCTGAGATTGTGTTTCAGAATATTTTCTAATGGTAATGTCAACAGAATAGAAGTTTTTATAACACGACCAGTAGAAGATCAGAGTGTGATGGTTCAATAACTACATGGTCACCGTCATCAGACAAATGACAAGTGTGAAGTGAATTACCACTGAGGTATGTAGTGTACAAAATAATGAGGAATCAACCAACTTTCTCGGCTGTACAATCACCCTTTGTACACTAAAGTCGAAAATAGTGTGAGGTTTTGATAAATAAGATATAAGATATAGCTTATTTAACAATACTTAATGGTTTATACAGACCTTCGAGGACTTACTGAAAGTCTTTCCCAAAAATTTTACATTTGCTATTTATTGGTTCAAAGAGTAAAAATACATTTTTTTCCCCCTTTTTTTCGCAAGAATCAAAAAAACAAAAAAACACACAAATACAGCAAACTTTTGGGATAATCCACAAACTTATTACTTTAACAATAAACATTTATATTGTCATAAAAATCAAATTAGTAGTTGACATCTTTGTCCTCTGTATATAAATTCCCAGAATTTATAATAATTATAGATTGTGTTCCAGAACTGTTCTAGAATATGTTTATTTTCCAGAACTTTCTGAAAATGACATTAAGATCTAAAGTTTATTACAATCTCTATGAACCATGATTATATATTTATTTAACTGGCTTTATGTTGGTTTTTATGGCCTCTTGACAAATCAGCAGAAAAGCTGTGAATTATAAGCATGAGATGTGTTTATGTTATAAATACTGGTTTGCATGTTATATCACTGAGCAATGTTTTTTATGCATTTTACCTTCTCCGGAATCACCACCCGTTCTGGAGTCGGAGATTTCTTGTCGCTGTCTCCACTAACGGATACATTATCTAGGTCGGATATAGACGATGCATCACTCATGTGTTTCTATGTAAAAAAAGGAAACAAAATAGAAAAGTCTATATAATCCTAACATAATTATTAAAGAAACAAAATATTTCAAATTTTACTGCCAATAAAATAAAAACAAAAAATAGCTTCATTGAAAAATAAATTGTAAATGGTGCAACAAAACAGCTACCTAAAACAGCTATATCCTCTTCATTTTCATTTCAAATCCCGTCAACTTGTATTTTTTTAGTTAAGTGATAAAAAGTATTTTTGATACGTTTTCCTTTTTATATGAGATTTTAGAAAATTTGAATATTCAACATTTGCTTTTTACATAAAATCTCAAATGAAACAAAATAACTTTAAAGATCATACATATGTGGTCCTTGTAGGTGAATACATTAAAATCTCCCAAAGGATTTACCAATTCATACGTACATTGATACATAATACCCACTTATCAACTGCTCAGAAAATATAAGGGAGAAAATAATCTGTTTATCGAAACACTAGGAAACCACGTCCATCCTCAACAGAGGTAACTCAGTAGACACTGAGTCAAATACTCCGTAGAAGTTCCCAAGATAGTGAAGGTACCTGGTGCACGATGCGTTATATCTAGTCTTGAAAGCTGCAGACTACTGTACTTTTAAACTGATTGGTAGACGTGACGTGCTGAGATGTGCTTTTCCTAGGTGCCATATCTTCATGCTTACCTTCATTTGTATAATATCCTCATCCTCACCCAGGTCCTCAATGACCTCTACGACCTCTGCCTTAGCCTCTAGGATGAGGTCAACCAGGTCTGACTTGTCGGTGTAGTCACGGATGAATGGGTGCTAAATAACACAGGAATTATCTTACAGGTGTAACTATCAAATCACAAAGGGAAAGTAAAAATAAGAAAAATTATGGCAAAACTAACGATATACTGTAAAATCATATATTTCTGTGGAGTTCAAATTTTATGATCTTCCCAAAATATACATTTTTGTTGGAACTTGACGTTGTGGATAAATCTTGATTACAATATTCAATAGTACATGTAATATAATCTATGTCAACGTCATTTCATAGACATATATATTTGCGGATTTAGAGTACCCATGAATTTGAGGAAATAAAGCCACCACAAAAATTAACGATTTTATAGTATCACAAACAACGCGCATGTAAAATATGTTTCAATCAAATCACACAATATTGATAACCATGGCAAAATATCTAAAAAAAAATAAAATGATAGAATTACCCATGGGAAATAACTCTTCTTGTAGGTCATTTCAGTTATTGCGATTTCTGGTTAGTATATATTTCATGGGAAATGATAATGGTGATAACAAACAGTTTCAGGGGACAAAATCTTTTCTCCTTTTTTTTCTTTTTTTAAATCAGACATGTGAAATTGACTTTACCATTAATAGTTCTTCAGCCGTAGGTCTCAGATCGGGGTTCTTCACCAAACACATATTCACAAAATCCTTGAAGTCTTTAGACCTGCAAGAAATACATGATCCATAAAGATGATACTTGTCTTTAATATATAGTGTATTCATTAGAACATGTGTAATATCTCACAAGTAATTATTCAGCTGTCATTCTCACATATACCAACATGGACAACCATTTATAAAATTTAGAATTTAAAAACAATCAGTTAATGTGTTTCAACACAAGCCAGGACTTAAAAAGGCCTCTATATATATCAGCATTGTACATGCTTTTTAACTTGTAACAAATGACAGAAGTCAAATTTTTTTCAAACTTTTTTCAGTCAAATGGTTTCCATGGTTTTTTGGGTACTTGATTGATGGTCCATAAACATTTCCCAAAATAGTACAAATATTTTCATTTTGGAAGAGAGTAACTTACATTACTTATAATTATAAAAATATAACACAGCAATTATTCTTAAATAAAACTTGGTATAGTCTACACCTAACTTTTATATCATTTTCTTTCCATTTCTGATCTTTCATTTAATCAATCAGATGGAAAACAATTCGAGAAGCAGGATAGGCTCATACAAACCCTTTCCCAATTCATTTTCTGTAAAATGCAAAAATTTTGATGTTTCTCAAAAAATATCCTTTTTCATGGCCACCTGAATTAATGGATTAATATTATCTATGAAATCAGACAAGACTAAGAATTTCTTTCCTCAATGTTTAAATTTAGCTATGGCAGTAAAGAGTGCCCTCGAAATAACCAAACAAATATCCTATGGAAATAAATGATTGTACAGAATTGTTCAGACAAACCTGTGTGCAGGTACTTACCATCGAGACGGTTTGGCAAGGGATGGCGGGTCAGACTTCTGGATTTTGATGAGAACTCTCATTGGATGCATATCGTGATTGGGTGGCTCCATTTGGGCAAACTCTATCAGAGTAATACCTGTAACAGAAACATCATCATTTTCACAGATAAACAATATTTAACACTGATTGGAACTTCTAAGTTGTTTCTCCTCGGGTTTTGCTTGTTTGCTAGTTATTTTGCCCCATGAACAGCCCGGGTCAATTTCAGGTGGGATCTCCCTGTAGCAGCTCATGGCTACTGCACTGAAAAATTTATGGGAGGCCCGTTACATGTTAAGAGCAACTGGGGTATAGTGTCTTGCCCAGTGACAAAACCATGTCAGCATAGATTGGTCCATTTCTCAGGTTACTGAGAAGCACAAACCACCACAGGTAATAAGTGTCAAACAATGCACCTTTGTCTGAGGTTATATAGAACAAGGCTCTAACAGACTGAGCTATCATGGCCCCACTTTTATCTTTGTAACACTATACTGTGAGGAACATGTCTTATACTGACCTAGTGACCAAATATCTGCCTTGGTGTTGTATGGACTGTCCTTCAGGGTCTCACACATGATAACTTCTGGCGCCATCCTGTCAACACAGAAAACATTTTAATAAAACGTTTTTAAGAACAAAACAGTATTCTACTAGTGATTCCATTTTCTGTTTTTTTCAACTTGTCCAAGAATAATAATTTGTGCATAAATCCCTTGTCCTTATAAGAAGATGTCTACAAGACAAATGCCTCAATTCTTATACAAATTTGCTGATGGTTTTCTACATATCAATGGTGGCCTTGAACTTTGAACTCTGAAACATAATTTCTCTAAATTGATCTTAGAATTAACTTGCCAAAAGAAATGAAATCACCGATGATGACACAACATGCCATATCAGGGCTCTCACACCCCATTTAGGGACTGGGGCCTGGGGCCCTTTGAATTGGGAAAAATAATGGCGTTTTCCTTAGAATTGGGAAAACTTGGGGTCTAAATTGGGAAAAAAAGATACTATTTTGCATTGGGAATGGGGTCGAATATCGGCCCCAAATCTGGCAGATCGACAGCCCTGCATATGTATAGCACAGGACAGAATGAATACTGGTAATTGGTGTTATTTCCGTGGGAAGATTAATTTCATGATTTCAATAGGCAAACTGTATGCAAGGGGGCTATTTTCGCATCCAATGTACCTTCTTTAACCAATATACCTTCGTGCATTTAATGTATACTTAGATATGTATGTAATACTACCCAAATTCATACACAATGGTGAATAACTTCAGTATACCTATTTAGTGTACATTTCTAAGTTTACAGTATGTTAAAATATTACTACTTACCAGTAGGGGGTCCCAATGAAGGAGTCCCTCCGCTGCGCAGTTCTTGTATTCTTGGCAGACACACCAAAATCAGCTATAGAATAATGTAGAAAGATCATAAAACGATTTTTATAAGTGTAAACAATATTCTTGTGTTTATTTCTAAATATACACATCACAAATCTTAATACATGTAGAAATATAGATATAAATGAGAATCGGAAAACAAGCTGGAAGCTTTTAATCATTTTTCTCTTCTGTCAATGAAAAATTGCTTTACATCCGTAAGTATATCTACAAATATTGTTAAACAGCAAAATTGCAGATGCCCAAAGTCATAACTAATATACACTGATTTTTTAATCTATTTTCATATCAGTATTAGGGGTTGGGCGATTATATCACAATATTTGTGAAGTGACAATATATTGCAATCAAATTTTCAGAGTAGCAATACATTGCAGCAAATTTCTACAAATTTTTTTTTTTTGGGGGGGGGGGGAAGGTTGTTAATGGCAGACAGTTTGTCTAAAAATTTTATTTAAACCCCAACTCAACTTGTTTGATGTAATCTTAAACCTGAGTGGTGTTATTACACTTGAATATTATATAGTTTTTTGTACACCACTGCATTAATTAAACTAGTGCTTTCTCATGTACAAGTTTGTTTTAGAAAAAATACTTTGACAATAAATTACCTTGTTATATATGGCAATATGCTTTTGAATATATGAATACAATACAAAAACTGTCTGCAATATCCATCTATATCACTATACTTTACAAAATTTTGATTTACTTAAATTACGATTTACAAGACAAGACAACCTACAGACTGCTCTGTTCATATTTGTTTACATATTTTATTTATTTTGAAGGCCATCTGGACATAGAAAGGAAGTTACAAAGTAAATTTTAGATGTACGGTACTAATTTGTTGACAGCATGTAAGGTTGGGCATCAGATATGTTCTGAGGGACTGACACGAGCAAGGTCAATAAATAATATGTGCAAATTATGTCAGCATATTAATCAGTTATAAATAGATGTAATGTAATCAGTTGACCAATGGTCAGCGAGATTTGGGATATCATATTTCAGAGCAGAACAAAATGACATGATTGGTGCACTATAGGTTTTATCAACTCTCTTTTTTTTTAATAAACCTTGGGATGATTTTTCTTAATCTATAATTAGAAGATTAAGTAGCAGACAAGAGTCTCTGGTGAGGTTGTTTTTTTCAGCAGTATGTAATCACAAATTCCTGGATAACAATAGAAAGTGGTACTGGAGCAGAATTAACATTTCTTTTTCTTTCTTTCATTTCCAGTTTTTTTTTTCTATTTTCAAAGTCTCATTTAATCTTTTTTTCTTTTAATTTTTTTTTTTCTTTCAGTCTTTCTTATATATCTTTTTTATCTTTCTTTCTTTCTTTTAAGGTTTCTTATATTTTTTTAATTTTCCAATCCACAATTTTTCCTTCTTTCTTCTGTTTTTTTTTCCTTTTTATTCTTAAATCCTCAATTTTGAAAAACTATAATTCTAAGAAATCATTCCCTTGTAAACATTTGAATGAAACACTTTATCTTAACACAAATGATAACACGTTTTTGTTAATAGTAAGCCTAACCTTATCTAATACTGTTAAAGATTGGGACTGACAGGTACAATGCTGACTAGCAATCCTGATGTGTATCCCATGTTTCAGATCTTGTCCACCCAAACTTGCTGATTTATGAGACTCTAGCAAATTGCCAAAATTTGTTCCAATCAGAATTGTTATTGTATTGAAAACATTTCTGAGTAAGCTCAGGATCACTGACAGATGATTTGAAATAAGACAACACTCAGGATAAAAAGAGGTGCAGAATCAAGGGAGGGACGCTTGTTTTACCGCCCATAAATATAATCAATAGGTCTTGATTGTCAAATGAAAAAAGTTCTATCAAAAACAACAATCCATATTTTTATATTTTTTTTGATGAAAGACCAGGCCATATGCCATAATGCTACAGATGCTTAAAATACAACATGTACCCAGTTTGACCTCCCCGTCGAGCGTGAGAAGAACATTGCCGGCTTTGATATCTCTGTGAATGACATGCTGTTTATGGAGGAACTGCAGTGCCACACATATCTCATGACAAACATAGCGAATCATCTTTTCTGTAAGGGGTTTCTCAAGGTCCACCATTATACTGTCCAAGGCACCTCCTCCACAAAATTCGATGTACATCTTAAAAAATAAGAAAAAATCATCCTTTACATTCTAAACCAACATTGTTAATTCAGTAGAAAATATAAAATTAGAGGTAAATCAATTTATTGCAATATCTATTTTATGGACACTTAATTTTGTAGATAAATAACCCTAAATCAGTCTTTAACAAATCATGGACCCATGAAATTGTGGATTAAGAACACTTTCCATATCAACGAAAATAAATCCCCCACGAAAATTTATGATTTTACAGTATAAAGTGATATGACTTACAAGTTGTGATATTTCAGAAAACAAGCACTTTAAGATAGCCATCATCACCATCTTTATATGGCCTTGACCTTTACAAGAAGATAAAACTCCAAAACAACCAAATCTAAATGTCAAACAAATGTAATTTCTGACCAGGGAGTACCGTCAGTGTACTTTCTTTGAACACAAAATCAATTTTTGGCTTAAAGTAGTACAGTTAAATTTGCACACATACATACAGTATATAGGAACACTATAAATGATTTATTGGAGCTGGAGCTCTCACTATTGGTTCAACAAATCCAAACTACCTTGTTATAAATCAAAGCCAGTGAAGACCTATCTTTTTCTTCTGAAAAGCCAATCAATTCCACTTTTACATCATTAACAGCCATGATGGAAGTGGAGAGGGAGGGAGGGGGGGGAATCTGCAAAACGGTGCAATCTCTGATATCTATTGCCTTCTAGAAAGATGAACAAATCTAATACAGCAGTATGTATTATAAATTATACAGTTAAATCAAAATGTTCAAATTCAAACAGTTAACAATATGGTTTGTTCTGGAGTTGTTTATGAAATGGGGTTTTTTTTAGCATCTTTTCAAACAATGATGCTAAAAAGATTGGAGAATATATTGCAATCAAATTAAATCTTTCCTACCACCTCAGATGAACATGTTACTTACATAAGTTATAGCTATGTTAAGAACTGGGTATTATTCTCTCAGACCATAATGATATAAAATATCAATTGTTTCTTTGTTTCAATTGTGGTTTATCACCCTATGAACTTGCAGTCACAGTCATTTTAAGGAGGGAGTCTCTCTGGTCGTTACTCCAGTGAACAACATACAGAAGGCATATGCATGTTATCCATAGCAATTGTGATTAAGTGTATATGTTATGTACACAGACACAACCACAACAAAACAAACTGTTTGGCTTCCTGAGAAACCCACAATGGGAAGGGAGTGTTGAACCACCACACCTGGTATAATCTCCTACATAGGACAATGCTGTACAGGACTGAGCTATTGAAATCATTACCCATACAATATCAGTTACATGTATCTTCCTTACATGAATATGATGAAAATATTTTTTACAATCACCAGGAAATGTTTTTCGGCCCAGTTTGTTGCATCAATTACCTCTCCAAAACACTTGTCAACATTATATTTCTGACAAAGGAGTCAAATACTTCCTAACTTTGTTATCAACCTCTGTTTTGGAATAAAAAGGTTATTTTTATTCTGTGTATCTGGTATATTGTAAAATTTTGATTAAACTATATTCAGTAGGTTTTTGTTAATATATGATTATAGATAGAAGGCAAACTTGACTTCCAATTATGAAAAACTTTCTTATTCTTGCATCACAATCTAATGATATGACTCACATCTGAAAAATTTGTTTTTAAATTTTGAATGAATTCCATCAAAACACATTTTAAGTCTACAATGCCTCAGGACTGTGTATACTTCAATCTCATAATACAACATGTTATGACAGATTTCTACTTTTTCCACAGATAATTCAAAGACGGCTTCAATTTCATTTATAAGTAAATTGGTAGAGAAAAAATGAAATTTCAAAAATGCCATGCCAAACAGATCAATTTTTTACAAAGGACTACAACTCTATATATTACACGGCCAATTAGGACCTGGTATCAGTATGTGACACTGTTCCTATCTCATTAGGCACATACTGTCTTAACAAACAGAACAAGGTTAGCTGGAGCAAATAATCATCTCAAAACGAAAAAGCATGTTAATTTAAATGCCGTATCAATAAAGCAATAGAACATGAAATATGAAGGGTAAGTGAAGTGTAAATGTCCACTGCTTCATGGACGACAATCTGGGTAAATAGTGTCATAGTTTCAAATAACTTCCAGACTTAGATTTATAACAACAAAACCACTAGGCACACAAATAAACAAGCAACTAAATTGATATCGCACCAAGAAAGAGAATACCTTTTCAATGAGATCATAATGCCAACTATAAAATAAGCGATAAACAGTAAACAAAGGGCAATAACTCTGAATAACTGTATGAAGTATCATCGGTATCCTTGACAAAATAAGGAACAAAGGGCAATAACACTGAAAGTCAAGTGTATACACCATTGTTTGAGGTATTATTCTTGACATAATGAACAAACTGGTGTCAAACTTATCTAGTTTCCTCCATAGATCTTGAGATTGTTTTGTGTATGTCTCAATAACTAACAAACCACATCAATTTACTAAAGGTTAAGTTCCTTCTTCACATTCCCTATCCGGATTCATGTTAACAAATTCAATACGTCTTGTTAAACAGGAAGCAAATGAAACTACAATGGCTGGTTTTTCAATACTGAAACATGGGATAAAACATACAATCTTTATCTATACAATTTGTTTATATAATCAAAGTAATTTCCAAAACAAACACTTCATAATTTGGCAATGATGAAGGCGACGACGATGACTGCATTATAGTAAAAAATGAAAGAAAAAAAAAAGATACTCAATGGGTCTACAGCTATATATATATATATCAACCAGTGACCTTGAATATTATTCAAGGTCATTTCTTTTCACAAACTTGGTTGGGCTTCATCCTGGGAACATGCCATTGAAATATTATGCCTCAAGGCCGTTTAGTTCACGAGAACCTTTGCACCAGGTGAGCTTAAAACCTAAGCCAGTTTGAAACTCTTCAATGATCTTTAAACTTTCAGAACCAAGTGGAAACCACAAACAAAAGTTAAATGGTGATCCTCCATCCAATACTTTTCAAGAAATAGGCATAAGAATCTTTTTATTTAATCAAAATCCAAGATGGCCAACTAACAACCATTTTGTTTTTCTGACCAGTCCCTAATATAATCAAAAAGACACAACTAGGGATCAAGGGGAACTTCTATATCAAATTTGGAAAAGATACATCCCGTAATTCTACAGAAATAGCCATAAAACAAGTTGTTTCAGTATGGACCATGGACATTGGGATAGACACCATTTGGTGATGGTAGGGCTAAAATGAAATTGATAAAGAAAAGTGTAACCTGTTTTAAAATCTATCAACAAAATATTTCCATTTGCTACAACTTTAAGCAAAACAGTAAAAATACCAACAATCATAATAATTTAAAAACCTTTGATTTAAATAGAAACCATGTAAAAGTTCAATTATACCGGTGTACAGTGTTACAATACAGTAAGTCTGTTGTAATTGTTAAATTGTTAAACATTGCAGCTGTCATCAGATTACCAGTAGTACACAATACAGAATAATTTCACCATCAGTATAATGTAGTGTTTGTGCTTCTTTACTTCACAACAATTAGGAACATTTCAAAGACTGATATAATATACCATGTTTGTGCTGACTACATTGTTACGAGCAGTGTTGTGTCTATATATACATATATGGACCCTTTTGCAATTATAACAAAATGAGGCCATATCAAGAATTTTCATTCATCTGGCAGACATCTTGAGTTCGCAAAAGCAATAAAATAAATTGAACAAAAATCTCAAGAGTGCTGATCATTTGTAGCTGATTAACCATACAGCTAGCTAGTCTTCAGAGAAAATTATACTTTATTAATTATTACAATGAATGAATGAGAGTTTATCCGTTATTTCAAAATCAAATTATGTTATCTACATTTTTATGATCATCACAGCACAAACATTACCATTATTAAATAAAGGACTTAAAAATTGATAATAGTTTTCAACTTGCAAACATATATTTAAGCACTGAACTACTTTCAGCATCCATAGGCTTATCAATGCGGAAAAGGAAAATTTGGTGAAGTGCATAGGTGCTTTATGATTAATTTCTCTGTTCAATATTTATATATCCTTATTGTAAATCTTGATCAAATATGGAGACATAAGTTCTAAAGCTTATTGGGTACAGTATAACACAAGCTCTGTTCAATTTTTCACATCCTTCTCATAAGAATTAACATATCCTGGTTAGGACATCCAATCTGAAATTTAAACTGACCACAACTTTATCAAGTTTCCTGATTCATTCATTATTGATGCTAATTTTCAAATTTAACCAACAAGCAAGGCTATGGATATTTGATACAAAAGAAAGTTCTCTCAAGATTAGCAACCAACTGAAAACAAGAGGTCTAATGGGCCTAAATCACTCACCTGGTATTTGATGATTTTCACAAATACATTAATATTTCACATCAATCATTCAAAGTCATGGTTCATAAAAAAGAAGTCATTTGAGTGTTTTAACAAATTTAACTTTTGTGACCTTGAATCAGGATCAAGGTCCTTATTTCAGGAACCAATCACCCAATTGTCATGATTCTAGGATTTTTGGTACATTAGATGAAGTTCTTTGAATATTTGGACCCTTGTGACCTTGAATGGGTCAATGTCACTTCTCACTTCGATGGGCTTCATCCCAAGAACTTTCTACTAAAATATCATGATTCTAATTCTTCATGAGGAAAGGTGTTTAAAGGGAAAAGTTGACCACAGACAACAGACCAAAGAATAAGCTCTTTGGTCCTTTGAATTCAGGCCAAGTGAGCTGGCAAGACACAAAGAAAATATTGAGAGGAAAAAACAAGGCACTGAACTTTCGAGCTTCATCACTTGAATTACAAGCTACAATAAGTTGTGGGGTAAACACATCTTTTTATCTAAAAATCCTAGGATGGGCTTATGATAAATTACGGGGCAATGAAAGAGCATATATGGGTGGGCTTATTACCAGGCATGGGCTTATTACTTGATGAATAAGAACAGCAAAATTACCCATAGGGTGGAATCCCAGTAAAAGGCTTCATAGAGTGACACAACATTTTGGTGTCGACATTCAGAAAGAATATCAATTTCGACGGTGAAGTCTTCCAGCTCCTCTTCACTCTTGATCTCGACCTGTTTGAGTGCTGCATATTGTCCAGTCTCCTTATTAAGAGCCTGTATAACAAAAAGTTGAAGTAAGTACAAACAGTCAAATTGTGTTTTATATATTCAGTACTAGAACAGACCACAAAATTCAGAAATGTTTGACTTTCAAAGAATCTACAGAAGTCCAGAGTCTGAATTTTGAAGGAAACGACATCCTGTATTTATCCAAAAATAATATTCTCTCCTTTAGTGTAAAGGTTTAGCATTAAAGTTTGGGAAGAGTTTCTTTCTTAACTAATTTTTGTTTACTATCTCAGAACTTATCATTCTGCAAAAATGAAGAAGGGGATTTATTTGCGGGCAAAGGCATATTGCTGATAAAACTGGTATCCATCATTTCTATTATTATCATTTTGGTATTGATGAGTGCAATTTATCAAAATATGATTGGCTTTCTGTAAAATACAGTCTTCTCTTAAATCCACTGAAAGATAAATTTGTCCTGCTTACCATTCTAATGTTTACATATAGGCACTGAAGTGGTAACTATGTTGCAATACCTTGTGAACTATTGAGAAATGTACAAATACATTTGGACAATTTAGCCCAGCATCGCATTTGATGACAGTCTCAACCCTTCATATAGCCTGCATCACATTTTCCCATTTATATATTCATACAAATTTAAATCAAATCAGATAAGGTGAATGTTTTGTAGTGTAATTTCTCAATTTCATACTAAATTCTGCTTACAAACAAGAGCTCCTTGCCTATTGATGACACATTTCATACCAATACAAATTTATCCCTTCTAGGCCCTATAAATACGAAAAAAGGGTCTGGTTATACGACTTGGCATATTGATAATAATTCATATCTATGCTTGAACTCTTTAATGATGTACAGCCCCTTAACATTTCTGATCCAGTACTACTTGAAAAAACTTTCTAAAAAGAAACCTTTAAATTTACTGCAGGTACTGTGGTGACTACATTACCTCCTCCCTTACCCCTCTCCTTCCTTCTTCAGGTTGACCAACAAAAAAGGTAAAAATAAAGGAAAAAATATTCCTATTTCTTGTTTTCAACATCTGTTCATGACATATTAAATAAATCCTTTTTTCAATAAAAAAAGTCAGTATAAATATTGACATCTGAATCAGATTGTTGGTACATGCGAATATTGTATCACTGTGGCGATTAATTAAACTAATACCATACATTACGTATAAATAGGCAGGATTCATTGAGAATTTCTGCACGAGACCTTTACGTTTCAGGCTGTTTCATTTGTTTACATAAATACAACTCACAAGTATACATTTATATATAGATGGATAAGTGTGTATGTGCATATGTACCTTTATGCTGGGTGTAATGTTAAAACCAATTTTTTATTTAATTTACAGTGTTTAAGCTCATTAAAAGATGTCTGTCGTATATATTGTCATTGATCAAACAAGTACAGCTGTTATAAAAATTACTAATAAAAGACACAAGAAAAAAACCCAAAACCTATTTGTTATATTCAGATGTCTTGAATTCAAAGTAGAAACTTCTGACAATGCATCAACTGGTACGGTTTTCTTCTAAAAACTTTAAAAACACATGAACATCTTCACTTTCAAGTACACAACCATAAACATCAAGCTTAAGTGTACTTCCTGTTCACGATCCATGCATGAATGTATTCAATGCACAGTCTAAGACTTGACAAACACTAGTATCCTCTGTTTATAATTATAACAAGAGATGGAAAATATGTTTGCCATCTAATACACAAACATGACCAAAAGGAAATATTCTTATTTTTCTTTTTTCAGCCATAGGGTTATTTTTGCACAATGTATATTTATCAAACCTGTCCATAATGGCCACTAATATAGAACATAGTAAAAGTGACCTTTATATACAAGTTTAGCTATCTTTTATCATCATGTTTAATTTCTACATGTTCATTATGGTCTTTAAAGACAGGTATTTGTTAAAAAGAGGTTTTACTGTATATACGCACACTATATCACACATGTCGCATGAAATTCCCCTATTCTCTCTATCTAAGTATCTCTGTATATACGCACACCATATAACACACGTCACATGAAATTCCCCTATTCTCTCTATCTAAGTATCTCTGTATATACGCACACCATATAACACATGTCATATGAAATTCCCCTACACTCTCTATCTAAGTATCTCTGTATAAACGCACACCATATCACACATGTCACATAAAATTCCCCTATTCTCTCTATCTAAGTATCTCTGTATAAACGCACACCATATCACACATGTCACATAAAATTCCCCTATTCTCTCTATCTAAGTATCTCTGTATATACGCACACCATATCACACATGTCACATGTAATTCCCCTATTCTCTCTATCTAAGTATCTCTGTATACACGCACACTATATCACACATGTCACATGAAATTCCCCTATTCTCTCTATCTAAGTATCTCTGTATATACGCACACCATATAACACATGTCACATGAAATTCCCCTACTCTCTCTATCTAAGTATCTCTGTATATACGCACACCATATAACACATGTCACATGAAATTCCCCTACTCTCTCTATCTAAGTATCTCTGTATATACGCACACCATATAACACATGTCACATGAAATTCCCCTATTCTCTCTATCTAAGTATCTCTGTATATACGCACACCATATAACACATGTCACATGAAATTCCCCTACACTCTCTATCTAAGTATCTCTGTATATACGCACACCATATCACACATGTCACATGAAATTCCCCTACACTCTCTATCTAAGTATCTCTGTATATACGCACACCATATCACACATGTCACATGAAATTCCCCTATTCTCTCTATCTAAGTATCTCTGTATATACGCACACCATATCACACATGTCACATGAAATTCCCCTACACTCTCTATCTAAGTATCTCTGTATATACGCACACCATACCACACATGTCACATGAAATTCCCCTATTCTCTCTATCTAAGTATCTCAGATCATGTATCTTTGATGCAATGGACGAGAGAGATTCCCTGTAATGAAGCTTCAAAGCTTTCAGAGGTCAAATATGCACATGTAAACTAAATATGTTTGTAATGTGCTACACTGATTCTTAAAAAGACTAAAAATATCCAACCAATAGGGGTGAGTGACCCTGAAATTGACCCTGGTCTAAATAAAACAGCTGATTTTTTTAGCTAGAAAAGATTTGATAAACATTCATGTATACACTATTACTATTGATACTGTATGTATAGTTTTAGTGATTTCGACGACTAGACATTTATAGACATATATATACAACAAAATGATTTAGTAAATTATAACCCTATCAATGTTTCATTCTCTGATGACCAACCAATTGCAAAGAGCAAAAATCCCATATAAATTGATACTACACAGAAAAAGCCTTGATCAATTCTAAAACCTGCACATTACATCATAATGTGAGTCACGGCCCTATGTTTGTTACAGGAATGGCACAAGGGCTGTTCCTTTCATCAAAGTGTATATATACATATTATGCATGTGTAAAATATGTATGACCTGTGCATGTTTTAAAGTCGTGAGAGGGTAACATCTTAAATAGTTTTCTCATTTACATACATATTGTATAAAACCCTTATATGTCAAAGGTCAACTCAAAATATTTTGTTACGACAAAATATGGAGTGACAGCACATGTATATTATCATTTTATTACAATTCTGTTCCGATACATGCATTCCAAAAATTTCTATCAGTTTTAAACAAGGTCATTAAATCATAACAAACCTTTAACAATTTGCAAACTTTTCCCAGGTTTAAGCTGTCTAAACGGAATCATAAATTCCAAGGGTGTGTATACATAGTGTGTACATAGTGTTTGCGGTCTCAATACATTTCTATCTCTCTCAACTAATAATTTAATCATCTGACAAAGTTACCCTCGGACACTATCGCGTCCAAATTCGCCTTCAGATAATGCTCCCAATAATAATACATGAATGGACAGTGTATACTCAGGATACCTGAACATATTTCTATAACACAGTGGTCTTGTGTGATTTCTATTACAGGTACACATTTCTCTCACAGAACGAAGATCTTAGAAATTCTCCAATTTTGTTTTTGATAAAATCAAACCTTTGGCCCATATTTAAACTGCTGTTATATCAAAATATTAATTGGAATCTGATCTTTTACTTTATGTAATTTGAAAGGTCCATATTCTGTTTCTCTCTCACACTTTCTAGTTTAGACTAGCCAAATAAATGATTTTTTAATCATGTATTCCACATGTAAAAATTGAACGAAAGATACAAAAGCGAATTTCAAATGTAGAGCACATTTCAATTAAATTTCAAACTATACAGAGACAAATAATTGATTGCATCATATAGCACTTTCATCCTTCTGGGGCTCATCAGAAAAGCTAAATAGTGAATAAAACTGCATCATACAGCTTCTTAAATTCTTCAAGGACTTGTGATTGATGCTAAGAGCCTTAATTTTAAAACATTCCAGGCGACTGAGAAAAAAAATCAAAATTGTTTAAAAGAAATGTGAAAATCTAGGCAGGGAGATGCATGCTCTAGCCCCCTAATTAAGTATCGCCTTGTGAAATGGGATTCAGTTTAGTTTCAAACTAAATAAAATAGTCAATAGAGATGTTTTGTGGTTCTTAAATTTCTGTATCATCCTTAAGCTTGTCCAAAAACCCATCATCATCTAAAGCATTAACCATAAGTTCACTGAAGTGTTTTTTAACATGTCTTATGTAGTAAGTACTATCTATACACAAACACACATCCATTGGTATATATATATATGGAGCTGATGGGCTCCAGGCAATTATAATGTATAGACTGAGGAGAACACATAATTTATCACGTCCTCATTACAGCTCAGATTAGAGGAGCTTCTTCCTGTGATTTCTGATGCAGATGTTCATAAATTATGAAGGCAAAAATTAATTGTTTCATTATAGATGCAGATAATTGTGAATTATGATGACTATAAATTTTGAATATTATGATTTCAATGGAGCTTTTCAAACAATTTTCACATCAGCTTACTTACTTGATCAATAGCATACTTAGGTAATTAATATAGATACTGATAATATACATGTACATAATATAATTTAATTATCTTCATCAGTTACCTAATGCCATACCCACTATGTGTATAACATACATAGCAATTTTTTTTAATACAGATACATTACATTTTTATCTGCACAATATGTATTACATGTACTTATATTTCATGAAGGGAGTAATATTTCACACCGCAAACCCAGATTATAAGAGGCCCATGGGGCCTACAGTACAGTTTCTTTGATCATAATCAGTGCCCGCCATGAAAGGTGCACTGTTTTAGTTTAGTTTTCTCCTCTCTAAAGTCATCTGTAAATTAGAGCATACTTTGTTTTAAATAAAGGGTTGCAGTTTTATCTATCATAAAGACACAAGATGCCTTATTGGGCTGAAGATCTCACCACTTCCTATATATTCTATGTTTTTCATATATACATATCTATTAATCTCACATAATTATCATAATCATTGACAATTTCTAATTACTCAAGTTTACAAATCCTGGTTAGCACTGTTCTAGGGACCACTACCAAATTTAATACCCGATCATTTTTTAAGACTTCTTCATGATTTAGGGCAATATCAACTTAGGAATTTCAAACTCAAATTCATTCATCTTGAACTGATGGAAGGTTTAGTGTACTAATCTTTTGAATTGCCTGATTCCCAAACTAGTTCAAATTTATTCAGCACATGTGAAGTGATCAGGGATCATTCAGTCAGTGGAGTGTTGGCCTTGCAACCTCATAAGGAGTAGGTCCCAGGTGTGAGAATTGACCTTGGATACAATACCCACAGTAGATTGGTTTTCTAGATCAGGAAGCTGAGAAACAGGACCAATCGCATCCTCAATACTCCAGGGGTTACGATAGCTTTCGATCTCTGAACCCTGGAACATGTCATGGCAAAACTAAAGGCACAACACAAGCGAAGTAATTTTATTGGTTCCAATCACAGGCTGACGTGCTCCTTTGAAGATTACCAAGAAACGACACCTTCCTTAAAAGCCATTACAATATACTCTGTAATGCAAACTCAAGGTTTGTTAGATGTAGATTAAAGAATCAACCTTTAATTTTGCCATGACATGTTCAAGGTGTGCAGAGATCAAAAGTGATTGTGACCCCTGGAGTATGGAGGGTGGACCAGTCTGTGCTGATGTGGTTTTGTCCTTTGGTAAGACACTTTATAATTGTTCTGGATGGCTGCATAATGAGATGGGATGCTTTAATTTGTTGGCTGCTTACACGATTGATGTAACCACCATCTAGCACAAAGAGACCTTGATTCATAATGACCTTGGCTTTTCTTGAGGAGTCCATAAATCCAGCAAACAAACAATACCCATATCCATATACTTTGACCAAGTAGCTGGACAGCAATAAGCTACATATATCATGTCAAATTTGAATGTCTTGAGGTCATATATGTTATCATGGTCTTTGTAAGCACACTAAAGCTACACAAAAGAGAATTTTTTTCTCTCTCATCAGTGATTTTTGGGACTCGGATATTTAAGTCCTGGATTCATGCTTTTCCTGTGGGACTCTAATTATGAGAACCCACTATAAGTCTTTGTAACTGGACTCATTAAAATTTTGGAAATAATGTTCTGGAATAACCAAAAAAATTTTAAATCCCACAAAAATTACTTTCTGTATCATTTGTTTGTGTTTCATTTTTTTTTTTTTTTTTCATTTAAAACTATCTAAATACAATTCAGCGGAAGTTTTATCCCAAGTATGTTGTTGATATCATATATCTACTTGACCAACCATATGACTGATAAAATGTTTGTATCCCAAAGACTATAGTTTACATACAATGTATGTACAAATACATAATAACATTCATCTAAACCTTATTACTGTAATTACCAAGTTTATCAACACTATTATGTAGCTAACACTGACAAAAGTTACATTATTGTACATGTATAACTGTTAAATAAATAGAAAAGAGTCAATAGCTTTCATAAAAAGTCTACACAGTAATGTGCACATTACGTATATATACAACATCTCAAGTGCTTTGCTTAAGTAAATATTTGCCTTCACAGTAAGATCTACATCTTTTATATCAGACCCCTGATAACAAAGTCATTGATCAAATCGTAACACATAACATAAATTATTCATTCTGATACTCGATGCATGTTTAACACAGGTAGACTTGTATATTCCTTTATAATATATCTGTTGTTATGTGATGACAAAAAGTAATTCAAGTAGAGACAATAATGACAACATATTGAAGATCACATGGGGTTTAATGGATATTGTGTTTTGATAAATGCTACACCTGATTTGGATTTTAATTCAAGCAAGATAAAAATATAACAAAAATTCTTTTACATATGAAATTCTATATGGATCAGAAGATGATCATGATTTCTAAAGCAGTATTTCAAGCAGTTTTTAGCTCCTTTTACATGTATCTTCAACTCTTCAAATATGTACTATAACCTTGTTTTCCTATAAGGATTGAACAGCATTTATATTGCATCTATGGTGGTATGAATGCAATGGGATACATACACTGTATTCAATATAGCGTGCGTTTGATCAAGAAATCATTGAGAACAGAATATAAACAAATTATGCTTTAGAACATTTCTCAGTTTTGTTTTTGTTTTGTCACTTAGTGCACATCAAATTTTGTCATTTTTTTCTGATTAGACCAGAGTACCATTTTCCAAAATTTTGATTAGTCCAGTTACAAAGAAATACCATGGGTTCTCCAAATTTGAATGAATCCCATTGGAAAAACATGAATTCCGGACACAAACATTCAAGTACCAAGACCCATCGATTGCAGGTCTTATTGTTCCATGAAAAAATATGAGGAGGGGGATGTCTCAGTTGATGTAAATAAAAATCCACTTTCTATGATGTCACATGGTCTTGCAAAATTAAATCTTTGAAGAGTTTTTTAAAGTGTGTTGGGTTCACATAGAACCTGATTTCAAAATTTTAATGAGTTCCAATACTTAGAAAACAGTGGGTTTGCAAAATTTCATTGGGTCCTACAGGAAAAGCACTAGTCTAAGACTCAAATTTATCCTGCAACTGGCACAACTGTTGTCAGAAAACAGTACCTGCCACATGTGGTTTTTTTTTTAAATATTACGTTTAGAAATATATATAGTTGTTGAAATAAGCAATTCTACATGTTGTATTGAACATGTTGATCTATGAAAATTCATACAATAGTTGTTATATCCAATGAAGTTTGGAACTATGCAGCGCATCTGTCATAAGGCAAAATTCAGTGTTACGTCTACATTAGGTAAACACAGTTTGAACAACAAAACTGTTGAAGTTTCAAGTCTGATTTTCCATCAATGTTGCAAGATAAATAGAAAACATGGTCAATATCTTAAAATATAAGCTTTATTTTGGCTTGAAACAGAAAGACAAATGTATTCTCTTCATCTAAATCCCAAAAATTCCTGATTACCGTGCTATAATTGATACTTGAGATTATACTGATTATGATAAAGAACCAGTAACATGAAAATATATTGAAATAAACCATAACACTTTGAGATAGGAAAAACAATTAATTGAACAAA
Organism: Ylistrum balloti; assembly: GCF_031769215.1. NCBI lineage: Eukaryota > Metazoa > Mollusca > Bivalvia > Pectinida > Pectinidae > Ylistrum > Ylistrum balloti. Next base: position 63,817 of record NW_026782111.1, on the reverse strand, counting down.
AAAAAAAATATTATCTGACTATAAATATACATGATGAAGTCCTGTTCTGCATGCATATATATCATGCTAATAAATTTAAGCTCTGTATCAGTGTTACGGCTAGAGCAGGACAAGCAGGTGCATGTGCAATGCACAAACTCAATATAGATTCAAGCATTGCAAGACAGCTATAGTGAATTTACTAATTAGTGAATATAATTCAAATCTTAGATAATTAATATGGATTGAAAACTAGGGAGACTCATGCTTTTTCAAAATAGGAAATGTTGACAGTCATATCTTATTTTTAGTTATTACTACCTCCTGTTATTTCTTGCTTCCCTTTAAATTTAAGAAAAAAAAGAGTCTATTTTGCTTTAGAATTAAATGCAGTAGTGAATTATCACAACAGACCATTTACTTCCTAGTTAGAAGAGGAATGACAGGCACAGTTTTGGAATCATTCAAGTGTAAACAAGCATGCATAATGTCCAGTTTGTCAGTACAGTCTCAGTATAGTATAGACCATGCATGTACGCCTAAGATCACTTTTACACATGATTATTACATGATTAATATCACAAATTGCATAAAAAGGACACATGAATCATACACTAAAATAGCATTACAACGCCCATGTGTATTCGGCCAAGTTACGGTAAGATTAGGGCGTTAACCAATATTTAAATACCGTGTTTTTGCCATTCATGTATCGGTGAATGTCAGTGAATGTGTTTCCGACAATAACATTGCAATGTCAATTTGTAATTTTCATTAATTTATCTACATCAGGATGAAGGTCGATAAGAAAAGGACTTCATAATTATGAAAAGAATCATGAACGTCATGATAATCTTCCTTCCGGCAAAATGCAATTTTAACACGGTGTCAACTTGACAAGTGAACTCGTTCAACACTAAATATGGGTCAGTGATGTTTAGTATTAGCCATGCGTAGAAGTTTTATGCGAATATTTTACCTTGTAAACTTTTCCAAATGCTCCGTCCCCAAGCTCCCCGACTTTCTCCCAAATTTGTGACGGATCTATGTCCCGTTTGATGTTTTTGTTAGCTTCCTTTTTCTTGGTCTCCTCTCCACCTAAACGAAAAAGTTTACGAAAACTGCTTAAAAATGACATCTCGATAGGGCTACGTGGCTTTTAGTTCGTCGAGTACCGTCACATTTGGATTAATTCTTAGACACAGTTTATGTTAAATATATAGATCTGATGGTCACACTAGCTAATCCAGTTCATCGTTTGCTGTAAAACAGTTTTTTTTGTGATACGGATATGACAGACTGTAAAATCTCTAAACGGAAAGTCGCCATATTTACTCCCTTTGAGCATGCGTGTTGAAAGAAAATGACATCATAAGCTTCCGGCTTAGGTGCTTTCTAGAAGTTATGTCCCTTTTATTCCTAAATACTACGCTACGCCTTCTGATATCGGCCGGTAATTATCTTTATATAATATGAAGTAGGCATTGCCTAAAAACGAGCGCAAGTTGGTCAAGAAAGTGCACATTTTGGACAGACTGATCCATGTTTGCAATGAAGCGTGTTTTTTTTTATTTGTTGTATATTTCGCAAGATTTGAATAAAACATCGACACATACAAATGTACCAATATATCAGCAGCAGCAGCAGCAACACATCTTCTTCTTCTAGAAAACATTGTATCACCATGATCAGGCGGCGGTTTGGTGGCACAGTTGTAACACACCTGTCTATTTCCTAGCCATTCGGGGTTCGATTCCCCGAAGGGATAGAAAGGATACAGGTTTCCACCCAAAGTTAGACCCCTCTCTTGCTTACAACAAGTGTGATTTTTATAAGTTGAAATAACAAAGTTTCCATATGTAAGTAAGTCATGCACATACAATCATACACCATGAAGGCAGACAAAGAAGAACAAAACCAGGACGACAAGATAACGCAAAATGTGACACTTTCCCTTAGCGAAGCTGTTTAAAAGAAAAACACACAATCATATATATATCAATGTTACAACAAGTTAATTTCTATTTATTTCTAATTGTTCCATACAAAGTATTGAAATGGAGAACTACTAGAGTACTAGCTTGATGCCTATACAAAGTATTGAAATAGAGAACTTCTACTAGAGTACTAGCTTGATGCCTGTACAATATCGGGTAATTACCTTGAATGGTTTAAGATAGCTGGTTTGAAAAACGTTTTGTGGTTTAGCCTATGTTTCCATGGTAACAGAAAAAGTATTTAAATGGCAATCTTCCCCATAGCAAAAGAGTCTACTAGCTTATTAAGTGTAAACAGTTTTGAGCAATTACCTTGTCAGAGTATTGGCCCAGAAAAACTGAAATTTTGATGAGGGTCATCGGTTTCAATGGTAACAATAAATGTATTAAAAAAGTCACTGACAACATATCTAGACTATAACAATTGATAAAAAAGATCTTCAAAATAAATGCATAAGAGGTTCCCTTTTAGAGTTACAGATATTGCAGAGAGGACTTTCTATCATCTTTGCTTTAAAAAAAGAAAGGATTTTGTCAAAATATGGTGAAAGAAAACATATTATAGTTTTAGTCGGATTTGTAAAGGTGGTGCTTATATATTTAACAAGTTTTCATTATTAAAATCGCAATGTTCTCTCCCGCCGTTTTCTTTTCTCTTTGCTATTGAGAGTTTTCGTTCTGTCCATTAACAAATCATAAAATGCTTCAGAACCTTCGGTTCTTTAAGCAATTTTAACTTTTCCTGGTAGCAAAAAGAGGGTAAAGTTATAAACCCTGTTGAGGCTATTCTGTTATACATTGTAATTAAGAAAATCAATATAAATATATATCTTTAAATAAAATTCTTATGAAAGCCACAATATATTACACAAACAAACTGCATTATTCACATCGTCTCGTTCACGGAAAGTGACGAAAGGTCTCGAACATTAAACCGGAGATCAGGTACATCGAAGCACAATCGAGCTCAAATCTTGAATGGTTAAAATTGCAATTTTTCAACAAGATATTTGTTATATACGTTTCAAACCATTAAAGTATATGTTTGTTAAATTCATCTGATATATTTAAGATTTTTAGTATGATTTCATTTCTACATGAGAGCTTAAAACGATATTTTGTTGGTCAAAACAATTTTTAATCCATTCAACGGGTCGGCAGTTCTCATTGCGTGCTGCGGCAAGTGTATTGTGGGTAATGAAGTTCCTGCCACACTTCCGTTTAAAGTAGATCGTATGGGCAGGTTGTTGGAGTTGAATTATCATACTCACACACAATACCATAAAGCGCTCGCTGCGCTCGCTATTATGTGTGTTATATTTATCTGAACAGAATAAGATGAAATAAAAAAAAAAAACAGATTTACTATAACAGTACAGATTGTTATTTCAAAATTGACAATCACTGAATGACGTGGGACAGTCAGCTGGGACTTGTCCTTGTGTCGGTTTCTTTTTCCGCGAGAAGAGAATGAATTTGATAACTGACCAACATATGAATTATTTTTCTATCTTAATAATACTGAACATTTACATTATCAGTTTTAAGTCAATTTTCAATCCATTTCGATTTTATTTAAGTCTACACGTGTACACGCCAATCTCAACTCAAACTTTTGACTATTTTAGGCAAGCTTCATCTCAAACTTTTGTTTGAGTAAAATCCAGATTTTTAATTTTTTGTTTATCCCGGGAAACCGAGTGAAATCCGAGCAAATCGGAGACCTCAGTCAAGCTCCAAATACTTCACTACAATGTTTATAAGCTATATCATGGTATTATCTTCCTGTAAAAAGTCGTTTATTCGTGTGACAAAGGACACTTTCAGATTAAATTGTCGTCATATAGCATTTATGATCGTTATGAATGACAGAGGTTCGCAGGAAAACGATGACCACATGGATGATGTCGGTTCACCTACAAAATCATAAATGTTATAACAACTCGGTTCAGTGCTGCATGCTGTTTGCCGGTATTTTGATTTTAACTAAAATAATCTTTCCTTTTAATACCGAGAGTGTAATATCCGTCAAGTGAACAGCCATTTGACGTTGAGCCGTACCCGACTATGATAAGGCTATGATCAGTCATCCACTGTACAAATGATCACACAATGGTAAAGGCCAGATGTATATGTAGTTTTCCATGACATCTCCAAGTTAGGCAAGAATCGATGACATTGAATTTTTATTAATTTCCAGTTATTTGGTTGTGAAAAATGGACAGATGTTCTCACGGGCAAATTTATTTATGGGGGATGTTCCCTGTCTTTCTCGAGAATTTCTTTTAAACACCAGGCAAATGCATATTGTTTCGATGTCATTTAGGTAGTGTAAAACTATTGATGAAAGCGTGTTTTATGCTTGTTGGTATGGCAGGTGGTTCCATGGCTGATACCGGTTTGAATCGACCAAGATGGCGGGTGTCACCGATGAAAAATTCTCTCGAAACACTGTATTTAACGCCTTTGTTTTATTTTTCAGTGGCAACAACCGGGGTGTTTCACTTACTGCACTGTATAGTTAATTCTAACTGGAACTGACAACAAGATTCACCAAGAAGCTTTCATATTCAAATGGCAACCATTTTTTTTCGAAAATGGTACCATTGTATTTGTCATCCCCTTAATATTTTTACATTATTTTTCAACTTAATCGGAGAACATTTTGAGTCAATTTTGACCAATCAAAAGTCTCCAATGTGTTACCATGGTAACGGTTGTCAAATCATAGACTATTATAAGCTATAGCATTTGGTAAAGTTTAAATAAAATCAATAAAAAGGTTCAAGGTTGACATAATTACCAAAGGCAACCCAAATTTCTGCATGCAAATTTGCATATCTACACATAGTCCCTAATATCATTGTGTAGTTTCATTGAAATCGGTCTACAGCCTTAGGAAGAAGTGAAAGATCTGTCTAATCAAAGGTCTCATGTACTCAACATAACAACCAAATGACATTCAAATCACATTTGATGTTTTTTTAATGATATATAAATTTATAGCACAATAGGACAATATCTCAATTTCTACCAATCAGGAGCCTCTATCATGTTTCCATACTAACGGTTCTGGAAACACCTGATGTGTCATTTACAGGCATTGACAAGTTTTACACCACTTGTTGATGAGTTACGGCTATTACATAAAATCACTGCATGCACATCCACATATGGCCCCTAATATTTCTGTGTAGTTTCATTGAGATCTGTTCACAGGCTTAGGAAGAATTGTTCGGATAATAAATTTCCATTTAAAAAAATGTATAGTGACATGGTTACCATGGTGACCAAAAATTCTATTTAAAAATTCCTGCATGCACATCTACAAATATGCATGGTGGCCAACATTCCTGTGTAGTTTCATTGAAATTGCTCCTCAAAATTAAGAGGAATTGCCTTCGAACAGACAGACTCCAGTATTCCTCTCCCCTAACTTCGTTGCGGGAGAGGGGTATAACTAACCTTTCAACAACCAGGACCATAAAATATACCAAATACCAAAATGGCACCCCATAAAGACATGAAACGACTTAGACAGACTAGGCCACAAGTCTCAGAGGGACGAGGGTGAAAGTAGCGTGGTGAATACAGATATATTGTAAGAGGATACAAAAGTTGTAACATAAAAAAACAGCCTTTGCGTGGTGAAATATCTATACACTGGTATATTTTGTTTAAGTGATGAGGTCCCACACGACACCAGCATACTCAAGATATATTACTGATCTTTCCGATTTTTTTATGCCCTCAGATCGAAAGATCGGGGGCATATTGTTTTGTGCTGTTTGTTTGTTGGCAACTTTAACCTTGTCCATAACGATTGCACCGTTAGAGGAAGGCCTTTCATTTATGCATGCGCGTTTCTTGTGACGGGAATGTTCTAGCGGTACCAAAATTTTTTCACCATGTGACCTTGACCGTGACATTTGACATACCTTTATATAAAAAATGACCTTAACTATTGCATCATGAGAGGTATGGCTTTCATATTTGGAATGTGTTGTCCTTTTGGCAAGACCTTTCTATCCTATTTTATGTGATCTTGACCTTTACTTTTGACCAACATTTAAAAGTTAGAAAAAGGCCTTAAGGGCCATCTGTCTATAAAGGCCTATATATGAAAGAGGCAAATAGGCCTAAAATAAATTGCTCAACTTCACTACAGCCTACAAATATGACATTGGTTGGTTCATAAAACTTAGTCATATTCTTCATATATGCACTACACAAATGCAATTACTCCAGATATATTGCTTGTTGAAAAAGTATGCTACATGCCCAATATCAAGACCCTTGGCCTTTTAGTTATTGAGAAGAAGTTGCTTACGCATTTCAACACATTTGGCACCTGTCATCTTGACAGTAAGTCATGGTGAACAAACGTGGTAGCCCTTCATTCCAGCATGCTACAGACCCAATATCAGCACCAGGGACCTTTAGGTAATTGATAATAAGTCATTTAAATATTTCAACAAATTTTATCCCTGTGACCATGAGAGTGAGCAAAGGTAATTCATTTTAAAAAACTTGGTAGCCCTTCATCCCAACATGCCAAAGGCCCAAATACCAGTACAGTGGAACTTTTGGTTATTGAGAAAAAGTTATTTAAACATTTTAACATATCTGACGGTTGTGACCTTGAAAGCATGCCAAAGTTATTTATATCATCAAACTTTGAAGCCCAAGCATGCTACAGACCTAATATCTGTACCCTGGACTGTTTGGTTATAAGTCATTTTAACATATTTAGCAACTATGACCTTGAACATAATTCAACGTCATGGAGTATGAAAATTGGGACCCAACCATCCCTTGGTGTTCTCACTACTGCAGTTCTTTGTTTAACCACTTAGTATGAAGAATGGGGTCCCGTCTTCCCTTGGTTTTCTCATCAATACAGTTCTTTGTGTAAATACTTAGAATGAATAATGAGGCTTCATCATTCCTTGATTTTCTCATTACTTACTTTGTGTAAATACTTTATATGAAGAATAGGGCTCTGTCATCCTCTTGTTTTTCTCATCGTTGCAGGTCTTCAAAGGTTGTCTCTTTTCGCTATAAACTTTAGATAATGCAAGCTATTGACAAATATTAAAGTATTTTGGTTGTTGTAGGTTTATGAATGCTAATAATGTTAAATTTTATCGTAAGATTGTAACATGGTTCCAATTGTAAGAATGCGACATCCCTTGAATCCATCTCAAACAATTTTTTGTGGTCACTTTTTCCTCAATAATTAGCTAAGGATACATCTAACAACTTCAAACTTAAGTTTAGCATGGGCTGAGATTTCTACAACTATACGTGTTGTGGTACCATATTCTTAGTATGATCTGCATTCAAGATGGCTGCAAGCGACCATATTTTTCTATTTTGACATTTTAATGATCATTATGGGACTGTCCTAGTTGTTCTTATTTTATTTTGATAAGAAATGTTACATGTAGATGACCACATGCACTTTTTCTCCACATTGGGACAACCTGGTATTTCTGCTGATGTAATGAAGAGGCGTTTTTTCAAAGCAATCGAAATGAATGATGTGGGTCTTAAGTTTGCTTAAAAAGATCTGCTATTCGAAATGGCTGAAAATGGCCTTTTGGATTTTTTTTAATACTGTGCTTGTTTATTCAAGAAATACAGAAACAATCCTCATGAAATTTCATGTGCAAGTTCAACAGGGTTCTAGCAGTGCATGTCATATTTTAGCATGATAAGTACTAATACTTAAAGATGACTGCAAGAGGCCACTTTGGATTTAAACATATTTTTTTCTTTTCTCCAAAAAAAGCGAAAGGGTTCTTCTTGAAACTTTTGGCAACACATCGAAAATTGGTCCTAGATGTACATGCCAAGTCTCTTAATTACCTCAAGATGAATGAAAGTGGCCATTTTGGATTATGAAATTTAAAGTTTGGGGAAAAAAAACCCAGAAAATACCAATCTGTCAACATACTTATAATCCAACCTTCAATTCAATAAAACTATATTAACAAAAAAGACATTTACATAAGACTCCTGAAAAAGTACAACGAAAATAAAACTTGGTGTTCCAAAGTGAAACTGTCTGTAAGGGTCAAAGTTCAGCATGTCCTATGAATCCCCAGAAGTAATTTTGAATTTTCATAGTTGAAGTGATAATTCTTTTTCTTCAGAGCCACACCATACAGTTTCTCAAGAGAAAGTGGAGAGATTTTTCATTTTTTCATATTTAGGTTATTTTTCATGGTTGTTTGTTTTGCAATAATATAAACAAAACAGAAAATCATTAATGGTTTTGAGACTTACGATTTTAAAAATAATCATTATTATTGTTTTCATATCATTGCTTCAGTGGAAATGGAAATATTTTTAGGGGTCACCTTTAACAAAATCCTGGCACTGTTTCACCATTACTAAAGTAACATAACTGGCCATACAACAAATATCTAAATGGAAAAAATGTAAATATGAATTTACGACAAACAGCAGTATAATGCAGTTTAATTTATTGTTTGGCTATACTACATCTAATCTGAATTTTTATCAATAGGTGCTATACAATGGTGTCTTTTGTACAATCTCCCAAGATTACTGGTGGACAATTCCCCAAGGTAATGCCTGCATGCCACAGTAGAAAAGTGATATGGTTCAGAATATACACATGTAACTGACATTCTCCTAAAATTAGCAGACATGAAAATTAAGAAATTTACTTAATAATGGGACTAGTGCTCCTTCCCTAGGTTTTAACTTTTCTTTCCATAACTTCAAAATTTTGGCCCTTCGCATCAATGACATGTCCTTGAAGGATGACCCAACTGTATGATGCAGTTTTATAAATTTCTCAGCTCTACTGTATCTTATCTAAATTTGCATCAAAAATTACTACTAACTTGTGTAGCTTTTGTAAAATCTCAGGCCCAATAAAGATCATACACTGGAAGGTACAAAGACCCTCTTTGAACACTTGTTCAAGAGTTTATACAAATTTTGTATTCACTTAACGTTTTTCAATTCCAAATATGTATTCAAATAAGTATCTGTAAATGTATTCAAAACTCTTTGGATGACTAGCGAAAACTGATACAATCTATTGACATTTCAAAAACATCTAAAAGGCAAACATTCTGTATATACTTTTATATCTGAAAAAAAAGAAGAAAATTCGTAGTTTCCTGATCTTCATTATGTATGTCATGTATAGGTGTCTCATTTTAACTGTAATTTCATTCCATGACTTCAATGTTGGATGTCTCAATGTTTTATCTCAATTTCAGAAGATTATACTAGGTAACATTCCTTAAACCACTAACTGAATTGTTAACAATTAAATAAAGTTCAGACAGGAAATTGACTACACATTAATTTACAAAAAAACACAACACATTTACATAATAAAGTCCAATTTAAGGTCTCAGCAAACAAAAACACCTTCCTGATGTTAGCATTATTTGGGTTTTTTTGTTCCAAACAGAACGAGAGCCTGAATTTGTATGTGTGAGTATATATATATATATATATCAGCCAATGTGTCACGTTTACCTACTTAACAGCAAATTAATATAAATCTTCCATATATGAAGCATTTATTATAACAAAAAAATTCATATAATGATCAACTTCCTACAGTTTGAACAAAATCTATAAATAGAAATTGGTGACCTTGACCTTTAATTCCTTAAATACACACTCGCCTAACTATGATGTTTGCCTAACTTTTGATCTTTGTATAAAGGTTATTATCTATATTCATTAACAAAGGTATCAGTAAAAATGATAAATCCTCCCCAAAAAAAAATCTAATGGACACAAAATAAAAACAAAGGACAATAATTTGGTACATTGCATATCCTCCTAGTATAACCAATGTTTACACCAAGTTTCATTAACCTAGTTAAATGAAAGTAAAGTTATGCTTTGGACACAAAAGTTTTATATCTACTTAGCAATAACTCTGTAATTAAGGGGTCGCAGGCCCTAACTTTGGTAAAATGCACATCTTTCAATGTATACACAAAGTTTCATGATCCTTGCTTACCTGTTGGCAAAGTTATGTTCTGAAAACAAAAAAATGAGGAGCATGAAAATGAAACAGACAGGACAAGGACATCGTATGTCACTGAATCTGTTTATATTTCCTAGTAGATGTAAAAATGACCTTGACTTCCCAAACAACATTAAATGGCAAAGGCATACATTCAAACTGGGAAAAAGTGTCTAGACTTTCAATTACTTGGTAATCATTGGAAGAAAATCTGTATTAATCAATAATACTAGAACCAGACTGAAGTTTTTAACCTGCACCCAGATTTACATCAGGCACCAAATGACTTTCAGAACACCTACAGCACTGCATCCTTGGAAACTTTCCCCACCATTTCACCTTCACTATTGGGTCCTATAAGGAGCAGGTGAATTTTATAATGTAACAAAATTTTCACTGTGAAACATAAAATAAGCATTGTTTTCAAGGGTACATGAGGTAACAAAGCAATTTTACATATGAAGGCAGAATTTCCCAGTATACCTCATTGAGTCAACTATGAGTCACAGTAACTCATTGTTTAGTTGTATGTATACAAAACTTATTCAAGTTATTCAAGACCATTATCAAAATTGTATCATCAACACTTAGTGTCTTAGAATTGTTCAATGGTCTTTGAGTTGTGTGAGTTTTTTAATAGTGTTGACTCAACACCAATAAACAGTTTTCTGAGCTGGTTCAGTAGTAGTAATCAGTTTTCCTCATCTGAGTCAGCTACAGGTACAGCGCTACTTTTCTTCTTGGTCGTACTTTTTTTCTTCTGTTTCACCCTGCTTTCAGTATGTGTCTGGTGTATACTTGAAATGTGCTCCAGCTGAAACATTGTAAGTATATCACAATAGATTTGCTGTTTATGATCTCTTCGACCACAATAAGTGGGTGTTATTTAATATCTGAGGCATCAATTAATCAATTCACAATTTACTTCTGGTAATAGTTTGTAATAAGGATTTACGTATCCTAAGAATGCAACAGAAGGACTAAATATAATCAGCTAACATGGTGAAAACCAACAAAACACAGTATAAAGGAAAAATGTGAAGAATACCTTGTATTCTCTGTGGGAAAACCTACACATGTAGTTTACGGAGGCATGTGAACACAATGCATGTAGCAGTTTGAACATGGTACAAATACAAGAGGTCCTACGGGAGAAATCATGACTACCTAACACATCAGAAAAAGGAACATCCAACCTATGCTGTAGAGGCTGAGGTAATAACAGACAAAAATAGAGAGGATGTTAAGGCTTCAGGAAAAAAAGAGACCTTTGGAATGCCTAACAAAGGCACAACTGAACCGTGTCAAGTTCCGGGTTGTCCCCAGTAAACAACTAATCTATGGAAGGTCCATCCTCAAAATCCCGGCAGGTATTGGTTCAAGCCATGGAGATGTCGAAAGAGGACCTTGCTCTCAGCGATAAGACCTCTGATGCATTAGGATCCATTCCTTCCATACCGGAGGAAAAGGGAAGCAGTGAGATTAGGGACTATAAAGCATTCAATTATATGTTAGAATCTAAGTCTACTGTATGCCTTGACGAACTCCAGTAAATAGTATAGAGACGTTATGCTATGAGAATGTTAGATTGGTACACCAAACAAGAGATACCAGAGGGATCTTGGCGCCCACCATTTGAGGATCTGTTTTCAGTTCTTGAAGATCTTTTTTTGTTTGTTACAGGTGTTGTAAATGTTCATGAACTGGTCTTCATTGAATGTACTCAATGATGGCACATGATATTTTTATTAAGCACCTATTAGCAAATATCATTTGAAAAAGATCCCAAAGTATTATTAGATAGCAGTCAGTTACAGGTGGATAATGGACAATATGCTTGTGCTGTATTACTGTCGACATCCAAGATGGCTGCCTGTGGGCCAACTTGACTTCAAATCAGTCCTAAAAAGGTACAATGCACAACTAGGGACCAAGGGAAACCAATATCTATGAAATATCAGAAGGATCCATCCTGGACTTCCTCAGATATAGCAGTAACAAGATTTTACTCTCAAAATCCAAATGCCTGTCAGCCATCTTGATTTCGGATCAGTCCAAAAAGGTATAATGCACAACTTGGAACCAAAAGGAACCTGCATATGAAATTTGAAAAAGATCCATCCAGTACTTTCCAAGAAATAGCAGTAACAAACTTTTACATTCAAAATCCAAGATGGCCACCTGTCTGCCATCTTGAATTCGAATCAGTCCAAAAAAGGTACAATGAACAACTAGGGACCAAGGGGAAACTGCATATGAAATTTGAGAAAGATCCATCCAGTACTTTCCAAGAAATAGCAGTAACAAACTTTTACTTCCAAAATCCAAGATGGCTGCCTGTCGGCCATCTTGAATTCGAATCAGTCCAAAAGAGGTACAATGCACAACTAGGGACCAAGGGGAACCTGCATATGAAATTTGAGAAAGATCCATCCAGTACTTTCCAAGAAATAGCAGTAACAAACTTTTACATTCAAAATCCAAGATGGCCACCTGTCTGTCATCTTGAATTCGAATCAGTCCAAAAAAGGTACAATGAACAACTAGGGACCAAGGGGAAACTGCATATGAAATTTGAGAAAGATCCATCCAGTACTTTCCAAGAAATAGCAGTAACAAACTTTTACTTCCAAAATCCAAGATGGCTGCCTGTCTGCCATCTTGAATTCGAATCTGTCTTAAAAAGGTACAATGCACAACTAGGGACCAAGGGGAAACTGCATATGGAATTTCAGAAAGATCCATCCAGTACTTTCCAACAAATAGCAGTAACAAACTTTTACTTCCAAAATCCAAGATGGCCACCTGTCGGCCATCTTGAATTCGAATCATTCCAAAAAAGGTACAATGCACAACTAGGGACCAAGGGGAAACTGCATATGAAATTTGAGGAAGATCCATCCAGTACTTTCTCAGAAATAGCGGTAACAAACTTTTACTTCCAAAATCCAAGATGGCCACCTGTCGGCCATCTTGAATTCGAATCAGTCCAAAAAAAGGTACAATGTACAACTAGGGACCAAGGGGAAACTGCATATGGAATTTGAGAAAGATCCATCCAGTACTTTCCAAGAAATAGCGGTAACAAACTTTTACTTCCAAAATCCAAGATGGCCACCTGTCTGCCATCTTGAATTCGAATCAGTCCAAAAAAAGGTACAATGCACAACTAGGGACCAAGGGGAAACTGCATATGAAATTTGAGAAAGATCCATCCAGTACTTTCCAAGAAATAGCTGTAACAAACTTTTACTTCCAAAATCCAAGATGGCCACCTGTCGGCCATCTTGAATTCAAATCATTCCAAAATAGGTACAATGAACAACTAGGGACTAAGGGGAAACTGCATATGAAATTTGAGAAAGATCCATCCAGTGCTTTCCAACAAATAGCAGTAACAAACTTTTACTTCCAAAATCCAAGATGGTTGCCTGTCTGCCATCTTGAATTCGAATCAGTCCAAAAAAGGTACAATGCACAACTAGGGACCAAGGGGAACCTGCATATGAAATTTGAGAAAGATCCATCCAGTACTTTCCAAGAAATAGCAGTAACAAGCTTTTACTTCCAAAATCCAAGATGGCTGCCTGTCGGCCATCTTGAATTCGAATCAGTCCAAAAAAGGTACAATGCACAACTAGGGACCAAGGGGAAACTGCATATGAAATTTGAGGAAGATCCATCCAGTACTTTCTCAGAAATAGCGGTAACAAACTTTTACTTCCAAAATCCAAGATGGCCACCTGTCGGCCATCTTGAATTCGAATCAGTCCAAAAAAAGGTACAATGTACAACTAGGGACCAAGGGGAAACTGCATATGGAATTTGAGAAAGATCCATCCAGTACTTTCCAAGAAATAGCGGTAACAAACTTTTACTTCCAAAATCCAAGATGGCCACCTGTCTGCCATCTTGAATTCGAATCAGTCCAAAAAAAGGTACAATGCACAACTAGGGACCAAGGGGAAACTGCATATGAAATTTGAGAAAGATCCATCCAGTACTTTCCAAGAAATAGCTGTAACAAACTTTTACTTCCAAAATCCAAGATGGCTGCCTGTCGGCCATCTTGAATTCGAATCAGTCCAAAAGAGGTACAATGCACAACTAGGGACCAAGGGGAACCTGCATATGAAATTTGAGAAAGATCCATCCAGTACTTTCCAAGAAATAGCAGTAACAAACTTTTACATTCAAAATCCAAGATGGCCACCTGTCTGTCATCTTAAATTCGAATCAGTCCAAAAAAGGTACAATGAACAACTAGGGACCAAGGGGAAACTGCATATGAAATTTGAGAAAGATCCATCCAGTACTTTCCAAGAAATAGCAGTAACAAACTTTTACTTCCAAAATCCAAGATGGCTGCCTGTCTGCCATCTTGAATTCGAATCTGTCTTAAAAAGGTACAATGCACAACTAGGGACCAAGGGGAAACTGCATATGGAATTTCAGAAAGATCCATCCAGTACTTTCCAACAAATAGCAGTAACAAACTTTTACTTCCAAAATCCAAGATGGCCACCTGTCGGCCATCTTGAATTCGAATCATTCCAAAAAAGGTACAATGCACAACTAGGGACCAAGGGGAAACTGCATATGAAATTTGAGGAAGATCCATCCAGTACTTTCTCAGAAATAGCGGTAACAAACTTTTACTTCCAAAATCCAAGATGGCCACCTGTCGGCCATCTTGAATTCGAATCAGTCCAAAAAAAGGTACAATGTACAACTAGGGACCAAGGGGAAACTGCATATGGAATTTGAGAAAGATCCATCCAGTACTTTCCAAGAAATAGCGGTAACAAACTTTTACTTCCAAAATCCAAGATGGCCACCTGTCTGCCATCTTGAATTCGAATCAGTCCAAAAAAAGGTACAATGCACAACTAGGGACCAAGGGGAAACTGCATATGAAATTTGAGAAAGATCCATCCAGTACTTTCCAAGAAATAGCTGTAACAAACTTTTACTTCCAAAATCCAAGATGGCCACCTGTCGGCCATCTTGAATTCAAATCATTCCAAAATAGGTACAATGAACAACTAGGGACTAAGGGGAAACTGCATATGAAATTTGAGAAAGATCCATCCAGTGCTTTCCAACAAATAGCAGTAACAAACTTTTACTTCCAAAATCCAAGATGGTTGCCTGTCTGCCATCTTGAATTCGAATCAGTCCAAAAAAGGTACAATGCACAACTAGGGACCAAGGGGAAACTGCATATGGAATTTCAGAAAGATCCATCCAGTACTTTCCAACAAATAGCAGTAACAAACTTTTACTTCCAAAATCCAAGATGGCCACCTGTCGGCCATCTTGAATTCGAATCATTCCAAAAAAGGTACAATGCACAACTAGGGACCAAGGGGAAACTGCATATGAAATTTGAGGAAGATCCATCCAGTACTTTCTCAGAAATAGCGGTAACAAACTTTTACTTCCAAAATCCAAGATGGCCACCTGTCGGCCATCTTGAATTCGAATCAGTCCAAAAAAAGGTACAATGTACAACTAGGGACCAAGGGGAAACTGCATATGGAATTTGAGAAAGATCCATCCAGTACTTTCCAAGAAATAGCGGTAACAAACTTTTACTTCCAAAATCCAAGATGGCCACCTGTCTGCCATCTTGAATTCGAATCAGTCCAAAAAAAGGTACAATGCACAACTAGGGACCAAGGGGAAACTGCATATGAAATTTGAGAAAGATCCATCCAGTACTTTCCAAGAAATAGCTGTAACAAACTTTTACTTCCAAAATCCAAGATGGCCACCTGTCGGCCATCTTGAATTCAAATCATTCCAAAATAGGTACAATGAACAACTAGGGACTAAGGGGAAACTGCATATGAAATTTGAGAAAGATCCATCCAGTGCTTTCCAACAAATAGCAGTAACAAACTTTTACTTCCAAAATCCAAGATGGTTGCCTGTCTGCCATCTTGAATTCGAATCAGTCCAAAAAAGGTACAATGCACAACTAGGGACCAAGGGGAACCTGCATATGAAATTTGAGAAAGATCCATCCAGTACTTTCCAAGAAATAGCAGTAACAAGCTTTTACTTCCAAAATCCAAGATGGCTGCCTGTCGGCCATCTTGAATTCGAATCAGTCCAAAAAAGGTACAATGCACAACTAGGGACCAAGGGGAACCTGTATATGAAATTTGAGAAAGATCCATCCAGTACTTTCTCAGAAATAGCGGTAACAAACTTTTACTTCCAAAATCTAAGATGGCCACCTGTCGGCCATCTTGAATGCAAATCAGTTCAAAAAAGGTACAATACACAACTAGGGACCAAGGGGAACCTGCATATGAAATTTGAGAAAGATCCATCCAGTACTTTTCCAGAAATAGCTGTAGCAATAATTGTTTACGGACGGACGACGGACGTAGGGCGTTTTGAATAACCCACCATCTATTTGAATAGATGGTGGGCTAATAAAATAAACATTGGGAATTAGTATTTGAGTTATCGCGCATATACTTATTACCAATGTGATTGTTGAGTTTTATGGAATAGGGTACCGGAATTTTAGTACTTTAGGTCTGAAAAATTTTAATATTGTCGTCCTGATGAAGCCTGGAGAGGGCAAAACCGATTGACGGTTAGCAATAAACAGCAAAACACTACTCCGAAGCTGTTGTGATTGATACTGTGTACCTAGTGTGTAATAAGCTATAATATTTCTCTATATTTCTGAAATTGTCTATTTAGAATAATTCTTAGTGGAACTAAACATGATATTATTATGTCAAAACTGATGATATAAACAAATCACAACATAGAACAGGTCAATCCATCCTCAAAATAGCTTTTATTGTGATAGAAACAGGTCACATAAACTCCTGGTTGTTACTGTATTTTGCAGGCTATAAACCTTACCCAAGTAAAAGCTGCAAGACTGGATTTTAGTGTTTTTCTCGTGTATATAATTTCTTTCAATTTCTAAAGTTATTTTCCAAAGTTTGTGTTTTTCCTAACTTTTGAAAAAAAAAGCTTACTGAGCACTGCTGAAGCAATACATGTCCTCTATCGACTCCTACAAGTTATTACACCTTTATGATCTATAAATTTTCTTAAAAAAAATGGACAATGACTCTGACCCAACAACCATGAAACTCCAATTTTCCAAGATAACTTGATGCTTAATTCGTGTGTGAAGTTTGATGAGAGTCCCTCAATGAATGAAGCCATCAGAGCACTCACAAATTTTCACTGACTCAAGAGTCCCCACAAGTTTCTATGTTAGGGGACTAATAATTAACCTGAGTGAAAGAAATACGATATACCACAACCACTCAGTGTTTAACCTGGCATCTGGCATTATATCAACAGGATATTATTGATGGCTTCTTTTATTTTCCGTTTATGAAGTTGGAATATAATCATGAAAAAAAAACATCTTATTTAAAAAGAGAAAACAAGCATTCATTTGCATGACTTCCATGAGGAATGATATTTTAATCATTTTGGTAAAACCACAAAAATTTTAAACATTTTAGAAAATACCATCCCATTATATACCAATATGAAGAAAGTCTACCAGGTTATTCCAACAAAGAGAACTTTTCAAATCTTGGGGACTTGCAGACACTCCATGTCTTTTCCAAGAAACCAAATTCAGTTATTATGAAAAGTGAAACAGAAACAAACATGTTTTGTGAACCGTTTATTCACATACTGGTAAAAACTGTATCAGAATATCACCTGTTTTTGACTTGAAATGTTTTGTGACTTTATACACACTAGTGTAAGGTGCTTTTGTACTTACAAGTTTTGGACATTTTCTCAACAGAAGCTTGACATCATCAGCATTAATGGTAGTTCTTTTTGCATGTCTGAAATGTAATCAATATGTAGAATTTTATTAACACATATAAATCTATAACTCTAAAGCTCATCTGTGTTTAAAAGCATTGTGAATGACAGAAATATAAATGTATTTTATTATTTTGCATCATAAAATTCACGATGGGAGTCATTTTTGTTTAAGTAAAACACGAGTCCAATTCACCAAAGGATACTCATTACCAAAATTAACCAAAAGTATCTTTCTGAAAGAAGAACAATTTTCTTCTACTGTCCCTTTCTCGTACTAAACACAAACTTTATGATTATTTTTCAACAATTGCAAAACAAGTTATTCTAATTTTAATGAATTAATCATTCTTAGGCAAAATGGGAGCATGCAAAGAGTCTTCCTGTTGGAAGAAACTGGAGTACCTTGGGGAAAACCCCTTGTGGTTGATAGGTGACCCCCATACCTTTTTCATGTTTCTTCGAGGCATTGAACCCTGGGTGTCTCGATGAAATGCTAGTGCATTACCACAGCACCAACTGAACACCAACTACCCCTCTGACAGACAGGGATTAATCTAGACAAATTTTACTACAGGAAAAGGATAGTATTCCCGAAAGTGCTTGTTATCCCCTTTGAGATATGTAATCAATAAATTGATGATAATGATGATGATGATCACGATGATCATGATGATCATAGTTGGAAAGTGTGAAGGCATGAATATTTTGTTTTGTATATGTATTATTTTTAATACAAAAATCCTTGAAAAATGAAAAAAAAAAAAAAAATAAAAAATATGAAAAAAGTGTTTTCCCTGATGAATATTAGCAAATTCCCTAACAACAAAAAAAAGAGTTAATAATATCAATATACTATATATATAATTATATTTTCTTATTATATTTCCAAATTTGCAATCATAAAAAAATGCTGTTCTCAATTTCTCATATTAAGCCACAAAATCCCCTTTATTCACAAACAGTAGTATTCCCCAGATTCCAGATTAACTTCTGACTGCAGATGCTGTAAGGTTTTAATGATAGAAAACTTACTTAGCGAACATTTCCAGATCCTGCGTAACCTCTTGAATATATCTCCATGTGGTTTCTGCTATAGCTGCCTTCACTGAGTTGTCTATGGTAATCCCAGCCTCATCGTCCTGTACTAGTTCTGAACAAATTTTCACCACAGTATGATGAACAGATGCCTTTAATCTCTGAAGAACAGAATCATGGATTTTATGTTCAGAGTGAGTGTCCCCATTATGTACAGGAGAAACACAGAGTTTAACTAAAAAATATACCCAAGATATGAATGACACAGCTACCATATTCATACAAGTATCATTGTTTGATGAATCTGCAGAAATTGTGAAATATGACCTTTGGCTAGTAATCTTTAAATTTGACAGAGATGAGCCAGTGATTTTTGGACTCAAACACTTTGAGTCCTGGACACATAATTTTCCTGTGGGATTCACTCAAATCTTGAGAACCCATTATATCTCTTTATAAATGGACTAATCCAAATTTTGGAAATAGTGCTCTAGACTGACCAGAAAAAATCCTACAAATACTACAGAGTCCACCTTGATATGATAAGGTGTAGAACATAATGTTATGATTCTATGGGGAAAATATGAACCAAATCTGTTGAAAGGTTTTTAGGATATGACAATGATTGAAAATAGACACATTCAAATAGTCATAGGTTGCACGAAATACCTCTTCGCCTACGCAAATAATTGGTGGGTATACAGTGAAGAAATTCCCAAGTTTTTCTATTACAGGTAAATGAAAGGGAGTCCTGTGAAAGTCATCCTTTAAAAAAATATGAAAATTTCAAATGCTGTGGTAGAAAGAAAATTAAGGCAACAACAGTTACAATTCTTAATAAACCAGGAAGGAAATTCCTAGCCTAAGTTTCCTCCAAATCTTGCACCTTCAGCAGGCATATTGACAGTCTATATATGTGCATCCTCACACCACACATTTCCAAGTCAAAATGTCTAACATCTTGTGTAAGAGCTGCAGGAAAATCCTGCCTATATGAAGTTATTGTATATCCAGCTGCCTAAAATGTGTACGACATTTCGATAGAGAGGTCCATCTGACATACATATCTTGGTTTCAGATGACAACAAATATGATAGAAGTCACAGAGACACTAAATAAACAGAATACAGCACTGCATCAGGGTATGTCTGTTTTATATTTGACTATTTTGAACATCATCCACTCTTGAACTGTCATAACATCAGAAAAATTTGAAAACAAAGGAAGAGTTATTTCCCTTCTCACATGTTCCTAAGTGAAATCAAAGTACTGAAAGTACTGAGAGGCTAAACGTATTAAAAAATGTTCACAAATAACCGCTAAGCTATATTACTTTCCCCATACTCCCTACACTTTGGAATGCAAAAATTACTAAAATAAGAGAACCAGAGGCTATTTTTCTTAATTTTAAGCGATTTTATATCTTCTTTAATTCCTATTTCAAATTTGACGACAATAATGTGAATAAACAAACAAAATACACACAACCATATATTTATCGCCAACAAGCCAAATGATAAATAGCTCTATGATGAAGTTGACTAAATAAAACCTTTGAAATACCAAAGATGTTAAAATTGCTATCCTATCAATATGAGGATTTAAACAAATAGAAAGGACTTTATACCTACTTCTTTATTTTGAATGTATTGCAAAGTAATAGTCCTTACTTATTGTAATTATATTTGCAGTTGAGGAAAGTAGATAAGGTATACACAGCATTTCAAATAGATAAAAGTGTAAGTAATTACATTAAATGTATTTCCATGCCTAACTTCCTTGAAGTATCATGGTTAGACTTTTCTTCCAGTAATTATGTCTATAAAGGCATAGTTCTATGAGATTAAACCAGACTTCCATATATATATATATACAAAATTTATAATATTTTCACTATAGCTACTACTATTTCTGATCTCCAATGCATTAGCTAATGTCACCATGACATGCTAAATGAATAAACATGTTATGGAAATATTTCGTTTTAGTTAATTGATAATAATAAACATGAATATTTTGTGGGGTTTTTATACGCGCTTTGTTTGAAGGAATATTTTCATTTCAAGGAACTTTGATACAAATTAACAAACCTTGAGAAATCAGCACAATCAACCTTCATCAAATAAAACTAAAAGGTAAAAAATATAAGTTATAACAAAGTCAACATCATGATCAGTACAGTATTAAAAATGTATCATTCATAAATCATGAGCACCAAATGTACTTAGCCTACGAAGCGCAAACTTTTTATCTTCAAAAACTTGAAAAAGTGTCATGGCGACAGGTGTGAAAATCCTGAATAAAAAGTGTCATATCGGCGGGTGTGCGTGTAGGAAGAACAGTCCAATTTTGTGACGTCTAATGAGGTAAAGTGATATTAAGACGATCTTGCCACAACGACAAGGATTAAAGCAAAATTGATGTTCTGTTTGTAAGTTTTGTTTGTTTATAAGTGCTGTTAGTTGATAATTAAAACCAAGCCCCCAGGCTAGCTTCTTATCATGGCGCCAACTCGCACGTACAGTGTTCTGTATGCTTACATCATGTCGAGAATTCCGTAAAATATATTGTTCAAAATTTATCAATAGTTCAACCACACTGTGCTTCTTAATTGAAATATATAGTAATCGTATTGTTATTAAAAAAAAATAAACGAATTTTGGATGCTTTTAAAATAGCGATTTGAAAAATCGCGGCTTTATTTACGCAGAAAATTGTCGCTAGAGGGCTCTAACTCTTTTCGATATTTCAGCCAATGAGAAGGCCAGGATCGGCAAATTTTGTCTGAAAGGCTGTCACAACAGGCAATGCGTACTGAGTACGTTTAGCCTAAAAAGTGTAAATAAATAGGAATGAACCAATTTCTAGGACTAAATTGACTATACATAACCAACGTGCCTAAAGCAAGAGTTTTGTTATCTTAGAGTCCATGTGCATGATCTATTGAACTGCTCATCACCACACTATGTACATGCATCACCCTTTCCAGGTACTTTCCAGGTACAAGAGATACAGAATAATTTTAATATGATTTAATAGTATACTGATCCAAACTTCAAAAAGTTCTAACTATCCAAGGTTCTCCACTACAAACAGTTTGAGGGTTTTCTTTTTAATTCAATGAAAAGATGCATATATATGACAGATAGTTTCTTATAAAACAACTATACACACATATATATACATAAATGGCAAATATTTCAATCTGTAATACTTAATATCATTAATTTTTCTTTTAACAAATTTTTGTTTATAATTTCTCAATATCTCTTTTTTTATGTTTTTCATTTTTTTAAAGCATCATAATTCTTTCTCTCAACTCAAACTTTACTATGTATTCAAAAGCACTTGTTGAATTCATGTTCTACATGTAAGTAAATATAAATGTTGCTACTTTAATATCTATTATAATATCAAACAAGGATGAAAGAATAAAAGGGGGTTGGTAAATGTATTAAAAGTATATCAAAGCTAGACTGAGAATAGATTTTTTCCACTTTCTCTGCATTATAGTCTAAACATTTTGACAAGTGTGAAAGTGACCATCAAACTGACCATCACTAGTTTGGTCTCCAAGGACCCTTGAGAAGTATAAAAACAAATCTATAATAAAATTGAGTATGTATAAAATTTCAGGGAAAATTAGACTCCAGGAAAACCAATACTCTTGGCAGGTGCTCCAATACATCAGACAATCACAGGCATACACATACAACTTTGACATTCAAGCTCACAATTTTCATTTGAAAACATTCAAAATTGGAGAAAAAAAACAAAATATGGATGTACATTAATATCATAGGGATGCAGTAAAGACAGGGTAGATATAAACAAATGATCCTCAAAAATGCAACTTATGACAGGTGTCACTGAAACTGACCAAAGTTTCTAAAAGGAATTGTCTGGAAAAAGAGTTAGCTGTTCTTCAATATGCATATCCCCTACCACACCCCACAAAGTCCTGCACTAGTAATGACTTATAAAGATGGTGCTGTTTGGAGATAGAAAAAAAACAGTTAAGTGTACAATTTTGTGCTTTAAAAGAATGTGAACTTTTATTAAAAAAAAAAAAAAACTCAGAGAATTAAGCCACTAGAACTGTGACAATGATTTTCCAACAATAGCAAGATACCTAAACCTTGACCAAACAATCCTGAAACCAGAACTTTTCCAAAATATTATGATCATTTGTGAGTGGTTTGATCAATATTCCATTTGGAATGAAGCTGTTTGGCCACTGATAGTTTTCTAAAAATAGTAACAGTGACTTTAACCAAACAACTCAGAAACTCATAATTGTTCAATTTTGATCAACTTTATCAATATGTAAAGTTTGATGAAAACCTGTCAAGGAATGAAGTCACAAGAGACTGTAGAGTGCTGACAATGATTTTCTAAAAGCAATAATGATGATCTTGACCCAATAATCATTAAACTTGAACATGTTAAAGATGATTTTATGCTGAATAAGTGTTTCAGCTTGATGAGAATCCCCCTAGGAATGAAGCTGGTAGAGTGCTGACAATAATATTCTAATCATATTAATGGTGATCTTGACCTTTACCCAACAACTCTGAAACTCAAACATCATGTCCAAGATAATTTTATCAGTGCATGAAGTTTAATGAGAATCCTTCAAGAAATGGAACTGCTAGAATGCTCAGCCGACAATGATTTTCAAACAAAAAGCAACCATAATATCTGTACTGTTTTACCATAGGCTACACATACTGCAGCGATTTTTGGTACTTTTCCACATGCAAATAAATCATATTAATTGCAGTTACATGATGTTTCATATGTTAATAAATGTGACATGTGCAAAAAATTGAAAAAAGCTAAGGTTAAAGTGCTTTCAGCTAACAAAGCCATACCCCAATTGGCATATAATAGACTAGTTTGCATACTATTGATAAATTTGTGGTTTTCCCTGATCTAAATTAACCGAATCAAAACCCCAGTACCTGACAGCATCTGAAATTCACGTACAATAACAGGATGCCCACTGAAGCCATAAGTGTTTAGGTTATGCTTTTATTCACTTACAATCTTACAATGAACTGTCATATCATAGTCAGGAAATGTGACATTGTATCAGACTTGCTTTGGAAATTACACAGAAAAAATTATACTCATTCAAAATATTTCAACTTAATAATTGATATGTATTTTTCTATGGACTGTTTATGTAGTGTTTATCATGTGAAAAGGTCGGGTAGGAGTCCACGGTCCTGTATATAACTACCTGTCTATATGTTGAAAGAGCGATCACAATGGTTTCGGGATTTGAGTACCTGTGATGTAATATAAACCACAATCACCTGTACCAGGAATGTAAACAGAGGTACATGTGCTTTAACTAAAAATCAAGTAGTTATACAATTTCTTTTCTTTATACACCGAGACCATCAATTTTATATGGTTTCAGAATGTGTATAAATACCGGATTTTTAGTGTTGTTACATCAGGCAAAATCCGATCGCAAGAACAGGCGTGATACTTTAAGTCACAGACGAACGCTCAACTTGCCTGTTTGTGTTGAAGATTTTCCATGTCATCATCCTCTGTCGCCATGCTCCCGGAGACAGCTGCGTAAGATGCGATATACGAGTGGTGTTGGTGAACAACAACTAAAAGTCTGTTTCGGATTCCGCGGGTACGTGGAACTCTTCAAGAGGGGAGGTAAGAATCTGACAAGACGGGTCTAGAAGGAGATTCGACGCTCTGCGAGGACAGGACAAACCATTTATTTTTCCGTTCGTGTATTTTTGTTTTTTTAATATTTTCTTTCTTTATATAACAAATCTTCTTATAAAATAGATTAAAAGATGAAACGAATGTTTTTTGTCTTGTTAAAAATAAACACTTATAAATGTCGCACTTTAGTTATCCTGAATATACCCTCCTTCTCGACTCGCGCACTCGTTCAAGCCATCATGACACATACGCTTTCAGATACATGCAAACCTCTACAAACACTCATTCTATCAAAAATCTATCACACAAGCCCCAAAGTACTACTATTTCTACTACGATGAAATTGCTCTGCTTATTATAGTGTTTTATAGATCAATTAGCCAGTTGACTTCCGTTGTATAAAAAGGGTAATGGAAAATGGTAAGGGATTATCTTACAGTATATCATATGGAACCATAGACTTACATACACACGAACTTAGATATATATATATATATATCCGTGGAGTCCGTGGAATCTAGCACATTGTTCACCAAAGACTAACATATTTTTAGGAAAAGGCTATTCGTGTGTTTAAAACAAGTGATTGTCGTCATTGAGAAATAGAGGGAAGAACATTTTTTTTCAATTTCATCTATTTTGACCACACCAAACTTTAAGGAAAATGACTTAAACTGGGTCAGATACTTTTAGTCTCAACGGCACAAATATCGACAATGTTGAGAAAAAGTGAATCATCAAAATGGTCAGATGTTATAATTAAATGGTGTTCCTCAGTTGGATGTGATCGGTCCGACAATGTTTCATTAACTTACCAGTAAACAGCACTGCCAAACATTTTGCCGATGAAACTAAAATGCATATCACCGTCAATAACACCACGGATAGTAGTAACGTTCAATATGACTTGTGACAACCTCATAAAACGGTTTGAAGACTGACAGCAAAATTATCTTAACAGACGCAAATGTGGCAGCAAAATAATTTTAAAAGAGACAAACAGAAGCATTTATGGCTTGGCACAGACACTGTTAATCATCTACTGTAACCGTATGGAGCAATCAACACTAATAAAGACAGTTGCAGAAACATTCGGAAGCCGTGTTATAGCGAGCTTTTCTTCAGACACATACAGGCAGTTTAATGTTTCTCAGAAAGCTGAGAAACTGATCGATATGTGCTCACGTGGTTGTATCCTTGACAAGACGCTACCTTAATTGTTCTGGATGGATGCGACAGGTACTCCGTATGTCATTTTAAGAGGTAGCCGTCAGCTTCTAAGGAGGAGACCCCAACTCAAAAGTACCTTGATTGTTCATCTATTTATTTAACGGTGTTTACGGCCACTATAACTGCAGTAAGTAGAGATGAAATAGTATTAAGCCATATATACCACCATAATACCTATAATTGTTAAGACTTAATATAACTAGGCGCGTCGCAGCTGTAGGACTGGTTAGGTTGGGGACAGAGATAAGGAGGAGGGGGGATCCTAAATTTTCTTAATATCGATGTATTTTTAACATTTTGGAAGACCGTCAAATTTATTCAATGGATTTGGTTATCTAACCCTATTCTCTAGACCGGCGGTATCACGCCTACATTGGCTGTCCATGATCCCATGGTGATATAACCAGCCAAAAACAAACAAATCATACCGGAATCGGCCTAGAGTTAATGGAGTAATCAAAAGATCTTTCAAGTACCTTAAATAAAGAGACGTCCATCAACCTGTAATTATCACAACCAAATATAATAATTACCATCAAGGACAAATGAAAACAACGGCGTGCAACAACGGCTGAATTCATCAAATAGAAATTAGAATAAAACGGAAAAATTAAAAGAAGGTTTACCTTCCCTCAGAGACAGAGAGCTGGTGTAATGGAAACGTTCCTAATTAAAACCAAATGTTCTCCACCAACGCCATCAATACACGAGGACATAGCACATAGATAAGAAAAAAAACAGTTTCGCTCAGAGTGTGATCAACACCTACGGTGACTAATTGAGGACATCCAAATAATCAGTTCTATCGAGTTATAACGAGATAACATGTCGTTATCCGGACTTAGAATCTCGTCATAACGAGTTAATTATCTCGATATAACAATTTTAATTGCAGTATCTCGTTTTATTTACTTTGTGATATTAATTTAACGTCTTGATATTCCACTATCACTCTATGCTATCTCGTTATAGCGAGATAAAATTAATTATTTGTTTGTCCTCAATCACCTACCGTAATTATCATCTCCAAAATAAGTAATCATATCAAAAGAAATAGATCGGTGTAAATCTCGTGTTGACATAGCACGAAAAGACAAAGATACGCTGGAAATTACATGTCACAATCGGAGATGAGAAACCAATCGATAGGAGGGAGAGAGTTGAGATCTCGACATCAGGTAACACGTGCAGTAAGAGATCGGATTCAGATATACGCCTCTAGTGTAACAGTCGCCTTCGTTACAGGGTTCACTGTACTGTCGAAGACATCATTTATGGTCTAAGTACCCTGCATGATGATGATGGTTGTAGTGGTGGTTGTTTTTCGTCTCCGTGACTCTGCCCGTCGCCAGGCATTGTCCAATCGACGGGCAGGAGTCACGAAGACGAAAAACCCTGAACATGTAGCTATTCAATAAGTAGCCATTGTGATCAATTAGTGGTCTCTATTAAAAAGGAAGAAGGAAAACGGGATACGGTGCTGATATTTTTATCTTGTATAATATTGTAATGAACGTAGATATTGGTATTACCCTGCAAATATGTTTTAATGAAGACGAAAAAAGACTGGAGGGATAAAAAAAATCTTATTATTTACAATTGTTTTGTTAACACAATTGGTAACTGGTGCTCTAAAAATCAGATTCTGTAAGCAGGTGTGACGAAACTAATTCCGATTTAGATTTTTTCACTTCCACAATGATTCCCTCCCACGTGTCTTCAAAATGATAAGATATTCTCCCAATGACGTTATTCTGGTATATTTTCATTTGTTCAAGTGTTAAACTAGAAATTATTGTTTGGCATTGCTGTCATGGTTACTAGAAGCAAAAGCGAATATTTAAGTACAAGTCCATTCACCTACATTTTACATCTACCAACACTCAGCATTATTCTCTGGAAAATCAGTCTTTTTCTGTAGGAATGATTGGATTTTGTCCATATTTACTCTGAAGCATCATTGTGTGAAGAGGACTCTGTTTTGCATAAGTGGTGGGTATGACCACCATTGGGCCAGAGGGGCAGGACCCATTAAGGAATACAACATAGTGTAAACGTTACTTCCAAATTTGGTCAGGCTTATCCTCAGGTGAAAGAAAATCAATTTTGTATTAATGTTGGGTCTCGGCCATTAGGAGCTAGACTCAGTAAGAGAGATAGAGCTAAAAGTTCGAAATATTTTTTTTTGCTTGGACGAAGATATTTTGATGAAATTTAATTTCTAACTTCACAATTCTTCTTTTTTCATTGTTGAAATTGTAACACTACAATTGTGAATAAACAGTTTTTGATGTGAAACCTGAAATATCCAGATGAGCAATACAGGCCCCATGGACCTCTTATCTTAGCTTGTAGTGGCTAGCGTTACTAAAGAACAGAAATACAGGCTGCTGCTGGTCATTGCTGTATACTCATCAGTATTTCATTTGTAATCAAATTCTGAAGATCACCCACACAAGTAAAGCATTCACAATTCATCGGTACAAAATCTTTGAACATTTACACACAAAAGAAAACAGTATTTCTTATATCTCACTGACAGTGGATGGGGCTCGGCATTCAGTCACAGATCTTTTCATGAAACACATTTTCGGGATTCATCACCTATGTCTTAACTATCCCATCCCTTCAACCCTCATTTTTTCTTTGGACAGATCATGATTCCCCTGGGTTGTAACTTTAACAAACTCGATATTACTTCACTCTGGCTTTTTATATAATATCATCAACAATGAGCTCTTGGTTATCATGAATCCAGAAGAAATGTTTTCAACACGTTTGACCCCTATGACCTTTAAAGTATGAAAGGGTAAGTTCATTCATTTCATCAAACTTAGCCTGTCTTCCCCACAGGCTACTGACCGAATATTTCCACTCAAAGTCTGTGTTATCTGAAAAAAAATCCAGGTCCACATTAGCTCAGTCGGTTGAGCATTGGGCCTTGAGTCATCGATACTCCAAGGTTTACACTCACTATCACTATCTGCACCCCTGAAACATGTCATGGCAAAACTAAAGGTTCTATGTGCACACATTGTGGACAAGATGAAAAGACTTATTTGATTCTTTGATGTACATCAAACAAATATCAGATCCATAAACAGTTTGTTGTACTGCTTTGAAGTGGAGTGTTGCTCCCTTGTAATTTTCAAAGGAGCGTATCACTCAGCAATTGGTCCAGTTTTACTCCAGAGACCTGCTCTAGACCAATCAAATTACTTGTATTACATTGAATCTTCAATTTTCATATAAAGTAAACGTGTCACAGGCCAAATAGAAAAATGTTTGCACCAAATAACTGGGTTAAGCTTACGACTGTTGTTGTCATTGTTTTGACATAGTTATGCTCTATCAGGCTGCCATTTTCCCCTACTCCAGTGTTAGTGGAAATGATAAACACTGATTTACATACGATCAAGATATCATTTGATTGAAAGTTTACTCTAAAATCTATGATAGCGGTGTTCTGGTTTCAATCCAAGTTGTCCCCAAGGCATCACCCCGAAGACAGCAGTCTGATCTACGATAGTTACTTCCCTTCGATTCACTCTATTAAAGTGTGATGAAGCTATACTCAGCCAAAAGGGGCTACAAAAGCGAAGACAGCTGCTTTCATATGTACAGAAAATCTATCTGGACAAATATTTACCACTATTTGATGGACTCTGTCACTTAATTTGTCATTAATCATAGTTTTTTTGTTTGTTTTTTTCCTTGAATGTATGATGTGTACAAAAATACAAGAAAAAAGTGCTTATGTTAGAAATCATTTAATAACTTTACAGTGTGATCATACATCAACACGAAACATATATAATAAATGATGTTACTTATTTTTTAACCAGCAAAAACATTTCATAGGGATGTGTTTACCAGTAGTATGGATTTTTTTTAGAATGTCAAAAACAATAATATGAAAGGGTAATGCTTAAAGCATTAACAAACCAGCTATGGTACAATAAGAACTGATGAAAATTATGGAATGCAATAATGAAGGGTCAAGAATTTTATATTTTCAACTTATTAATAGTAACTTACCACTATTTTTGGTACGAGTGGAGTTATACAGTCTCCGGTCAATATAAAGGATTACGCTAAGGTCTTTATCAGGTCTTCTGAAATCTTCGGTTTAGACTCGGAAAGATCACTTCTAAGATCTTCAATCTAGACTCAGAAAAATCACTTCTAAGATCTTCAAACTACATGCAGAATGATCACTTCAAGAATATTGAGTCTAAACTCAGAAAGATCACTTTTAAAATCCTCAGAATCAATCAAAGTTTACAGATAGTGTAAAATCATATATTTTCCTATGGCTCAAATTTCATGGTTGTACGAAAATGTGCTTTTTCATTTGTACTGATTTCATGGATAAATATTTCTCTCAATGTCCACTAGTACTATGATCGCTGTGAATTTGATCATTTCATGAACATACAAATTCATAGATTAAGAGTCACCATAAATTACACGAAAATAAACATCCCACAAATATTAATGATTTTACAGTAAAAGGCTTCTGATAAAAGGTCTACCATATGTGGGATACCTATATGTTTTTTAGGGGTTAGAGGATGTTAAGTTTTACAAGAGTTTGTACATGAGTATTGGGGAAGGTAAGCAGGATTATTTGAAATCCTTTGTTAAGGTAATTCTAAGATGGATGAAGGCAATAAATATTCACTGTAAAATTATGTTAAGTATTACTAAAAATGAAACTCAAACACTAGTCATCTAAGTCTAGATATCTTGTTATAAAATTAAAGTGTGCAGTTATAGTCATTGAATAACCAAACTTCTCGTCTGAATTATTCTGAATTCTGGAGTCAAAAATCTAGACCGCTATGAGAAAGTCAAACAGAATGTTAGTATAATTTAGACTAGTTAGTCAGTGACCACATATCTTTCACAGCATATCTTGGCATCAAACCCAAGTCGTCTAAGTGAAAGGAGTAATCACTACGACCACCACCGTTTAAGCAAAAAACCAGACATAGACACTTTTGTTGAACCCAGCTAAGCTGAGACCTAACTACAAGGTCCCTGGGTTAGAAATTAATTTTTTTTTCTCTGACAACTGAGAGTCACACCAGGAAGTGCACACAAATAAACAAAAATTTCCTTGTCAACATCAAGAGATACCGGTATGAAATATGATTTCAATGTTTCACATCAAATTGACACTTAGGACAGTGAAAGAAGTTATACAGCTGAAACACAGAAAACATCACACTGTATAATAACAATGAAGCATTTCAAAATTATGCAGTATGTCTTTGTTGTAACAAACTTTTTTGTCTGTTGTTTGCTTCTTTACCCACGTATCTTCCTTACTTATGTGTAAATGTTGCTCAAAATATAGAATTTTCCCTTTCTGCAAGGCCTTTGTTCTGACCCATTAAAATTCCACACCCTCAGATAAGACTTACCATATTTACTTGTCAATAAGCCCAAGTCTGAAGTCAGTCAATATTTACTTATTCATTCAGTTCAGTGATTTTTGTATCTTTTGAGAATGTGAAAAGAGTACCGTATTTATCTGACAAAAACCCATATTATAACTGCTCAGAATTTTAAACCAGACCATACACTAACTCTGTTTAAGCAAAAACTTTGGTCCCATGGGCTTACTGTAGGAAAATTAGGTATACAAGAATTACAACATGACATGACAAAAATAAAGTAGTTACTAGGCTTACCATTTAACATAATTTGTGTTGTAATTGCTAATTCACTAAGGAAAAGTTAGCTCAATCATATTCATTATAAATCCAATTTCGGTAGGCTTAAGTAATATGTTATTGTAATTTAAAGCAATTAAACAAATATACATACAGCACTTAATAAGTTACACATACAATATCAGTTAAATACCTTATCATTGTTTAACTGCAAATGGTTTAATAGGAACTGATTTTTAAAAAAAATTCATACACCATCGATACTGACTCAAAATTCATCAAAATCTCTCTCGAAGGTTCGAAGATGAAATGTGTCTCAAAGGCCAATAACACTCCAGGTCTTAATCTTACTGTATCTAAGGCAAATATCACTTCAAGCCTTAGTTTTTATGTTTTTAAATCTTACTGTCTTGAGGACAAATAAACTTACTGTTTCTAAGGCAAATATCACTTCAAGCCTTAGTTTTTATGTTTTTAAATCTTACTGTCTTGAGGACAAATAAACTTACTGTTTCTAAGGCAAATATCACTTCAAGCCTTAGTTTTTATGTTTTTAAATCTTACTGTCTTGAGGACAAATAAACTTACTGTTTCATACATAAAGACTATTTATTTGTCCCAAGGCCTGATCTTCATCTTACAGTCCTAAAGGCCAATATCTTTTTCAGTCCTTATCTGCGAGTCTCTCTGACCTGAGTCTCTCTGACCTACATATCACCCATTTCAGAGGTTGATCTAGTATACTCATGTATTAGTTACAAGAGACTGATAGAGTCTGTATCACTCACCTGACTTTATTTGCACAAGATTTCTTCTTTCCAAAATAATGAAGAAGGAATTCTAAATTCTGTCTATTCCCCATTGAACCCCACCCCTCTGCCCACAAGGGTCTGCAATATCTTTTATATATCAGTTCACCCAATTTTTAGGGAAAAAGCTCAGGTGAAAGCTCCCTGACCAAGAGAGCTCAGACTCAGGCTCCCTGGCTCAGGAAGAAAGGGATGGACAGATAACAGATCAAGAGGTTTGTCATAAGCTCACATTGCTTAAAGAGTTAGGTGAACTAATAATAAGGTATCTAAGATTTAGAGTTACTACCCTTGTCATTATTCACTTAACCAATGAATGGATGTCAGATTTAGAGTTACTCCCCTTGTCATTTATTCACTTGAACATTGAACGGTCAGTCTTCAGATTTCATATCATTGTTAGTAAAACCACCAACATATGATGTTTCCATGTCCTGAAATAAGTTTGGCTTGAAACTCTGAATCAGCCGTAATACTTAATATGACCCTGTGTTTATGGTTGGATATACACAGGTTATGATATGATTTTACTGTTACTTAAACACAAAAGATGTTATTTCTTATACAAAGAGCTCTCAAGGTAGCAGCTCAATGCCTGGGAATGTTTTACTCATCGTGGGAAGTGCTAATTAATTCTTGTGGATGTACAAATATATAACACATGTAATTGTCTTTGAATTTTCTTACTCTAGACATCATAAAAAGGCACAGCAAAAAGTACAATTTGTTTCTAGATAACACATGTTTCATTCTATAGATACATTCACAAAGCAGAGTTATATTGACATATCCCTTTCAATATTAAGGTTTCTGGTTTCATGCATACATCTTACATCGTACTTAAAGATAAAGGATTTCACTTTTCCTCTTAATTATATCACAATCATTTTTACAGGTTTCACTGGTGAAATATCAAGTTTCACATTACAAATAAATTTGTACATTGGACATCATGTGATTACCATAAACCTAATGTTTTCTTACTGTGACATTAAATATAAGCATTTTATGTTTTAAAGTTTTGATGAAATACCAGTATCAGTTTAAAGAAGCTCTTGTTTTAAGTTTTTTCTTGTCTTCTTGATGAGTTTTGAAGGGGATTTATTTTCATATAATTTGTAGGTAATCTATATGTACAAATAAATATGTCCATAAAAAAAATTGGCATATATTATGTAGTGTTGTTGAATTTTTATGAGCAAAATCCAGATGAAATCAGCTGCCAAAGAAAATTCATATTTTTTGAAAACCGGGTAATCATGACTCGCAAAAAAAGTATGGTTTTACAGAGGCAAATTAGTTTTTCACATAGAAATCAAGAAAATTCTTTATCATATCAAATTATAAACCAGTACTTCTCACCTGTGCTGTGTAAAGATTGTTTTTACGATGGTCCGAATTTCTCAAAGTTCGCAGCAAAAAGGGTTAGACAAAATGGGGGTAAATGGTGGCCAATTTGCACGGGAGATACTCAACATAAATCAGATAGTGGGCTATTGAAACAGCCATATGTCCTTGGTCTGTTGTCAATCTGTTAACAATTCCTGTTATTGCTATGCCATAAAAAGGCAGCCATCTTGGATTTTAAAAGTGAAAGTTTGAAAGAACTGGATGGATATTTTTCTAGTGCCATATGCAGGTCTCCCTTTGTCTCTAATTGTGCTCTTTTGATCTATGGGCAGAAAAACAGACGGCCATCTTGGATTTTGTCACAGAAAGTTAGTTTCATAGCTTTTTCTCAGAATGAACTATATGAATCTTTCTGAAATGTCATATGTAGGTTCCCTTAGGTCCGTAGTTGTGCCTATTTGATTTTGGGACTGATTAGAAAAACAAAATGGCTGACAGGAGGCCATCTTGGATTTTGTCAATGAAAGTAGTTTTATCACTTTTTCTCAAAACTGGTGGCCATTTTGGGTTTCACAAATAATGATTATTATTACTATTCTTTATGAGCAATTCTAACTTTCATATAATTAAGAACAAGATGAGAGGAAATAATTGAGCAGAATGGAAAAGACCCAACTTTAAAGAACATGTCAAGACCAAACAATGGTGGGTGCCATTTAAGATTCCTCTGGGCTCTTTTGTGACTATATTTCATCCTCATAAATAACAGAAGTGGATGTGTCACCTGCCCAGAAAGGTTTCTAGAGTTTTATGGAACAACAGACATAGATATGCATTATATTTATTCCATTTAGATAATTTGTTTAGCTCCTGATATGGCAGGAACAAGGATAATGCACCTAAACAGCTATCTGAAACAAGCACCTTTGGAGAAGAAGCCTTGTATGAAGTTTGAGTTTAACTATCCACAGAAAACTCAAATAATCACACAAAACCAATTTTTGTCTTAACAGCTACAATGACCTTAACCTATGACCTTCACACCTGAAATGCAATCCAATGTAAGCATGTTTGTTAAGGAAACATTGTATGAAGTTTGAGTTTAATTGGCCAAAGTGAACTCAAGTTATCATGAAAAAGTCTTTGTGTGGACTACGGTGCCACCACCAACATAGCAATACATATATGTCGCCTTTGGCAGGGGACACAAAAATGACGTAATTAAAACCACTCAACTTTAACAGTATAATTTTCTTCAATATATTATGTTGATATTTTGTCTGCTATACAGAGTATTTTGGTACTTATAGATAGTTAGGTGTTATTGTATCTACATGTAAGTAAGTGGTATACTGGGTAGCCATTCACATACCATACAAAGTGATAAATACTTCTAATATATTACTTCTTTATTCATTCATAAAAGTTATAATTCTGGAGAAAAAAATATTTGTGCTCGGTTAATTTATAAATGCCCTGAATCTTCCACACTTTCTAATATGAACAAATGTCAGCGATGATTTTAAAGGGTTAAATTAAATTTGTTTATACTTTCAGGATTTTTAAATATTATGTCTCAAATATACTGTAGAATTATCAATTTTCATTGGTGTTTTATTTTCGTGAATTTGTGTTAGAATTTTCATGAATTTCTCCATGAAATAGTAAAGGGATCAACATTGACAAGGATCATATAGTACTAGTGGATTTCATGAGCAAGATTTATCTAAAAAAAATGCGTATCATTGTAATACTACACAATTTTAGCCAATGAAAATATACGATTTTACAGTATCTTCACAGGAGAGAAATTTTTTACTAAAATCCATCCTGAAAACAATAAAGATATGTACCTCCAAACACATGATATTTGAAAATATAACAAGTGGGAAATTCATCCCCAAGTATTAATTGACAGTATCAATAGACAGTTAAGTGATAAAATTTGGGGGAAAAAAAACAACAAAATATATAAACATATATATATTTACATAACGGCCACACAGTTCTTTGTTTACATTTAAAAACATTTAAACATTGATATAAATTTCCCATGAAAATATATCATTACTATATCATTACAACTTAAACATTTCATTGTTTCTTGATAATCACATTGTGTCATAACAACAAATTCACTAAATACGTCATTATTTTTCACTACAAAAATAAATTCAAGATCAATAAATAGGACTCAAAAAAAGATTATAACAATGTTACAACATTGCACAATGTAAAGCACTGAGTATGTAGTACTGTGTATGTATGTAACACTGTGTACATATGTAGCACAGTGTATGTAGCACTGTGTATGTATGTAGTACTATGTATGTATGTAGTACAGTGTATGTCTGTGGTACTGTGTATGTATGTAGTACAGTGTATGTAGTACTGTGTATGTATGTAGTACAGTGTATGTATGTAGTACTGTGTATGTATGTAGCACTGTATATGTAGTACTGTGTATGTATGTAGTACAGTGTATGCATGTAGTACTGTGTATGTATGTAGTACAGTGTATGTATGTAGTACAGTGTATGTATTTAGTACTGTGTATGTAGTACTGTGTATGTATGTAGTACAGTGTATGTATGTAGTACAGTGTATGTATGTAGTACTGTGTATGTAGTACTGTGTATGTATGTAGTACAGTGTATGTATGTAGTACTGTGTATGTATGTAGTACAGTGTATGTATGTAGTACTGTGTATGTATGTAGTACAGTGTATGTATGTAGTACTGTGTATGTATGTAGTACAGTGTATGTATGTAGTACAGTGTATGTATGTAGTACTGTGTATGTAGTACTGTGTATGTATGTAGTACAGTGTATGTATGTAGTACAGTGTATGTATGTAGTACTGTGTATGTATGTAGTACTGCATATGTAGTACTGTGTATGTAGTACAGTGTATGTATGTAGTACTGTATATGTAGTACAGTGTATGTAGTACAGTGTGTGTATGTAGTGCAGTGTATGTATGTAGTACAGTGTATGTATGTAGTACTCTGTATGTAGTACGGTGTATGTATGTAGTACAGTGTATGTATGTAGTACTGTGTATGTAGTACTGTGTATGTATGTAGTACAGTGTATGTATGTAGTACTGTGTATGTAGTACTGTGTATGTATGTAGTACAGTGTATGTATGTAGTACTGTGTATGTAGTACTGTGTATGTATGTAGTACAGTGTATGTATGTAGTACTGTGTATGTATGTAGTACAGTGTATGTATGTAGTACTGTGTATGTATGTAGTACAGTGTATGTATGTAGTACAGTGTATGTATGTAGTACTGTGTATGTAGTACAGTGTATGTATGTAGTACAGTGTATGTATGTAGTACTGTGTATGTATGTAGTACTGCATATGTAGTACTGTGTATGTAGTACAGTGTATGTATGTAGTACTGTATATGTAGTACAGTGTATGTAGTACAGTGTGTGTATGTAGTGCAGTGTATGTATGTAGTACAGTGTATGTATGTAGTACAGTGTATGTATGTAGTACAGTGTATGTATGTAGTACTCTGTATGTAGTACAGTGTATGTATGTAGTACAGTGTATGTATGTAGTACTGTGTATGTATGTAGCACTGTGTATATAGCACAATAATGTATAAATTTGACAGGTTTCTCATTGAAAACCATACATATCTGAGTATGATAGAATATTGATATTTTAGATAAGAAGCATTGGAGTGGAAATTTTGAAACTGCATTAAAATTTTTATCCTGTAACGACAACCATTTTTTTTTTTTGCCAGAGATAACAATAGTCTAGACAGAAGTCATTTATCTATTGTTACACCTAATAATAGACAATGTTCAAACCGTCAAAGTATTGAAAAGAAGCTCTCCCAAGCTGAGCCAAGCTAAAAGTTCTGCTTGTAAAGAAAGAATTTTTGTCAGTACAACCCCTGGTCCTATCACTACCAACATGGGCACCAGCAGGGTCAATATTTATTAAAATGCCCTCACTAGAGATATTTTTTTCTCAGGCCTATGGTTTTCTTTAGCAAAACTGCTCAATAGATTGAGCTCAAGAGAACTGGTCCTTTGCCACGCGGTATATAGACAAATATTACTGACAGAACTGATCAACGTTACCATCAAACTCATAACACCAATACAACATTAGTCAGAAAATGGATGAAAGTGTAAATAAAGCAGAAAATTAGATATGAGAGAGAAAAAAACTGTTCTATGAGAGTAAGAAGGATTAGATATCTGGAGTAACAAAATGTGGAAAAGCCTCAATTACAGTTGTAATAGCTTATGTATGGCGTGACCTTCTTCAGTAAAATATCCCAATCTGTCATAATATCTACATAGGCAAGATTCTTATACAGTTTGTTGTCAATGAATCTTATTTTTGGAACCTCATTATTCTTAGAAAAAAAAACAGAAAAAAACAATTCTCTTCAGACCAAAAACGGGTGTTGTTTTTTTTTAATAAAAATATTGCAATGTATTCGATGTAACTTGAAATTGAAAGTGATACATATTTGAAATGTAAATATGAGCACAAAAATACCAGAGGAAAAAAATCCACACTAGGAATAATAATTATATACATGTAACAGCTGGCTGACAAGGTCTCATGATCAATATACAATGTAACACATACATGATTAGGGCCAACAATTAATTCATTGAGCAAATATTTTTTTCATTTTAGCCAAAACATGAGCAATAATCTTCATTTTTATTTCAAACACAACACAAAATAACAAATACTGTACACATACTCTACCTCCAACAAAAATTAACCATATTTCTTACAACTCAGAATCACTCTTATCATAAATTCAGTATTTTCTTTACACTAATGAGTGTATGATAATGATCTAGAGAGATATGAATATAAGTATATGAGCCTGTATATATTTCACCGGGAAGAGCAAAAACATTAGCAATATTAGTAATGGGACATCCAAAAACAATCCATAATTGATTATTGGAACAAATCTGATATTTTTTGTGACACAGATTATGGAATATATAGTTATTAGATGATCTGATTGTATGAATATATATATATAGAACTTGAATGCTTTCTCCATAGAAATGATATTAAATTTTTGTACCCAACATGTCTCGCTTATAACCATTATTATGCGTTACGTGACATTTGTTTAAGGTTTAGGAATTTATTAAGGTACTAGTGATCTGATATGACAAATGATAATCTATCATCTTATCAGTTAATATTTAACTTTATATCTCATTATAATCTTATCCCTAACCAACATCCAGGAAACAGTAGGTCATCTGACCCAAACAAGAATATTTACTGTTAATCTGTTATCATACTGGCTGACACTAACTATTAAAATAACAGTTTAATTCAGAGAAATGTTCTAGTCTTGTAATACTTCATTAAAATCTGAAGTGGTAAATATGAGAACACACATATTTTTTTTTATTTCACACCATCCTAACATATTTACTTTTTCAAGTCCCAACAAACAATATTCTTCATATGAACAGTGTCATCCTCGATACTCCACAGGTTACAAACACTTTCGCTCCCTGGACCTCTGGAATATGTCATGGCAAAATTGAAAGTACAAGCTATGCTATTTGATTAGTTCAAGGAGAAATAAACTGACCAATCACAGGCTGGTACCCTCCTTTTGATGATTACAAAGGAGCAACACTCAATATCAACACTATTTCAATATACCATTATGTGATCTCGAAACTTGCCATGACATGTTCCAGGGGTGCAGAGAGAGAAAGTGATTGTAACCCCTGGAGTATCGAGGATGGTTCTAGGGGTGCAGAGAGAGAAAATGATTGTAACCCCTTGCGTATCGAGGATGGGACGATCTGAGAGAAATTAAAAAGCCACAAAATTAACACCAGGCAAGCAACAATTCAAAACAATATACACGACCCTCTGGTCATATTATTGTTTAAACACTGTTAATTCAATTACTTATAGTTGCTAACGTCTTTTGTTCATTTCATGGATAAACCCACACTCCTGACATGAAGTCTCCTTCTCGTGCTAAAGTTATTTAAAAATCATCTATTTTTTCATAATTCTTAATTCCTCACGAGAAATCTTAAAACAACCTTTTATGCAGGACAGAGATATGAATAATATCAACAGTAATTCGTATCATAGGTATATTGTGTACATTCTCTTAGCTTTAATGCTCAATCAATTTATTTTAAAACTTGCTCGGTAATAAAAACAAAAACATACTTTTTAATTTGTATAAGGCACACCATCAGTGCTTGTTACTGCATATTTATCTTCCAATAAGCCCATGTCTGGTAATAAGCCCATATCTGGTAATAAGCCCACCCTTATCAGTGGCTATTTGGTAGAATCCTCAAAATGCTATTTCTTTGCCATAACTCATTACTCATAAGCCTATCCCAGAGTCAGAGGTTATGTGTTGCCTCCTGGGCTTATTGTCCAGTAGTAAGTCCACCCTTTGACTTTGGGGTTTATGGGAAGATAAATATGATTTACATAATAAAATGCAATCTCTAGTCTGGTATGATAGCAAGGTCCCAGTAATAAAAATATGTGATTTATGTAACAATAATAATATATATATATATATATATATAAATATGTTCAGGATCACAAACAAGTCCACTAATGTAAAATAACAATCAAAATATTGATAAAACACTGGTTCCAATCTGTTACCTCATTATGCAAATGCCATTCAGAAAGGATGTACATTGTCATTGCAAGGATACTTTAAAAATAATCAATACTGTTCCCCTTGACAGCTGAAACCTGATAGCTTTAGCAAAAGCTTGAGGTAAAAAGTGTCTATTTTTCAGGAAAGTCATCATGAAATGTTTATTTGTTTGGTAACTCAGTCTTGGAAAAGTTTGATAGACCTCAAGGCCAAAATATTTAAACATATTTTTTTGAAAACTACAGTTTGTATTGAAACATCTACATGTGTAAAATATCATACAAGTTTGTTCATAGTGGAAGATTTACAAATACAATACTAACATTGTTGAATTGGAAATAAAAGAAACTAATAATGAAAGTCTTTGATTGAAAGTTACCTGAAATTCCTTCATGAATATCAACGCTTATAGATGGGATCTTCCTGCAACACATTTCCTCCACATCGTTGCTGGACCACAAGTTTACAAGTTGAAAATTTAGGAAAACTAAGTTATCCTAAAAAGTCCCATATTATCTATATGTACCAAGATAGTATCAATTGGTCAAAATATGCAGAGAAAATCAGCTGAAAGGTGTAACTCTGACAAACAATTCGTAAAGGGCCATAACTCTGACAGAAAAATCTGTAATGAAACATAACCCAGTCATAACATTTATGATGAAAAACAAGTGTCATTGATAATGATTCTAACTCTTTGTTTTGTTCATGAATATCAAATTATAGTGGAAGCAGGCAAAAACGGTTACAGGTAATATCCTGGACGAAATTCTGTCCATGGACGGACATACATCTTAAAGCCAGTAAGTACATTCCAGACCTCTATAATAAAGAAGTAATATAAAGACCCACAAGGGCCTAAACTCTATTTTATCTAATTATGAAAATGAGGTAGAGTGGTTAAAACTTTAGAAATGTGAATGATCAATAAAAAGGGTTTGTTTTTACCGATTTGCTGATTTTTACTGCCAGGGTAGTTCCGAGGCAGGTTTCCAGTAGAAATTGATGGCTACCTCAATGAACAACATGTGAGAGGACTGCAAATGGCTATCTAAAGCAATTGGGAGAAATGTCTAACCTGGGGACAAAATACTCCAGTCTTTGAATCTCAGCTCCTACACATGAGGTTGTAAAGTCAGATGTTCCACAAACTGAGTTCCGGTGGCCATTCATGAAATGTTACTTAATAATGATGCAAGTAATTTCTATTTGTCAAACATTTGGAGATGAGATCAGCAAATTTATGAAAGATAATTTTTACAACATATGATTGTATGGATTCTTACCATAAGAGTGTCTCATTTTTTCTAGCTATTCAAAATGCATAAACAATTAAACCACATCTGGTAATATCAATTTATACTTTGCAATGTCTTCAATGCATTACCATGGCAATATGTCTTGGGACATTTGTCACTACAAGCAATTAAAAAAAAAATAAAATAAAAAATCATGATTTTTGCAGGTCTACAGTGGTGCCTCCTTGAACTGAGTATTCTAACATGTCAAAAATTTCAAAACCAGACATTAAACTGTTGCTATTCGTCTTTATGATATCTGAACCTTTTCTCTTTTTTGTTTTTTCAAAACATCATAGTTGCATGCTTTGAGCTGAACTTCCTATCCCAAATATAATGCATTTGACATAATAAAGAT
Organism: Ylistrum balloti; assembly: GCF_031769215.1. Taxonomy (NCBI): domain Eukaryota; kingdom Metazoa; phylum Mollusca; class Bivalvia; order Pectinida; family Pectinidae; genus Ylistrum; species Ylistrum balloti. The sequence goes on along the minus strand of NW_026782111.1, from coordinate 21,852 downwards.
ATTATCAAATTTCAAAAATATAATTTATTTTCCAACTTGCACACCAATGCACAAACACATAAGAAGGAATAATGTAACAATGGAACAAGAACAATTATACAAAATAATGGATAAGAATGGTCACATGATTTCAGATGCTAATGAAGATTCAGAACTTCTAGCATGAGAGGTTCAATCTGACTGGCATTCACTTGAAGTACAACTTTAGCATGGTCATCGCCGATCTTTTGCAGCTCGTTAAATTTACGTAGCAAACTGGAAAACACTACGTGTGCATGCATGTAACTAAAACTGGATTCTAGATAATGTTTGAGCAATAGAATGTATTTGTCCTGTAAATCGGAAACTTCGTGACGGTGTTCAAGATTCACTCCGTCTGGTTTGAAGATGATGATCACTTGTAAAATGGCCATGATATATTCGTCGTCCTGAGTGATAGCCTTGAGGCTACGGCAATATGAAGTGTGGGCCTCATGAAGCTGATGATGGCCTGTGGCCTGCTTCAGCACATTGGTTGGAATGCTACCAGTGGGAGTACGCCACGCATCATTTTCAACATCGTAGAAGTTGACAGATCGCAACAACAAAGTATTCAGCACACATGCTTTCAGAGCTGCAATTTGGTTTTCCTGACTGAGTGTTTTGAAATCTGTTAATAATTTCACAAACTTGATTAAACGGCGCACAGCGACTTCTGAATTGTTGACAATATCATTCAAGTTGGAATAATATTCCTCCTGGTTGACATGTTGCTCTACAGCATAGCTTGCTAGAGTTTCTTTATATGCCATTGTTACATCACTAATCAATTTTTTCTCGATTGGAGTAAGTGTACGATAAAGACGAGGATCACTCGGCAACATGTCACGCTTTATCACAACTTCAAGAGTTTCATTGGGATGCTGAAGAGGATGGGGTTCTGCACCTCCTGGCAACATGTTACTTTCTTCCTCCACAAGATTTACGTTGACTTCGTTGTTTGGAGCCTCAGGCTCATTGTCTGAAAGGGGTTCGTCTTTTATCACTACATTGTCCATTTGTATGACTTTTTGGACACACTGCTTCCGGGCACGATTCATGGAAACTTTCTGCATTCGGGCTTTCTTCTCGCTGTCATCTGTAAACGTAAGAAACTGATATGTAATATATGTTGGAATTCTGTCTATGATTTACAAAATCACTCACAATTAAGTCCTGTAGAAGTAAAAGAACTTTGCAAAGATTTATGAGAGCAAAAATCCATTCCACAAAAATAGCAGCATTTCTTTTTTTTTTTTTTTTTTGGTAAAATTCCAGAATGGAGTCAATGGTTTAGAATTTGAGAAGAAAGTGCAAAGAAATTCCCAATTCACAAAAATAATGAAACAAGGATATTAAAGTAAATTTTTTTTTTTATTATTTTTTTCCTATGTAGCTGATATATTTTGCTGAGAAAAAACACCACCCTCTTAAGTAAGGGAAGTTTATTAACAAATTGTACATTGGACTGTGTTCAATGATTTTGATTCTTGGATTCAGAAAAACCAAACTGTTTTGTCATTGGGAATCGGCCCAAACTTTAGCCCCAAATTATCCAGAAAAAAAGCCATGTAAAATGTCAACTTGACATGCATATCATAAGTGGTGTCTGGACAATGTGACAACAAGCTAGCTTACTGGATAGAGAGGCAAAAGGTTTGTGGTGACTGGTGTGGGACAACAGGTTAGTGGTGACTGAATAGTGGGACAACAGGTTAGAGGGGACTGGTGTGGGACAACAGGTTAGTGGTGACTGAATAGTGGGACAACAGGTTAGAGGTGACTGGTTTGTTATACAACAGGTTAGTGGTGACTGAATAGTGGGACAACAGGTTAGAGGTGACTGGTTTGTTATACAACAGGTTAGTGGTGAATGGATAGTTGGACAACAGGTTAGTGGTGACTGAATAGTGGGTTAACAGGTTAGAGGTGACTGGTTTGTTATACAACAGGTTAGTGGTGATATGGATAGTTGGACAACAGGTTAGTGGTGACTTGTTAGTGGGACAACAGGGGAGTGATGACTGATAAAGGGACAACATGTTAGTGGTGACAGGTTGTGGGACAACAGATCAGTGGCAAGTGGATAGTGCGGCAACAGGTAAGTGGCGAGTGGATAGTGCGGCAAAAGGTTAGTGGTGACTGGTAGTGGGACAAAGGCTAGTGGCAATTAGATAGTAAGAACACAGGTTAGTAGTGACTGGTAGTGGGGCAACAGTCTAGTGGCAATGGATAGTATGGCAACAGGTTAGTGGTTACTGGCAGTGGGTCAACAGATCAGTGGCGAGTGGATAGTGTGGCAACAGTTTAGTGGCGAATGGATAGTGTGACAACAGGTTAGTGGCGAGTGGATAGTGTGGCATCAGGTTAGTGGCAATGGATAGTGTGGCAACAGGGTAGTGGGACAACAGGCTAGTGGCAATTAGATAGTGTGGCAACAGGTTAGTAGTGACTGGTAGTGGGGCAACAGCCTAGTGGCAATGAATAGTGTGGCAACAGGTTAGTGGTAACTGGTAGTGGGACAACAGTCTAGTGGTGAGTGGAATGTGTGGCAACAGGTAAGTGGTGACATGTAGTGTGACAACAGGTTAGTGGTGACTGGTAGTGGGGCAACAGTTTGGTGGTGACAGGTTGTGGGACAACAGGTTAGTGGTGACTGGTAGTGGGACAACAGGCTAGTGGCAATTAGATAGTGTGGCAACAGGTTAGTAGTGACTGGTAGTGGGGCAACAGTCTAGTGGCAATGGATAGTGTGGCAACAGGTTAGTGGTGACTGGTAGTGGGACAACAGTCTAGTGGTGAGTGGAAAGTGTGGCAACATGTTAGTGGTGACATGTAGTGGGGCAACAGTCTAGTGGTGACTGGATACTGTGGCAACAGGTTAGTGGTGAATGGTAGTGGGGCAACAGTTTGGTGGTGACAGGATGTGGGACAACAGGTTAGTGGTGACTGGTAGTGGGACAACAGGCTAGTGGCAATTAGATAGTGTGGCAACAGGTTAGTAGTGACTGGTAGTGGGGCAACAGTCTAGTGGCAATGGATAGTGTGGCAACAGGTTAGTGGTGACTGGTGGTTGGACAAAAGTCTAGTGGTGAGTGGAAAGTGTGGCAACAGGTTAGTTGTGACAGGTAGTGGGGCAGCAGTCTAGTGGTGACTGGATAGTGTAGCAACAGGTTAGTGGTGACTGGTAGTGGGGCAACAGTTTGGTGGTGACAGGTTGTGGAACAACATGTTAGTGGTGACAGGTTGAGGGACAACAGGTTAGTGGTGACAGGTTGTGGGACAACAGGCTAGTGGTGACTGGCAGTGAGACAACAGGTTAGTGGCGAGTGGATAGTGTGGCAAAAGGTAAGTGGTGAGTGGATAGTGCGGCAACAGGTTAGTGGCAAGTGGATCATGTGGCAACAGGTTAGTGGTGACTGGTAGTGGGACAACAGGCTAGTGGCAATTAGATAGTGTGGCAACAGGGTAGTATTGACTGGTAGTAGGGCAACAGTCTAGTGGTGAGTGGATAGTGTGGCACGGGTTAGTGGTGACTGGTAGTGGGGCAACAGTCTGGTGGTGACGGGTTGTGGGACAACAGGTTAGTAGTGACTAGTTAGTGGGACAACAGGTTAGTGGTGAATGGTAGTGGGACAACAGGCTAGTGGCAATTAGATAGTGTGGCAACAGGTTAGTAGTGACTGGTAGTGGGGCAACAGTTTGGTGGTGACAGGATGTGGGACAACAGGTTAGTGGTGACTGGTAGTGGGACAACAGGCTAGTGGCAATTAGATAGTGTGGCAACAGGTTAGTAGTGACTGGTAGTGGGGCAACAGTCTAGTGGCAATGGATAGTGTGGCAACAGGTTAGTGGCAATTAGATAGTGTGACAACAGGTTAGTAGTGACTGGTAGTGGGGCCACAGTCTAGTGGCAATGGATAGTGTGGCAACAGGTTAGTGGTGACTGGATAGTGTGGCAACAGGTTAGTGGCAAGTGGATAGTGTGGCAACAGGTTGTTGGTGACTGGTAGTGGGACAACAGGCTATTGGCAATTAGATAGTGTGGCAACAGGTTAGTGACTGGTAGTTGGGCAACAGTCTAGTGGCAATGGATAGTGTGGCAACAGGTTAGTGGTGACTGGTAGTGGGACAACAGTCTAGTGGTGAGTGGAAAGTGTGGTAACAGTCTAGTGGTGACTGGATAGTGTGGCAACAGGTTAGTGGTGACTGGTAGTGGGGCAACAGTATAGTGGTGACTGGTAGTGGGACAACAGGCTAGTGGCAATTAGATAGTGTGGCAACAGGTTAGTAGTGACTGGTAGTGGGGCAACAGTCTAGTGGTGAGTGGATAGTGTTGCAACAGGTTAGAGGTAGGAGGATATTAGGACAACATGTTAATGGTGACTGGATAGTGAGACAACAGGTTAGTGGTGACTAGTAGCGGAACAACAGGATCACTGGTGACTGGACAGTGAAACGACTTTAAATTATGACTGGATTCTCAAAGTTCTCATATATACAGGTATATGTTTATTTTACAAGTTTATCCAATAAAAAGACATCACTAATCTTTGATATATACACTTTTCACTATGAAAAATAGAGATTATACACATTAATGAATTACTCACCAAGAATCATTTCTCTCTTCATACCGATTTGGTAGCATTTATTCAAACGACAAAATGGACAAAATCGCCTTGTCCTTATATCGATGCTGCAATTCCCTTGGAATAAGCACTTGAGTGACTGAAATTTAGAAAAACAGAATAGTAAGCAAGTTGCATGAAATATTCACAAATTTAATGAGGAGATTAGTGACCATATATCATTTTCTTTCCTAGTCAGACTAAAAAAAACAAAAAGACACTGAATACCTATACAAGTATAAGAATGATTCATCCTCCAACAATTCTGCCATCTTCATCTGACCCTGGTTGTTGAAAAGATGTTAAACACTCTAAAAACAGAAAAATCCTGTAATTCTTGAGAAAATATGATTAAAGGAAGAATCTTTGAATCGATGATTCCTAATGATATATATCAATATAAGCCAACATCATGCAAAAGAACAATTAAGAGTCTCTGTCTGGTGATAAGACCCTGTTATATCTATAATTGTTCTGCAAAATATTATTAATCATTGATTGATTATTGATAAGATGGCAGGCCATGAAAATCTGGACTTTTTGAAATATTGTAGAATCAAATGTCGTAGATAAGGACACATGAGGGTTTCAAGCCTACCAAATTGTTTAAAAACTGAGAGTGGAGATATCTGGATAGGATGAAAGTGTTCAAAACAACAAAGGTCAGTAACTCTTTCAAAATTGGTAACATCACAATTCTATTACGGAAAACATTGTTTCATGTAAAGTCTACCAAGTTTCAGAGACAATAGTGACAAATTATGGAAGATTTCCATACAAAATAAAAATGCTTCAAAAAATGGCAATAACTCCTTGTTGAATGAAATGTAAGAAAACATCAATTCATGTTATGGTGTTGAAACAGAAGGGAAATCTCCAGATGGTTAACATTATAAAACAACAAAGAGCAGTTTCTCCTTCAAAAACAGTCAATTCAACCTGTTTTCAGGAAAACACAATTGCATGTCATGGTGATTAAGCTTATCTGCAAAGTTTTAAAGAAAATGGTAAAAATCTCAGACAGATCTGAACAAGTTTAACATTATGAACAAAACTTGAGCAATCAGTTGAAAATTGAGAAAGGAGATCTCCAGACAAAATTAATATTATGGTATCAACAGTGGTAAGTAACTCTTCAAAATCAAACAGCCATTAAGGACACAACTTCGTGTCATGGTGATTAAGTCTTCCAAGTTTGACAAAGATTGTGTGAAAACTGTGGCAACATTTCATGTCAGGACCCCCAAGGAGATCTCTAGAATGACAAAAGTTAAAGACAGACGAACACATTGACATACCAAAACACACGCCAGAAATTTTTTTTTTTATGTCTTGACAATACATGGTAGGGATAACCTAGAGGATTTCTAGCAACAAGCCTTTGGCTACAAAAATGTTAGAAAACAGCAGTTACAGTCTACATGACCTTTCGCAAAACTAAATTATCTTGTCTCTGATATGTGATCGTAAGTCATCAGTCTAAAAAGACACAGCAGGTAGTTTAAATCACTAACATCATTAAGTCAGGGCAGGAGCTATGTTACATCTTTTTATTTGAATATGTCACGCCCCAGGTGATACAATTAAGGGTGACATCTGATTCTGTTTCTCAGTCTTAAAATGTGACCACAAAATAATCTGTACACTGGCACATAAACTTCGCATACTGATATCCATCTGTCTGTACATTCAACAAAATCCTGTATCTACAATGTGTTCTCACAGTCATGGTGAATTTACTAATATAAGAAAAGATACTGTGTAACCCATACATGTAGCATTACATTTCATGGTATTCCCTGGTGTCCAGTAAATAACAAAGACCAAATGTGACATATCTATACTGTACAGAATGTTTATTTTTCAGGATTTGAATTTTCAGTTTTACAAAAAACATACAGCAAAAAGGATGTCTTTTTACGGAAGTCCTGAAATGGGCAACAAAATTCTCTGATCACTTCACTGTCAAAGAAACTGTTTCTCATGATTTTATTCCATCTATCAAATCTGTACAAAAAAAAAATCCCCTGAAAATAAAAATCTTTACAGTTGAATACTTGGGAATTAATGACTTGTCATGTCAAAAACAAAAAAAGCACAACAGTAGTAATAAATACTTTCTAATTAAAATGTATCACTAGAAAAAATCTGTATGACATGAATGCATTTGATCCTATGCAAACCAGAATCTGATCAGGTGCAGAACTTGATGCTACTAGGGAGTAAACAAGAACCAAATCTGCTGTGAAGTCATCAAGATAGGACACTGATTAGAAACAGGATGGGACCAGTGGACATTGGTAATAATATATGCCCCACTTAAAATGGCCAAGACATGAAATACAACAAAAGGTAATAGTATTACCTACAAATGAGCATTCCACTCAATCATACACGTGGTAATATTATAATGAAGCCTTTGATGTTCCAAAGAGATTTGTCAAAAACACTTAAAAACCAAATGCTCACAGGTGACAATTTTAAATTCTAATGCTGCAAAGAGCAGTTAGGGTCAAGGGTCTTGTCCAAGGAAACAATCATGACTGCACAGAACAGTTCCATTACCTCAGCTTCTTGACAAATACAAACCTCAATTAACAAGAGATCCCAGAGGGATCTTGGCATCCACCGTCAATAGATCTTTATTTGTTCTTTTAAAGTTGAATCTTTTCCCTTCTTTTCTCTTCCTTCATCTGTTTTTGCTCTTAATTATGATATGAAATGTAAAAATTCCTCTTAAGAAATAGCAATTATAATCTTTAACTTCCAAATCCAAGATGGTTGCCTGTTGGCCATTTTGTGTTTCTGATCTAAGGGAAAGAGGGAACCTAAATACGAAATTAAGAAAGCTCCATCCACAACTTCCATAGACAAAATCCAACAGTCAGCCATTTTGTAAGGCACAATTAGGGGCACCTATATCTAAAATTTAAGAGAAACATCCGCCTTGTACTTCTTAGGAAATAGTGTTAACTAACTTCATTACCACATAAAAGTTGGCCATCTCTCAGCCATTTTGCGAGGCACAACTTGGGAGATAGGAGAACTTATTAAAAGAAATTTAAGAAAGATCCATTGTTTACTTCGCTAGTGTTGACATACTTCATTGTCAACATCAAAGATGGCGCCCTGTCAACCATTTTGCTTTTCCCCTGAATCCCAAAATGGAAAATACAACAGACAAAGGCAAACCTTATATATCAAAAGAATGATCCATCCAACACTTCTCCAGTAAGAGAAATAACAAACTACAAGAATGTCTAAAACCAAGATGGCCACCTGTCAGTCATCTTGTTCTTTAAATAAATTCCAAAATATACTATGGTTAACTTTGGACTAAGACAAATCTACAACTTTAGTTTGAGAATGGTCAATCTGATACATCTCCAGAAATAGTGAAAACAGCACATGACTGTCAAAAACCAAGATTCTTGATTTTAAAATGGAATATGCACAACTGAGGTGAACCTATAAAAGTTTGAGAATGATCCATGTTTTTCCAGAAACAATGATCAAAAGAAGCCTATGGAGCACAGCAGAAGGGTGGTTTGATTAGTTTAAGATTAATTTGAAAAAAAAACAAAAAAAATCTAGATATGCTGATAGGGTGGACTTAAAAACAGGGTATTGTGCGTGCCATCAGATGATATCACATAATCACTTATATATATATACAAAAAAAACTAACCTGATCTTTCAATGCATTTCGCCGAAAAAACGCCTTGCAGGACTCGCAAGTAACTGCATTAAAATTGTATCCTAGGGCTTTGTCTCCACAAACCAGACAGTACTTTTCATGTTTTAATTTTTTGTACTTTTTGACAGGAGAGCTAATGGTACACCCCTCCTTGTCACTATGGAAACTGTCCTGGGAACATGGGAATGCTTCACTGATGCCAGAACTGCTAGAAGGAACAGAGCTGTCCATGTCTGGTCTGGCTGTTGTGGCTACTGGCACCTGTGTGGGGTCAATCTTGAAATCATCAAGGTTTAGACAATCTTTGGGCGGGTCACCCAGTACTTCCTCCTTCACATTACTTGAGGAACTCACCTCAAGTTGAGAGACCTGGAAAGAAAAAAATACAAATTACACCAATAAATACATTTTATGAGACTGAACTTCGAGTCTCCTTGAGCCTCATGTTTGGTTCTTAGAAATACAATTCTCATGCATATCCCTCACTGATAAAAGTGACAGCCATCAACAAGAAGCTCAAGACTGGCTCTATATACAGTACATCGATCTGGTTTTTTATCATGGCTCTGCATACTCCATCATTTGTTATATGCCTTCAGTTCAAACATATCACTGATTCAGTTCTGATCAATGGTTCAGCCCCACTTTATGTTCATCTTTAATTGCCTCAGCTTCAAACATATCACTGATTCAGACTTGATCAATGGTTCATCCAAAACACTTGTTCATCTTCATTTGCCCTTTTAAACATATCACTGATTCAGTATGTGTGTACGTACACTAACACTACTATGTGCACATGATTCTTGAAACCTGTTAAAAACTGTTTACTATGTGGATACTCATAATCAACAAAATCAGATGTCAACAAACTGTAAACATTGTATAAGCAGATTTATTTAGATATATTTATTCACCAAATAAAGCATCCACTAAAAAGTAATGAACAAGAGGTCCATGGGCCAGAACAGCCATCTGACTAATCTCACCTGAATTTATCCTGTAAAGGTCATAACTCTATAAGTGTCATTAAATCTGTCCTATCGTTTAACTCCTCTGAGATCCTATTGATATAAGGCTGCTTACCAAGTTTCATCAAAATCCGTTAATATCTACTCAAATTCTCATGTTCACAAGTTCCAATAGTAATAAAACAGCAAGGGCCATAACTCTGCAAATCAAAACATTCCCATTGTTGAAGTCATCTGAGATCCTATTGATACTAGGCTGCATACCAACTTTTTAGAAAATCTGTTTATACGTACTCAAGTTATCACGCTCAATAGATCCAGAGTAAAAACAATAGCAAAAGGCTATAAAATTCTGTAAGTCACAATCAAATTAACCTTGTTTTTGGACTTATCCAAGATCTTATGAATCTGTTCATGTTTACACAAGTTATCCTGTTCACAAGGTACAATAAATTATGATTGAATAATTTCATAACAAGGTCAAACACATACCAAATGTTGATTACATTTTGCTGCATACCAAGCTTCATCAAAATCAGCTCTTAGTTACACAAGTTACCATGCTCACAAGAAAAAGTTAACACACTATGTACGGATGAAAAATGATCGCTATATGTCAACATCACCTATTGTCGGTTGACCTTAAAATAAAAGTAAAAACTAAGCCCCCAAAAATGTCTGGCTTTACAATATGCAGTGTCAGGAGAAAAACGTGCTTATACACATTTTTGGGAGGGGAGGAGGGGGTTGGGGGGGTCGGGGTTGATTATGCACATAAAAACAGCGGTGGTAACTTTTTTAAGGTTATACTGGAGGCATGTAGTAAATGAAATATTATATCTATGAAGGTATATCTGAATTTAAATTTCTTTCATCTAAAATACCATGCATTATGTATAGAATGTATGTAAGCTGCCAGGTTAAAATTTGAAGAACTACAGCTTGACCATGACCCCAAATCCCACGGCAGATAAAATAAGCTCATATGATCATGACCTCTTACTTAGTAGTGGTATTATGAAGTTACATGTACTTACCAAATATAGTAACCAATAGATTAATACATTTATAAACACATTGTAGCTAGTCACTTAATTTCCTATCAAGCCTATATGCATTTCACTTCTCTGTTTACTCAGTGGTGTAAAATAACCCAGCTGGTATACAGACAGGACCATTCACTTATCTTGGTAGATTAAACTTGACCGATATTTGTTTGAATACATCATTTATGACCCTGTGTACAGGTGAGTGCATTTTTGTGAAACCACATACACCTATGTTTGTCATGTTGAGTTGTAAATAAAGGTAAGACAAACTGATTAATACTTAAACATCTTTACTGTCAGTGTGTACATAAAGACTGCTATTTACAAGACATAAGCAAGGTAAGTTAACTGCAACATACTCCAGCGTGTTCTGGTACTATTTTTACACTACGGAAGTTGTCACCCAAAACACCAGAAAGACAATATACCATATGCACAGGCTTTATGCATACAGAAGATATGCGGTAAGGATACAGATTTTCACAACGAATGCCAAGACTGAAGAAAAGATTTCTAAATAGAGATTATCGTGAACCACTCACTGACAACGCCATCACTAAGGCCAGTCAAGTGGATCGGGACAAGCTACTCAAAGATTTGGACAACACCGGCAGCCAGCCGGTCATAGCATTTGTACTACCGTACAACCCTCAGAACCCGCAAATAGTGAAAATAATAAAGAACATATTACAATATAACCCTGAGACCCAAAAGATTCTCAGGGCAAGAATGATGGTAGCATAAACTAAACCAAAATCAATAAGAAATTATATAATTCATAATGACATCACCAGGGAATGGCAACCTGCCGTTAGCCAGTCGTGTGGAATGAAATGCAGAATCTGCACTTACATGAATGAAACAAATTATGTAAAAAGCAGCTCCAACAAAATGAGTCACAAAATTACAAAACACATGAACTATCACAGTATAAATGCCATATACCTTGTCATATGTGAAAAATGTGATATCCAGTACGTGGGACAAACATCCAACACCATAAACGTAAGGATAGAAAACCACCTATATGACATCCACCGCAAAGAAGAGAGTAAACCTGTTGCAATACACTTCAACTCTCCCGGACACAACGGTGATGACATCACAGTCCTCGGAATTAAGTCAGGAATTACTGACATTAACAAATGGTTAAGAACCGAGGAAAGCTGGATATACAGCCTTCAGGCGCAGCACCTATGGGGTCTAAAAATCCTCACATAACAATGGGAAATATCAAGATTTTAAGTCACAGAAGACATCTTGGAAACCAATCATTCCTTGTATCGTACACGGAAAAAGTTATACCAATATGGGAAACCTACGCAGTCATGTTAATCAAGAACATGGCAATAGATCTACTTTCTACAGTTGCAAGATATATAAATCTACTTTTGGAAGGAGGGATAATTACAACAAACATTTAAAGAACATGCATCCATTTTATAAGGTTGAACCAAAAATCGAAGAAGATAAAACCAGGGAACAGGTGAATCAACCAGCGAGTAGATTTCGACCAGTCCTAGAGGAAGCCGTGGAACTATTAAAGAATGATTCATACCTGAGTGGCTCATCAGAATCGGAATCGGGAGATATTGTAAAAATTGTCCTGATGAAGACTCAGCGATTGGGTCGAAACTAGTAGACGATGAAAAATAGTACCAGAACACGCTTGAGTAGGTTGCGGTTATCTTACCTTGCTTATAATTAGTTTATTCACTATAGCTGCCTGGGATATCTCTGGGGTATCCATACTCAACACGAATAAACCACCATATGAAACCCACGGGTTATCATCTGACATTGGCTCTTTCCCCTAGTTTGTTCTATTTACAAGAAGTGATATTTTCCACTTTTTTCCCCGAGGAAAGAGTAGATCACAAAACGAAAATTTACAATAAAATTTCAAAAGAATTCCTTTGTCCGTTTCATCAATTCTGCATCAAAAGTTGACACATTTCTTGGTATAGAGTATAGAGCAGACAATTTTTTGACACCGTTTATTGATTGAAATACCTGTTGCCATTTGATAGATTGATAAGTCTTTCTTTACTAATTAACAGACACATTATTGTAATCAAAGACAAACGTATATCAGTGCAGTCAAATTGATCAAATTGATCAGTGCAGTCTCAGATGTATTTAAACTACTTTTTCCGTCTATTCTTAATCTAAATAACTTGTAACCTGTAGCAATATTGATGTGTAAAATATCTGTTGATACCAACAAGCTAGACTAACCAAAGGGCTAGACTGTGAGAACAACTCCAGCTGCACAATACAATATTGATGTGTAAAATATCAGTTAATTCCAACAAGCTAGACTGAGTGCAAGACTCTTTCAGCTGCACATAAACAAAGGAGATTTAAGGGATGAAAGATCAAATATGCAACAAGTTTCAATTACCTTGAAAATAGCTCTGACTTGAAGGTTTGAGTTTTTCAAAAATGAAAGTATTATGACTAGATTAGAGAGTATGTTGGTTGTATGATGTCTAAATGTTATATAGAACTGGTGTATTTATCTACATAAAAGTCTGGCCAGATTTTTAATGATGTTTACTGTCAACAGGTGAAGATCAAAGAAAGTATGGTATATATGTATGACTATTAATCAATGATAATGCATATATTTCACTTGATTTTTTAATTTCTAGTATAAAATCTACACGATGAGCATGATGAGCATAGAAGGCACAGATGGGTTGGGTAGGATACTTTTTGAAGGATAAAATTATAATGAACTTGAGAGAACTTGGCCGAGCTTGGATGAATGTACTTTTGTTGTGATTATCCTGATTTGATGCCACTTTTCAGAGGGTGTGATAAACGATGAGAATCTTACAATAGTATACAGAGTATAACATTAAGATTTTGATGTCCAATCACAACAGATCTTGGTGAACTTAAAAACATGATACTGATTAAGTTTCACTCCAATCCAGCATATTTCTATCATGCTTTATCACTACCTACTAGAATTTGTCAAGATACATTCTATCATACTGTGACATGTTTTGCTACAATCATCTGCATTGCCTGTCATGATCTATCCCACTCTGACCACAAGATGCACAGATCCTCTGTCATATATCTATGAAGAGATGGCGAGGGTGACCATTGCCGGCCTCCTCTTTCATACCCTAATCATGCTCCAAGTGGGGCTATCTTGCTTAAGTTGATGTCAAAATTGTCAGAGATCCTAAAAGAATTTGATAACTTGTCACTAAATGCTACAATGAGAAACCAATTTTCATTATATAATACAGTTGAAACTCTTTGTCTCGAAATTGCTTGAGTCCAAATTCCATTTGAGTCAAAATGATTTTCAAGTCCAAATCTTTTTCCTTCTACATCTTTGTAATTTTAGTTCAGATGACTCAAATTTCAGTCGAGTCTGAGTGATTTTTCAGTTCCTTCAATTGTGAAGCATGAGAAAAATCATTTGTTGTCTCAATATAATTTTTTTTTCAAAAACACTGATGAAATCAGTCAATGCATACCCAGAGTCTATTGTATACACAATACTTGGTCTCTGGAGATTAATTACCAGTTTAATTATCCAATTAAAATTTGGCTTCTTAATAAGTGCCATCATCCTGTAGCAGTGAATTACCTGTACATTAAAAAAGGAGTGTTCAAACAAAACATGAAAACATCAAGATATATCATGCATGACCATCAACAGCTTTTCATACATGTCAGGAAACGCTAGGTTAAAAAATTTAGTTATGTGAATTAGTGCATGGCAAATTACTGTAATTCATTATTCTAGAAAGATAACAACATTTACATTTTCAAGGTGATGTCACTGAAGGAACCAGAAAAGTGGATACAAAGTATCATCAATAATCACCATTTGACTCTGACAACATTATAGTTTGTTATAGACAGTAATAGTACACTAACCAAATAGCCAAGTCCTGTTCCATTTTGAAGGTTTACATGCTTTGTACTGCAAAAAGTTTTCATCAGATTATGATCTGGATAAGACATTTCAATGAGTTTATGTTTATTGTTGATTTTAACCTATTAACAGTCTGGGTCTTTTAAGGACATGCCAGGTTAAGGTGGTAGAAGAAAGCTACAGTTCCTGGAGTAGAACCACCGACCTGTGCGGCCAGTACCTCACAACTGTCCCACATAGGCCACAAACTCATGACTCAGAGGCAGAAGGCTTGTAATAATGACCATCAAATGGCCCCAAATGTATAGAAAATATATCTATATCTAGAAAGAATAGAATTTATACATTCAGAGAGCAGCTTTACAAGAAAATCATGTCTTAGCAAACTGATGTTCATACGTATTGACTATAAATGACAGATAAAGATTGTTCAATAGGTAAAATAAACATTATAAATATGCAAGCATACTGCCATCTAAATACCAATTGTAACTAGACTTAACTTAGATAAATTATTCATTATCAACAATGTAATTGTTTAGTAAGTAAGCTATGCTGACAGTGTATCATAACCATTTCTATGCTAACAATACTTACTGACATCAAAGCGGTCACATGCTGAAAAGTATTTGTTGTATCGAAAATTGCTCTTCTTTCATGTTAGCTAGTTTATACAGAAGCATTGCAATGCATGTATGGTAGATATTATTGCATGGCTGTCAATATACATATATATATCCTGCAGGTTATCACACAGAAAGACAACCAGAAACATTAACACTTTTGCTTTCAGAGCTATTTATACCAGTACTGGTGTGGAACCGCTTCACAAACTAATTAGTGCAATATTGATTTTAGCTGTCGGCAATTTTACCTACCAGATTACCATAGTCTTACATCTTCACCTGACCAATGTATCCAGATCATCCTCATGTAAATTAACTATCTGTAGATATACAGTAAGAGCTTAACACTGGTGATGGTATTACACAAGACCACATGTTTCAACACAGTCTCCTTCTATAACAATTATTTTCAACAAGCACCATACCTTTTATCTTCTAGGATATCAAAATGTAAAATTTAATATTTTATTAAATTTGAGTTTATGCAAGAAACTGTTTTCCTTCTTCAGCTTCCTGTTTCAATCGTAATTTATCTTATTTCTGTTTGTTCATTTATGTGTCGTATCTTTATGCAAATTAGTATGCTAATGAGTGTTTTTCCTTATCTTTAACCAATCATCAATTACTCTTTAGAGGGGTATTGGTATTGGTTCCATTAAGTTTTTCAGCGTTGAGGAGAACGAGGAGCATTTTATTTTGTGCCTTAAATTTTACCTATTGAAAAGCTATTACTTCACTTTTGTGGCCAAGTTTGCGCATACGATCTTTATGCAGTTGTGAGTTTAACGTTGCGTGATTTCAGAAGCGCTGAACTTGTTACTGTTCTCCCTTTTTAGGATTTCTTATCTATCAGTCGGATACTCCGATCATTCGCCATTTTGGATATTCCATCGACAATTCCAGTGTCAATACTTTGTACTACCATTCGCTGTCGTGAGCTGTGTTGTGTGACAATTCCCGATCTGGTGTATTTACCTGCGCCTGGATTAATAGGAGTATCATAAACAACCACCTCACAACTATTAGTGTTGAAGAACTTCCGTGTCAGAGGTGAGGGTCGGTTCCATTGTTCAATGATGGCTACGAAACGTGGGCGTAAATCTAACAGAACAGTTCCTTACGATCCGGAATTTGTAGAAAATTGGACAATCGCTCGATTACAACAAGAACTTCATTTATTGAATGTGCCCTACCGGAGTGGTTCTAAGCGTATGGAACTGTTAAAAAATTGAAGGAGGCACAAGCGGCCCTGAGAGGTGCGGTATCCCAGCATGCCCCGAGCGACGCGATTGCATCCCATGATGCTCCGAGACAAGTTGGCCGCCAGACCGGAAGTCCGGAACGGGCAGATTCTACCAGCTTACGAAACATGATTTCCAGCTTAGCAGACAGTGTTAACACTCTCCAGAACTGTTATTGCAGGTTGGAGAATAGCGTACTCACGCTCACTCAGTCTAGATCTGTGCAACCTACTTCTGCTGCCGCTGCAGGTAGTTCTCGTCAAATGGCGACTGATGGTATCCGAGCCCCGACTCCTACCACCCATGTAGCCAATTCGCCGTTGATGCATCCCGGTTCGACATTGGCGGCGGTCACAGAAGAATTTACACTGGACAGTGCGTATCGGAAACTTCAAGAGGAAAGTATTCCTTCCGGCGATTCAGCAGGTATTTTCTCCTATAAGCGTACCCAATATGGGTACACCTCCGAATCCTTACCGCTAGTAGAAACAATATCTCCCTCATTGCGCCAACAGATTATAACCGGGAAAGATGTTAATTTGGCTGCTATCCTTATTCCGTACTACAGTGGTCAAAGTGACTCAAGCTTAGGTATTAACGAGAAACAGGACGCTAGGCTCAACAGAACTCTTACTCTAAGCGAATTCATTTTAGCTTTTAGCGTTTATAAACAAGTCATGTGTTCCACTCACCCACATCGCCGAGTTGAGCTTGACATGTACGAGCGAGATATCGTAGACATGGGAACCAGATACAGCTCCGGGTTCTATGAATATCATCGACAGTTTTCGTTGAAGGCAGCAGCCCATTTACGTTTCAATAACCGGAAAATAGATTGGTCCGTTCGGGATAATACCTTGTTCTGCAACATATTTGCCAATTTAGTTCCAGTTTCGTGTTCAATGTGTGGTAGCACTGCACATACTACAAAATTTTGCCCCAACCCAGGCCAGGATAAGCGACAGAGTAGCAGTGGTTTCTCTGGGAACAGCCAGTTTCGTCAAAATAAAGGGCAAGTGTCTATGGCTTCTGACTCAAAAGGCAGACCCAGAGTTGTTTTTGAGGGGCGAGAGATTTGTAACAATTTCAATGGTAGATTTGGTTGTTCTTCCAATCTTTGCAATAACCTTCACATCTGTCTAACCTGTAAGGCAAGCCACACAAAAGTAGCCTGCCCTTTAGAGAGCCGTCAGCCTCAAAAGAAGACATCTTAGCCCTCCATCACCATGATCCTATGACAGCTTCTACCCCAATATGTGTTGAGGCTTTACATTCCAAACTTCAAGGACACCCTGATCAGCAATTTGTTAATAAGTTAATTCATGGTCTAACTCACGGCTTTGACACTGGTCTACAACACCTTCCTATTAACTCCATAGTGTGTAAAAACTTGAGGTCAGCTATCAGTGACCCAGGAAGTGTTTCAGAGTTGTTGGAGAAAGAACTAAATAAAGGATACTTAATAGGTCCTTTTGACAATATTCCCTATTCCAGGTACCGCATCAACCCGTTAGGCTTAGCTGAACATAAATATTCGAAGAAAAAGCGTTTAATTGTTGATTTATCCGCTCCACATCAAGACACAAACAATCCTAGCCTAAATAGTCTAATTGATAAATTAACTTGCTCGCTGAAGTATGTTACAGTAGATGATGCTATACATCTTATTAAGCGCTGTGGCCTCGATGCATGGCTAATGAAGACCGATATCACTGATGCCTTCAAGCTGATACCAATTGATCCCGTTTTGTGGCCTTACCACGGCGTCAAGTGGAACAACAAATATTATTTCTTTACGCGCCTCGTATTTGGATGTCGTTCAAGCCCAAAAATTTTCGATAGCCTTTCTCGGGCAGTTTGTTGGATAGCTAAGAACAAGTACAATATTCGTAACATTCTTCACTTGCTAGATGATTTCATAGTTATTGAACCAGCTTATGTCAATGCATCTCTTACTATGGAACGTTTTATGTCTATGTTCAAGGAATTAGGCATCCCTGTAGGTGCGCATAAAACTGTAGGCCCTTGTACATCACTCGAATACCTTGGTGTGTCCCTAGACTCTCATCTGAGGGAATGTCGTCTTCCACGTGAAAAAGTGGAAAGAATTATTGAGTTTTTGGATTCTTTCAAGAGAAAAAAGTCTTGTACCAAACGCGAGTTGCTCAGCTTGCTAGGTCACATGAACTTTGCCGGTCGGTGTATTAGACCGGGGCGTTCTTTTGTCTCTCATCTCATATCGCTTTCTACTACAGTGCGCGAGCTACATCATCATGTGAAAATCAGCAATGAGTGTCGATCAGACCTTTACATGTGGTCGTTCTTTTTGAAGAATTGGAATGGCAAATCCTTTTTTCTGGATGATCATATCACATCAGCAGCTGACCTCCATCTTTTTACCGATGCTACATCTGAATCTTTCGGGGGAATCTACCTTAACCAGTGGTTTCAAGGTTTTTTTCCTAGTGAACTTAAAGCCATGGACACATCTATGGCCCTCTTTGAGCTATACCCTATTGTTATGGCTTGTGTGTTGTGGGGTCACCAGTGGCATAAAAAACGTATTCTTTTTCATTGTGATAATTTAGCTACGGTAGACATAATCTGCAAAGGGAGATCCAAAGTGTCCAGCATTATGTGTCTTATGCGAAAACTTACATACTATTCTGCCGTGCATAACTTTGTGATTCATGCAGTCCATATACCTGGTAAGCAAAACAACATTGCAGACGCCATCTCTCGTTTTCAGATGTGCAAATTCAGACAGCTGGCACCTCAAGCAGATGTACTACCAATTCCATGTCTGCCTATGGCCTCATTGATGATGAGCTGAATACAGCGGTTGATAGTTTATGGAACCATGCCCTTAGTGAGAAGACTCTGGCTACTTACAAGTCCGGTTTGAACTGTTTTGTGACATTTCTGGTTATGAGGGGAATTGCATGTGCTGCTAATTCCCTTCCCATTGTTGATGAAGATTTACTTATATTTTTTGTGACATACTGCCAGGAAGCTTTATGCTTGAAGTTCGACACTATTAAACTCTATTTAGCTGGCATAAGGTTTCATTACATCAAGTTAAACTTGGGGGACCCTCTCGCAAACACCATGCGGTTAAATTACATCTTGCGGGGCATTAAAAGAACTCAGGTTAATTTTTCCAATAAGCGATTGCCTATAACCTTTAAGTTGCTTAATCATATGTGTATAACTATTTCTAGTAGTCAAGGATTGTTTGAACCATTTGTCAAAAAAATGCTATGCTGTATTTTTCAAACAGCTTTTTATGGTTTTTTGAGATGTGGAGAATTTACCTGTAGGAAACTCGGTGACCAATCATACCTTCGTCTTAGTGATGTCCATGTTCTACCAGATAAGTCCAGTTTCATTTTGTATTTACGTTCTTCAAAAATGGATCCTTTTGGTAAAGGCGTTCACATAAGAATTTTTGATAATGAGGTTTTACATCCTGTGTTGACTATGGTAAATTATTTAAAGGTCAGACATTCTCTCGGGGCAACTCCTACTTGCCCTTTGTTCATCGAGGACTTATTTAAGTCCAAGCCTTTAATGCGTCATACCTTTATTTCTTACCTTAAAGCCTGCCTGTCCCTCATAGGTGTGAATAGTAAAGATTTCAACGGTCATTCTTTCAGAATTGGTGCCGCCACTTCTGCAGCAGCGGCCGGAGTCCAAGACCATGTTATTAAAGTCTTGGGACGATGGTCATCAGATTGTTTTATTCGGTACATTCATACTAATCCAGCCACTTTACAGTCGGCTCAACTCAATATGACTGTTTCTTAACCTTTATCCCTTATCAATTGGGGGCTCTCGCTCGTAAGCTCATTTACTCGCTCATTTTTGGCTTTTAAATTCCGGAGGAATTTCATCCCCCAATTTTAAAATCTCCTTTTATTTTTAGCTTGTTTCATACATGTCATTCAAAAAATTTTAATATATTAGATGTGTGTAAATTGGGGTCAAACTTCTTAACAGGGTCCTTTCATGAGTCAAGTCACTGCTCTGTAACGGTTCAGAGTCCAGAGTCTTCTCATTGGTTACCTTGGAGTCAAGTTTGTCCTAGTATTATACTAGCTGCTCTGTGAGTCAGTGTCAGAGTCAAGTCACTTCTCTAGAACCGTCAGAGTCTCTTAGAGTCAAGTACTTCTCTATACTCTTACAGAGTCTAGTCCTATCATTCCTGGCTTCTCTGGCATCAGCGAGTCAAGTTGCTTCTCTGTTCATCAGAGTCAAGTGATTTCTCCTGTTCCGGAGTCAAGCACAGTTCACTTTACTTCGCTTCTCTGATTCACAGAGTCAAGCTTGTCGCAAGTAAGTTTTCAATAGTTTGCTTATGAGTGAGTAGCCCCCGTTACGCCAAAGAGATAGTTACGCCCAAGAAATTGTTTTGGCTACAGAAGACTTCTCAACATTATTAATAAACAGCTTTATTAGTAGTCAAGTCTTGCATTGTTTTTTGTATAAAATGTAAAATTTAATATTTTATTAAATTTGAGTTTATGCAAGAAACTGTTTTCCTTCTTTAGCTTCCTGTTTCAATCGTAATTTATCTTATTTCTGTTTGTTCATTTATGTGTCGTATCTTTATGCAAATTAGTATGCTAATGAGTGTTTTTCCTTATCTTTAACCAATCATCAATTACTCTTTAGAGGGGTATTGGTATTGGTTCCATTAAGTTTTTCAGCGTTGAGGAGAACGAGGAGCATTTTATTTTGTGCCTTACCCACCCGCCATCCCCTTCATCACCTTTAGGAAAGATGATTGTATGTTTAACTTGTATGTACCTGTTCATTGTTTAGCTTTTATTACAAATGTATTTAGTTCTTTATTATTGTATTTAGTTCTTCTTTATGCAAATGTTTGTATTTTTAATGATATTTTAGTTGGGGCTACTCACTCTTGTTGGGGTTTATGTTGACTTTTTAACTCTTCTCCCCATCAATTTAAAATCCCTATTTAAAAAATTTTATTTATTTTTTTTTTTTGTTAGCTTCTTTATTGTTGTCATTAATATAATTTACTATATTGGATATGGGTAAATGGGGGTCAAACTTTTAAATTCCGGAGGAAGGCTTTTAAATTCCGGAGGAATTTCATCCCCCAATTTTAAAATCTCCTTTTATTTTTAGCTTGTTTCATACATGTCATTCAAAAAATTTTAATATATTAGTGTGTGTGTGTAAATTGGGGGTCAAACTTCTTAACAGGGTCCTTTCATGAGTCAAGTCACTGCTCTGTAACGGTTCAGAGTCCAGAGTCTTCTCATTGGTTACCTTGGAGTCAAGTTTGTCCTAGTATTATACTAGCTGCTCTGTGAGTCAGTGTCAGAGTCAAGTCACTTCTCTAGAACCGTCAGAGTCTCTTAGAGTCAAGTACTTCTCTATACTCTTACAGAGTCTAGTCCTATCATTCCTGGCTTCTCTGGCATCAGCGAGTCAAGTTGCTTCTCTGTTCATCAGAGTCAAGTGATTTCTCCTGTTCCGGAGTCAAGCACAGTTCACTTTACTTCGCTTCTCTGATTCACAGAGTCAAGCTTGTCGCAAGTAAGTTTTCAATAGTTTGCTTATGAGTGAGTAGCCCCCGTTACGCCAAAGAGATAGTTACGCCCAAGAAATTGTTTTGGCTACAGAAGACTTCTCAACATTATTAATAAACAGCTTTATTAGTAGTCAAGTCTTGCATTGTTTTTT